>NW_026961297.1:0-600000 GCF_963924245.1 Chroicocephalus ridibundus
TATGGGGGGGGAAAAAACATAAGGGGGGACAGGGCCCAACATGGGAGGGGGGCCAAAAACGGGGGGGAACCCCAAAAGGTGTGTGCAGGGGTCCGAAATGAGGGGGGGGATCCCTGAAATGGGGGGCGAGACACCCCAAAACCGGGGGGCTGCCATCAGGGAGGTTCCTCCCCCCATCCAAAGGTCACAGGGGGGCCCTGCCAGGCCCGGGGGCAGGCGGGTTTCGCCCAATTCCGCCCTGTGGGGGGGTGCCCGGGGGGGAGGGGCCGCCCCCCCCCCATTTTTGGGGTGATTTTCCCTGACGTGGGGCAGCGCTGGGGGCCCACGTGGCGGCTGCCCTGGGCCTGGCCCTGGCCCTGCTGGAGGACTGGGACGGCGGCTCCTTCTGGCTCCTCTTCGGCCTCTGCAGGTGGGTCGCGGGGGGAGGGGGTCTTTGTTGGGGTGTCCCCCCCTGCTTACACCTGACTGACACCCCCCATTCCCCCCCCCGCCCCGCAGTGTCCCTCCCGCTGTCACTGAGGCACTGCTGCTGGTCTCCATTCTGGGGTGCAGGAGATGAGCCCTCTTGTTATAGTTAAATTTAAAATAAATCGAGTCCGAAATAGATTCAATAAATATTTATTGAGGTAGGAAGGCAAAAGCAGCGCTGGGCGGCCGGGGAGTCGCAGCTCCACCAAAGGCTCGCAAATTCAAGCAAGCTGAGCAGCTCTTTTTATCTTCACGGAGGTCGGGTTTGGACATCTTCGGTACGCCCCTCTGTAGCTTCTTGCTTGAGGTAGTTTAGATAAAATGTTGGTCACAGAATCAGCTCAAAATAATACATTCTGATAACATTGTGGTTAAGCTTTTTGTCAAACAGGAGTTCCCATGTGGGTGTGGCAAGATAACATTGTGGACATGTCTCTTCTGGTTAAACAGGGAGTTCTCAAGACTGCCACAATGGGTTCGTTCCTCTTGCTTAACTTGTTCGATCAGCAAATCACCTTTAGTTACTTATTACACTCTGAGCCCCGGGGGGGGAGGTGTGTCGGTGTGTCGGTGTCCGTACCCGCCCCCCCCCCCCCCCCCCCGAGGGTCCCCAATATGCGCTGACCCCCCCCCCCCCCCCCCCCGGCGTGCCCCCGAACCCCCCCTACCCCCAACTTCCACCGCCGTGTTGAGAAATTAAAGGGTTTAGCGCGGGAAAGCGCCGGCGCGCCACGGCTTTGGCTCAGAAAGACGGGGCGGTGGCCCCGCTCCTCATGCAAATGAGAGCCGCGGGGCAGGCTGGGAGCGCGCGGGAGAGAGGAAGGAGGGGTTTTTTGGGATCGGGAGGGGGATGAGGGAAGGGGATGGGGGGAGACGGCGGGGGGCGTCAGGGGAGTGCGAGGGGGGCGGAGGGATGGGGGTGGGGCCGGTCGCCGTTGGGTAGGGGGTGGTGGCGGATGCCCGCCCCCGCGGGGGAGGATAAGGTAGTGTTAGCGTGGTGCAGTCTGATTGCTGTTTTGAGGTCGGTATGTGCTGAGTGCGGTATGAGGAGGTGTGGTTACATGTCCATGAGGGGAGTGGGGCTGGGCCAAGCGCGGTAGCCGGTCACCCCCGCGGAGTGTCAGGTTGTCGGTGCGGTGGGGGTCAGCGGTGTGTGCTGTGAATGGCCTCCTGTGTGTGTAACGGGGCCGTGCAGCCGGGGCGTGCACCCTCGGAGGTGCACAGGAGCTGCGTGTGTGAGGGGGCTGCGGGCATGAGGGACACTGTTTGTGCCCCATACATCCCCCACCCCATGGACATCTGCTCTGCCCCATAGGTCCCCCCTTGCCCCATACGCCCCTCCTTGTGCCCTCCACTCTCCGCACTGGGACCCCACTCGCCTGGTCTCTGGTTTCTCCCGTTTCTCCCAGTTTCCCAGTTGGCAGCTCCCAGCCCTGCAACGCGCAGCTCCCAGCCCTGCAACGCCGGGAGTCCCCCCCCCGCCCCGGGGACCCTCCGGTGCCCCCCGGGAATGATCCCCCCACAGCCAACCCCCCTGAAGACGGGAAATCTTGGAATCCTGGAATCATTTGGGTTGGAAAAGATGTTGAAGATCCTCAAAGGAGGATATTTGTGACCGTTCCTCAATAGCTACGGGGTGGGGGGCAGGAGGACGGGGCCCAGTGACAGGACAAGGGGCAACGGGGACAAACCGGGACACGGCAAACAAGGAAAATTTCGCTTGGAGGGAGATGGAGCTTGGGGACACGGTGCCTAGAGAGTGTCCTTCTCCGGGGATATCCCAACCCTGCCTGGAGCGGTCCTGGCCCACCTGCCCCGGGTGACCCTGCTGTGGTGGGGGCTGGATGATGGTCGCCGAAGGAGACGGAGGAGAGGGAAGTGGGGGGGTGAGGGCATGGGAAAGGGCCCATGGGAAGGAGGGGGACGTGGGGTTTTGGGGACCTGGGTTTTGGGGATGTGGGGTTTTGGGGACATAGGGTTTGGGGGACGTGGGTTTTTAGGGACGTGGGTTTTAGGGGCAGATTTTGATGGATATGGGGTTTTGGGGACGTGGGGTTTTAGGGACGTGGGTTTTAGGGGCAGATTTTGATGGATATGGGGTTTTGGGGACGTGGGGGTTTGGGGACATGGAATAGTGATGGATTTGGCAGTTTTGGTCCATGGTTGGCCTCGATGATGTGAAAGGTCCCTTCCGACCTGGGCAATTCTGTGGTTCTCTGGGGCGGAAGAAGCTGTTTCTGCAGCGGCCCCCGGCCAGGCAGGAGTGTGTCTCCCCTCCCCGGCGTTGGCGGGGGCTGGATGATGGTCTCCAAAGGAGATGGAGGAGAGGGAAGGGTGTGGGTGAGGGCATGGGAAAGGGTCCACGGGAAGGAGGGGGATGTGGGGTTTGGGGACGTTGGTTTTTGGGGACATGGGCTTTAGGGACATCGATTTGTTATGGATATGGGGTATTGGGGGACATGGGGTTTTGAGGGACGTGGGTCTCTGGGGACTCCTCCAATGGTTGGGCTCTCTCCAGAACCCAGATGCCATTTGTCCTTCCTCTCGTGGCGTGTCGACACCGAGGCTTCTCCCTGGGGAACGCTGGCTCCAAGGTGCCATCCCCGAGCCAGAGGTGGCGGATGGGCAGCGCCGGGGACAGGCGCGGGGCCACCACAGCCCAGGGAGAAGAGCTGCCTCGGGGACTAGCGGGAGAGACCCAGCGAACGCCGGCCCTTCCTGGCCCCCCCCCCCCCAAAAGGAGGGAATTTCCCCCCAAAATGGTGGGGAATTCCCAGGAGAGGTTGTGAGCTCAGGCGCCAGCACCGCGCGGAGCCGAGGGGCGAGTTCCAGCCCGGCTCCCATGGAGCTCTCTCCCAAGGGGGACCCGTGATGAGCCCGCGCCAGCGTTTCCGTCCTGTGCCCCCCATCTCTCCCCGGCCCCCTCCTCTCCCAAGATGGTCTGTCCCAGTTGGCCACTTCCAGCCCCCCCGGGGGCTCCTTGGAGCAGCCTTTTTGGGGCGGTTCCGACTGCAGCCAGCGCCAAACCCCGCTCCCGGACATCGGAGGAGCCCCCCGGCGGGGACGGAGCTGGGTCACAAATCCCTGGGGGATTCTCCGGGTTCCCGAGGCTCCTCCCCAACCCGCGATGCCCCAGAGAAGGGGGTGGGCTGGGGGGGGGGGCAGTTCGGGAAGGCAGGTGGCCAGGCGTGGGGCTCCGAAATGGCCTGGGAACCCCCCAGAGGGCTGAGTCCGTGGGGCAGGAGCCCAGAGGTCCGGGCCGTCCCTCCACGCTCCTCTCCTGCCCCACACCACGGGGAGAGGGGCCACGGAGGGGGGGCCACGCGCAGGCAGATGCGGAGCGAAGCTTTGCTGAAGGAGTTTATTGATGGCGAGAGGGCAACGGTCCAGGGCTCTCGGGGGTCGGGGGGGGCCATCCAGGGATGATCATCTCCTGGTGCTGCTGCGGGGGGACGGGACGAGGGTGTCACCACTGGTTCCAGTCCTGGAAGGCAGAGCCCGGCGTGAGACCCTCCCGGCGTGCGCCGGGCCAGGAGAGCGGTCGCGTCCCCCCCCGTCTCCCCACAGAGCCCTGGGGACGGAGAAGGGACCCGGAGCCCCCCACGCACCCAGGGCAGGACCTGGCTCTCCTGAGCCCCCCGGGGCACCCCCAGCCCCTCGCCCGGCGTGGCCTTACCTGGGGACGCCCCGAAACCTCCATGAGCCCCGCCCGGCCCCCGCGGGCATCCTGGGGGGCACCAGAGCCCCCCGCCCGGCCACGGCGGGGCCCCGGGCAGTCCGTGCAACCCCCCCCGGGTGCGGGAACTGGCAGGGCAACAGCTGCGTCCCGCTGGCCCGGGACACGCGTCGCCGCCGTCCCCTCGTCGTCCCGCTCCCGCGGCCCTGGTGGTCCCGGCCCCGAGGGCTCGGGGACCCCCTGGGGCCCAGGACCCTCCGTGGGGCTGGAGTGGCCGGGACGTCACTCACCTAGGCCTCGGCCGCCTCAGCCATGCGTCTCTGGCGCGCCAGCTCCAGCAGCTTCTCAGCCCGGGGGGCCTGGGGAGACGGGGGGGTCAGGGAGGCGCTGGGAAAGCCCTGGGGGGGCTGGGGGCGAGTGGGCTCCCAGTGCGGGCACTGAGGGGGAGTGGGCTCCCAGTGCAGGCACTGGGGGGGAGTGGGGCCCCAGTGCAGGTACTGGGGGGGGAGTGGGGTCCCAGTGGAAATACTGGTGGGAGGGGGTGGGTTCCCAGCGCAGATACTGGTGGGAGGGTGTGGGGTACCAGTGCAGATAGTGGGGGGCGAGTGGGGTCCCAGTGCAGGTACTGGGGGGCAAGTGGGGTCCCAGTGGAGATACTGGTGGGAGGGGGTGGGGTCCCTGTGCAGGTATTGGGGGGGCGAGTGGGGTCCCAGTGCAGATACTGGGAGGGAGTGGGGTCCCAGTGCAGACACTGGAGAGTCGAGTGGGGTCCCAGTGCAGGTACTGGGGCGCACTGGGATGCTCTGGAGCGCGGTGCCCGTGGGAGGGAGGGTCTGGGGGCAGCAGAGCTGGCTGTACCTACCGCAGCCCTCTTCACTCGCCCGAAGCCGATTCCCCCCTGTGGAGAGACCGTGGGGTCGCCCGGGTCACTGGGATGTCCCCAGCCCCGGCGAGCAACTGGGGGACCGAGCGGCCCCCCCAGTTCCGCAGACTGGGCGCCCTCCCAGCCCACCCGCCGCTTACCCCGATGCAGTAACCTCCGCTTGCTTCGAAGGCCTGGGGAGAAAGAGCGCAGCAGGGGCTGGAGGGGACCATGGTGGGGCCGGGGGGGACAACACAGGTTCCCCTCGGCCCCAAGGCTTCCCAGGAAAAGGCCTTCTGCTGCCCCCCAGCACCATCCCCCCCCAGGTTTCACCTCACACGAGGACCAGGGGTGAGGACGGAGATGAAGGGACCACGGGGAGTTCAGGAGCCCCAGAGAGGACGGGGGTGGGGGGTGGTGGGGACGCAGCGATGGGGCACGGGGGCGGTCGGCGGGACCCCCGAGGGCCGGGGCCGGGGGCTCTGGAGGGCCGGGGGGGCGTGGGACGGACAGGAGAGGGAAGGAGCCCAAGCGGAGGGGCCGTGGGGGCTCCGAGGCGGTGGCTGGTGGGGGCAGAGGGGGGAGGAGAGCGGAGGAGCACAACGAGGGGACGGCGCAGGGAGACGGTGGGGTCGGGCAGGGGCTGCAGGGACACCGCTGCCGGGGAAAGGGGGGAAGGCGAAGGGCTGAGGGGGATGAGGGGAAGAAAGACCTCGGCAGCGACGGAGAGGTGGGACACGGAGCGTGTTGCCGGGGGGAGATGGCAGCGGGGCCCAAAAGGACGGGACTCGGGGGTGCCGGGGGGGATGGGACGGATGTGGGGGCGCCGAGACGAGAGGCCAAGCCAAGGGCTTTCGTGCCCCCCGCTGCGGCGGAGCCGGCGTCCCCCAGCCCAGCCCCGGCCCGCAGCCCTGGGGACCCACCTGGGCATCCTCCGGGGTGCAGAGCAGGACGGCGAAGAGCAGGGCCAGGCTGAGCACCGCCACCTTCATCTTCCTCTTCTGTGCGGAGAGTCCCGGCTGCAGCTGGGGAAGGTGAAAGGGCAGATTTATCCCCCCCGGGACTCCTGCTCCTCCCTCCCCGCCCCGAGAGCCCCCGGGGCAAAGCTGGCCTTGGCAGAGACACCGGCCCTGGCCACCAGCCCAGCCCCGGCACAGAGTCACCTCCGTCCCGGCACCGGTCCAGCGTGGGCATGGGGCAGCTGGGCAGGGAAGGGCCCCGGCACCGGGGGGCGGCTGGAGGGGGTGGCCGGAGCCTCCCGACAGCCGGACGCCCGACAGCCGTGACCCACTGCTCCATCATGAGACCGGCCTCCAACAGCCCCTAAAGCCAGAACCCCCCAGCTCCCCGTGTCCGTCACCCCCAGACCCCCATCTCCCCACGTCCCTCACCCCCAGACCCACATCTCCCCACGTCCCTCACCCCCAGACCCACATCTCCCCACATCTCTCACCCCCAGACCCCCATCTCCCCACGTCCCTCACCCCCAGACCCCCCATCTCCCCACGTCCCTCACCCCCAGACACACATCTCCCCACATCTCTCACCCCCAGACCCCCATCTCCCCACGTCCCTCACCCCCAGACCCCCATCTCCCCGTACCCCTCACCCCCAGACCAGCCTTTCCCTCCGGGGCCCCCAGGGGTGACAGCACCCTCCAACCAGGGCTCTCAGGGCAGAAATACCTCTGCCTCGTCCCCAGCCCCTCGGGTAAAGGGGGGGCTGGAACCGGCCCCTCTTCTTCTGCACCGGGGACCCCGGGAGGAGGGAACGTGGGAGGGGGGAGGACGGCTGGGGGCAGGGGCCACGGGGCCGGCAGGAGACTGGGGCCTTCGGGCACTGGGGGACACTGGTGGGTGCTGGGCGTGGAGAGGGGAAGGCTCGGCGTGGGGGATGTGCTGGGGGGCGGCCGTGCCCAGCTCCAGCCCCCACTGTTCCCCAGGCTCCGCGGGACCCAAACCGGTGCCGTTCCCAGCCACGGCCCCCCCCGGCAGAGGGGGCTGGCCCCTGCCCTGGCCCTCGCCCCGCCGCCGCCTGGGGACACCCCGTCCCCCCACATCCCCGGGGTCCCCTGGGCAGAGCCGGCCCCGAGAGCGGGTCCCAGCGCCCCGGCCCCGGTGCAGCGCTGGCTCCGGTTCCCACTGGGGCTCGGCCACCTCTCGCCAAAGGCCCTCGTCCCCTCCGGTGTCCTCGGCCTCTGCTGGCCCTGGACGCGGCCGTTCAGAGGGACGCAACGAAGCCTCGGCTCATCCCCGGGCAGCCCCTCGGCGCTGATGGCGGGCACGGAGCCCCCCTGGTGAGAGGAGGGACGTCTGTCCCGCGGCACCTCTGACACCTGCCTGCGCCCCGCGGCACACAGGGCCCTCCAGCCCCCCCGGGGCTTCCCCAGAGCCCGCTCGGGGGCAGAACGGCGGGGGCGACAGCAGCCGGGGCGCCCTCCAGCCCCGCCAGCGGGCAGAGCCCCCTCAGGAGGGCGGTGCTGGGGGGAGCGGGGAGCAGCGGGTCCTGGGGTGCCCCAGCGCCGCGGTCCCTCCTTCCCCGGGGACAGGCCGGCGTGGCTATAATCCCTTAGACGTGAACCCTTGGCCAAGCCTGGGGCTCGGATTGGATCCAGCTGCACCTTGACTCCTCTCGGAGAAGGAGTTCGGAAAGCTGGGGGGTCCTTACCGAGCCCTGGGACCCAACGGGAGGGTCTCCCTCGCGGATCGCCTGGCCCTGGCCCCCGTGCGGTAAATAACCGGGTGCCCCTTGCCATCGAATCCCGTAAAACACTGTCGCCTTCACTGCTGGCTTTGGTAAATGGTGTTTGCTGTTCATCACTATTTCACTGCTCCTCTCTTACGAGTGAAGCTAATCCCTACGCCGGTGACGGGGCGGCGCTGGGGGAGCAGCCGGACAGCCGGGGGGGCTGCTCTCCTTGGGGGAGCCTGGGGGGGTCCGAGCAGCCAGGGTGATGGAGCTGCCTCCCCAGGGGCGCCGCGTCCTTTTCCCTCTCCTCCGCCTGCCCCGCGCTGGCCCTGGCTCTCCAGCTTGGTTTCCTTCACCCCCAGCCTGACCACCGCCACCCTGGGGGCCCTGGGCAGCCCCCTCGGGGTGCTGTGGGGTAGGGACAGCGTGGGGCTGGTTGTAAGCGGTGCGGGGCTCCGCTCCCAGCGGGGAGAGCCGCCGGGGGAAGCCGCACAAGCCAAGCCAGACCTTTTCCAGCAAGCCGGTGCCAATGGAGCTGCTCTCTGCCATCGTGACGCTCCCACAATCGGCCCCGGCTGCTCTCTTCAAGGGCGCAAGTGCCCCGAAGGGCAGAGGGAACGGCCGGGACCTCTCCCAACAGGGACAGCTTCAGGGCGGACATGGGCATTTTTGGCTCGAGGAGCTCAGGCACCCCGGGTTTTCCCCCCTGCAGACGCACACAGCTCTCAGGGGAGACAAAGAGCAGCACAGAGAGCGACTGATTGGCTTCTGCATAACGAGGAGACCAGCCCTTCGATGGCATGAGCCACCACTGGGAGGACATGGGACCGGCAAGGTCTCCATCGGGAGGCGCAGCACGGATCGACGGGTCTCTCTGGGTGGCAGAAGGAACCGCCCGTAACAACCAGCAAATCCACTGGCCGCGCCGAGCAACGGCGGCACCGAACGCCTTGGACTCGCCGCCTGCGCTGAGTTCCCGGGACGTCGGCGTTATCCCAGCAAACCCGCGGGTGCTCTGTAAGGCCAGTGCGTTCCTCTGTAAGCTCTTCCTCTGTTCCCTGCCACAGGAATTCCAGCCACCGTGCTGCGCTGCCCAAGGCCTGTTCGCCCCCTAACCCACCCAGTGGCCCACGGCCCACGGCTGAAAGTAAAACAGCGCTCAATTGGAGTCTGTGGCCCCTGGGGTTGGGGGGGTGGTTTGTGTTTGTAGGAGACGTGGGGTGGGAGTCAAAGGCCGGTGGGAAAAATCTGGACGGGGCTTTGGAAGTCAGCTGGGAGGTTTGCCCGAGTTTCAGTGAAACTGAGGTGTCGCTGGTCGTGTCCCCGTGACGGGACAGGCTCCTGTCCTGGCTCGGAAGAAACCCTCTCTGGGGTCATCTGCCCGAGAAGAGGGAGACAAGGGTGCGCTGAGAAGTCAGACACGAGAACCGTCAACGGCTCAGGGCCCTCGTTGACATTAGATGGCATTTCCGAGGGTTAGGGATAAGGTCGTGTCTTCACGAGACACTAACTCTAAATAAGGGATCTCTTGTGGCTCGGTCGTGAAAAGATTGAAGGCGCCTGACTGGAATATTTGCTTTGGAAATGCCCAAAGAGCAGGCAGCCACCTGGCAGATGTTCATTTTGACGGCTTCTGCTTTCTGCGTTATCTGTTGGACAGACAAGTCACCCGGTGCGGAATCATGCACCGCATTTAAACACGCTGTGGTGTTTTTTGCGTTCCGGGCCTGTTTTGAAAAGAATCGACGAATCGTAGGCGCTGACACCATTGAGGAATATGGGATTAGGAGCAGCCGATGAGAGAAACGCAGACCAGCGGGTGGCACTGGATGCCCCTTGACATTCACAGTGGTGTTCGGGGAGGTTCCCTCTGCCAGCTCAGTGGTGGCGACGACGACGCGCTCAGGTGGTTGTGATCGTGAGCCGCACATTGAAAAAGGTAAATGTCAGCAGTTGGCCGGTTTGACCAAGGGCTGGACAAGAGCCTCCTCAGGGTCGCTCTGAAGGGTGGCTGATCCTACCCGTGCTGTCCCCCCGCCGCCTCCTCAGGGGGAGCGCAAGGCCTGTGGCTTTGACAGTTCGTGTCCCAGACAAAACCCCACCGATGCTTCCGAGCACCCCAAAGTGCCAACAGAAACCAGCTTTTAACAAGCCCAACAAAAAGGGGCGCAGGGCACAGATCTGGAGGTGACTCCCGTTGAGCGCGAAGGAGAAGTGTCCCGTCAAGGAAAGGTCTTGCCAGTCCCCAAACGAGTGGACCACCGTTGAGGGCAGCACCCAGAGGGAACCTCCCGTGGGGCCAAGAGCACGTCTGTACCTTTCTCTCTTTTTCCTACAGTCCCTCCTGGGAGGCAGGGGGAGTTTTACCACATTTATTTTCCACATAAATTTTTATCAGGGTTGTTCTCCTCAGGCTCTGACCCGCAGTGAGGCGTCCCACCGTTTTACAGAGGGAAAGGGGAGGGAAAGTGCATGTACCGCTTCTTCTTTGGTGGGAACACTTGGTTCAGTGCTCATCGTGCACACTCGGATGGCGCTGGAGCCTGAGCCACGACCCCAGCTCTGCCCTCAGCTGGTTGGAGATGGATCTTCCCCAGGGATGGAGGCGGGAGCGAGTCTGTCTGGGGTCAATGCCTGGCACATCAACCCCACGGGAGTGTGAAGCTCTGGTGGACTCTGGTGCAATGTTTGCCTTTTTCCAGTCACCGGGGACTTCACCTGACTGCCATGGCTTTTCAAATATCATGGAGAGTGGCTTGGCAACTCCACCAGCCAGTTCCCTCAGGACTCTGGGACGCATCTTGTCAGCCCCCATAGACTCCTGCATGCTCAGGTTCCTCAGGTGGTCACAAACCTCATCTTTTGCCACAGTGGGGGGGACTTGGCCCCTCAAGTCCCTACCTTGAGGTCCACCCACTCAAGAGGTGTGGGAAGAGAGGTTGGCAGGGAAGACTGAGGCAAAAATGTTGTTGAGTACCTCAGCCTTCTCCTCGTCCATTCTTACCAGTTTGCCAGTCTTGCTCATCAGGAGGGGTACGCTTTCTTTGACCTTCCTTTTCTGGCTGACGTATCTATAGAAGCCCTTCTTATTATCCTTTGCCTCCCTTGGCAAGTTCATCTCCAGCTGCGCCTTGGCCTTCCTGACCCCATCCCTACACACCTGGGCAACATCCCCATGCTCTTCCCAGGACACCTGTCCCTGCTTCCACTGCCTGTGCATTTCCTTCTTGCCCTTTAGTTTGACCAGCAGGTCTCTACTCAGCCATGCACATTGCTCAAGGCTTTATCCATGGGGATTATCTCCACCCCAGCCACTCCCAATGCATTGAATCTCCCCTTCCATGTTATTCCTGGTCGCTTCTCTGTCTCATTCCCTGTCCATTGCAGACCAACCATCTGCAATATAAATGTGGGCACCAGATGAACTCCTCCTGGGGCCTTTGACAAGCACTTAGACCTCAAAGAGCAGAGAGGTGCCTCTAGGAGGTCCTCCTCTCCCCGAGATATGCTTCCTCCACTGGTGTCTTTAGGATGCATGAGTGGTAAATGGAGAAAGATGGTCAGCCCCTGAGAGCTTGTTAACGTTTCAGTTAGTGGTGAGGCAGTGATTGGCAGTGGGTAGGGATGCCAGAGAGGGCAGAGGAAACTCAGTGACAAACAATTCTTATGGGGAGTGGCTGAGGGAACTGGGATTGTTTAGTCTGGAGAAAAGGAGGCTGAGGGAGACCTTATCGCTCTCTACAGCCACCTGAAAGGAGATTGTAGAGAGGTGGGGGTGGGTCTCTTCTCCCAAGTAACAGGCAATAAGAGAAGGGGAAGCAGCCTCGAGTTGCACCAGGGGAGGTTTAGACTGGATATTATGAAAAAAGTTTACTCTGAAAGCGTTATTAAGCATTGGACGAGGCTGCCCAGGGAAGTGCAGCCATCCCTGGAGGTATTCAAAAGACGGGTAGACGCAGTGCTTAGAGATATGCTTTAGTGATGGTTTTTGTCAGAGTTAGGTTGGTGGTTGGACTCGATGATCTGAAAGGTCTCTTCCAACTTAGGCAATGCTATGATTCTGTGCACCCCAGAATGCAGGTTGCCCTCTTGGCTGCCAGGGCACACTCCTGACTCGTATTAGCCCAGCTGCCAACCAGCGTCCCCACATCCCTTTCTGCAGGGCTGCTTTCTAGCCACTCCTCTTCCAGCCTATACTTGTGGCCACCATTATTTCATCCCAGGTGTAGATTGCAGCGTTTGTTCTTGTTAAACATGCTGAGAGTTGCCTTCTCTGGGTCACGGACACAGGTGCTAAACTGAACAGGGCCCAGGAGCCAGCATCCCTGTGCTGCCCCACAATGCCCCAGCATGTCCCAGTACGTACCCTCCGTAAGTCCATGCTGACTGCATTTGAAGACAAATTTCTCTTTTTGGTGCCCAGAAATATCACCCAAGAGGACTCTAACTGGTGGCACACTGCTCACCAATGTGAGCTTGTACAGCCAGTGAGTTGTTCCCTGAGTTGCATTTTTGGCCTCGTTCAGAGCTGGGTGCAACACTTGCTTGTCCTCTCTCACAAGAGACCTCTGCTAACCCAATGACTTTTCAAAAGGGATATTCCAAAGAAATGTCAATCTTGTTCTGTAACTTCACTACCACTATTTTGCCTGTTATATGATGGATTTCATTTCTCTAATCTTTCTTATGTTTTCACCTGTCCTGATACAATGACCATGTCTAAAGTCATCTTTCCAGGTGCAGACTGTCTAGACAAGGGCCTTTTCTATTATACTCCCGTTTTCTCCTTCCCTTACTCTTTCTTCATTCAGGTTCCTGTCACCCATCCAGCTGCTGCTTTGAGCTTCACATGGTTAAAAGTTTCCCTGTCTTTCAGTAGTCTAATTGTCTCCTGTAGCCAACTCTTTAACTATGTTTATATCAACCTTTCTGTACCTAGCCATCCAAAGCATTTCTCATAAGATTACCCCTTGCAGAAAAGCAACCTCATTAGAGGCAGCATGTACTTAGCATATGGCCGCAGGGGGTGTTTTATTGTTTACCAAACATGATCCGACATGATCAGGCTTTACTTTTCTTTGCTTGCAAAGAGGAGAAACCCTTCTGTGCCCGGGCGCAGCCAGGTCTCTAAGGAGCTCAGGTGGGAGCTGGTGCAATGGAGCTGTAACATCCAGCTGCAGAGACCAGTGGAGAAGTCTGATGGAAGGACACTGATGTAAATCCCAACTGGGCAATGACAGACATGGTGGGGTTGGGGTGGGGGCGGTGAGGAGCAGCATTGTCCATACAGTGTCAGACCTCAAGGGACTGCATTTCCTAGCCATCCAGACCTCCTGAGGAGACCCTCTGGATCAATATCAGTTGCAGAAGACTTCTATCACCTCTTCTCTAGACTGAAAAGTAAAGTAAAACAAACCCTTTAAAAAAAAACTTATTGGGTTTTCTTTGAAACCTTCCTTCTTAACTACAGTATGAAAGAGCTCCAATTCACTGTAGAAGCCTTGAAGACTTGAAGGAAATTAAAGGAAGAGAAACAGCTTGTTAGGGCTTTCTGTACTTTAATGAGCCCCATGGCGTATTTAGCTCTGAGTCCACGAACCTCAGATACTGAGAGAAGATTGAAAACACTGCTCAAGGAGTCAGAAGCAAAACTCAAAGTACCTTGAAGCACTAACTGGCCACTGAGGCCCATTACTGACAAAGTCTCCCGGTGGACTCTCAGAGGAGATAGCTGGAGGCTGGGATTGCAGGAAGGCAAAGGCACTGTGCAGGTGGCTGTAATGCGGAGAAAACTGTTGCTTTGTTTGATGAAGCAGAAAGGCCAAACCTGACCCTCAGGCCCTGGGAAGGCAGATCCTGCCCCTCAGGTGTGGCTCAGGGCTCTTCCTGGGGGTAGTGGGGTGTGAGGGTGAGCAAGGCCAAGGGTAGGGAGACTGTGCAACACCTCCCGGCTTCCCCATGCCACGGTGAAGCAGAAACCAAGTCCAGAGCCTCAAAATAAAGTTTCTTGTGGTAGGCCTTGGTGGCAGAGGCAACTGCCATAGCCAAGGGGACAAAGACCTTGGTGCTGTTGGGCTTTGTAGCCTTGCCAGAGCCCTGGGCCACCTCTACTGCAGGCTGTCCATCACTGTCCCATGCCTGCACCTCTTTCCTTGCAGGCTGCAGACACCCATTGTGCTTTCCCACATTGCTCTCACCCCAGCATTTCCATATCTTTTCTGATGTCTCTCCACTCTCACCGGCTGTTCCTTGAAACACAAAGCCATGGGCTAATACAGACTCCCTCTGGGTGACCTCTTGCACCACAGTGCAACCCTTTGAGTGAGATTTCTTTTTCCTCACATGCAGTCCAGCCCTTCCAAGCTGCACTTTGTTGAGGTTTCCTTCTCTTGCCACTACCAAGAAAATCTCCATGATCTCTGAAGCCACCCTTCAAGCAGGTGCAGGCTACTGCTAGAGAGCCCTGGGCCTCCACTTCAAAAGGTACAGAAGCCCAGCTCCCTCAGCTTCTCCACACAGGCCCCAAGCCCCATCCTGGCCAGTGTCCTTTGGAGCTTCTCCAGTTCCTCCTCCTTCCTTCAGAACAGAGAGCCCCACACACAGACACACTAGACCAGATGTGGGCACACCAGTGCTGTGTCAAGGGGGATGATAATCACAGGATCTTCATGGTTGGAAGGGACCTTTCAGATCATCGAGTCCAACCATACACACATGAAAAAAAGCCCTACAATCTCCACACTAGAGCATGCCCTGGAGTGCCACATCTAGACATTTCTTAAACACCTCTAGGGATGGTGACTCAACCACCTCCCTGGGCAGGCTGTTCCAATGCCTGACCACTCTTTCAGTAAAGTCATTCTTCCTAATATCTAATCTAAACCTCCCCTGCCGCAACTTCACACCATTTCCTCTGGTCCTGTCATTATTCCCCTGGGAGAAGAGGCCAACCCCCACCTCTCTACACCCTCCTTTCAGGGAGTTGTAGAGGGCAATGAGGTCTCCCCTCAGCCTCCTCTTCTCCAAGCTAAACGTGCCCAGCTCCCTCAGCCTCTCCTCATATGCCCTGGTCTCCAGACCCCTCACCAGCCTGGTAGCTCTCCTCTGGACACGCTCCAGCACCTCAATGTCCCTCTTGTACAGAGGGGCCCAGAACTGAACACAGTGCTCGAGGTGAGGCCTCACCAGTGCCGAGTACAGAGGCACCATCACTTCCCTGCTCCTGCTGGCCACGCTGTTCCTGATAGAAGCCAGAATGCTGTTGGCCCTCTTGGCCACCTGGGCACACTGCTGGCTCATGTTAAGCTGGCCGTCCACCAGCACCCCCAGGTCCTTTTCTGCCGGGCAGCTTTCCAGCCACTCTGCCCCAAGCCTGTAGCGTTGCCCGGGGTTGTTGTGACCGAAATGCAGGACCCGGCACTTGGCCTTATTAAACCTCATACAGTTGGCCTTGGCCCATCGATCCAGCCTGTCCAGGGCCCTCTGGAGAGCCTTGCTACCCTCAAGCAGATCAACACCCCCACCCAGTTTGGTGTCATCTGCAAACTTACTGAGGGTGCACTCAATCCCCTCATCCACATCATTGATAAAGACATTAAACAAAACTGGCCCCAAAACTGAGCCCTGAGGGACACCACTGGTGACCGGCCGCCAGGAGGATTTCACCCCATTAATCACAACTCTCTGGGCACGGCCATCCAGCCAGTTTTTAACCCAGCAAAGAGTACACTTGTCTATGCCAGGATTCGCCAGCTTCTCCAGGAGAATGCTGTGGGGGATGGTGTCAAAGGCCTTGCCAAAGTCCAGATAGACAACGTCCACAGCCTTCCCCACATCCAGAAGGCGGGTGACATGGTCATAGAAAGAGATCAGGTTGGTTAAGCAGCACCTCCCTTTCCTAAAGCCATGCTGGCTGGCCCTGATCCCTTGGCTGCCCTGCGCTTGCCGTGAGAGCTCACTCAAGATGATCCTCTCCATGATCTTTCCTGGTACCGAGGTCAGGCTGACAGGCCTGTAGTTCCCTGGATCCTCCTTCCGACCCTTTTTGTAGATGAGTGTCACATTAGCCACCCTCCAGTCATCTGGTACCTCCCCTGTTGACCAGGATTGTTGATAAATGATGGAGAGAGGCTTGGTGAGCTCTCCCGCCAGCTCCCTGAGTACTCTTGGGTGAATCCCATCCAGCCCCACAGACTTATGTGCGTCTGGGTGCAGAAGCAGATCATTGACTACTTCCTCCTGGATTATGGGTGGGTTGTTCTGCTCTCCACACTTACCTTCCAGCTCAGGAGGCTGAACACCCTGGGGGTAGCTGGTCTGACTACTGAAGACGGAGGCAAAGAAGGCATTAAGTATCTCAGCCTTCTCCTCGTCATTGGTTGCAACTTTCCCCCCCGCATCCAGTAAGGGATGGAGATTCTCCCTGGCTCTCTTTTTGTTGACGTATTTATAAAAGCTTTTTCTGTTGTCCTTAATGTTAGTGGCCACGTTGAGCTCCAGCTGGGCTTTTGCCTTCCTAATCTTCTCTCTGTATAACCTAAAAGATCTCTGTACTCCTGAGTTGCCTGTCCCTTCTTCCAAAGGTGGTAAACCCTCCTTTTATTCCTATGTCCCATCCGAAGTTCCTTATTATAGAATCATAGAATCATTTAGGTTGGAAAAGACCCTTGGGATCATCGAGTCCAACCATCATCTCCACTCTACAAAGTTCTCCCTTACACCATATCCCTTAACACCACATCTAAACGAGTCTTAAACACATCCAGGGATGGTGACTCCACCACCTCCCTCGGCAGCCTATTCCAGTGTCTGACCACTCTTTCTGTGAAGAATTTTTTCCTTATGTCCAGCCTAAACCTACCCTGTTGCAGCTTGAAGCCATTCCCTCTTCTTCTATTGCTAATTACCTGTGAGAAGAGACCAGCACCAACCTCTCTACAATGGCCTTTCAAGTAGTTGTAGAGAGCGATGAGGTCTCCCCTCAGCCTCCTCTTCCTCAAACTAAACAGTCCCAGCTCCTTCAATCGCTCCTCATCAGATTTATTCTCCAGGCCCTTCACCAGCTTCGTTGCCCTCCTCTGCCCTCGCTCCAGCACCTCGATATCTCTCTCGGATTGAGGTGCCCAGAACTGGACACAATACTCCAGGTGTGGCCTCACCAGTGCTGAGTACAGGGGGACAATCACCTCCCTCCTTCTGCTGGTCACACTAGTTCTAATACAAGCCGGGATGTCATTGGCCCTCTCGGCCACCTGGGCACACTGCTGGCTCATGTTCAGCCCCTTGTCAATTAGAACCCCCAGGTCCTTTTCTGCCAGGCAGCTCTCCAGCCACACTCCCAAGCCTGTAGCGATGCATGGGGTTGTTGTGGCCCAAGTGCAGGACCCGGCACTTGGCCTTGTTGAAGCACATTCCATTAGCATTGGCCCATCGGTCCAATCTGTCCAAGTCTCTCTGTAGAGCCTCCCTATCCTCATGTAGATCAACACTCCCGCTTAGCATCGTGTCATCTGCAAACTTGCCGATGATACACTCTCTGTCCTTATCAAGGTCATCAATAAAGATGTTGAACAGAAATGGTCCCAACACTGAGCCCTGAGGGACACCACTTGTGACCGGCCGCCAGCTGGATTTAACTCCATTGACCACTACTCAGACTACAAAAAGACTGTGGACAGATTTCTTTAGAAAGAGATGTTCAAGCGTCAAAATCCCTGTCTAGAGAGAGCTGGTGGAGGGCACTGGCCGGCTGTGGGGCTGCACTGCGCGTGCACAGCGACGCTCCCATTGGTTGGGCTGCCGTGCCGCGCTCCCATTGGGCGGTTCCCCGTGTGCCTGCCCACTGGCCGGATCGCCTTTCCGGGGGTGGGGCGTGGTGGGGATTGACGGCTGGATCGGGCCAATGGAGCAGCAGTGCCCAAGGAGGAGGGGGTGGGTGGTGGGGCGGCAGTGGCCAATGGGCGCCCGCCGTGGGTGGGCCGGCCTGGGGGAAATGGCAGGCGGCTGGAAATGGGAGTGCGGTGGTCCCGGCGGAAAGCGGGGCCCGGTGGGTGGGTGGGTGGTGGGTCGGGCCGGGCCCACGGGGCCGCTGCAAGCACATGGTGAGGCAGCTGGACTGCGCAGAGGGGAGGGGGCGGCCCCGAGGGGTGATGGGGGGTCTGGGAGGGCCCTGAGTGGGGCTGGGGGAATGGGAGGGTTGGGGGGGGGCATTGACGGGTGGGAGGGGGGTGGCTGGTCACAGCTCCCCATGGGGTCCCTTGGTCCTGGGGGGTTTGGGGTGCGGTGCTGGCGATGCCGGAGAAATGAAGCCCGTCAGGGTGGTAAGAAAGCGGCGCCTGGGCCGTGCTGGTGCCGCCCCAGAGGGACATGGGGCCGGGCCCTCCACAGTTCGCCAGTGCTCCCCCCAAAGTGTCGGTGGGGCCCTGGGGGTGTCAGGCTGTGGGGTGGCTGCGGTCCCTCAGCGTCGCCCAGGGGTACTGCAGAGGGGGGAAGGAAGCAGAGAGGGGGAGCCGGTTTGTGGCCCGAGCCTGAGAGCGGGACTCCTGCTGCCGGGGCTGGCAAAGGGGCTGTAATGGCTGGTTTTGGGGCTGAGAAAGAGAGGGAGTTGTGTGACTTTGGGCTGAGGAAGAGGGCTCGAGATGAAATCCGCGCCAGGCCCCTTCTTTCTGCGTGGAGGGTCCGTGCTGGCCCCGCTCCCGAGGGGGCAGAGGTGGGGTGGGGGTCCCCCGGCTCACCGCCCTTGGCTGGGTGTGACAACCAGGCTCATTTCTCTGCTCGTCTTTTCTCAGGGTCATCTTCTGCGGCACGGCAAGAAAATCCTGCACGGCTGATTCAGCTCGCTGGTCAGGTAGTCGCACGCCTGGGGCGAGGCACCTTTGCGAGTTCAGGGATGCTACAGATCCTCCCCATCAAAGCCGCAGAAAAGGCAAATTTACTGCCAGTGGAGAAAAGCTGGCGAGGAGTTTTGCGCTCATTTTTGTGTGGATATTTAGTTGTTTGAGGGCCGGAGCCCTCCAAGAGAAGCGTTATAAAAAAAGGTGTTTTTATTAATACTAAAGTGAGAAGTGTAGAGGAACGCAAGGAATGAAGTGCGTGCTTTTTATTAGTGCCGACAGCTCTAGATTCTCCAATAACAGCACTTCAAAAGTGCTTACGTCCAGAGCGCTCTGAAAACCATTAATTGATTAATCCAGCGCCAAAGGTTGAGAAATCATTTCAGGAGCTCAAGTCTTGGGATGTTTAATAATGTGAGACGGAGCCTTTCGCTTGGCTTCTGGGCCGGGCTCGTGCCCAGGTCAGCGATAATCCAAAGGGGAACCGCTCGCTCCATCGGAAATAGCTGGTGTGAGTGGAAATAATGAGCGTCTCGTCAGCCGTGGGAGGGAAAAGGGAGATCAAGAGTCCGCCTAAACAAACCTCGCGCCGTTAAGAGATCATTCTCTGGGGAGTCACTGCCAAGATTATGTTTCGGGGAAGATCGTCTTACCGAGCAATGTGCTGCGTCCGGTTTGGAGACTAAATATCTCCAAAGTTTGGGGTTGATTAAGTGCTTCTTGGTTATTAGTTGGATATCTTGGTTGGGTTTTTTTCCCTATTTACCACCTTTTACCGCTAAACGAACTGCAGAGATTTCCCAAGTAGGCACGAAACAGCGGATCAAACGCTGAGCGTGGCCACCGTGAGCCTGGGAGAGAGGCCGGAGCGGTGCTTTCCTGAGCTGTCCCCCACGGTGCACCCTTGCCCCGGTGCTCCTCCCCAGGCAGGGGGCCTTTCTCTGTGGCTTCTGGAAGAAGGTGCCCACATGACTCTTCCTTTTCTTTCCTCTGTCCGCAGAGTTCCTGATTTTTGGAGGAGACATCTTGAAGTTTGCTGGTAGGTTCTTGGGACAACGATGACCTTGGGCACTGAGCTGTAGCATTTAACTCCTGTGGCGGCCATTTGCTGTGCTCTCCTTCTCAAGAGGCTCTGCGCAGTGCCTTGAGCCAGCTCTTTGGCCACGCACGCACCCCTCTGGCAGTGGCCTCTCTCCAGTGCTGCAGCTGCAGAGGAGCGCTCGGGGCAGGGGGTGCCACCGCTGCTGGCCGGCTGCTGCTGTGGCTTGCCCAGGAGAGGAGAGGTGTCCCGGTGCCCAGGACATGGTCCTCCAGGATGATGGCCTCCCACAAGCCCATCTTCCTCCTCACAGCGGCTGGTTTCTGCTGTCCCTGCTGCTGAGCGTAGGTCAGGGAGAGTCAGGTCTCGACTGAGCCTTTACCTTCCCTCCCTTTCCCCAGGAGACGCTGTGCTGGTGCTGTGGAGAACACCAGCCCAGGAGGTGGCCAGGACCATCAGCCTGGTGCTGCACTGTAGCCGGCAGATCAGAAGTACGGAAGGCGTGACACGGATGTAGGGAAGAAGGTCCAGCTGAAGATAGGTACGGGCGCTGTGCCAGACGCAGATGCGTGGCACTCTTCCGTGTCACAGGGTGCTTCTGGTTTGCTGGGCTTCTGGGGCAGGCAGCTGGGGGTGACGCCCAGCATTCTCAGCACATTCTCAATGTTGACTTGGTTTGTCTATTTCTAGACGCCCATTTCAGGGACTCATGTCAGCATCTCCTCGAGGAGGAGGGAGGATGCTCTGCCCCTCCGTAATGCCCGTCTCCCTGCTGGGCTTCAGATGAGCTTCTGAGCAGCCGAGATGCTGGGGGCTGTAGAGTTCCAAATGTTCCCTGTGTCAGTTCTGCTTCTCCCTCTCCCCAGGGATCTCTGCAGGGCCCATGAGCCTCCTGATTTTCTGGCAACGCTTCTGCATTTTTGGCCCATGCCTGGCTGGAGTTCGTGACGCCGAACAGGTTGCGGGTGCAGGTGAAGTTGTCCTCTCGGCAACCTGCTGGGAGCTCTGTGAGCAGCACCGGCTGAGGACCAAGCGTCTTGCAGGCGCAAGACCTGTGCAGGCAGGTGGATGGGATGGCCTCGAGAGCCATTCTGAGAGCCTGGGCCTGGCCATGAAGGAGGGAGGTGTCGGAAGGCTGAGGGGATGAATGTGGAGAGAGTTGTAGGTGGGAAAGCGGGCAGGCAGCCGAAGCTCTTGTCCTCCCATCTCAGGGGTGACCATGGTCTGGGCTTGCTTGCTTTGAGGGGTCGGGAGGCACTGGGAGGGTTTGAGCCCCAGCAGCAATGTCCTCTGTGGGCCATGGAGCTGTGGTTGCTTGGAGATGGGCATGCTTGGAGAACGGCTGCCCAGCTCCGGTGCTTCTGAGGAAGCACTGCTGTCCCATCCAGCCAGGTGGGCTCCTTCTCCCCTTCTCTGGGCAGTGACGGTGGAGGGCAGGCTCTTTCCCCTGGGACTCCTGGGGAGGCCAGTGGCAGTGCTTTCATTCTGTGTGTCTTCAGGTGACGGGCATGGATCCGATGCCTTGGTCCAAATGCCAAGACGCCTTTACGCAAGCTCGTACAAGACCCAGTGAGCCACCGCTCAAAAAGGGAAGGTGAGTGCCCACTTCCCCTTGCTCTGTGATTGTCCCGAAAGGTGGGGCTTTGCTGCTTCAGGGGCCAGAGGGGAACCACCTTCTCCCTCTTCCCTCCGTCCGTTAGCACTCATGCTGTTGGGCCTCCCAGGGCGGTGGCTGCTGCCGCCTCCTCCTTCCAGGGGAGAGCTCTGCCCTCAGCATCTGGAGGTGGCAACGTGAGCAAGCGCAGAAGACTCTTTCTCCCTCGATTCCAGGGCCAGGCCCTGCTTTGCAACAGCTCGTAGTCCCGTCTGCCCAGTGACCACCTGCATTTTCTCTCCTCAGGTGCCATGAGACCTGCTCTTCCCTTGCCCAGTGACCTGAATGCCGAGGATGTGCTTAGGAAGTACATACCAGTCGCAGGTCTCGGGAAGGTACAGCAAGGCCACCACTGTGGGGACTGCATTTTTGGAGGGCAGAAGAAGTGGTGCCCTGCAGAGATGGAGTTCTCACGGGAACAGACCAATCAAAGAAACTGCACCCTGAGACAACAACGCGGGGGAACTGAGCCCAGGGGCACTGGTGCTGCACCATTGTCTGCGTTGTCCTCAGAGAGACATGGGCGGCGGGAGGACGACTCCTGTCTCTCTGTCTTTTGTGTGGCTATGGTTCTGGATGTGCTGTGCACACGACGGTGGGATAAAGGGGAGATTCCCCTGAAGTCCCTGGAGCATCCCTGAGGGTCTCCCCTCATGTCCGTACGGGTCCCCAGATGGCGCGTTAATGGAGCAGCCTTCTCTCCTTTGTCGTTTGTGTTCTGACTCGGCGTCTGCCTGTCGCAGGCTGGGCGGCCTGCCCGCCCTTTGCACTGAGAAGAGGATTTGTCCCTTTCTCTGCTAGTGCCCGCTATCGCCAGCACGCCTGCTCTCCCTCGGTACCGGTGTGGGCAGTAAGAGCCCGGGAGAGCAGGCTGGTGAAGCCGTCGTGCTCTTGTCTTCCAGCTCGATGCAGGACTGCCCATGGACCTCCTCTCTGAGCTACGGCCAGTCACCTGCATCTTTGTCCAGCTGCATCTCAGCACCATCCTCAAGGAGGCCGGCAGGGTGATGCTAGAAATCCTCTCTCCTCACGAGGGTCACATCAACAAAGTCCTCCTGTGTGATAAAGTGAGCGAGGGGGAACGGTCACCTCCCCCAGCACCAGAGGGTGGGCAGTGAGCGCGAGGGAGAGACTCCCTCTTAGGCGCTGTAGCAACGCGTTCCACATCTGTCCTGGGCAGGGCTGCATGTTCCTCTGTGTGCTGGGACTCCCTGCAAACAAGCTGCCCTGCGAGAGCCTTCACGCCTTGCAGAGCGCTCTGGAGATCTTCAACTCGTGCTCCACCATGCTCGAGGAAATAGAGTGAGTGTGTGGTGGGGGTTGGCGGGGTGCGTGCTGCCTGGGACGGCGCAAGGGGGCTTCCCAGAAAGAGATGTGCCTTCTAGTTTGCCCTCCCGTGTCCCTGGCAGGAAGGAGGCAGTGCCCTGAGAAGGTGGCAGGCAACCCCTGGGCTCAGCCCACGGCAGCCAGACGGAGTCCCTCCAAGCACGCTCTGCTGGCCACTGCGCTGGGAAGAGCCCTCGTGAGGGCCAGAGGCCCCTGTGGCGAGAGGCAGGCCCTTCTGGACCACTGCCCCATGAACGGGGATGGGGCCCAGCCACCTGATCCCAAGTGGCTGTCATCGCCAGGCGGTGACATGGCGGGCACCTTCTTCTCTCTCTCTTTGTTCACGAGAGGGCTGTGGCCCTGCACGTGCTCTGCCTCTGCCCCTTGTCCCTTGCAGCCTGCAGATGTTGCACCCCTGAGCTCTCCACGTCCCCGAGACCCACGCTGGCAGGGCAGGACAGCTGGTGGCCCAGGCTGGCACCGAGGGGAGGTGAGGGAAGGGATGAAGCCGGGCGGGCAGGACTGCACCTGGGGCGCTGCTGAAGCCCTGCTGTTTCTCTGTGTGCCAGGACAATGTCTGTGGCAGTTACCAGAGGGACGACGTTCTGCGGAGTCACTGGCCACCCGCTGAGACACGAATACACAGGTACTGGCCTGGAAGGGTGCCGCGGGGCTGGTGGCGCAGGCCACACCAACGCGTGCTCTCTTTCTGTAACGCGTGCCCTCTTTTGGCGGTCCTTGGCCAGAAGGTGAACTTGGCTACCCGGATGATGGTGCACTACCCTGGGCTGGTGTCCTGTGATGCAGTGACCTACGCC
This sequence comes from Chroicocephalus ridibundus, assembly GCF_963924245.1. Lineage (NCBI taxonomy): Eukaryota > Metazoa > Chordata > Aves > Charadriiformes > Laridae > Chroicocephalus > Chroicocephalus ridibundus. The sequence goes on from NW_026961297.1 coordinate 23,364, forward strand.
ACCTCTCGGCTGCCCACTTCCTACTTCAAGGAGCTGCTGGAGAGAGAGATGAAAGTCCTCAGCCAGCCTGGCCCTGTCTATCAGTACGTGGGGGTCACCGAGGAGAGGTGAGTGTCCTCTGAGACAGTGGGAAGCCCTGGCGCGGCAGGCTTTTTGCCCCTCTCCGCTGCTGTCTCCAGCTGCTGAGAGAGCAGGAGTGAAACCACAGGGATGGGGAAGGTTTGTCTGTCTTGGTAGACACAACCTGGCCTTGTGGGCTCGGTCTAAAGGGCTTTGGGCTGTGCTTTCCGTGCTGGGCTTGCTCCACCACGTGCCCTAGGAATGCTGACGCAAGGAGATTTTTGTCCCAGCTGCTCTGAGCAGGAAGCTTTGGGCATGTCTGGTCCCCATGGGGAAACGTGGACCATCGGGACACTCTTCCTCAGGTCTTCCTGCAGAAATCTCAGCTCTTCTTCTGGGACAGGATTTGACCTTCCCTTCAGAGGGCGGTTTGAAGGTTATCATTGCCGTCTCTTTGAAACTGTGGGAAGACTTGAGCCAAAGGTGCCAGTTGCTTGGCATCCCAACCCCTTCAGGGACACAAGTCCTCCTTTCAAAGACACTTCGTGTTCTTGGCCAACGTGGTAAAGCTGTCTTTTAGCCAACAGCATGCCCTGGCTTCTTTCACTTGTCTTCTCCAATTTCTCTGGGTTTGGCCTCTGGGGATGGACTCTTGATATCTTCTGCTGTCCCACTGTCGCCGTTGGGCTTCTTTATGCTTGAAGCTGTGGTAGTGTGTTAGCTTGAACTTTGGCTGGGAAAGCGTGCAGGGGATAACACCCTGCTCCAAAGAAAAGCCGGTACCCGAGGAGCACCTCCTTCCCTGCCACACCAGGCTGCTCCTCTAGGTCCCCTGGCTTCTCACCAGATCATTGACTTGTCTTGTCGTTTCCCCTGCTTCTAGCATCTTTGGCGTGGGTCTTACCAAGAAGAGGTGGGAGTACGTCCCCTTGCTGGGTAGGTGGAGAATGCCTCGCTTTTTTGAAGCCCAGGTTCTTCCCCTTGGTGACTTTTAGTGCCTTGCTGGGAAGGGAGAGGCTTTTACCAGGGATGGTGTTGCCTGCAGCAGCCCTAAGGAAGCGTCACCTGTCTTGGTCTCTGCTTGCTTGATATTTTTGGGGTGGAAAGCGAGGTGGGGCGCCTGCTGCTCCCTGTCGTCTTCCAGACCTGGTAGGAAGGTTCCTTTCAACTGTGGAGCTGCTCACAGCCTGGGGGCTAAACTGATCCCTGTCTTTGGGGTCAGGAAAGAGATTTCCTTCTGCCAAACCGATGGAGAGTTTTGGCGGTGGGTTCTCCTCCTTGTACTCCTCAGAGTTCCTTTCTTGGCAGCATCTGGGCGAAGACATGGGAATGTCAGGACGCAGGGGATGCCTGTATTCACTCGGTGTCTTGCCGAATGTTTTGGGCCCTGTTGTGGGTTAACCCCGCTTGGCAGCTCAGCCCCACAGAGCCGCTTGCTGCCCACAGTGGGATGGGGAAGAGAATCGGAAGGGTTAAAGTGAGAACACTGTTGTGATGAGATACAGACAGCTTAATAGGGAAAGCAAAAGCTGTGCACACACGCAAAGCAAAACGCATTCATTCACTGCTTCCCATGGGCGGGCAGGCGTCTCGCCATTTCCAGGAAAGCAAGGCTTCATCACGTGTGACAGTGACTTGGGAAGACAAATGCCATCACTCCGAACGTCCTCCCCTTCCTCCTTTCCCCCGGATTTCCTTGCTGAGCACGGCGTCATATGGTCTGGAATAGGCCTTTGGGCAGTTGGGGTCAGCTGTGGCGGCTGTGCCCCCTCCCAGCTTCTTGTGCACCCCCAGACTGCTCGCCAGCGGGGCGGCGTGAGCCACGGAAAAGGCCTTGACGCTGCACAGGCGCTCTTCAGCCATAACTAAAGCATCGTTGTGTTATCAACAGCAATGTTTGGTCACAAATCCAAAACATAGACCTGTACGAGCTATTGCCGAAGAAAATTAACTCCAGCCCAGCCCAAACCAGTACGGTCCAGATGACACTGCCTTAGCTACTGGGAGGTGCTGTGGGGCTCACGGCACAGCGAGGAGATGCTTTGAGTCTGTTTGGGACGCAGCTGCCTGAACCGGCTGCAGTCCTCCCTTCCAGCCTTGTGCTGGATCTCTGCGGGGAGTCGCGTGGGGCCGGCGGAATCTCTGTGCCTGTGGGAGAGGGCAGAGGGCGAGGGGGCTGCGCTGTGGGGCAGGGGGCCAGGTGGCCCTGCGAGCGCTCTGAGGAAGGCAGAGGTGCCCAAGCATGGACGAGCGGGTGGGAAGGAGGCCTGGGTGCCGGCAGGCTGACTTTAGAATTACGGGCAGTGGTGTGGGCTTTTCAAAACTGGCAGGATGAACCGATTAATGTTGTTTCAGATTCCATGTATGTGGTCGGTACTGTTATGAGACTGGAACGGTCGATGCTTCGATCTCTTAGAAATTCTGTCTTATATCAGTTATTGTTACGATTGTTACATTTGTTAAATCAGAGAACGTGTCCTTATTTTATAGTGCACATACGTAGCCATCAGCCTGATTATGGCCTGGCCATTGGTGATAATCGTGCTGACCATTTGGTTGCAGCAACCTGGGAGAACCGTCAAAAGAACCTATTTGAACAAGCTCGAGTGTCTCATGACTTTTTTCATCAATCAGCTAAAGTATTGGCGAGACAGTTTAATTTACCTATTTCTGAGACACGTGGCATAGTGCAATCCTGGCCAGATTGCCAAGGAACTGGGTCTGGGCTTGGTCTGGGCGTGAACCCACGTGGGTTGCATTCCTTGCAATTATGGCAAATGGAAGTTACCCATGTTCCTGAATTTGGAGGGCTCAAATATGTCCATGTAAGCATTGACACCTATTCGCATGCCATCTGGGCCACAGCACAAACTGGAGAAACAGCCAAACATGTTATTAAGCATGTGTGTGCAGCTATAGCAGTTTTGGGGGTACCCCAGGAAATTAAAACCGATAATGGACCTGCTTATGTTTCTCAATGATTTGCTAAATTCTGTACTCTATGGGGTATACGTAAACATTCTGGAATTCCTCATTCTCCCACGGGACAGGCCATAGTCGAGCGTGCACACACTACGCTGAAGTCGGTTTTGCAAAAACAAAAAGGGGGAGAAATGACCTCTTCTCCTGCAGAACGCCTTGCAAAAGCTTTATATGTATTGAACTATTTGCGGTTAACTGGAGAACGTGACTCACCTGCAATAGTGATTCATCAGATGTCATTACGGTCTGGTTTGCAAGCAACCACACCAGGACGGGTACAGTATAAGGACTGGCAATCAGGGCAATGGAAGGGTCCAGTGGAGATAAAAATGATTGGTCGCGGATATGCTTGTGTTTTGACAGATCAAGGTCCAAGATGGGTACCAGCACGTTGGATTAAGCCGTGGAGGGAACCTGAAACACCAGAGAGTGGAACGCGAGACGCTGATGTGACCACGTGAACTCGCCACTCTGGCTCTCGCAGGCTTGGCAACTGTCATATGTCCAGCTTGTAGAGAGTGTGAACCGTGGGTTCTTTGCGAGTGTAACGAGTGCAAGAAACAGCTCTAACAACGTGCCGGATTAGCAGGGTTTTGGTGTTCGGCTTGTCTGGAAGTTCAGTATGCAAGAATACAACAGGCTGTTCGTATAGCCATTTTAACAGGGCATGACGTCGACGAGAATCTTAATCGTCGGTCAGCTTGGGAAACACATTGTTGGGTGAGAGCAATTTGGAAGTATCAGGATAACTATACTCCTTTAGTAGTTGAGTGTAGCAGAAAAGTTTTAATACCCCGCATTTGGGAGGTAAAACCGGAAGAGTGGGAGAAAATGAAGAAAATGTGTGCAAGGCGATTTGGCTGGAAGCGAAAAGGAAAGTCATAGCGGCAACATGGGTTGGGTGACTGGGATAACGATTATTGGTTTAGCGGGACCGGGAGTGGAAGGTATTACAAACATATCCCCTAGGCAGAACACATGGGTAACATGGGCAAATCAGACAGGCAACTCGGCCTTTTGCTTGTCCATGGCCACTCCATCAGATCCTTTCCGAACGTGTTTGATTGGTTTTCCGTTCCTGCGATTGGAGGACTTTGAAGGCTGTGTATCCCAAGTCAATTTAACAACTAGCTCGCTGTTAGAATCAGAGCAGGTTAACGTCACTTGTAGCTGCAGCTAAGGCTTTAACAGATCTAGAAAAGCTAGCCTGTTGGAGTATAAAACAGTTTAACCTGACTTCTGAGATGATTTCTGCTTTATTAACAGATGCTGATAGTATACGACATGCTGTGCTGCAGAATCGTGCTGCTATTGATTTGTTGTTGTTAGCACAAGGCCATGGTTGTGAGGATTTTGAAGGGATGTGTTGTATGAATTTGTCTGATCGCTCACGCTCCATTCATGACCACTTAGCCCGTTACAGCACAATATGCATAAGCTCACTCAGGGTCATTCGTGGTTGGAGCAATTGTTTAATTCTCGGGGACTGGCAGGCTGGGTACAAGATTTGTTGAAACAGGGCCTTGTAATTTTGATTGTCGTAATGATATTGCTGATCATTTTGCCTTGTTTGTTTTCTTGTCTACGAAGATCTTTAGAAGTGTCTATAGAAAAAATGTTTTCAGGTGCTTGGATTGTTCAAAAACAAAAAGGGGGATTTGTTGGAGGATTTTTAGTACAAAGGGGTCATCCTGTGAACACTCCAAGCACCGAAGAACTATGTAGGCTTTGTTAGTTTGAAGGTTGTGTGAAAACATTGTAGGGATGTTAGAAATGCTGAGACCAACAAGATATGAGAAAGTGTGCTGAACTCAGCGTGCGAAATGCAGAGCTTCACCCAGGGTATCGGAGGGGTGATTGTCCGCGTGGACAGATGCTTTAAGCCAATTATAATGTGTTGCTTACCGCATGCACAGCTCGTGCAGCCAATCGGCAAAGTGTCGGCGCGTGATGCGGAACCGGAACGTCTGTAATAACTGAGCTACCTGCGCAATAAAGTGGCATTAACCTGATCACGTTGGTCGTTGTGTTATTGTCCGAGCCTTCCGCGTCAACAGGATTTTTTTGGGTTGGATTTGGGGATTTTTTGGATGGGGTTTTGTGTTGGACTTTGTGTTGGAATTTTTGGGTTGGATTTTTCGGGTCGGATTTTTTTGGGTTGGGTTTGAGGTCGGTTGGGTTGGATTCTTCTGGGGTTGGAATTTTTGGGTTGAATTTTGGGTCGGACTTGGGGATTTTGGGGTTGGACATTTTTGGGTTGGTTGGGTTGAATGTCGCGTTTGATTTTTTTGGGTTGGATTTTGGGTGGGGTTTGGGGATTTTGGGGTTGGATAGTTTTGGGTTGGTTGGGTTGGATTTTTTTGGGGGTGGAATTTTTGGGGTTGGATTTTTCGGGTTGAATTTTGGGTCGTATTTGGGGATTTGGGGGTTGGATTTTTGGGTTGGTTGGGTTGAATTTCGCGTTGGATTTTTGGGGGGGATTGGATTTTTTTGGGGGGTTGGCTTTTAGGGCTGGGGTGTCCCCCAGGGCCCTCCATCCTCCCGCCCTCTTTCGCTGCGGCCGCCTGACGCCACCCAAATCCCTTCCATTTGGCTGAAAATAAAAGTAATTTTTTTAATCATTATTAACTATAATAATAATTATTATTATTATCGTCACCTTTATCTCAATTAGTATCATTATTAGTATCAATATTGTAATTGTTGTTGTTATTGCTATTGGGTTTATATTCTATTTTTTTATTTTATTTTTTTTTATTATTATTTTATTTTATTATTTTCTTTTATTTTATTTTTTCTTTTATTTTATATTATTTTATTTCACTTTCTTTTAATTTCGGGGTTTTACCCCAATCCCCTCCCCTCAAAGCCCCCCCTCAAAGGAGCCCCCCTCCCCCCAAATCCCATCCCCCCTCCCAAACGAGCCCCCCCCCACGCCCTAAATCCCATCCCCCACCCCATGACTCCTCCCCCCGCCCCAAAGGAGCCCCCCCCATCCCAGCCCCCCCCCCCCCCCCAAATCGCATCCCAAATTCCTCCAAACACGAGCCCCCCCTCCGTGGGAAAAGCCACTTTATTGCACACACACCATCCCCCCCCCCCCCGTTTTTTTGGGGGGGGGGGGGGAGGGGGCGGGGCCACGCTTCACCCCGCCCCACTGGAAGCGCTGCGATTGATTGGGGGGAGGATTGGGGGGGCCAAGGGGGCGGGGTTTGTGCTTCAGAGGCTCCGCCCCCTCCCCGGGATTGGGGGTGGAGAAGGGGCGGGATTATTGCTATCGATTACCATTGGCTCCTCCCCCCGGCTGGCTCCGCCCCTCCTCAGTCAACCAATGGGGAGAGGTGGGGCAAGGCAGAGACCACGCCCCCCCTCCCCCTCCCTTCCCTCTGCACACGGCCCTGTCGGTGGGGGGGTGGTGGGGCGAGGGTGAGAGGGCGTGGCCTGGAGAGGAGGAGGGGGTGGGGCTCGTGCAGGAGTCAGCCAATGGGAGGGGAGGGGCGGGGCTTAGGGCGGCACCCCCTCCCCCAGCAGCGTTTCGAGCTTCTGCAGCCTCGCGGGGCCGAGCTGGGGCAGCACCTGGTGGGGGGGGGACAAGGAATTGGGGGGGGACCCTGGAGTTCGGGGGGGACCCAGGGGTTGGGGGGGGGGGCACTGGGGGAGGGGGTGGGGGCGTCAGGGATGCAGGGTGCGGGGGGCAAGGATGGGGGAGGCCAGGGATGGGGGCGACAAGAATGGGGGGGACGGGGATGGGGGGCACTGGGGGGGGCAGGTTGGGGGGGGGAAATGAGGATGGGGGGGTCAGGGGTGTGGAGGGGTCAGGGATGTGGATGGGAGGGGACAAGAATGGGGGGGGTCAGGGGTGGTGGGGTCAGAGGTGTGGACCGGGGGACAAGGATGGGGGGCACGGGGGGGATGGGATGGGGTGCGGGTCTGGGACCGGGATGGGGGGCAAAGGGGTCAGGATGGGGGGGGCAAGGATGGGGGGGGCAAGGATCCGGGGGTTCAGGGATGTGGGGGGGGGGGGGTCAGGGATGGGGGGCACTGGCGGGGGGGCAGGATGGGGGGGGGGAAATGAGGATGGGGGGTCAGGTGTGTGGGGGGGTCAGGCTTGTGGATGGGAGGGGACAGGAATAGGGGGGGTCAGTGATTGGGGGCACGGGGGGCGCAGGATGGGGGGGGATGAGGATGGGGGCATCAGGGATATGGATGGGGGGGATGGGATGGCGGGGAATAAGGGTGAGGGGTGTCTAGGATGGGGGGTACTGGGGGGGCGGGAAGGGATGGGTCAGGGATGGGGGGAGGGGGCACAAATATGGGGAGGGGGGGAACAAGGGGACATCTCGGGTTCGTCCTCACCCCCCAGGGGGGAGCCGCTTCAGCCGCCATGTTAGTCGCGGGGGTGCCAGGCTTTGCTGGCGGCGCAGGCCCCAGCACCAAAATGGTGGCCGGGAATCTTGAACGGCCAGGCCTTGCACCCCAGCAAAGGCGACGGGGGGGACGAGCCGAGCTCGTCCTCACCCCCAGGGGGGAGCTGCTTCAGCCGCCACCATGTTAGTTGTGGGGCGCCAGGCTTTGCTGGCCACGCAGGCCCCAGGCCCCAGCACCAAAATGGCGGCCGAGAATCCCAACGGGCCAGGCCTGGCCTCCCCGGGGGTTTGCGAACAGGCCCGGGTGTGGAATAATTACTGAACAGGCTCAAAATACGCAAGCGCGGCATCGTTCTCCCGTTAAGGCGAAGCGTAAAATCAGGAGGCTCCTGAGGGAGAAAACAGCCGCGGCCGGCGTGAAAAATGCCCCGTCGGCGATCCCCCGAGGAGGAGGACGCTCGCGAGGCTACGTGAGGTGCGGGGCGGGATGCGGTTATCCCGCGGCTTTACCTGACGATTGTGGCGGATACGGGAACGGGGCGACACCGTGAAACGGGGCGGCTGCCAGTTTAGCCGCCCGCTCGTTACTGGGAGCCGGCGTTTCGCCCAATTTTGAGGAAATGCCGGCCTTCGAGGTTTGTGCTTCAGAGGCTCCGCCCCCTCCCCAGGGTTGGGAGGGGGGAAGGGGCGGGATTATTGCTATCGATTACCATTGGCTCCTCCCCCCGGCTGGCTCCACCCCCTCCTCAATCAACCAATGGGCAGAGGTGGGGCAAGACAGAGACCACGCTCCCCCACGCTCTGCACACGGCCGTGTCAGTGGGGGGGGGGGGGGGGGGGTGTGTGGTGGGGGTGAGGGGGCGTGGCCTGAAGAGGTGAGGGGGTGGGGCTCGTGTGGGAGTCAGCCAATGGGAGGGGAGGGGCGGGGCGTAGGGTGGCACCGCCTCCCCCAGCAGCGTTTCGAGCTCCTGCAGCCTCGTGGGGCCGAGCTGGGGCAGCACCTGGTGGGGGCGGGGGACAAGGAATTGGGGGGGGACCCTGGAGTTCGGGGGGGACCCAGGGTTTGGGGGGGACCCAAGGGATCAAGGGGGGGACCCAGGAGTGGGAGGGGGGGGACCCACCGGGGGGGACCCAGGTGTTTGGGGGGGGGGGCCTGAAACAGGAGTTGGGGGGTACGACCCTGTAGTGGGAGCAGGGGGGGGGACACAAGGGATTGGGGGGGGGCAGGAGTTTGGGGGGGACCCTGGTGTTTCGGGGGGACCCTGGAGTGGGGGGGGAGGTCACCCAACGGATCGGGGGATCGGAGCCATCTCCAGACATATGGAAATTTTGGAGGCCGGGGCGGCGCCAAGTGGGAAAGGGTGGTTTTGAGGCGGAAGGCGGGGGGGGGAGGGGGATGGGGGGCACAGGGGTCAGGATGCCGGGGGAGAAGGATGGGGGGGTCAGGGATGGGGGACACTGGGGGGGCGGGATGGGGGTGTCAGGCATGTGGATGGGGGGGCAGAATGGGGGGGACAAGGATGGGGGGGTCAGGGTTCAGGATGTGGCGGATGGGTATGGGGGGCACTGGGGGGAGCAGGATGCGGGGGGGAAATGAGGATGGGGAGGTCAGGGGTGGGGGGGGGTCAGGGATGAGGATGGGGGGCACGCGTGGGACGGGATGGGGGGGGCAAGGATGGGGGGGTCACGGATGTGGATGGGGGGGTCAGGGATGGGGGGCACTGGGGGGGCAGGATGGGGGGAGGATGAGGATGGGGGGCGTCAGGGATGTGCATGGGGGGGATGGGGATGGGGGGCACAGGGGTCAGGATAAGGGGGTCGAGGATGGGGGGGTCAGGGATGGGGGGGTCAGGCATGTGGATGGGGGGGGTCAGGGATGGGGGGCACTGGGGCGGGGCAAGGATGGAGCCACAATGGCAGCCGAGAATCTTGAACGGCCGGGCCTTGCGCCCTGGTGAAGGAGCCGGGGGGGACAAGCCAGGCTCGTCCTCACTCCCCAGGGGGGAGCCGCTTCGGCCGCCATGTTAGTCACGGGGGCGCCAGGCTTTGCTGGCCGTGCAGGCCCAGGCCCCAGCACCAAAATGGCGGCCGAGAATCCCAACGGGCCGGGCCTGGCCTCCCCGGGGGTTTGCGAACAGGCCCGGGTGTGGAATAATTACTGAACGGGCTCAAAATACGCAAGCGCGGCGTCGTTCGCCCGTTAAGGCGAAGCGTAAAATCAGGAGGCTCCTGAGGGAGAAAACAGCCGCGGCCAGCGTGAAAAATGCCCCGTCGGCGATCCCCCGAGGAGGAGGACGCTCGCGAGGCTACGTGAGGTGCGGGGCGGGATGCGGTTATCCCGCGGCTTTACCTGACGATTGTGGTGTGTCGGGGGCGGCTAGCAGAAAAGTACAAGTATGCAAGAAACTCGAGGGCATGCCGACCTTGCAGACCTGAGACAAATAACTCTGAGGAGCCAGGGAACAGCTGGCCTTGCAGGTCCGAGATAAATAACCTTGAAGAAGTAGGGAGTAGGCAACAAGTTATCACTGTAGCTTTTAGCACATTCCAAAACTGTAGCTTCTAGCATGTAGCGAAACCGCAAGTAGGAGGGATTATTGTAATGAAACATTTAGAGCTAAGCCAATTAGAAATGATAGAATTTGTGTAATTTATGTAACTGTTAAGTAGCTGTATAAAAAGCTTTCCGACGCGTCTAATAAACCGACATCTTGCTTGCATCAAGCAGCGTCCCGTCTCTCAATCGCGGCAAATTGGTGACCCCGACGTGATGGGGTGGTGAACCGCCTAGCTGAGCGGCTTGCTGCGAGTCCCACGGAACTTTGAATGAGCTGCTGAAAGGAAGCAGGAACTGGCCAGGAATCCCTCTGGAGTTAAGAGGTGAGCTGTGGGAAACATGGGGAATCAGATGTCCCCCGCAGAGAGAGACATATATGAAGTTATGAAAACGCTCCTCCGGAAACATAAAAAAGATCTTTCCGGGCAGGACTTAAAGATTATGCTTAAGTGGGTACAAATGAAGATCCCCACTGTTACGGCCTCCAGTATTTTTACCCAGGAACTTTGGGACGATGTGGGGGTAAAGTTGTGGGACTCAGCGACGTCAGGGAATGCCGAGGCTCAGCGTTTGCTTCCGTGGTGGAGAAATATCTTTGAGGCTATTAAGGCACAGGAAAGGGGCCATAAAGACTCTCCAGATACTAAGGGGGAACCTTCATCAGCTCAGCCTTTGCTTCCCCCTCCGCTACCTCCGCGACGCACTAAGTCGCCCGGACCCTTAAAGGTCTGTGCCGCAGGCTACCCTCCTGAGGAAGATCCGCTTGACCCGGGGCCCGTTGATCCTGATAAAGAGCCTGACTTGTACCCCCCTGACCCTCATGATACATGGGCGAATATTAGACGTCAAGCTTTAAAAGAAGGTGACTTGGAAATAGCGCGAACGATAGTCGCCCCTGTTATTTATCAAGGCTGGGGAGTGCAGTGGGAGGCTTTGTCCTTCCCGGTGATTAAAGAGCTGCGCCGTACCGTCACAGAACACGGGCTCTCTTCCCCATATTTTGCGAGCCTGCTGTCTTCTGTCTTTGATACGTATGTTATGACTCCCCATGATTTAAAATCGCTAGCGCAATTGTTATTAACCCCTTCCCAGTATTCCCTCTGGGAGTCGCATTGGAGAGGGGGCCTTCAAACTCTCCTCACCAGCTACGTGGGTCATAATAATGCTGCTCTTGCCGCACTGACCATGGAGCACCTTATGGGTACGGGTCAGCACTCTGATCCAGCGGCACAGGCTCGAGATTGTCCACGAGAGGCCCTGGAAGCAATCCGCGAAGAAGCAAAAAAGGCTTTACTTAAAATACCCGATTCCAGTAAACCTCAAAAGGCATTCACCTCTATTACGCAGGAACCTCGGGAGCCGTACATGCAATTCATTGATAGACTTAAGCAAGCTTTAGAACGCCAAATAGATAATACCGAAGCTCGAGAGATTTTGCTATTAAAATTAGCAGTTGAAAATGCTAACGCCGACTGTAAAAAATTACTTAAATCTCTCCCTAACCCAGCTCCGACTTTGGTTGAAATGGTAGAGGCTTGTAATCGTATCGGTACTGTGGACCATAAATTTGAAACGATGGCAGCTGCTTTCGCAGCTATGAGAGGCATGTCTGGGGGAGGAAATTGTTACGGTTGTGGTAAACCAGGCCATATCAAACGAAATTGTCCCGCTTCTAATGGGGGGGCTAAAGCTCAAGCCCCTGGGATCTGTCCCCGATGCAGGAAGGGGCGTCATTATGCTAATCAATGTCGTTCTAAGTATAATTTTCAAGGGCAGCCGATACAGGGAAACCGCTTGCGGAGCGCGGGGCAGCGACGCGCACAGACACAAGTGTCGTCGCCGGTGAATCGAGCCATGCAGATGGGTGTGACCTCGCCACAAGTCTTCGCCCAGCAACAGCCGGTAGCGCCGGATTGGACCTGGCAACCTCACATGCAATAACAACCCTCCGATCGTTCGCCACTTTAACACAAACACTTCTTTCGAAGCCAGCGTAAAAGCTCCAGTCCTGATCCGCGACCCTGAGACAGGTAAGGTCTTGGGGCCATACCCCCTTGTCACATGGGGCAGAGGCTATGCTTGTGTTTGCACAGAACGAGGCCCCAGGTGGATCCCAGCGAAGAGCGTGCGACCGTTCCGTGAACCCCTACCACAGTCGGGCGGCCACAACACCAATCCACAGCTAGATCATTCCCCTGAACAGCATACCGGAGAACATTCGGAGGACTGATGCAGTGCTCTTATGGACAATAGAGCAGAGACTCCAGTAGAACATATTCATTGCGTCGCCTGTGGTAATTGTGACCCTTGGGTTTTATGTGACTGCTATCGCTGTGGTAAGAGATGGTAGCGACGGAATGTGCTGCATGGACTTAGAGGACCACTCTTCTTCGATACATAAGCAAATTACACAACTCCTCGCGCATTCACAAAAGGTGCAATCTGATACGGACTTCTTCGGATTGGGTACTTTGGGTGATCGGTTTGGGCTAAAGGGCTGGCTTAGGAGCCTGGTACAATCTGCTGTGCTCATATTAGTTATTATATTGGTAGGCCTTTTGATTCTAAGCTGCGCTCTTTCCTGTGTCAGGTCTATGGTGACTAAAGTTGTTCGACATACATGGTTTATTCAAAACGGCGATATTCCGAAGATTTACGGTAGTGTTAGTTCTGTCCAGCTCACTGAGTATGATGACCTTTAAACCCGCGCCTCAGTTCTGTCTTTAAAGAAACAAAAAGGGGGAGATGTCGGGGCAGCTAACGGAAAAGTACAAGTATGCAAGAAATTCGACGGCATGCCGACCTTGCAGATCTGGGACAAATAACTCTGAGGAGCCAGGGAACAACTGGCCTTGCAGGTCCGAGATAAATAACCTTGAAGAAGTAGGGAGTTAAGCAACAAGTTATCACTGTAGCTTTTAGCACATTCCTAAACTAGTAGCTTCTAGCATGTAGCGAAACCGCAAGTAGGAGGGATTATTGTAATGAAACATTTAGAGCTAAGCCAATTAGAAATGATAGAATTTGTGTAATTTATGTAACTGTTAAGTAGCTGTATAAAAAGCTTTCCGACACGTCTAATAAATGGACATCTTGCTTGCATCAAGCAGCATCCCGTCTCTCAATCGCGGCACTCTCCCATGACATGCCTGCTTTGCTAAGCTTTTTGCTCCTGTATCGGTTATGCTTATTTCCATTTCTATATCTTAATCCCATAGGCATTGGTGCCTTCAACTGTATGTTCAACCTTGTCCGTGTAGGAACCTACCTCCAACCTGGAGAATGCTCCCACCAGAGAGACCCCTCTTTCTTCATCCTCAAAAGCACAAAAAGCGTTTTTGTGCTTTTGACCGAGGAACTGCTCTTTAAAATAGTTTCGGTTTTCCTTTTGTTTTCTCGGTTTGGGTCTTTTCTCACCTTAATGCTGCACACCTTGACCTGCAAGATGTGGCTTAATTTAAACTGAATGAGTTCGGGTTCACTTTCTCCGAGAGGACCCAAGCTGACCAAAGGGACCGGTGAGGATCGGTTGGGGAGCGGTGGGGGCGAGCAGCCGCGCCGGCAGCGAGCCGGGAGACGTTCGGGTTAAAGGCACGGTTGAGGGTTGCGGAGGACGGGGACTGCAGCGATCGGTGGCTGTGAATGCGGCATGAAGATGAGAATCAGCCAGAGCCGCCTCCCGGGGGGAGCCCGGGCGCGCTCCCGGATTTCAGCGCGTTTGCGGCTTTGGCGGAGAAGTTTCAAAACCGTTCCCGGCCGTTGCTCGCCCCGACACGTTCCCGCCACGGCGCTGCTGGACGTGCCCTGCTCTGGGCAAGCGAGCGGACCCCCTTTTCTTGGGAGACGCCTGAGCAAACCTCTTGGATATTAAGAAAAATTCCTTCACTGAAAGGGTCGTCAAGCACTGGAACGGGCTGCCCAGGGAAGCGGTTGAGTCACCACCCCTGGAGGTATTTAAAAGACGGGTAGATGTGGTGCTGCGGGACTCGGCTTAGTGGTGGACTTGGCAGCGGTAGGGTGACGTTTGGATTCGGTGACCGTAAGGGTCTGTTCCAGCCTGGTCGGTTCCGTAACTCCGTTATGATGCGGTGATTCTAAACCGGGGTGCGGCGGCAGGAACGGCAGCAGGCAGCCCTCCGCCACACCGGTGACTGCTCTGCCGCTCCGCACCCGCTGATCTTCCCCAGCCGCCGGCAGCCACCAACAGCCACCCTCCCCTTCCTTCTCCTGCCCCTGCCCCTTCCCTGCTCCCGGTTCCGCGACCCCCGGCCCCGCCGCTGCGGCCATCCCCCGGCGGCATCAGGCCGGCCACGGTGTGCGGGGGCGCGACATCCCCTTTTTGATAGCGGCATCGCCCCCGGGGCTCATCGTCTGGCTCCGGGCGAGGCGGGTGGCAGTGCGGCCGGCTGGCGGCAGTCCTGCCAGGATGGGCAAATTCTGCTCCAAGTTGTTTTGCTGCGTTCGGTGCGAGGACGAGACGGTACTTTTAAATTTATCCTTAAGGGAAAGGGCAGGAAGGCGGCCGTTGCCGTGATTAAGCCTGTGCCGCTGCTTCCAGCTGGAGTCAGTGGTGTGTGCGCATCCCGGGGTGGCGGAGTGGGGAGCGATGCTCGGCTTATTTACGGTGTGCAGAGCTCTGGTTCACCAGGGACAAGTCTGAACTGTCGCTTTCACACGCACTGCGGTGCCTTACATCATTTTATCCTGCAGCCTAAACGGAAGGGTTGGATTTTCGTGAAACAAGGAGGGACCACCGGCATCTTCTGTAGTAACAGCTGGCTTGATTTGTTGCTATGCTTTTCATACATTTTTAATAACCCTGTGGAGTACAAGTTAGAAAGGGAACTTGCACAGAGTTCTAAAGTTTGAAGAGAGATTTTTTTCAGCTTCTAGCTGTCCTGAGGTTTTACCTCTCTAGTGATCCTCCTTTCTGACGGGGACTGATCCTCCATCCTAGAAAGGAAACAAGGCAAAACTACATGTTTTCTTATGTCAGGGTGAATCTAAACCAATCGAACTTCCAGGCACCAAAATGGGTCGTGTAATATATGTCAGTGCGGAGGTAAGTACGTAGCTACAGGTAGCAGGAGATCGGCGTGTGTGAGAGAAGTTGTGGGACGTTTCTAACACATAGCTTTTCATGTTATTCTTCTGGATATATGCCTGGATTTTAAGTATTAAGGAAGGAGAGAATGAATTAATGCATTTAATTTGCTTAATAGAAAATATCTTCGCAGAAACACATGCTTGTGCAGTATATTTTGCTAGAGTTTGTCTTTTAAAACTATTCATGTACTTGGTCTAATGAAAAGCTGATAGTGTCTTCCATTAACCTAATCATCTATTCAAATATAGCTTGAGATACGCTACTAAGCAGGTTAAGAAAAAATGGATGGCTTAATATAAAACTTGTTAAAGTACAGTCACTGGGGGATATCTAGGTGGTTGTAAACTTTAACCTAAAGAGTATTATGAGGGAGGATTACCTGATAACTGGCATGATTGAAACAGGAGTGTTTAGAACACCTCTTTTTTGAAGGAAGCCTGTAGATCATTTTGAACATCACCTGCAGTGGGATTCAGTCATTGCTTCTGCAAGTATCGACTGAAATATTTATTGGTACAAGAGATTTCCCAATGTATATGCTTCTCTTTCCAATTATAATATAAGTCCTTGCCCCAGGGAACTGAAAAAAGCACAACAGTGACTAAGCACCATTTGCAGGCCAGTCTTTTTCTTTTTTTTTCCCCTCAATATTGTGAAAGCATTGGATACAGAAAAGCTATTCTGAAGGAGCAGTTTTAATGACAAGAGCCACAGAGCATCTGTGTGCAGTGCATATTTTTAGAAGGTATCGTAGAGAACTGGGAGGTGTTTGTGGAGATACAGTGCATATATTTGGACCTCAGAATAGACGCAAGCATGTAAGTTGGCAGGGAGGAGAGACATTTTGATTTAGGGAGGTAATTCCAGCTCCCATGTTTACTCCCTAGCCGCAGTTGACTTCCTATGTGGGTCTGGGCAATTTTCTGATGTTCCTTGCCTGATCTGACCCATTTTTTGCAGTGGATCTACTATTGCTTACCTATTGTTAATAAGTACATGGAGGTTTAATTAATTAGCATTTCTAATGAGTTAGTATCTCTCAGGTAGTCTGCAGTTCTCAGAGGAGAGATACACTAAGGCAAACCTTAACTCTGACTCCCCATCCCACAATTATTCCTGGTCTAAAGTAAAATCTTGACCTGTCTCCCTGACAGCGTATCCTCGAGGATGCCTAGCTCTTAGCTGAAGCTCCAGGAAACTAAAGCAGAGACTTTCCTCTCGCCCAAGCCCTCATGACTGCTTCCCTTCTTCATCTGTTTGAACAACACCAGTGTCTTGACCATCCTCAGGCCTGCATCATGGCATCTTTTACCAAGTTATTTTTCCAGGTCCTCACATGCAGTTATTTCGAAGTCCTGCAGATTTCTTTTTCTGAACTACACTGCTCAGTTTTGGCCACTGTTCCATTTAATTGGACAACATAGGAAGTTCTGATCAAATGTGAGAAAGAAAAATTCCTCCTTCCTTCCCACCTCTCTGCCTACCTGCCTGGCTATCTGCCAGTTTTTCTGGAGCTGCTCAGATACTGCACCAATATAAGTCATACCTCAGTCTGTCCTCAGGGAGTTTTGACTTGAATGGAGAATACATCAGGGCAATTTTCAGTGTCTTTTTTGCTTGATGAAATGCAGTCCATCAGCGAGCCTTTCGTGGCAGAAATACTGGGAGGTCTGTACCTTAGAAAGCTGATGATAGGAAAAAGAGTTGCTACTGTGTCTTCTATTCAACAGCGCAGTAGTTTAAGCATAGAACAAACGTGTTGTTCTATTTTTCTTTCTGTCTGAGGAGACAGGACATATTCCAGACAGAAGACTTAATCATTGTGTTGTAGAGTACAGGTATGAGGAAGAAGGCTTCCTTCATCTCCATCATGAGCGTAGTTTTATTTTATGAAAATTACTTCAATATCAGAGTCATTTCCTGGGATGCAGCCAATGGAAAACCTTTCTCATCAGTTTTCCAAGCAATAATGAAATCCCTCATTCACTAAAAGTACCTGAAAAATGAATGCAACATTTTAATTTGTACAAAAGCCACTGTTTTGGTTTCACATTTTGACCAAAAAAAAGAAAAATTAATCCCAGATCACATCAAAGCAATTTTTTTCTCCCTTGCCATTGAACTGTCACACTGAAATGCCAGATATTTTCACAATCTCCTTACAGCGCCTATGACCTTTTCACCCACGGGAAACAGCTGTGTCATTAGTATGGACATTGAGCCTTTGGCCCTTAGTGCTCACCCTCAGTGGCTGTACTCACACCCGTGCCCGGTGAAGGGAGCCTACAAAGCTCCTTTGATACGCCGACCCTGTTCGACACAAAACTCTCGGGAGGGCAACAAAGGTTCCTGCTTACTCCGCCTTCCCTTTCAAACTTTGTTGAGATAAATGTGAATGAAGATTGATTAATTCAATGGGATATCCCGTTAATTTGGCTTCTTACACATTTGTTTTGGCAGATTTTTCCTCGCATGCTTGTGAGTTTTCTAGTTGCTTTGGTGTTTTGACATTGGACATATATGAACTGCAGCATTGGACCTGATAGCTTTCCATTCTCACGTCAGATCCAGTTTTGCTCTACTGTCATGTTTGGTTTCCTAAGCACTGGCATTCCCAATTTCCTGGCTGCACTGACACTGAAGTGCTGGTTATCTCCAGAGCCACATTGATGATAACGAGGACAGGCTTTTTCATTTGGTATTAGCATTGTGTTTACACTGTTTGCAAGAACACGTGCAGACCAAATCTGTCATGTTACACTGACAAAGCAGGTTACAGGAACAGAAAATATCAGGGGTTTGTAAGTTCCCTGAGCATCCAGGAGACCATGAGGATGATCCGAAGGTTAGCCAAAACTACCCCTTGCCTGTCTTGCAGAAGAGGAAGATAAGGACTCGTGTTATTGCTTTCTAAAAGAACCCCCAGAGAATGAGGGGCTGTTTGAGGCCTGGTCACTGAGGGCAACCCTTGCACATCTGACCTCCCAGGAAACATAACCGTGAGGTCCCAAAGAGCAGTCAGAAAGCTCTAACCAAAATAAAATACAATGCAAGAAGTACTGGTAGGGTAGGGACATGACAGTGAAGGCACCTCAGTTGTGCCAACACCAGTGGCTCAAGATAGCCCCAGAGGCTGCTCTGGAGACCACAGCCCCAGCGTGGTGGGAGGCAGCCAGGAGGTCCACTGTTCTGGTAGGGTGGTGTCCATGCTGGCGCCTGAGTTATGGGATAGCATTTTTAAGCTGATACCATGGCGATTCTCCACTGTTCTGGAGAGGGTCTCACCACCAAATGTCCTTAAGGGTAGGACAAACCAGCACCCACCCAGATGGATACTGGTATCCAGGCCAGAGGCTGTGAGCAATGCCACAGCCTTTCACTGGCAGCGGACAACAATGCTGACCATGGCTGTGTGCGGTGTGAGCAGGTTGATGACCTGCTCAGCCAGGTGGCACAGCTCCAAGATGAAGAGATGGAGTTCCGAGAAGAGCTGAATAGATTGAGTAGATTGAGAGAGGAAGTTCCACCTAAACATGAGAAGGATCTTCTTTCCTTTGAGGGTGGCAGAGCACTGGAACAGGCTGCCCAGAGAGGTGGTGGAGTCACCGTCTCTGGAGACATTCAGAACCTGCCTGGACACGTTCCTGTGCAACCTGCTCCAGGTGACCCTGCTCTGGCAGGGGGGTTGGACTAGATGATCTCCAGAGGTCCTTTCCAACCCTATGATCCTATGATTCTATGATTCTATGATTGAGGAACATCAGAGAGAGTGAGAGGGAAACTGACCATTTCCACAAACTGCTCTCTACAAAAACAGAACGGGACATAACTCTTAGTGGACCAGAGGATTCCATATCCTTTCACCAGCAAGCCCCCCAGCTGTCCCGTAGTAACCCGCATGAGCAGGGTCAATGGGAACAGGTCTCTGTCCGATGGAACAAAAGAAAGAAAGGGAGCAAGCAGGTTCCTTTAAGAAGTGCACCACCTACAGTGCCCTTGCAGAACAGGTATGGGGCTCTGCAGAAGGAACTGGTTGCAAGCAAGGAAGAGGGCTCTCGAAGGTCAGAAGAGCCTCCAAGGCCAACTCACCTCAGGCCAACCATCAAAACTGACCCTGAAAAGAAAAATCGAAGGGTCATTGTTGTAGGTGACTCCCTGCTGAGGGGAGCAGAGGGCCCAATATGCAGACTGAAGCCGCTTCAGAGAGAGGTCTGCTGCCTCCCTGGTGCCCGGGTAAAGGACATCGTAGGTAAACTCCCCACCCTTGTGAGCCATTCAGATTATTACCTACTTCTGGTCTTTCAGGTGGGAAGTGATGAGGTAGCAATGAGAGGCTCACAATCATTTAAAAGAGATTTCAGGGCCTTAGGGCAACTGGTAAAGGGATCAGGAGTTCAGGTTGTGTTCTCCTCCATCCCTCGGACATCAGCGATGGACAAGGGAATATATAGGAGGAGTCAACAGGTCAGTTCATGGCTCCGGGACTGGTGTTGTAGACAGGGCTTTGGCTTTTATGATCACAGCTTGGTATGTGAGGCACCAGAGCTGCGAGCAGCTAATGGGATGCACTTATCCCAGAAGGGGAAAAGGATTCTGGGGCAGGAGTTCTGGGGCAGGCCTCATTGATAGGGCTTTAAACTAGATTGGAAGGGGGAAGGGGTCAATAATGTCATGCTTGCCTGTGCCAAACAGTGGGGCAGCACATCAGGGGCAGAGGGATGGAGTCCTAGTAAGGGCTCTCAACTTGTTGCCCTAAGGCAAGCCAGAGATGACGCACCGGGACACCCCAAGGGAATCAAGGGAGATTCCCGCAAGAGGGTGACAGGGCCAGCCCAGCTGAAGTGCCTCTATGTGAATGCACGCAGCTTGGGCAATAAACATGATAAATTAAGGGCCACTGCGACATAGTGGCTATTACTGAAACTTGGTGGGATGATTCCCGTGACTGGAATGTAGGGGTAGATGGATACAAGCTCTTTAGGAAGGACAGGCAGGGTAGGAAGGGAGGAGGTGTTGCCCTCTACATCAGTGACCAGCTAGAATTGGTAGAGCTCCACATGGGGAAGGACGATGAGCTGGTTGAGAGTGTATGGATTAAGATTGAAGGGAAGATAGGGGAAGGTGATGTCACAGTAGGGGTCTGCTACAGGCCACCTGCCCAGCAAAGCCAAGCAGATGAGGCCCTCCATAGGCAGAGAGAAGTGGCTTCACGTTCACAGGCCCTGGTCCTCGTGGGGGATTTCAACCACCCTGACATCTGCTGGAGGGACAACACTGCAAGGCACCAACAAGCCAGGATGTCCCTGGAATGCATAGATGACAACTTTCTCCTCCAAGTGGTAGAGGAACCAACCAGAAAAGGTGCTATACTGGACCTTGTTCTCACCAACAGGGAAGGGCTGGCAGATTCCGATTTCCTGCTATTACAAAAAATAAAGCTGTTGTGTTATTTCCCTTTACAGAGTTAAAAACTAGATGCAGGAAAAATAAGCAGAAACATTAAGCTCTGAAATCTTTCTTTTTTTCCACTTTCCTTTTGGTAAAACAGAGTTAATATGCTCTCCTACCTGCTCTGTATCCTGCTGCTGAACTAATCCTTTCTGTGCCCTAGATTTTTATTAGCCTTGCTTGCTTATTACCAAAAGATTTACTTTCTAGGACTCTTTCTAATTCCATTTACTACTACATTGCCTTTTCTCTTGAATATACTTTTTTTTGTAGTGTCCTTGAAATATTCGTGGCCTTTTCTAACCTAGGACATATTTATAATAGCCTGATCTATTTTTCCTAATCACTGGTGATCTTCCCAGCAGGATATGTTCCTTTGTCTTCTTCCTAATGTGATTCAGGATACATTCCAATTTAAAGTGCCCTTATGTTTGAACCGTTATGCCGGGATTTATTGGACTAAACCAAACTCCAGGAGAATTTCCTGAGGTTTTTCTTTGTCAGTTTGCACAGCACTCGTGAGATGCTGACAAAGTCCTTGCGTTTTAGCAATAACACCTTAGCATTGTTAACATAAATATGTTTTAATTTTCCTTTGGCCAGCTCATCTGCTTTGATTCCTTAAGTATTCAGATTTCTGTTGAGACAGGTCAAGGAAAGGAGCTCTTGTCCTTTACAGAAACTAAAATATCAGAAATAAATGTGGAAATAGGCATGAACGTCAGGCTGTTATTGGTGTCTGTATGGGTATGCCCACCATGCCTAGAACGGTGTAAGTACAGTAATCTGCTCTTCAAATTTGGCGCTGTGAGCTTATCACTACGTCTGGAGGTGGTTAAATGCAGGCATGAGTAGATAAAAGTGTTTTACCAGAATTAGTAAAACCATCTTGTACGTATGCAGTCCAGCCATAAATGGTGCACAGATCGAACACAAAATGATAGAAAAATAGAAATGTCTTTTTAGATACATAGGAGTAAATAGAGTATTCTGTGCTGCCCTGTGCACCTGAGTGTGTGTATATGCATTCATAGAGATACAAGGTATTTGTAGCCAGTGAGTTGTGGCTCCTAAGCTTGGTTTAAAAACTGAATGAGTTCATTATAATCCATGCCACTCGCCAAAAAAAAAGTGGAAAAAAAATACCTGAGGAATCAATCTAATCTGTTTTACTCAATGAACATGTGAAAGTGCTTATCTGGGATAAACCTGGGGACTCTACATATTTCTCTCTCTTTTTCCTTAGAATGAAAATGCCCTTGTGAAAATAAAGGAGTCAGGAGTCGAGCTTGCAAAGATCAGGGATGAAGTTGGTAAGTAGTACAAGCAAAGTCCTTTTTCTCACTTTACACAAAAGCTGTAATTCCCTGGGACCTGGTCCTGGGGAACCTGCATACATACGGTGAAGTGTCTTCTGAAGCCCAGTGGCAAGGGGGTTTGGGGCTTTGCAGGGAACCATGGTTTTACCCCTTTGTTGTGGAGGTGGGTCCATCACAACACACACTGGAGCTGGTTGTGCATCATCTTTACCAGACAAATGGTTCTTCACAAACTCATAGCTTCCGTTCTCAAACTATGTACCACCACTGCCAAGGAGAAAGCAGAGCGTGATGAGAAGTGGGAACTTGGGTCTGTTGTGGTGCACGGTGCCTGGGAATGCATCGCTTGTATGTACGTTTGCGTGTTTTGCAGTTCAGCTACAAACTGAAGGACACCAAGCTCAGAACTTTCTTGTTAGTGACAGGTCTCTTCCTGGTTGAAAGGCGGCAAAAGCAGCATGTTTGTGCTTTTGTCTGTGTATTCCCCCTGTATCTGCGTGCATCATTTTTCCTGTCTGGTTTCTGATCTAGACAGGAGAGACAGGGAGGGCATAAAGACATTTCAATTCTTGAGAGAGAAGATGGGCTTTTGCGCTGGCTTCAGTCAACAGGCTGAGTTCTTTTGGGCTTAAACCTCCCCAGAATGGGTGTGACATTGGGTTCATCTACCGCAGGGCAAATGGAGAAGAGGAAGGGCCCCTGGAGGGAGGACCATCAGGGCAGGGGACACCCTGAGTACCAAAAGGTGTTGGAACCACTGGTGACTGGAGCTGTGAACAGGGGGGACCTCTCAGCTTTCCCTGCAAGTGGGAGCCCAGGTGCTGGGTCGCACAGTAAGCCCAGATTATGCCATCTGGCAGGACGGTTTGCAAAATGGGGCTCAGACCCTGTGAGCTGGGCAGAGCTGCAGATCCTCCCTGTGATGCTTCTTCACCTTGGCGATGACAACCCAGTGCAGAGAAGCTGATCCCAGCCCTTTTTTCATGCCCAACAGCTTGTGCTCCCTGCTGTGCTCCTCTTCAATTCTTCTGTCTGATCATCATTTCACAGCGAGCTTTATTGTCCCCGTGGCCAAAGCATACTGCAGCAATAGGAAAGCAGCATTTCTAATTATTCCCTGATGCCTGCCTTCATCCATCCTCTGCATCTCCACAGCTCTCACAGAGAAGTTGTTGCCACCAGTGCATTCTTTAGCCAGGGCACACCCAAAGCTCTCCATTGAATACCCACTTCTAATCTGAGAGAGAAGTTGGGTTTGCTCATTTTCATGAGTGCTTTTGCAAGTGGCGGTGACATGGGAAGGAAAGAGAGGTACGGTGCTGGAGATAAAGAGCTCTGCTTCCTTTACCCCATGTTTGTACAGCTGAAGTGAATAGAAATCACTGGTGGTTTTGTGGGAGAACTTTGCCAGGGAGGTAACTGAGTGCCCATGCGGGGGTCACAGAGCAGCATGTGCAGGAGATCACTGCACTGCCTGCCCTTGCCACTGCTCCTGTGCATGCAGCAATAGATACCTCCTCTGCACAAAACCCGAGTCCTGGTGGAGTACGTGGAGACAGTTTTGG
Organism: Chroicocephalus ridibundus; assembly: GCF_963924245.1. Lineage (NCBI taxonomy): Eukaryota > Metazoa > Chordata > Aves > Charadriiformes > Laridae > Chroicocephalus > Chroicocephalus ridibundus. The sequence continues at coordinate 46,769 of NW_026961297.1, forward strand.
TAGGAACACCCAAATACTCCGGCAGAGCAGTCTGAGGTCTCAGCTGAGCTGTAACTGCTTCAGAAGGGAGATTAGCCATGGATATGTATGTGCTTTCTTTCTCGGAGAGGGGAAAGATGGTGTGAAATAGTCCTTTCCTCAGTGGTCCTGTGGGCATGTGTACTGGAGAGGAGCCATCACAGGCCACCTCTTCCTGAGCTAGCCATCACTCTGGGAGACACCGAGATGCTGAACAGGGGTGGCTGGTGACCTGTCCTGCTTGTTGGAGGTAATCCTCTCTGTACAACCCCGAGATGCAACATGCCCAGGCAGAAGGATTCCCAGTAGGGATGGACAAAAAGATGAACATGGGCAGGTATTGCACTCCAGCAGGATGTGAAAAAATTCATCAGTAGTACAAATCCTGGTATGTGTCCATACATATGGAAGATGAATGTGTATGTTTTTTAGTGTAAGTCAAAAATTGCTGGACAGTCTGTTTTCCTTTGGAAGAAAATTATAAAATTAAGTTTTGTGAAACTGCCAGTGTTTTAAATCCACGGGCAAGGTGAAACGGCAAATGGCAGGTGCATGAGAGTGGCTCTCGTCAGTGCAGTTCTCTGCTGTCTCGAAAGCAGTGCAAGCTGTGGCTCAGGGTGCTGCTGGATCCATGAAGCCCACCTGCATTATAGGAAGGTTATTTTGGTCTTGCTATCAGATGAATCCATATGTTGAACAATATTGTACACATTGTGCCAAGCTTTATGCAAATAAAGAATGAAACCGTCATTTATTTGACAACAGCAATTATTGTATGAAGAAGTTTAGGGAAAATCTGCAGAGCAGGTTATTTTGACTACAACCAGGTTGTAGTTCTGACTTGTCTCGGTCACTTTGATAAGTAGTCTCTCATTAATTTAAAAATAACCAGTCTGGTTAAACCGCATGGGTGGTGGTCAGAAATTCCTGATTTCTCATGTGTAAGCTCACCGTGTCAGACTCACTGCTGCAAATGCCTGGATGAGTCAGTACAAGAAGGCTGGACTAGCCAGGGTTGATACAGGCCGTGTGTTCAGCATTGAGTTGTTTAGGCAACAGCTCTAATTCAGAATTGTGATTTAGGGCCTGAATGTGCTTGGTTTTGAAAGCACACAGTCTTTGTTAGCTTCAACAGAAACTGCAGGATTCTGCTATAAAAAGCAATGAAACTGGGAGATGCAATCCACTGTTCAGAAAAATGAAATGTATTTTTAAGGAAATCTCTTTTGGTAAATAAAACCACTGCTGAAGCAAGTGGTTTCAGATGGACTTGCTTTTGGTTAGAGCATGTCATTTCATTGCCCAGCCCTCCCTGTGTGCTGGGTAATCTCATTAGAGTGGCTAGAGAGAGAGAGTGTTCATTACGGCTCCAATTTAAAGCTTGAGTAAATTTGAATTCTACTGAACGCAGAGCTGCGAGCGTTATCCGTTGTCCTCCAGCTCCGGGATCGCTTTGCATGCCAAAGAAAATCAAGAAGCAAAAAGCAAGAGAGAGAGTTTAGAGGGATAAACCAAACTGCCAGGAGACAAGACCTTTCAGCTAATGGCCATATAAATTGTGCTCTTCCATTTTGGGTATGAGGCAGGTAGGAAAGCTTTCTGTGTGCCGCTGCTGCCGTGCTAAGCTCGCTGGTTCAGGCTCACTTTCTCTCTTTCTGTAAGCAGCGGAGAGCTTGAAAGGGACACAGAGTCCCTCTTAGTGCTCCAGAAGACATCAGGATCAGAACAGGACCCCAGTAATGATATTTGTTTGGATGTACTGAGCAAGTCCGGATATTGGTGTCCGCTGAGTGTGGAAGCAGAGATCTAAACAGGGCGAAAAATAGCTCTGTGGAAGGGGATGGCTAGCGTGGGTGCACAAATTACTGTGCACGGATGCACCTAACATGAGCTGTGGTCACAGCTGTAGGTAACTTTGACAAATTGTTGCTATCCTGAAAACAAATGAGCATAGTCTGATACCATAGTAGAAAGAGACAGGAAAACATCGGGGGCTTTGCCAGATACTGAGCAAATATATGGTCGTAGGATAAACACGTTTTTGAAACGTTGAGAAGTTGTCTACCCAAGGAGACAGCTGCTTCCAGCTCACTGATTTACAATGCCATACCGGTCTGTGCATGGCACGTGCATTTTGAAAGGCAAAGGATGGATGAGTGGCTAATACAGATGTTACATCCAAAACGTGATCATTTTTCTAAACCCGCTATGGGTCTAAATCAGAACAAAGGCCTAGCAGTGCCATTAAAATCACATCTCTTCTTCTCTAGTGCTGTTCTAAACGTTATGGTCATGATGATTTTAGTTATTTCTTACCTGTTAGATCTTTGCAAGTGAGCAAACTTGCTGTCTAAATGTAGTCTGGCTGACCTTGTCCAATTTACAACAGGTCTTCCATCTGGATTGATTGCAACCGTTCTTTAGCAAAGCAAAAGGCCAAGACACAGTGTTCGTGACACTGCTGTCCTGGGACCTGGGGAACAATATAGGTCAGGAACCAAATGGGGAAATAAACTGGATATCCTTGAATAGAACTGTTGGAGTTGCACCTCCTGAAACTAGTTGTAGACATGGTTGTGTATTTGGAGACATGGTCACTGGGTTAGTTCACAAGAGTAAAAATTTCACAACTTCTGATTGCCTTCAGTACCAGCCTTTCGTTTGCACTCTTGGACTCCGTGAAGCACACAAGATAGTGGTTTCAATATATAAAAATATTTTAAGCAAGTATGCATTCATGGATTCAAGAGGTCCTTGATGGAGTTGGTGAAAAAAACAGGTTTATGGTGTGAGCAGCTTCTAACAGCCGGAAAACGGGAGGCATGAGATGTATCTCCTTCTCCCAGTCAAGTGGCCAATCGTACCCCCTGCATACCATATGCATAGGATGCACCTTGAGAGCCCCGGCATCCTCTGCCTTCCTGGCACATCATTGGAAGTGGCGACTTAGCCAAGACTGTGGCTTGAGAGAAGGAAATAAGGAAAATCTCATATCCCAGTTGAAAGGCTTTGTGTCAAGCGACTGTCTCACATGCTGTTTCTTATATCCAAGGCAAAGTAAAAGCCCCAACGCCTCAATTTGTGGATCCAAGACTATGCTGGCCAGGAGCGGACATCCCGTCACCCTGCAGGTCCACGGAGTTCCCTGCTTTTAATTATTATTATTATTATTATTATTATTATTATTATTATTATTATTATTGTTATTGTTATTGTTATTGTTATTGTTATTGTTATTGTTATACTTAATCAGATCCCAGTTTTGCATTGGCCTTTGCATAGTCTGGCAGTGCCTCTATTTAGACAAGTGCCTGTGTGTATGTGTGTGTGAGAGATGGGGACAGAGAGAGAAGGGACAGCGAGAGCTTGTTGATGGCTGAGATTCATGGGAGCCCCAGGGTCGGCGAGAACGACTGCGCTCAGTGCTGCACAAACAGATCAACGCCACTGTTTGCTCCCGAGGAGCTCAGAGCCTGACCGTACGGTCTTGTCTCCACAGCCCTCAACACAGAGAGGTGGAAGAAACTACAGAGCGAGAAGGAGGAGCTGGAGAGGCGCTTTGAGGAGGAGTGGAAGCGGCTTGGCAGGCAGCAGCAGGAGGAGCTGCAGGCGCTGGAGCAGCAGCTGCAGAAGGAGTACGACACCAAGAGGGAGAGCCTGCAGGAGCAGCACAGCCTCCAGCTGGAGCAAGTCAAATTGCAGCATCAGGATCAGGTCAGTCTCTGCCTGTTCCCTGTGAAGAGTAGACCATGCCAATACTGAGTGGGTGTAGGTAATGAAATATATTGAACACTCCATCATAGAATCATAGAGTCTTCGTGGCTGGAAAGGACCAACCATACACACACAAAAAAACCCCTACAATCTCTGCCACTAGAACATGCCCTGAAGTGCCACATCTACACGTTTCTTAAACACCTCTAGGGATGGTGACTCAACCACCTCCCTGGGCAGGCTGTTCCAGTGCCTGACCACTCTTCCAGTAAAGTCATTCTTCCTAATATCTAATCTAAACCTCCCCTGCCGCAACTTCACACCATTTCCTCTGGTCCTGTCATTATTCACCCGGGAGAAGAGGCCAACACCCACCTCTCTCCAACCTCCTTTCAGGGAGTTGTAGAGGGCAATGAGGTCTCCCCTCAGTCTCCTCTTCTCCAAGCTAAACATGCCCAGCTCCCTCAGCCTCTCCTCATGAAGGTGTTGGTAACGAACTGATGACTGGAATAATATATTCCTGATTATCTTTATTGCTTTTCCTCCCTATTATTCCTATAGGTATTTTTACATAGTAGCACATTACATTTCCATGTCTTGTCTTCACATGCTTCCAGATGTTTTACAACACAAATATTAAGACTAGCTCTGCTCCCCATGCATACTACTACCCAACCCACCTATTGTAGCCAATGTATATGAAACCAAGGGTTGAACAAGAATCTGCTTAACACAGGTAAGGCCAGCATAGTCCTGCCTGTTGTTATTTGCAATGCTAATTAAAGGGCGGTAGAGCAAAGTGATAGGGCCCATGCAACACGTAGCCGAAACACCGGTGATACACTCTGTGTTCCCTGATTTCTGCTCCACCGTTCAGTCTAATCTCTTAGATTGTACATTCCAAGTGTTTCTCCCTGCTTTGCTTTCTGCAGGTAGGTAGGAATACTACTCTCTGCAGGTAGGAATACTCTCACATGCAGCTACTTTAGTCTTATTTTTAATGGCTGGAGTGAACAAACACTAACTCACCTATGGGCACCTCTCACATGGTGGCAGAACATCCTGCTCTGGGTTGTGGCAATAATGCCTTTACCTTGCCTTTTCTCATTTGGAACTCAGTGAGCATGGGATACAGATCTGATTTTTCCAGCTGCAACCCTTACTATTGCCCACAGTTCGTGAGGGCTTTTCTCACACGAGTATCTGCTGCACTCAGGTGCACTCTGCAGTCTGTGCCCTCGCACTTTGACATGCCACAGCCCTGGCTGCCATGGGCATGCCACCCAGGTGTCTGATGCAGTACAAGGGCCAGAGATCTGCGAAACGTGAGCCTAGCCAACAGACCCCCTGTTTGCCAGCATCGTTCTCTCCATCCTGGGGATTTTGCCAATGCCCAGGGCAGCTGGAGTTGGTAGAGGGTGACTTTTTCCCTCTCTCAGGCAACGTAAATTGGCAGCAACAACCTTTGGCAACGAAAGGTCGAGGAGAAGGTTTTATGTCTGCATGCTCTGTATCTCAGGGTATCTCTAGTGCGCATTTTGGGGCTGCTGCCTGAAGCAGGAGCCTGTGGCCAAGCAGGAGCCTGTGGCCAAGGCTCCAGAGCTGCTGCTCCACCCTGCTCGTGCCCAGGGCAGAGCACAGACGTGCCCCACGTGGTTCCCAAGGACGATGACAGCGCTAGCTGTGGGCTTCAGAAGCAAACCACCCCCATCAGCAGAACCCTGTGCCTGAGCTAATTTCCACCATTTAAGAGGTAAAGGCTGGTGCAGCACTGTGTGGCCGTAGCTGAAGCGCCTCCAGGAGCCAGGGAGGGGGGCTGGCCTGCGGGGAGCTCATGGGAGAGGAGAGCACCGACACAGCGCAGCAGAGGCGGCAGCCCACTGTCTTTAAGGTCAACTGTTTGTAAAACGGGAGATGACACCATTTGCTGCCTGTGCTTGATGCACTGTAAAACACTCCTGGGATGGGAATGCAAATACAGACTGAGACGGTGACAGTTTTATGTCACTCATGCCACAGCTGCCCGGTGTTAGATTTATTGTGTAACAGCAACGGTACGCCGGGGCCGGGCACAAGCGTGGTCCTCGCTGGCACGTGGGTCAGACAGCCAGGTCAGACACACGGCATCCCAGCCTGTGCCCCAGAGTTCCTGCTGCCCTGGGGACAGCCATGCAATTTGGTTTGATTCTTCAGTGGGGGGTTTGCTGAAGAACTCTTGCTGGATTTTACCTATTTCAGTTGCTGTGCCTGCTAGTTGTTCCTGATTTGCAGGCTTATAACATGCAACACAAAGGCTTTATCTGACTGGGTTGTTTTGTCCTGGACAAACTACCTTTTTCTGTTAGGGCATTGATTTTCAAAGATGCATTAGAAGGTGCTGTCAAATAGGTTTTTGTGTTCTAAACCAGATTTTTCAAAATCTTTCTCTGTAAATTCTTACAGATGAAGATTTGGTTCTGATTTCAGTTTATGCAAGACGGTTTTCTTGCAATGCCCCTCAAATTTTCTGCTTTGCTTTCTGATATGAAGGATGGGTGGTATTCCCAAAAGCCTTGGCTTCTTTTTCCTTTCACTGTGTCAGTGTGCCAGTTTGCCTAGTAGAAGATATTAGCTCTAGCTGCAAGCCTTGCCTCTCCTGGATCACCAGGCATAAGCATTTATGAAGGAATTTGTTCTGCGAGTTAATTTTTTGCTGAGATAGTTTCTCTCTGCTGCTCTTTGAAGTGTTTCTGCAAACTTCCGAGACCACAAGAACAGATGGTGGGTTTTTTTCCCTCAAGTTGATCAGTGCAAGAAAGGGTGATATAGGTCACCATAGGACTTGACTAGAAGTATACTTAATTTTCTCCTGTTCTTATCTATTGCCATTCTATTAATCACCACACAGAAACAATGGAAACACATCTTTCCTTCTGTTGGGCAAATAGTTCTGTCTCCTCCAGCCCTTTGGTTTGCTCCAGGGCTCTTTGTTCCTTGAATTACTGAAGTTAAGACAAACATTTTTCTCTACTGCTTTGAAAGTGCTGCTGTGAGCCTAGTATCTCAGAGTTTAAGCCCATCTTTTCAATCCATGGTTCCGTTAGCATCTCATGATGAGTTTTAGCAGGTTTTCCCTTTCAATTCCTACTCTGGCGTACACCCATCCTGTGTCAAGTGCTCTTGGATCGGAGGAGGCTGACAGGCTGGACTGGGAAGCTGCTCACCGGGAATGTTTCTTGGCCAAGGAGAAGGAGAACTTTTTTAGCCTAGGAACCAAGGTGCATGAGGAATAAGGATCCCTAACGGCTGCCGACCCAAAGGGTTTGTAATCCTCTGGTTCTTCCTTCCCCTTCTCAGAGGAGGAGGAGGAGTTCCTGGCTCAGACCATGCCAAAACAAGCAAGCCTACTCAAGGGACTGGACTCATTCAGCTCCAACGCTGCTGAGCTGGGACTGGTCCCAACCAGCATTAGACCAGAGGCACTGTCCTGGTTCCGGTGGGGATAGGGTTAATTTTCCCTGGTATTCCATGCCATGTGAGCCACGCCCACCCTGAGCTGCCGGGGGAGGGGGCAGGAAGTTGCTGCTTAAAAGCGGGCTGGGGCGTCCCGGGGCCGGCCGGTCGGCGAGCGGTGGGGAGCGGCGGTTCCGTAATCGCGTTTGTATATTCCCCTACCCGTGTTGTTGTTGTTGTTGTTTGCCTGTTCCCTTTGCTGTTCTGTTAAACTGCCTTTGTCCCAACCCAAGAGTCTTGCCTTTTCTTACGATCCTTCCTCTATTAGGAAGGCACGTGCGAGCGGCACGTGGTTCTTTGTTACCATCTGAGGCTAAACCACGACAGTCCTTTTTGGCGCCCAACGTGGGGCACGAAGGGTTGAGATAACGACAGAATCCAACTAGAACGTGGAAAAAACGGTTTTGGGTTTTTTTTTCTTCTTGTATGCATTTATTTTATTAGGTAAATAGTCACTGGTCATCATGTTGCTTGGTTTGTTCTCATGGCTGTGTTACATAAATTCCTATATGGCTTATGTACTCCCTGCGATGCTGTTTACCATGTCTGGAAGAGGGATGAGGATTATCATTCTGCTGTCCTGTGCGATATCTGTTTATGATATGATAACATCACTGTTCAGACGGCTATTTTGGGGTGTTTATGTGGTTTTGTTGTCCTGTCCGTACATTGGACACTGTCTCTCAGAATTTGTTAATAGTTTCCCCAGCCCTTTTGCCTCCCTTTTCTCCTTCGGGTCAGGTATGACAGCTTTTGAGAATCTTGAATATCCTTGGGATACTCAAACCAGCGTGTTCCTAGTGTTATGTCTCCTGAATACGTTCCAGGTCTTGTTTAGGGTTAAACGACTATTTAAGACTACCACCCGGAGACCTGCTCCGAGGCTGGATAGTCAGGGGTGGCACGGCATGTGGGAGAGCATGGGCAGGTACCTAGAGAACTACTCACCTCCAATGGTCTGGGACTTCACCCCTGAACAATTACAGGACCCTGATAAAGTGGTAGAATATTTGAAGGGAAAATGCTGTGGCTATTCTAGAGAGGCACAACTCACCGCGCTGTGCTGGGCCCTGGCCAGTATCTACCAGGCACTGCTCAGAATTATGCAGCACCCTCAAGGGGAAGAGATGGAAACCAGACTGGTGGCCCCTGCGGCGGGCCCTGCGGTGGCCCCTGCGGCGGCCCCTGCGGCTACTGCAACCCCTGCGGCGACCCCTGCGGCTACTGCAACCCCTGCGGCAGACACTGCGGCTACTGCAACCCCTGCGGCAGACACTGCGGCTACTGCAACCCCCGTGGTAGCCACTGCCACTGAACCAGGAAACCAACCCGTGCCGGTATCAGTTGCCCCCATACAGAAGAAGAAGTACACAAAGAAATCAGTTCGCTTAGTAAGAGATGATGATGAACCAGGGCCATCACGAGAGCAGGAGGAAGAGGCAGAACCAGAGATAATTACTCGATCCCTATCCTTGAGTGAGCTGCGGGATATGCGAAAAGATTTCAGCCGACTTTCAGGCGAGCACATTGTCACCTGGCTGCTCCGGTGCTGGGATAATGGGGCCAGTAGCCTGGAATTAGAGGGTAGGGAGGCCAGGCAGCTGGGATCCCTGTCTAGGGAAGGCGGCATTGACAAGGCGATTGGGAAAAAGACCCAAGCCCTCAGCCTCTGGAAACGACTCCTGTCAGGCATGAGGGAGAGGTACCCCTTCAGTGAGGATGTTGTATGACAACCAGCAGGTGGATCGGGCCGCCAGGATTGAAGTGGCTCAGGTGGATCTGGACTGGCAACGTAAGGGTGAACTATTCATAGCTCGGTGGGCCCATGACTCCTCAGGCCATCAAGGGAGAGATGCGACATATAGATGGGCTCGTGACCGAGGGGTGGACTTGACCATGGACGCTATTGCACAGGTCATCCATGAATGTGAGACATGCGCTGCGATCAAACAAGCCAAGCGTTTGAAGCCTCTTTGGTATGGAGGGCGATGGCTGAAATACAAATCTGGGGAGGCCTGGCAGATTGATTATATCACACTGCCACAAACCCGTCAAGGCAAGCGCTATGTGCTCACAATGGTGGAAGCAACCACTGGATGGCTGGAAACATACCCTGTGCCCCATGCCACTGCCCGGAACACTATCCTGGGCCTTGAAAAGCAAGTCCTGTGGCGACATGGTACCCCAGAGAGAATTGAGTCGGACAACGGGACTCATTTCCGAAACAGCCTCATAGACACCTGGGCCACAGAGCATGGTATCGAGTGGGTGTATCACATCCCCTATCACGCACCAGCCTCTGGGAAGATTGAACGATACAATGGACTGTTAAAAACTACACTGAGAGCAATGGGTGGTGGGACTTTCAAACACTGGGATACACATTTAGCAAAAGCTACCTGGCTAGTTAACACCAGGGGATCTACCAATCGGGCTGGCCCTGCCCAATCAAAACTTCCACGTACTGTAGAAGGGGATAAAGTCCCCGTAGTGCACATGAAGAATATGCTAGGGAAGACAGTCTGGGTTAGTCCTGCCTCAGGCAAAGGCAAACCCATCCGTGGGATTGCATTTGCCCAAGGACCTGGGTGCACTTGGTGGGTGATGCGGCAGGATGGGGAAGTCCGATGTGTACCTTATGGGGATCTGATTTTGGGCGAGAATAGCCAATGAATCAGATTGTGTGCTGTTAATTGCTAAGTAACACTGTCATTGTATGTCCTCATTGCTATAATTACTATCAGTTGTACTACAAGTAAGGCACAGGGATGATGGGATAAGAACTGATCTCAACAGCTGGCGCCCAGCAGTTTCCTCAAGATCTACATCTTCAGCCCACGGACCGCGTGCATGAGCCACACCAGGTGCACCAGTCACAAGCTCCGAAAAATACAGCATGCAACAGACCAGCACCACCCAGCATCTCACCTGCCCTGAGAGACTGTTCTAACAGATGGAGCCCAAAGCCGTGGATTAAAAGAACTCAACGGACACTTTGGAGGGATGACCCATAAACTAAGGGCATTATATGTGTGTATATATATATATATATATATCAGGGGAAAGTGGTGGCAATTCATTGGAACCTGCTGGGCATGGCATAGATGGTATGGAATAAGGGGTGGATAATGTCCTGGTTCCGGTGGGGATAGGGTTAATTTTCCCTGGTATTCCATGCCATGTGAGCCACGCCCACCCTGAGCTGCCGGGGGAGGGGACAGGAAGTTGCTGCTTAAAAGCGGGCTGGGGCGTCCCGGGGCCGGCCGGTCGGCGAGCAGCAGGGAGCAGCGGTTCCGTAATCGCGTTTGTATATTCCCCTATCCGTGTTGTTGTTGTTGTTTGCCTGTTCCCTTTGCTGTTCTGTTAAACTGCCTTTGTCCCAACCCAAGAGTCTTGCCTTTTCTTACGATCCTTCCTCTATTAGGAAGGCACGTGCGAGCGGCACGTGGTTCTTTGTTGCCATCTGAGGCTAAACCACGACAGGCACCTAACCCACGAGCTAAAGAGCTCTTACGCTGGGCATGGGAAAAGCCTTGTCCTTGAGCTGTCCGTCTGTGCAGGCTAATTTGGAGCTTGTGTTCATGGCGTCAATAACAACGGCAAAATTTGCAACGTTAGTCATCCCACTTCATGGTTTCCAGTCACAACTGAGTCTTCCGCACTGTATTGCTGTAGTCACCTTTTACTTTTGCACAAGATCTGAAAGGTCCCTTCCAACCTAGGTGATTCTATGATTCTAAGGTAGCTGTTGTTTCTTTGGATACACAGTTGTCAGGTTTTGAAGGCTCATCTGTCTCTGAGGAGGTGAAGGCAGCTCTTTCGGCATAGCTGAGCGTGAGAGCCAAACTCCTCACAAACAAGTCATGTGTGACAATGCATCCCAATAGTCCTCATATCTCCTTGCAAAGTAAAGGCTGCGATCCTGGCTTGCCAGCGTTTCTTGCTTGAGCTGCTCAGCTCAAGCTGTTTTGTCCACCAACTTATTGAACTTGTCCCACTAGAGCCTCCACTTGATTTTGCTTTATTAAGCCTTAAAAATCCCACCTGAACTTCTCTTTGTAGCCAGAAATAGCCATGACACAGGTTGAGTTGATCAAGCCGATAGAGAAAGTTAGTGGCAAAGCTGGAATTAATATCCAAGAGATCTGATTCCCAGTGCTAAGTAGACTATCTGCCATGAAAAACTGCAGACAGGAGGTCACGCTGGAAGATTAGAGAGAGTCATGTGGGATGTGGATATGAAACGTACAGAAGACAGAAAAATCCCTGGAGACCATTTGGAACATATTACTTGGCTTTGTAGATAAATAACCTGCCAAGGATGGTGGCAACGAAAGGAGACCCCTTCACCTTGTGAAGGCGTTGGAGTTGAGCGTAATCATTCCTATGGGGAGCTGCTCAGCTGAGAAGCAATTAGAGTATGAATAAAGACTTAAGCAAGGGAGAGGTAAAGAACATGGCGATGCTCATGAGGGTTCAGCGCACAGACACGGTATACAAGGACATGGTGCTCTGGGAAAAGTCAAGTGATATTCTCTATCCCGTTAGTAGCCCATTGAGTCATGGGCCCCCCCTTCCCCTGCTCTTTCATGCAATATATCAGCAGGCTGAGTCTCCGTTGTTTTGCAAACAGTTCTTCACCACTGAATTGTCTCCCATATTATTGTGAAAATGAGTTTGGATAACTTTAAATGCCTGTCTTTCATTCTAAGAGCATGCTTTCTCCAATACAGTTGGAAAATTTGCTTCTGTTGGATAATCTAACACATACATTTGACAGTTAGACACAGTGAAATAACACTTATTCCAGTCAAGACATGCTCAGCTGCAGTAACTTTCTACCATTATTTAACATAAGAGTGAGGAAAAAAGCTGTTTCAAGTCAAGTCACTTTGCAATGAACAGCTGTTTCATTATAAAAGTGAAATAGTTTGATCCTCTGAATTCCCAGATATCACAGAGAACGTGTTAAATGTAGAGAATAAGATCACTGTGATTACAAAACCCAGAAAAGCAAATCGATGCCTTGCATTCAGAAACTGCTCTGGACCACTGACTTAACCTTGATCACTGCTTTTCTCTGTATCTTCTTTAACGATGCATATCAAAACACCATTGTTAGGGATCTGGCTTTGCCTTTAGCCAAGTCTAGTCACAAGCAATGTACCGAAGGAGCCCCAAACCCATCGGGTGCACCCGAGCACAGGCTGCCCACTGCCCTCTTCCAGCTGCCTCCCCTGCTCCCCTTATGGCTGCGTGTGGTGGGGTGCAGTTTGCTGGGCAGCCTGCAGCAGCAGGACCTCTTTCTGGCCTCAATATGAGAGCGGGAGAAGGTTTTGTAGCCTCACCGTCACCTTGGTTACTTCCACACCCGCATGAAAACTCATGTGTCTGCACAAAGGTTCTGTCATATCATTCATCAGTTTATTAGATGTGGACTCCAAACACACGATTCAAGAGGACACAGGAATTTGGGTATTGGCGACTTCGTAGATACTCTTTTTCATGTAAAAGTGTAGAATCATAGAATCATTTAGGTTGGAAAAGACCCTTGGGATCATCGAGTCCAACCATCAACCCCACTCTACAAAGTTCTCCCTTACACCATATCCCTTAACACCTCCTCTGCACTCGCTGCAGCACCTCGATATCTCTCTCATATTGAGGTGCCCAGAACTGGACACAATACTCCAGGTGTGGCCACACCAGTGCTGAGTACAGGGGGACAATCACCTCCCTCCTTCTGCTGGTCACACTAGTTCTAATACAAGCCAGGATGGCATTGGCCCTCTTGGCCACCTGGGCACACTGCTGGCTCATGTTCAGCCCCTTGTCAATTAGAACCCCCAGGTCCTTTTCTGCCAGGCAGCTCTCCAGCCACACTTCCCCAAGCCTGTAGCGATGCATGGGGTTGTTGTGGCCCAAGTGCAGGACCCGGCACTTGGCCTTGTTGAAGCTCATACCGTTAGCATTGGCCCATCGGTCCAATCTACCCAAGTCTCTCTGTAGAGCCTCCCTATCCTCATGTAGATCAACACTCCCGCCTAGCTTCGTGTCATCTGCAAACTTGCTGATGATACACTCTATGTCCTTATCAAGCTCGTCAATAAAGATGTTAAACAGAAATGGTCCCAACACTGAGCCCTGAGGGACACCACTTGTGACCGGCCGCCGGCTGGATTTAACACCATTGACCACCACTCTTTGGGACCGCCCATCCAGCCAGTGCTTGATCCAGCAGATCGTATGCTCATCCAGGCCGTGAGCCGCCAGTTTTTCCATGAGAATTCTATGGGGGACAGTGTCAAATGCTTTTCAAAAGTCTAGGTAGACAATGTCCACAGCCTTTCCCTCATCCAATAATTGGGTCATCTTGTCATAGAAGGAGATCCGGTTCGTCAGGCAGGACCTGCCTTTCATAAACCCATGCTGACTAGGCCTGATCCCCTGCCTGTCCATTATATGACTTGTAATGGCACTCAAGATGATCTGCTCCATGACCTTCCCTGCTACCCAGGTCAGACTGACAAGCCTATAGTTTCCCGGATCCTCCTTTCTGCCTTTTTTGCAGATGGGTGCTACATTTGCTACCCTCCAGTCCGTTGGGACCTCCCCAGTTAGCCATGACTTCAGGTAGACCATGGAAAGTGGCTTGGCGAGCACGTCTGCCAACTCTTTCAGCACTCTTGGATGTAACCCATCCGGTCCCATAGACTTGTGCGCATCCAAGCGGTGTAGCAGGTCACTGATCACTTCCTCTTTCATTGCGATGACCTCGTCCAGCTTCCCCTCCCTGTCTCCTAGCTCATGAGGCTGGGTGCCCACGGAATAGCTAAAGACTGAGGCAAAGTAGGCATTGAGCACCTCAGTTGATAGAGTGCAATTCATTTTGCATACCCACTAGTAATAATGTCAATGTTTCTCTAGAAATAAGTATTTTACAGATATGAATAATTCATAGGCACTTTCCATGGAAGTTAATTCAAGACCTTACAATAAACATCATTGCAGCAAAGTGCCGTGAAGACAAAAACCAGGGTGGCTCAGAACTGTGTATGTTTATCTGACCATCAGAGGGAGTCGGGTCATTAATATAATTTAGATTAACGGAACGTTGAGATTTATGAACATTTCATGAATGGCTGTTTTTGCTTAAGGGCTTTTTGGCCTTTTGCTTTGTTATGTACCTCTTTTATCACCGTTAAGTTAAAAGAGCAAAAATGCTACCACCAGTGACTACACGCTACCACTCAAGGCGTCAACATGCCTGTTTCGTAATGAATAAACCTGCTCAGGTGCTGGCAGTGTCACGCTCAGGAGATCCCTTTACTGTTTTCAGCTCACTGGAGCTCTTTCGCAGTGGCTTGTCAGTGTGCCACAGCATGCCTAATCGTGTCTCCATGTCTCCATCCATTGTCGTTGGAACAGGTGGAAGATATCACAGCTTCACACGAGGCTGCACTGTTACAGCTGGAAAATAACCACGCAGTTGCCATTACAGTACTGCAGGATGAGAATGACTGGAAGATTCGAGGTAAGCCAGCGACAACCCAATGGCTACAGAGCTCTTCCAGAGCGGAAATTAGCGCTGTAGTGAGATTGTGTAAACCTGGATTTTCTTCCTCCAGAGTAGATGATAGAGAAAGTTCGTGTTGGTCTAGTGCTTTCACGTGGGGTGGACCACCAGGTTCGTGCTAGTGGTGAGGGAGAGCTGTATGCAGTGTGTACAGCATCTCACTTGGACCTGAGACTATCGGAGGGGTCTCTGCGACAACAATAAGGCTCTCTCCATGGGCTGCTGAACACAGAGTCCAAGTTCCACCTCACTTCACACCCAGACTTTTCTCAAGAGCCTCAGGAGGTGTTCAGGAGGCTAGAGCTCATTGAAGATCTCCAAATTTAGGTGCTTAAATGCCTGCACTGCTTCTAAAAACAAGACTCATCATTTTCAGTAGCACAAGTCTGGCCATGCTGAGCTGACCAAAGCCACATGCCGGTGCAAATCTGCACCTCAGCACCGTTACCTTAATTTTATGTTATGGTTTTTCCACAGGATCGGATGCTGCAGAGAGAGCTGCTTCCTCCCTACCAGCTCAGTATCTAAATAAATGTCTTTGTACATGCTTTAGCTGACATTTAGCAGATATCTGTACAATCGCCCTCTTTTTTTTTTCTTTTAAATATAAGCATGGTCTAATATTTAAATAGCTCTGGTAGGTTTTCCCACAGCTTTCCCCAGACCAAGCCACATTGCTTAGCTCTGCACTGTGTCAATTAGAGACACAGTCGACAGCACAACTTGAGCTGAGAACAGCCTATTCCCCTTTCCCGTAGGCAGAGATGGTATCATCTAGCGTACGATTTTTAAATTAACATATACAATTTCGAAAATAACAAAAGAAGAGCTGTTCCTTGCTTGAGGATGTTCATATCTGTCCATTTGCGTTAGTATTTTCTGACGATAAATCTTGGCAGCGGTTTATCAGGGCTCTGGTGGCCAAAGTTTGTACTCCCTGCTCCTGGTGTGGCTACGAAATGCCCTCCTGCGCATGGAAAAGGCATTGCAGCAGCTGCCGTCTGGTGCCATGTACAGGGCACTAGAGCAATAGTAGTATTATTGCTGTTATTGTGGCTAGCGAGCAATAGTTCGAGGGAAAAACCCCATAGATCTGGGGGTAAAGACACAAAAAATAAAGTGTCCGAGTACCAAAAAGGTAGGTTCTACTGCTGTACTGAATGACAATTTGATGCCATTGGTTTAGAGATTAAACTTTATACTGCTTTGGTTATTATTAAGTCCAGTGTGAGTTGTTCTAGTAAGGAAACCTTAAGTCATGTAATATAAATAGAGGAGTTTTTTCTCTTCGGGGTCTGTCAGTCTCACTGATGCAATAAACCTCACGGGTCATTCGCCACAGCTCCTGGAGAAGTACTATCACATGTATTTTTGCATCCCAGTTACTGGCCCCTCTATCTCCCCAAAGAAATTCCAACCCAAGCTTTTAAGTATATTCAGTGTAAAACTCTTTGATTTGGGGACATTCACTCTGAACGGGTATGTCAGACTGACCCTTTTCAGATCAGAGCCCCTGAGAGCCGGGAATTCTGAGCAGTTCTGAAAAGTCAGAATCTGTTCGTGTAGAAATAGAGGTACCCGCAGCCACCGAAAGGGCAGGAAATCCTGATGCTCAAAACAATTCACCTAAGGTCACAGAGTAGATTACGACCAGTTTCCTACTCAACCTCCATGCCCTAAAACTCCATCCCGAATTGCGCTTGGCTCCTGATGTCTGTGCTCTTGGACCCTGGCTTGCTGGATTTCACTTAGCAGTGTCGTGTCTGTGTGTCTTCCCCCAGAACTGAATACTGCTCACAAGCTGGAAAAGGCACAATTAGAAGAGAATTTTGAAAAGCTGCGGCTGTCACTCCAGGTTAGCAGTTTTGTTATTCCCCACCCCTGGAATGATGTTGTGGAGCAGCTGACGGGGCAGCCCCAGCCCCATTGCCGGCTGCTTCTTACCAGCTCTAGTACCTCTTGTCCTCTGCCCGGCCAAACTGGGATCTGGCAGCAAAGGTGCCCCCTCAGGTTTTTTCCTCCCCTGCCTTGGCTGGTTCAGCAAAATACTATCTGAAAGAGGAGAGAGGGAAAACCTAAAGGGAGGAAAAGGCAGCTGGATAAAGCAACGAAATGTCCTTTTGACCCTGCTGGCGGCTGGCCCAGCATAAGGAGCAAAGATGAGCTCTTCCCTGCATGGTGGGGAGAGCTCCAGCACCTGCCGTGCCTGTGAGCATCACCTTCTCTACGTGCTACCCTCGGGCAGACACCCCCGGGGCTCAGAAACGCTCGCCTCTCCCTGCCTGGCCCTGTGCCTGTGCTCTCAACTCTTTCCCACTGCCTGAAGACAGAGGAGCCAGTCCCGCGTGTAGACACATCGCCATTCCCACCGGAAGGCAATGCGGTCCCTGGTGAGGGATGCCCCGGGGCTGGCCCTGCTGTGCAGCCAGGCTGTGGCTGGCCAGGATCAGCCCTGCCCATCATATCTCCCACATCCCACTATTTAACACCAAGCTCAAGATCATCTTGGCTTTTTCAGTCCTTCTAACAACTCCATGCTGTTCTCACTCTCTAGATGAAGAAATCCCAAGGAGTGGAGGGCAGAAACATGCCCCTGGGATTCATGCTAAGTTTGGAAATCTTGTGTGAACAAATGAAAATGCCACAGCAAATAATGCAAGCGCTGTTTGATTTCCTAGGCAGAGATGAATTGCACTTTTTAAAACCCCTGACGAGCACATATCGTTGCACCCAGCAACTGCCACTGCCTTCCTCAGGCGGCTGTGACAGTTTGAGGCGTGTCAGCAGTTTTGCAATGAGCACTGATGTACTGTTATGGCCAAGAAATTACATGTATGAAAGATAAGACTACCAATTTCACGGCAACGGTGGCTTTTACAGATGTTGTATATAGAGAGGTAACACAAATATGATTGCTTAAAATAACGTGTTGTTCCTGTGTATAGCTCTGAGATGAAATGACGATCTTTTAAAGCCCACACCACTAATTCATCGTTGCGTGTTACCATGTTAGAAGCCCAGAAAGGTGAAGGAAGCAGGGACGGGGTAGCTACCGCCTCATTCAGGCTCTAGGGACCGCACAAATGATCTCTTTCATGCCTCTGATAGTAAATGCCAGCTCACTTAAGGAAGGACATGCTCGTTCTCATCCAGCCCAAGGTGATGGCGTGATTTAGCATCCAAGAAACTTCATGAACTAGTTCCAGTTAGCGTCAGCCAGCCTCAGGCGTTGCAGAGATTTTGGGATTTCCTGAGGCACTGGGTTATCACTGTATGTTCAAGTGGCCTTGCATAAAACATACCACCTTGCAGAAGTTTCTAAGCCTTGTTCGACTCCCCTGGTGGTTTCTCAGTGCAGATTGACTTGTATGAATGTAAGAGGGGTGATAACACGGTTGATGTGTCTCCCGTCCAGGACCAGGTAGACACCCTCACCTTCCAGAACCAATCTCTGAAGGCCAAAGCAGACCGATTTGAAGAGGCTCTGAAGAAAAACACCGAGGAACAGCTGAAGGTAGATGGCGACTATAACTGTACGGTCATCAAGATACATGTTTCTAAGTATGACTCACATCATGCGATTAAGTGGATGGCAATGGGATCCTTACCCCAGGGACTGGGGGGCAGGTCCCAACCAAGACCCCAGTTAGCTTTGACGAGGAGTCAGAAATCTTAGTCTAGGTTCATAATTTTCTGATTTTACTTCTTTTTATTTATTCTTTCACCCAGCGTTTGTAGCTCTATTTCCAACACATTTCACATTTCATTAACTCCATCTAGTACATCCTTACTGTTGTCTATTCTTCTTTCCCTTCTTCCTCTCTTTACTTTTTGTCTTTTCACATTTAGGTTTCTTTTTTTTGTTGTTGAGTGCCTTCTGAACTAACTTCTTTGATATCCTCTTGTCGTGGTTTAGCCTCAGATGGCAACAAAGAACCACGTGCCGCTCGCACGTGCCTTCCTAATACAGGAAGGATCCTAAGAAAAGGCAAGACTCTTTGGTTGGGACAAAGGCAGTTTAACAGAACAGCAAAGGGAACAGGCAAACAACAACAATAACAACACGGATAGGGGAATATACAAACGCGATTACGGAACCGCCGCTCCCCACCGCTCGCCGACCGGCCGGCCCCGGGACGCCCCAGCCCGCTTTTAAGAAGCAACTTCCTGCCCCCTCCCCCGGCAGCTCAGGGTGGGCGTGGCTCACATGGCATGGAATACCAGGGAAAATTAACCCTATCCCCACCGGAACCAGGACACCTCTGTATCCCCTCATTTGTTTCTGGGCTTGCAGGGGACAGCCCTGTCATATGAAATATTTATTCAGCTGCTGTCTATGGGGGCCATGCTGCTTATTTACAGCGTGTAAGTAAACACACACTGCAATTATTTATCTGAAATGAAATAAATAACACTGAAATGACCCTCCAAAAAGAGGTTTCTTTTAACCTGGGGCATTTCCGTGTGTTCACAGCACAACCCCATCGGCAGTTGTATCAACAGGACAGGGGGGACAGAAGAAAAACAGTGGGGTGAGGAAAGGGCTCAGTGAGTTTTTAGGTGAGAGCACTCCTTAGGAAAGGAGCACAAATGTCTGGAACAGGTTTGGCCATGGGACACAGGGAGCATCTGTCCCTTTCCACCTCCACTGAACTGATTTATGTGAAAGGACAAATTCTGCTGTGTCACAGTGATGTTAATGCTGAGTACCACCAGGCAGTTCACTGGGAAAAATACAAACAGCTGAAGTCAGCAACAGTATTTCATCAGTGTAATTCAGAGCACATCTTTTGCCCATGAATCGAACCCTGGTGTCCCCTACCTCTGAAGTTCTCAAGCAGAGGAGGAATTTTTTCCCACTGGATCTGATCTTTGTTAACGGGCACCGTGATGCAGTGATGCAGGCAAGGCAGAACACTGTAGTTTTCCCTTCCAGCCCCCTTTTCCAGTTTCCTCAGTTTCGGGTTTGTACTTTTCCTAAGCCAAAATACCTGCACAATCATAAAACACCTCATGCAATTCCCAAGCTATGAGTAGGAATGAGGTTGCTGAACAACCTGGCAGCCCATTCTTCTAGCCATGAGGCTGGTCAAAAGAAAGGTACCACTAGCTATCCAGCCAAAGGGATGGTCTCAAGGAGAATATCAGGGTTCAGATGGGCTGTGGAGGCCCAAGTCCAGGTGCTTTTCACATCACTGAGACTCTCAAACCACTGTCTGCATTGAGGAAACTTTATCTTATGGTGGAAGATGCATTTATGACTGATATGTATCCAAATCACTGGTATATGTCCTAGATTGTACGAGCTCCGTATCTGCACTTAGAAGAAGATCTGAAGAGCTTCAAACATGTTCTGGAAATGAAGAACCATCAGATTCACCAACAGGAGAAGATGATTATGGAGCTAGAAATGCAGGTGAGTTGTCATTTTTCCTCCAGAGGAGACGTCACAGAGATGATAAAGTAAAAGTTTGGTTACAGCAGATGAACTTAAAAAGGGTGAGACAACACATGGTGTTGGGGAAAGACACAAAGAGGTTCATAAATGGCTATGTATTGTGCTGTTCCACTGTCAGCCTGCGTAGCTGATTCTACTGTACCATGTGTCAGGTTTTCACTCAGAAATTGGGATCTTATCCCATCCCTTGATTTCTCCTACACATCCGTTGATCTATGTTGCTTTTTCATGCCATACCGGCTCAGCCTGTTACGTTAGCCAGTGAGGCAAGTGGTGTAGGAAGAATGGAGGAAGGGGAACTTTGTGGAAGGCCAGGGCTTTATTTTGTACACCAGCCTGCACCGTGTGCCCCAACAGGAGTCAGGTTCAGGGCTGGAAAGGACAAGTGGAGGAAGATTGAGATGTGTGTGTCTTGCTGCTGCTTGTGCAGGCATTTAGGGAGCTCCCAGCCGCGAGTATGAATTAGCGATATTCAGCAAGCAGTCCCTATGCTGGGAAAGGTCTCTCCAACCCTAAAGCGATGCTTTTCTGCAGCCTGTGCTGTTTTCTCATCCTTTGCTTGTCGGGGTCCCTAACGAAGAACTCCCCGGTTCACCATCAATTACATTTTTTTGTTGGAAAGGGGATTGATTTTGTAAGGCATATCCTACAGTGACAGTAAACGTGTGGCGTGGTGAGAGGATGAGGCACCACCTCAGCTGGGGAGCCAGAACAGCTGGTTCAGCACAGCATTCAGCAAGATTTGTTTCCATTTACGGGGAAATTGGAGAACTCTGATGGTGATTTTGCTGAACAGATGCTTGAGTAAGTGGAAGTAGAGAGAAGTGCCTCTACAACTGAGGCTTGTTAACTGTGCTCCTTCCAACACGCTGCTCCTGGAGCAAAGCCAGCATCTGAAAACATGCGCTGTAGTGTTATACTGAAAAAACAAAAAATCCCAAACAACAACCTACATAGTTCCTGGTCATTTTGCTGCTTTTGCTAATTAACCCCATGTGAGCACACAGGCCTGCTCCTGCCTTTTATCACAGTAAAACACTGGCCCTACTGTTGTCCAAAGGCACAACTGCTTTCTCTTTAAAGAGTTACCTT
Source organism: Chroicocephalus ridibundus (assembly GCF_963924245.1). Classification (NCBI taxonomy): domain Eukaryota; kingdom Metazoa; phylum Chordata; class Aves; order Charadriiformes; family Laridae; genus Chroicocephalus; species Chroicocephalus ridibundus. Next base: position 68,119 of record NW_026961297.1, read on the forward strand.
TGTAGGTGCAAGAACATCTTCAGGGCATCTCCAAATGCTCTGAAAGATGGGGTGCCTCACAAGGGAGCAGGAGGGCATTTCAAATACAGGGTCAGGCTTGGCTCCTTGTCCTCCCTAAGGGAGGCTAGAAATGAAGGTGGCAGGAGAGGAGTGGTATAGGGTGAGGGTTGCAGTGGAGGGGGAAGGAGATGCACAGATCTCTTCCATGCTTCATGCTGGCATAGCTACTACTTATTAGAACTACTGAGGAAGCAGAGAGGCTAGCCGTGGTAGTGATGCCTCTCTCAGAGCATTTCAAAACAGGGCCAGAATCCTTGTGCTGCTCTAACAAAATGTACTGGGAGAGGCCAGAATATCTAAGAATCGGGAGTATCCTTTACAGTTACCTGCATAGACTGGGAACCACTGCACAAAACTGATGTCTCCACCATGAAGTGTGAGTTATTGCAAACTCCTGTGCACAATATTTTGGTTCTTTATAAAAGGTTGGGAAATTGAGTAACCGAGCTCACACAGAAATAAGGTTACCCTGTGATATCTTGTTTTCTTCCAAAAGTGTTGAATCCAGCAAAATTCAAACTGCTGGAAAACCAAGAACTAAGGTGATAAATTATGTCATATTCCAAACTTGGGGAAAAGAGGGCATCTGAGGCTGTGCTACATTTTACTGATGTTTTAATACACTGCTATTGACATGCTCAAACTTTGTCCTTGAACTGTCCTGAGGAAAAGCTACCTATGCTTGGGATGGGATTAATGTCATTTAATTGTAGCTTAAAGTTAAATGACTAGTTTAAGCCTGTCATTTAAGCCAACACTGCCAGCAGTGGAGGGAAGTGTCTCCAAAGGGCAGCCCACCTCATGTGAATGCAGCAGCCATCTAAGGCTGCTTCTGGGCGTAATCCGCCCTGGTGGGTAACTCCTTCCTCCCCATACCCATGGAATCACAATCCTAGAGGTTGGATACCAGACATTTATGTCCAATGAGGTTAGTTGAGCTGGATGAGGCACATCATACCACCTGGCATTCCTCCTTCATCGATATGATGAAGTGGGCTGACCACTCCCACTACAGTGTCCTCTTCATGCTGGGCATCCCCATGCTTCCCAGGTGCCACCAGCTCCCTGTCCACAACAACAGCTGGTAACGCTGGCGCCTGAGGGATGGAAGTTGTCAGGGCATCATCAAGGAAGACGTTTCATTTGTGCTGACAAGACTAAGAACCTCCTTTTCCTCAGTTAGAAGTAAGGGTTGGTTCGGCTCTGCCTCCACTCCATGCTCTGCTGATGACCCCACTTGCTTCACCAGTATGATGTGGTGTGAGTCAGACCTCTAAGTCTTAGCTGCATCTCAAGATGACCACATCCATCTATCCCCAAATTTTAGAATTTGCTCTAGGGACAAATAAAGATAAAGAACAAATCCTCTTGGATCAGGTGTTGGGCTTTCTTCAGACTTAACGAACCTTCTTTTGTTGCAGGTTGAGAAAAATTTTAAACTGGAAGAGAAAATCACCATGCTGCAACAGCAGAATGAAGAACTCAGAGCCAGAATTGAGCAAAACACTGTCATAACAAGGTTTGTGCTGGTATTTGCAATCTGTCTGAGCCTGAAAGGAGACTGCAGATCTTGACTGCCCACGGCTGACACTTATTTCAGAAGGGGAAAAACTTACTTCCTCCTGAACGTCTATTGGTGTCCTGATCTGCTTGTTTTATTAAACAATCCTTTTTATATCGGGGTTTGCTTACTCTAACTTAAGGAATGCCACATATCTGTCTGTGTATTTCCATGATTTTGACATGCTGCTGAGAGCAAAGTTGCCGGTGGCTTCTGATCTCAGTGTCAGTGCCCTGAGACCCCTCAGTCAGTGGGTAACAAAGGTGGGAAATGGGGCAATTTCAGAAGAGACATCATCACGGTGCCACTGTCACTCAGGCAGGGTTATCCTTAGGTGGGTTTTTTCATCTGCACTGTCTATTTGCACCCTTGTCACAACCTGATAAGGGTGACACGGCTCCGTGTGTTAGGTAGTGTAGAAATAGAGAAGGGTAGGACAGTCCCTGTCCCAGAGAGTTCATAGTCTGCTGTAAGGGAAGAGACGGCAGCTGGAGCCAGGCAGAAAGGGTACCAGGGGGAGACGCTGGAGCTGAACTTGTCCCAACACACCAGCTGTCACTGTTGCCCCAAATTATGCCATTGGCCTAAAATGCAATTTAATTTTTAGCTGACTTTTTAAAGCTTTGGTGTCTCATCTCTGGTTTCAATTTAGTTTTTATCTTTCCGGTGCCTCCTCTATTAACGGTTTAGCCTTTTAAAAAAATTGTCTCTTGCGTGTAGATATTTTTAAAAGGCAGCATTGCTTGTACTAACATTCAGGTTGGGCTGAGGATTATGTTTCATCACGCCTGATTGTAAATAGCTGTAACACACGTGTCACTGTCTGAGGAGGGTATCTACATACAGCCTTTCTGTGCCCGGGGAGGAAAAGCAGGAATTTTTAAGGTCTGGTTCACCAGACCAGTTTGGGACACCCGCTTTTGGACTGGACGAATTGTGGTCTGGAAGTGGCAGTCTCTCTCCAGGCCTGTGACGGCAGCCAGGGTGCCTGGTTCGGTGCTTGGTGTCTCCCTGCGCAGCAGCTCCCTGCCCTCGGCTGGGCGAATAGCACCCTCCACCCCCTGCCAGCAGCCGGCTGCAGCGTTTTGCTTCGTGCCTGTAACTGTGTAGGTACTGGTTTCGAAGAACATCTACCAGGAGAAATTCTGAATTTGAGGTCGGCCTGAAAAGTCAACTTAGAGGACAGTCATTTTCAGCAGTAGCAGTTTGGGGACAGCATCAGACAGGGCTTTGAAGCTGGAGTTGTTAAAACATGTGTTTTCCTGGCAGCGGTAGCCACCCCAGCTGCTCGTTTCTGTTGTGCTGGCACTGCCTGGGAAGTGCAGGGTGAACGAGCTCAGGGAGCTGCCCTTGCCGGGGAACAGCGCGGATTAGAGCTATTTCTGTTGATTTGCAGTTTGGGAGCCTGCACGGCCGTGGCAGCCCAGCAGCAGCAAGAGGAGGGAGGGGAGCAGGAGGGATGAGGACAAGAGCAAAGCCAGCCTTTGCAGCACGGCCAGGATGGGGGTCCTGGAGGCATCAGGGGGCCGAGGGGCGCACTACAGAGCTATTTCCAATCATAAGCCAAGGGCAGGTTCAAAGGAAGGGAGAAGAGCCTTGCAGGTAGATCATGCACCAGCTTTGGGCACAGGAACTCCACAGAATCTCTGCTGGGACTTCCCCAAGTGCTTGAATAAATCATCTGATTTCCCAACATCTCAGATTCTCCCTCCAAATTAACCAGCATTTTCTTGGTTCTCTGGACTGGGGATGTTTGAGGAATGGTTGTTTCCAGCACCCTAGAGATGAAGGTGACCAGGAGGGTGTCTGGTCTCTGTTGGCATAACCTAGGCACCTACTGACCTCTCAGCCTTTTGGGAGAGGCTTTAACATGAGTTGAGGGCACGACTCAAGTGCTTTCCCCTGCATCCCTACCATGTCAGTGTGCCCCTGCAGACCTCTGTGGCTTTATGGCTGTGATTTGTTACAGCTCCTCAAACTGCAGGGAGGCTGGCAGAGGAAGGCGTCTGATCCTAAGTCTGCAGTGCTGGGGATAGGTTAGGTCTAAAATTGGAGCATATATCTCAAGATACAAACTCAATAGTGAGAACACATTTGCTTTTACATTGCCTCTCTTCCTTCTTCTGTCTGAATGATGAAGAGGGGCTGAACGGGCATCTCTGCCTTTTAGAAGCAGCAACGCTGCATCTGCCCATCTCCCTGCCCCTGGCGCAGCAGAGGCAGATGCAGGTTGGCTGGGCTGAAGGCAGAGTCTCTGCTAAAGGATGCCGGCACTGCTGGGCTGTGCGAGCTGCCACTGTCTCCATGTGGCATGAAGGTGGCTCTGCCTGTGTCCGGTCACGTCACCTTAGGTGACACAGTGTAAATTACCAGCGCAATGTGCACGAGGCTAAAATAAGTGCGATAAGCTCCTTTCTCCATCCACGTGCCAAAGCAGGTCTCTCTGGAGGACATGTCCACATGCTGTAAGGTGTGTTCACAGGCATCTGGCTACTTTTCTGCTCAAACGTCTCCCTGCTTACCTGCTCCTGCCCAAGCGTAATGGGGCTGCAGAAGCTAGGTGTTCCTGCATGCATCCTCCAGGATGGTGGTGTTGCCAGCACATGCCCAAAACACTTGTCTGTCAGGTCCCGCAGCCTGCCTGCACTGCCCTGTCTTTTTTAAAACCAGTCACCTGGTTAGGTGAGACCTTACTGCAGCCTTTCAGTACTTAAAGGGGGCTTATAAGAAAGATGGGGACAAGCTTTTTAGCAAGGGCCTGTTGTGATAGGACAAGGGGTAATGGTTTTAAACTAAAAAAGGGTAGAGTCAGATTACATATACGGAAGAAAGTTTTTACAATGAGGGTGGTGAAACACTGGCACAGGTTGCCTGGAGAGGTTGTAGATGCCCCATCCCTCGACACATTCAAGGTCAGGTTGTGAGCAACCTGATCTAGTTGAAGATGTCCCTGCTCGTTGCAGGGGAGTTGGGCTAGATGACCTTTAAAGGTCCGTTTCAGCCCAAACTATTCTACGATTCTGTGATTCTAGGGACGGAATGAGACGTGACACGACGGGACGGGATGGGATGGGATGGGATGGGATGGGATGGGATGGGATGGGATGGGATGGGATGGGATGGGATGGAGGGAGGTGCTGGGGGTCCTGCCTGGCCCTGCCTCTTGTGCAGAACTGGCTGCATTAATTCCACCACCTTACATGTTGTCCTGCTTACCTCTCCAGGCAACTGTCAGAGGAGAACGCTAATCTTCAAGAATACCTTGAGAAAGAAGCGGAGGAGAAGAAGAAGCTGAGCAGGACTAATGAAGAGCTTCTCTGGAAGCTGCAGGAGAGAGAAGCCGTGAGCCCCGTGAAACTCCCACCGCCATCGTCCACTTCTTTTTATCGCTGCTCATCAGGGCACTCCTCTCCAGCAAAAGTCAGAACCTTGCGGCGATGATTCGGCGCCTGACCCCCAAAGGTCCCCTGCCTTTTCTGCATTTCCAATCTGCTACATGTTACCATCCAGCGAAGTATTACCATCAACAGGCGCCCAGGGTTCGTGGCTGCAGGCATGCTCGGTAGCTGCATAGCTTTGCACTAGGCAGGGTACTCTTATCGTCCCCACATAGGAGCTCTTGGTTCTGACGTGTTGATTAGGGTAGCAAAAAAGATAGCAAAAAGCTAGGACAGCAGAAGGTTAGGATAGCAAAATGTTTAGCTTGGTGTACTAACATTTTAACTGTGGTTAGAGCCAAAAGTTGGAAACTACTATGTTAATGGTTCATCAGAATGAACTTTTGCTGCAGTATTTCAGGTTAGTTACAAATACAGTTCAAGCTGTTAATATTTCTGTATATGTGTCTGTGTTTATATACATGTACGTCTTGTACCTTTATACCTATATATAGACACACACACATATATATGTAGTTGAAGATGTTCTGAATTGCTTTTTTTATATTATTGGATACTACTAGGCTAGAGATGAGAAACCTGAGGGTTTTTAGCGAATTTGATAGAGGTTACTGGTTAACGTGTTTCAATTTTAGTGAATTTAAATCCTAGTTAGGTCTTACCTTGTTTTACCTTGTCCTGGTTTGGGTACAATTAAAATCTCTGCTTGTAGGTTCTGGTCCATTTTGATTTGTTTAAAGTCCCGTAAGCAAGAAGGAGAAGGTAAGTTATTCAACCTCGATCTTTGCTTGCCAAGAGGTTGCCAGTATGAGGATGAGATACCGGGCACCTGATAGGGCTCCAGGTTCCTCCCATCTGTAACACCAAACAGTGGTGCAACACCAGTGGACTACATGGGCGCAACTGAGGTCAGAATTTCTTTCCTTCCCCATATATATATTACTTCACATTGCTAAAGCTTACGCAAAGTTCCAGAGCACTTTTAAGGTTCATGGAAAAAAGCGGCTAAACTACCTTTAACTTTCCCTGCTTGGGGTTCACCCAGGCTTGGCGTGACCCCCACCCGAGGGGGTGGCGAGGATGAGGAGTGGATGGGGTGGGACGGGCTGCAGGTCCCTCGTGGGCACTGCTAGCAAGAAAAAAAATATGCCTGAGCGTAATTTTTTTTGAAAAAAGGGAGATCTGTGGGATGCTTTTCTACCCAGCTTGGGGCAAAGAGCCTGCGTGCATTCCTGCTCTGAGCACCGGGGTCAAAGTAAGCGAGAGACGGTACGTGCAGAGAATCCCCGGGGTGCAGGAGCACAGCGGGGAGGGCGGCGCTCCTACCCGGCTCTGCTCGGATGGGAGCTGTGCTTCAGCTTTCCTGGGAAGTACTCAGGATTCACAGACCGCAGCTTAGATACAGCTTCAATCACCATCAAAGCGCCTGTGGCCTGTTCCACAGCACTAGAAAAAAAAAAAAAAAAAAATTGATTTTTTTCTCCTTTTTAGAGAAATGTATTTTTGTAGCAGCTTTTGCGTGATACTGTGATAAACTGAGCATCTTGTTAGAATAGATCCTGCCACACCAACTACTACTGTTGAAGTGCATTACGAGATTTTAGTGTGTCCAGCGAGTAGAACCTGAAAGTAGGACAGGCACCCAACACACACAGGCACACAAAGCCCCTCCTTGCCAAGTACAACCTTAATCACTTTCATACTTGCTAAATGCACAGATAGCTGCAATACCTACTGCATTGTCATGTTGCAGTCTGCCCAAACAATTCTGAAACAATGAGATCACAGGATCATAGAATGGTTTGGGTTGGAAGGGACCTTAAAGATCATCTAGTCCAACCCCCCTGCCATGGGCAGGGACATCTTTCAATAGATCATGTTTCTCAAAGCCCCATCCAGCCTGGCCTTGAACACTTCCAGGGATGGGGCATCCACAACTTCTCTGGGCAACCTGTTCCAGTGTCTCACTGCCCTCACAATAAAGAATTTCTTCCTTATGTCCAATTTAAGTCTACCATCTTTTAGTTTAAAGCCGTTACTCCTTGTCCTGTCACTACAGGCCCTGGTGAAAGGTCTCTCTCCATCTTTCTTAAAAGGCCCCTTTAGGTACTGGAAGGCTGCTAGAAGGTCTCCCCGCAGCCTTCTCTTCTCCAGGCTGAACAACCCCAGCTCTCTCAGTCTGTCCTCATTGGAGAGGTGCTCCAGCCCTCGGATCATTTCTGTGACCCTCCTCTGTACTTATTCCAACAGGTCCATGTCTTTCCCGTGCTGGGGGCCCCAGATCTGGACACAGTACTCCAGGTGGGGTCTCACCACATCCGAGTAGAGGGGCAGAATCACCTCCCTCGACCTGCTGGCCACGCTTCTTTTGATGCAGCCCAGAACACAGTTGACCTTCTGGGCTGCGAGCGCACATTTCTGGCTCATATCTGATTATTCATCCACCAGTGTCCCCAAGTCCTTCTTAGCAGACCTGCTCTCACTCCCTTCGTCCCCCAGCCTGTATCGATACCGGGGATTTACCCAACCCAGATGCAGGACTCTGCACTCGGCTTTGTTAAACCTCATGATGTTCACGTGGGCGCACTTCTCAGGCTTGTCCAGGTGCCTCTGGATGGCATCCCTTCCCTCTAGCGTATCAACTGCACCACTTGGCTTGGTGTCATCTGCAAATTCGCTGAGGGTGCACTCGATCCCACTGCCTATGTCATTAGTAGAGGTATTAAACAGTACTTGTCCCAGCACAGACCCCTGAGGGACACCACTTGTTACCAATCTCCATTTGGACATAGAGCACTTGACTGCAAGTCTCTGGATGCAGCCATCCAGCCAATTCCATATCCAACGCCCATCCATCAAACCCATATCTGTCCAGTTTAGCGACGAGGATGTTGTGTGGGACTGTATCAAAGACCTTGCAGAAGTCCACGTAGATGGTATCAGTTGCTCTTCCCTTATCCACCAACATAGTCACTCCATCACAGAGGACCACCAGATTAGTCAGGCGGACTTGTTGGTAGTTTCTAGGGGCCTCCTTTTTACCCTTCTGAAAAATGGGTGAGACGATACAACCAGAGTTGTTACCGTGATGCTAATATGAGCTTTTCCATGCTAAACACACTAGAGCATATTGATGGGCTCTCTGAGCCCGTCCTTTTTTAATTTATTCATTCTTTCCCTCTAATTTCTGGTGCTTTCCTTATCACTTTGTTAGTTTAAATTCATATGCAAGAGATGCTTCCAGCAGTGAACTGGGAGTGGGGCTTTTATGGTGGGAAAGCTGGGACCAATCCCAGCTCCACCATCGTTTGGTATCGTTGCCAATCCCTTTCCCATCTGATTTTTGCCTCCCAATCCTGCCTCTCACTGGGTTCTTCCTTGGCACGGCCTCTGGGGCCTACCCGATGGCTAGCAAAGCTGCAGGAAGTTTTGCCTGACCAGTGGGGACCCAGAAACCCATCGCTGCAGTGGGCGCCAAGAGTGGTTCCTTCTGGTGCAAGCCCAGAAACGTGGACTTTTTTCCCCCCAAAAAGGTCATTCCTTTTTTTCCTGCTCTTCCTCTCTCCTGTCCCTCCTTGCCTCTGCATGCCAGAGTAGGTGTGAAGGGGAATGAAGACCCCCCGAGCATGCGGCCAAGCCGGTGACTCCGGCTCTCGCCAGGGAGCTGTGACCCTGCACGGTGAGCTCGGCATTCCCAGCGGTGTGGGAGCCACTTCTCTAGTCCTTGCTCCCCAGCCATCCCTGCTCAAAGATGAGCAAGGGGAAGCTTTTGCTTCTGGGGGGCTGGACACTTCCCAAACACCGTGGCCACTGCGGTGGCTTTCCTGTTTTGCAGGGTAGGGCGGCCTTTGGTAGCAGAGGGAACATAGCCAGCGCCGAGCTGGGTTTTGAAAAGGAGAACGTTTGATTTGGTTCATCTTTATTCAACGCAGCGGCAATAAAACCAGCTTATAGTTGCTCTGAAGGAGGCCCAGAGACTGGCACCGGGAGCAGGTGACAGCAGTGGGACAGCAGGAGACCCAGCGGCGAGCGGGGGACACGGAGAGCTGGAAAAGCTGCAGGAAATCTCTGTTTTTCTGCAGGAAAGCGCTGTTTGGCCCCATTGGGACAACACCTCCCGCGGCTGCCGGCTCCGAGGGGTTATCTCGGCCAGCGGCAAAGTCTTGCGGTGGGGGCGGGCTGTGGGGAGGAAAGGAAAAACTATCAAGTGCAAAAATCAGGTATTTTACGTCTCTGCACTGATGGTGGTTGTGTCCCATGGACACGCTGAGGAGCCTCTGTACAGTTTCCCATGCAGCAGGAGTTCTGTGGTCCCGTTTACTATGTGGCTAATGATTACAGGAAGAGTTTGTATTATTTTGGTTATGATGTACAGATAAGTGTAATATATTCCTGATAATAAATACATGCGCCAGCGCACATGGGGGCCGACGCATAGGAACCAGCGTGTCCTGCCGTGTTTTCTGTATGTCTGTGCACACAGGAGCTGGAGTAAATGGAAAACAAAGCAAAACCCCATTAGAGAGTTACCCTGTGACAGTAGAGGCCAAAGCCAGACAGCCACTGAGCCTCCTGGCAGCGGGGCTGGGTGATTGGGTTACCTGACTCTGCTTTACGTGCTATAAATTAGATCAAAAATCCCATGAATTCATTTTCTAAGGGTGCTTCCAACGCAACTGGGGCTCCTGGGAGACCTGGGATCGTGGTCTGCGATGCTTTTATTAAGGTGTCGTGCTTCAGCACGTGGTAAGGGGAACATTTTCTGCCAGTGGTTCAGGCACAGCAGCAAAGACGCACGCTCAGCAATGTGCCGGTCACCCACATTTCAACACCCCTTCCCCTGGCCCTGCCCTCCCACTGAGGACACCCCGTTCCTCAGGCTTTGCCACAAGGATTGAGAAGGGGCCAGGGCACGTCCCACCTCAGGAATGGGCCCGATAACGTCCTTGTGAAAGATTTCCTACCAGGCCCCTGGCTCGCTTAGCACAGACGAAGCCGTGAAGGACCACGACTGGGAGGAGAAGGAAAGCGGCAGCTCTAAAGGAGCTGTAAACACGCCAACGGTCAGTCGCCGTGGAGACCAGCTTCAGTGCAGGTAAGGCCTCACTGGGGAAGGGGATCGCGGCGGATAAGGCCGGCAAAGGGCTCTTTTGAGGGCTCTTTCGAGGGCTCTTGTAGCCAGGAAAGGCGGCTAGCTCGTGCCGAAACCGGCAGCTCGGGGGCGGGCTGCTGACGCGGCAGGGGCAGAGTCAGCATCACACGCGGCAGCTCTAAACGGGTGGTCCCGGAGCGCAGCGGCCGGCCGCTGCGCACCCAGCACGCGGGTAGCCTACGTGGGTCACCCAGGGCGGCACCGCAGTGCGAGCGAGCGAACGAACAAGGAGCAGCATTTCGTACGGTGGGTCACTGGAAGCCTTGAGTCTAAGGTAAGCAGAAGCTGGGCAACCACAAGCAGAGGAACATCGGCGTGCAAGGGCACCGGCTCAGGGCGCGAGGGAAGCGAACAGCAGAGATCCTCCATCTCCCGGCACGAGAAAAGAACATGGCTGTAAAACAGTCAAAAGCTTCTGCGAGGAAGAACGTGGGAACTCAGACTGAGCTCCTCTGCAAGCATGTGGCTGTGCAGGTCGCGGGCTGTAATGAATGCCTGAGTCTGGCACTGCTCCCACAGGGTTCCAGAGACACTGTGTGCATACGGTGCGATCAAGTAAATGATCTGCTCAGGAAGGTGGTTGAACTGAAGGAAGAGGTAGAAAGGTTAAGAAGTATTAGGAACTGTGAAAACAAAATAGATTGGTGGAGCCATACCCTGAGGCAAAGGCAGCAGGAAGAGGCTCTATCAGAAGTGGATGACCCACTTCCCTCCTGTCACCAGGCAGAAGGAGAGGACTCAAGGGATAAGGGGGAGTGGAGTCAGATCCCTCCTCGGAGAGGTAAGCGAAACCTCTCACGGCCCCCCTCACCATCCCAACTGCCCTTACGTAATAGGTATGAGGCTCTGGAAATTGAGGACCAGGCGATTGAGGATGGAGAAGCTGATCCATCCAGTGAAATGCCCAGTGCTCGTCACTCACCCCCACGCCTCAGGACGCCCTCAACAAAGAAAGAAAGAAGGGTTATTGTAGTAGGTGACTCCCTTCTGAGAGGAACAGAGGGTCCTATCTGTAGACTGGACCCATCCCACAGGGAAGTCAGCTGCCTCCCTGGGGCCAGAATTAAGGACATACGGAGGAAACTCCCTTCCCTGGTCCAGTCATCAGATTACTATCCGCTACTGATATTTCAGGTAGGCTGTGACGAAGTAGGTACCAGAAGTCTGAGGGCAATGAAGAATGACTTTAGGGCCCTGGGACGGCTGGTTAAGGGATCGGGAGCACAAATAGTGTTCTCCTCTATCCCACCATTTGCAGGGGTAGACGAGGGGATAAATAGGAGGAGCCAGCAAATTAACTCCTGGCTCCGCGACTGATGCGTCCGGCAGGACTTTGGCTTTTTGAACATGGGCTGATCTACAGGAAACCAGGCATGCTGGCATCAGGCGGGGGAAGCCTAACCCGAAGGGGAAGAAAGAGACTGGGACAAGAATTAGCAGGGCTTATCCATAAGGCTTTAAACTAGGATTGATGGGGGATGGTGACGAAAGCAGGATCACAAAAGTGGTGCCTGGGAGCAACATAGCAGTGCTCATGGGTAAAAGTGATAGCAAGGTCTTGCAGCCTGTCTCAGCGATGGTGGGGGATAGTGAATTGTGTGGCAGCATAGACACAAGGAGTAGTGATAATTTGGTAACTACAGTAGTGTCCGAGAATGATCATGTGCAAATCAGGGCCTGTCCCCCCAAGAAAGTGGCAGGACAATTAACCCAACTGAAGTGCATCTACACTAATGCACGCAGCATGGGGAATAAGCAGGACGAGCTGGAGGCCATCGTGCAGCAGGGAAACTATGATGTGGTTGCCATCACGGAAACGTGGTGGGAAGACACACACAAGTGGAGTGCTGTAATTGATGGCTACCAGCTTTTCAGAAGAGATAGGCAAGGGAAGAGAGGTGGTGGGGTGGCCCTCTATGTTGGGGCGGTTTTGAATGTCTAGAACTCAACAGTGTGAATGACAGTGTTGAGTGTGTATGGATAAAAATCAAGGGGAAGGCCAACAAGGCAGATATCATGATGGGAGTTTGTTATAGACCCCCTAATCAGGATGTAGAAACCGATGAAGTATTCTATAAGCGGCTGGCAGAGGTCTCGCGATCATCTGCCCTTGTTCTTGTGGGGGATTTCAACTTCCCGGATGTCCGCTGGGAATACTACACAGCAGAGAGGGAACAGTCCCGGAGGTTCCTGGAGTGTGTGGAAGACAACTTCCTAACACAGCTGGTGAAGGAACCTACTAGGGGAAGTGCCCTACTGGACCTACTGTTTGTTAACAGAGAAGGTCTTGTGGGGGATGTAAAGGTTGGAGGTCGTCTTGGGCAGAGTGACCATGAAATGATAGAGTTTTCAATTCTTGGTGAAGGGAGGCGGGGAGCCAGCAAAACTGCCACCTTGGATTTCCGAAGGGCAGACTTTAGCCTGTTTAGGAGCATGGTTGAGAGTGTCCCTTGGGAGGCAGTTTTGAAGAGCAAAGGTGCCCAGGAAGGCTGGTCATACTTCAAGCAGGTGCTCTTAGAAGCACAGGAGAAGGCCATCCCCATGTCCCGAAAGACGAGCCGACGGGGAAGAAGGCCAGCCTGGCTAAATAGAGAGCTTTGGCTGGACCTCAGGAAAAAAAGGAAGGCTTACATTCTCTGGAAAAGGGGCTTAGCAACTTATGAGGATTATCAAGATATAACAAAGCTATGCAGGGGGAAGATTAGAAGGGCCAAAGCTCAATCAGAACTCAGCTTGGCCACTGCAGTTAAAGACAACAAGAAGAGATTTTTCCAGTATATCAACAGAAAAAGGAAGACTAGGGAAAATATAGGTCCACTGATGAATGAGATGGGTGCCCTAGTGGTGGAAGACACAGAGAAGGCAGAGTTACTGAATGCCTTCTTTTCTTCGGTCTTCACTGATAAAGCCGTTCCTCACGCATCCCATACCCTGGAGGCAAGGGGGAAGGTCTGGAGAGAGGAAGACTTTCCCTTAGTTGAGGAGGACCGGGTCAGAGACTACTTGGCCAAGCTGGACATTCATAAATCCATGGGCCCTGACGGGATGCACCCGCGAGTGCTGAGAGAGCTGGCAGATGTTATTGCTAGACCACTCTCCATTGTCTTTGCAAGGTCATGGGGAACAGGAGAGGTGCCTGAGGACTGGAGGAAGGCTGACATCACTCCAATCTTCAAAAAAGGCAAGAAGGAGGACCCAGGGAACTACAGGCCGGTTAGTCTCACCTCTGTCCCTGGGAAGGTAATGGAGCGACTCGTTCTGGATGTCGTCTCCAAACACATAGAGGAACAGGAAGTTATTGGAAGTGGTCAGCATGGATTTACCAAGGGCAAATCATGCCTGACCAATCTGATAGCTTTCTATGATGTTATAACTGGTTGGCTGGATGAGGGGAGAGCCGTAGATGTCATCTACCTTGACCTTAGCAAGGCTTTTGACACTGTCTCCCATAACATCCTCATTAGGAAGCTGAGGAAGTATGGGCTAGACGAGGTGACAGTGAGGTGGATCGAGAGCTGGCTGAGTGACAGAACTCAGAGGGTTGTGATCAGCGGCAGAGAGTCCAGTTGGAGGCCTGTAACGAGTGGTGTCCCTCAGGGGTCAATACTTGGACCAATTTTGTTCAATATATTCATTAATGACCTAGATGAGGGGACAGAGTGTATCCTCAGCAAGTTTGCTGATGATACCAAGCTGGGAGGGGTGGCCGACACTCCAGAGGGCCGTGCTGCCATCTAGCGTGACCTGGACAGGCTGGAGAGCTGGGCAGAGAAGAACCAAATGAGGTTCAACAAAAGCAAGTGTAGGGTCCTGCACCTGGGGAGGAAGAATGCCAAACACCAGTATAGGTTAGGGGCGGACATGCTGGGAAGCAGCTCTGAGGAGAAGGACCTGGGGGTCCTGGTAGACAGCAAATTATCCATGAGCCAGCAGTGTGCCCTTGTCGCCAAGAAGGCCAATGGCATCCTGGGCTGCATAGGGAAGACTGTGGCCAGTAGGTCGAGGGAGGTCATTCTCCCCCTCTACTCTGCCCTGGTGAGGCCACAACTGGAGTACTGTGTCCAGTTTTGGGCTCCCCAGTTCAAGAGGGACAGGGAACTACTGGAGCAAGTCCAGCGTAGGGCAACCAAGATGATTATGGGACTGGAGCACCTCCCTTATGAGGAAAGGCTGAAAGAGCTGGGACTCTTGAGCCTGGAGAAGAGAAGGTTGAGGGGGGACCTGATTAATGTTTACAAGTATCTAAAGGGTGGGTTTAAGGAGGACGGAGCCAGGCTCTTTTCAATGGTTCCCAGTGACAGGACAAGGGGCAATGGGCACAAGCTGGAACATAGGAAGTTCCGTTCAAATACACGGAAAAACTTCTTTACGGTGAGGGTGACAGAGCACTGGAACAGGCTGCCCAGGGAGGGTGTGGAGTCCCCTTCTCTGGAGATTCTCAAGACCCGCCTGGATGCAGCCCTGAGGGATGTGCTTTAGGCAATCCTGCTCTAGCAGGGGAGTTGGACTAGATGATCTCTAGAGGTCCCTTCCAACTCTGAAGATTCCGTGAAGAGCAATTCCGGGATCCTGGAGGACTAAGGTGCCATAGAGATGCGAGTTGGAGGACTGAGGGGGCCCCTGGAGGACTAAAGTGCCATAGAGGCAGAAGTCGGAGGACTGAAGGGGCTGTTGGAGGACTAAAGTGCCATAGAGACGCGCATCGGAGGACTGAGGGGGCACTTCCTGGGTCCTGGAGGACGGCGGGGCCATGGAGATGTACCGCCAGAAAACTGCTGGGCACTGACTGGGGCACGGTAACGCGCAAGAGCCGATACTGGAGTGCCGACGGCCGCTCTCGAGGCCGGGCGGGCAGCACCGATCGCGCTCCAGGTGGCGTGGAGCTCGCCGGAGTCCTGGCGGTCCTGGTTCGCCCTCCGGCCGCCGCTTTCTTGGGACACTCGCCGGACTGGCCTCCGCGAAGCCGCGCATGCGCACGAGCTGCGGCACCAACGCACAGCGCTGCCGGGGGCGGGGCCAAAGTGCACACGCGGCTCCCCACCTGCAGGACCGGCCTGCAGCCGCTGGGCGGCAGCACCCCCTCCATTATTTCCACACACAGGTATATATATTTAGGGAATTTATATTATCTGTTTACACTTAGACAGAAAATCTGCTTAGACTTCTACATTAACACTTATGATACCGAATATATATATTTAGACTGTCTGCTTAAACATCTATTTTGACAGGAATATCTTCTTATAAATACATTTTAAGTATTTTTATATTGTAGGATCTTTTATATAACACAGAAGCACAAGATCAGAGAATCCTTAGAGATAGAGGTTTTTATTTTGAACTTTACATACATAAATTAATATTATTTCTCAATATATAATTCTCATATATAAATGAGAGAGCTTGTTTGCTGTTTCAATACCTCACACCCATAGTTACAGGTTCTCACATTTTTTAATGCATCCCAAGAATTTTCAGACGTTTTCGGGGGTGTGAACCACCGCTTTTGGGAGACTGTCACGTAAACCCCCCATCCCCCACTCACCTGCTCCTCTGCTGCATCATCGCTGCCCCGGTGACATCGCAGTGTCCCAAATGACAGAGACACCATTCTATTCCCCCCAAAAAAGGCCCAAAACGCCCAGAGCCAGGGCTGGCCCCTTCCCCTCAGCGGGACTCCACCACTGGCTGCAAACCTGGTGCCAGGACAGTCCCAGGGGGACGTGGCGGGTACTGGGGAGGAGCTCCAGGGGGTCCCAGAGGGCTCTTGGGTTCTCTGGGGGGCTCCGGGGGGGACCTGTGGGGTCCTAGAGGGGGTGTGTGGGGGTGTTGGGGGGAATGTGGGGGGTCCCAGAAGGCTCCACGGTGCCCTGGGGGGAACACGAGAGGTCCTAGAGGGTCCTGGATAGTCCCACAGCGGTCCTGGGAGAACATGAAGGGTCGCACGGCCATCCTGCAGAGCTCTCGGGGGGACAGGGGGGTCTAGGAGATTCTAGGGGGTCTCCGGGGGATCCTGAGCGGGTTTGGGGGAGCCCAGGGGTTATCAGAGGGCTCTGGGGGGTCCCAGGCTGTCTCAGAGAGCTCCGGAGGGGGTCCCAGTATCCCCACACCTGCAACGTGGACGGTGACGGCACAGGCCCCCAAACAACAGCTGGTGTGGAGAAGGCAGCCTGTGCTGGGGGGAAAACGTGGCAGTGATGGGGGACGCTCCCTTGAAGCCAAAGACAATGAGCTGGGAGGAGTCGCTGGGCCCCTCGCAGACCCTCGGCTACAGCTCGCTGTAGGCCTCCTCATCCTGTGGGAGGAGGGTCACGGGGACCCTGAAACGCTGGGAGATGCCTCCACCCTCCCCTCCCACCCCCAGCCCCCCTGCACCCCCCCCATCACCCCTCAGCCCGTCCCTATCTCCCCCTCACAGCCCCTCTCCAACGCAGGACCCACTTCAGGCCATAGCCCCGCCCCTCCCCAAACTCAGGGTTCCCCCAGCACCCCATCCCCCAGCTCAGGGCTCCCCTCTTGCCCCCACCACCACCACGGCCCCCCCAGGGCTCCCTTCAGGCCCCCACGTCCCCATCCCAACCCCCTCCACTGCCCCCCCCTCAGAACCCCCTGTTTGCCTCCATCACACTCTCAGGGCCCCCCTCCCCACTGTCTGGGCCCCCTCAGCCCTCCGTTCCCCCAGCCCCCCTCAAGGCCCCCCCTCACCCCTCGGCCCCCCCCAGATCCCCCTCAGCCCCCTCATTCCCCCCACAAAGCCCCCCCCCAACCCCCCACCCCGAGAGTCCCTTCAGCATCCCCCATCATCCCTCAGTCCCCCTCGGAGACCTCTCAGGACCCCCAGCCCCTCTCAAGGCCTCCCCATTACCCTCAGGAACCCCGTGCTCCCCCTCAGCCACTCCCCAGGGACAACTCAGCCCCGCCCGTCCCCCTCAGAACGCTCCTCTTCCCCTGCATCAGCTGCCTCCACCGCACCTCGGGGCCACCGCAGCCTCCCTGCTGCCCCCAGCCTCCCTCAAGTCCCACCCTCAGTCCCCCCAGTCCCCTGCGGGATTCCCCCAGCTGCCCCCAGTCACCCCTCGCGGCCCTCTCAATCCCCCCGCCGTTCCCCGCCACGTTCCCCGCCGCCTCCTGCTCACCTTCACGTGGTCCAGCTTCCTCACCACGTGCTCGCGGCGGCACCGCGGGCCCGGCCCGACCGAGCGCCCAGCGCCCGCCCGCCGCGCCCCGCTCTCCGCCCGCACCACGCGTCTCCGATTTCGAGCCGGCCGCCATTTTTCCCCAGCCCCCTCTGCTACCAGAGCGCCCCGCCCACAGCGCGTGCCCATTAGTCGCCGCCCGCCCCCGCTCACTCACCTTATTTGCAGCAGCGCCGCTCTATTGGTCCGTCGCTGCCGTCAATTCCCACCGCCCCGCAGCCCCTGCGAGCGACACGACCAATGGAAGCGCGGCGAGGCGATCCGACCCGACCTATGGGAGCTCTCATTGGCCCACCCGCCCGTCCATCCGCCCGGCAGCGGTTGCAATGCCTCAGTACAGCGGTGTGGCGTGCACTGCGCAGCGAATGTGCTCTGCAGCGCTGCCACCTTCTGGCCACAATGCTGTACTGCAGGTGGGGCGACAACGCATGCGCAGTCCAGACGTACGGCACACGGACTCCCGAAATCCACCGTGTACAAGAAATATATGCAAGAAATTAAAATTTATTTGGGGAGACAGATAGAGGGAAAGGTTGCAAGTTTTATTTAAAACTAACAGGGATCAAGAAACATAAGCAAGAATTAGAAATAATGAGATGGAAAGTAAGAAATAAAGTTTGAAAAGATACCGGGTACAAGAGAGAGAGTCAAGCACGAAAACAACAAGGACAGGGAGCGTAGCAGAAGTCATCTGTGGTGGTTTGACCTTGGCTGGCCCCTTCGTACTCCCCCAGCCACTCTATCGCAGCCCTTCCTCAACAAGGCAAGGGGAGAAATGAAAATCAAAAAGCTTGTAGGTTGAGACAAGGACAAAGAGATCTCTCATCGCCACAAGAGCAACAGACTCAATTTGGACTAGATGATCTCTAGAGGTCCCTTCCAACTCTGAAGATTCCGTGATTCCGTGATTCACCCCCAGCCCGACCACCGCCACCCTGGGGGCCCTGGGCAGCCCCCTCGGGGCGCTGTGGGGTAGGGACAGCGTGGGGCTGGTCGTAAGCTGTGCGGGGCTCCGCTCCCAGCGGGGAGAGCTGCCGGGGGAAGCCGCACAAGCCGAGCCAGACCTTTTCCAGCAAGCCGGCGCCAATGGAGCTGCTCTCTGCCATCGTGACGCTCCCGCAATCGGCCCCGGCTGCTCTCTTCAAGGGCGCAAGTGCCCCAAAGGGCAGAGGGAATGGCCGGGACCTCTCCCAACAGGGACAGCTTCAGGGCGGACATGGGCATTTTTGGCTCGAGGAGCTCAGGTACCCCGGGTTTTCCCCCCTGCAGACGCACACAGCTCTCAGGGGAGACAAAGAGCAGCACAGAGAGCGACTGATTGGCTTCTGCATAACGAGGAGACCAGCCCTTCGATGGCATGAGCCACCGCTGGGAGGACATGGGACCGGCAAGGTCTCCATCGGGAGGCGCAGCACGGATCGACGGGTCTCTCTGGGTGGCAGAAGGAACCGCCCGTAACAACCAGCAAATCCACTGGCCGCGCTGAGCAACGGCGGCACCGAACGCCTTGGACTCGCCGCCTGCGCTGAGTTCCCGGGACGTCGGCGTTATCCCAGCAAACCCGCGGGTGCTCTGTAAGGCCAGTGCGTTCCTCTGTAAGCTCTTCCTCTGTTCCCTGCCACAGGAATTCCAGCCACCGTGCTGCGCTGCCCAAGGGCTGTTCGCCCCCTAACCCACCCAGTGGCCCACGGCCCACGGCTGAAAGTAAAACAGCGCTCAATTGGAGTCTGTGGCCCCTGGGGTTGGGGGGGTGGTTTGTGTTTGTAGGAGACGTGGGGTGGGAGTCAAAGGCCGGTGGGAAAAATCTGGACGGGGCTTTGGAAGTCGGCTGGGAGGTTTGCCCGAGTTTCAGTGAAACTGAGGTGTCGCTGGTCGTGTCCCCGTGACGGGACAGGCTCCTGTCCTGGCTCGGAAGAAACCCTGTCTGGGGTCATCTGCCCGAGAAGAGGGAGACGAGGGTGCGCTGAGAAGTCAGACACGAGAACCGTCAACGGCTCAGGGCCCTCGTTGACATTAGATGGCATTTCTGAGGGTTAGGGATAAGGTCGTGTCTTCACGAGACACTAACTCTAAATAAGGGATCTCTTGTGGCTCGGTCGTGAAAAGATTGAAGGCGCCTGACTGGAATATTTGCTTTGGAAATGCCCAAAGAGCAGGCAGCCACCTGGCAGATGTTCATTTTGACGGCTTCTGCTTTCTGCGTTATCTGTTGGACAGACAAGTCACCCGGTGCGGAATCATGCACCGCATTTAAACACGCTGTGGTGTTTTTTGCGTTCCGGGCCTGTTTTGAAAAGAATCGACGAATCGTAGGCGCTGACACCATTGAGGAATATGGGATTAGGAGCAGCCGATGAGAGAAACGCAGACCAGCGGGCGGCACTGGATGCCCCTTGACATTCACAGTGGTGTTCGGGGAGGTTCCCTCTGCCGGCTCAGTGGTGGCGACGACGACGCGCTCGGGTGGTTGTGATCGTGAGCTGCACATTGAAAAAGGTAAATGTCAGCAGTTGGCCGGTTTGACCAAGGGCTGGACAAGAGCCTCCTCAGGGTCTCTCTGAAGGGTGGCTGATCCTACCCGTGCTGTCCCCCCGCCGCCTCCTCAGGGGGAGCGCAAGGCCTGTGGCTTTGACAGTTCGTGTCCCAGACAAAACCCCACCGACGCTTCCGAGCACCCCAAAGTGCCAACAGAAACCAGCTTTTAACAAGCCCAACAAAAAGGGGCGCAGGGCACAGATCTGGAGGTGACTCCCGTTGAGCGCGAAGGAGAAGTGTCCCGTCAAGGAAAGGTCTTGCCAATCCCCAAATGAGTGGACCACCGTTGAGGGCAGCACCCAGAGGGAACCTCCCGTGGGGCCAAGAGCACGTCTGTACCTTTCTCTCTTTTTCCTACAGTCCCTCCTGGGAGGCAGGGGGAGTTTTACCACATTTATTTTCCACATAAATTTTTATCAGGGTTGTTCTCCTCAGGCTCTGACCCGCAGTGAGGCGTCCCGCCGTTTTACAGAGGGAAAGGGGAGGGAAAGTGCATGTACCGCTTCTTCTTTGGTGGGAACACTTGGTTCAGTGCTCATCGTGCACACTCGGATGGCGCTGGAGCCTGAGCCACGACCCCAGCTCTCCCCTCGGCTGGTTGGAGATGGATCTTCCCCAGGGATGGAGGCGGGAGCGAGTCTGTCTGGGGTCAATGCCTGGCACATCAACCCCACGGGAGTGTGAAGCTCTGGTGGACTCTGGTGCAATGTTTGCCTTTTTTCGAGTCACCGGGGACTTCACCTGACTGCCATGGCTTTTCAAATATCATGGAGAGTGGCTTGGCAACTCCACCAGCCAGTTCCCTCAGGACTCTGGGATGCATCTTGTCAGCCCCCATAGACTCCTGCATGCTCAGGTTCCTCAGGTGGTCACAAACCTCATCTTTTGCCACAGTGGGGGGGACTTGGCCCCTCAAGTCCCTACCTTGAGGTCCACCCACTCAAGAGGTGTGGGAAGAGAGGTTGGCAGGGAAGACTGAGGCAAAAATGTTGTTGAGTACCTCAGCCTTCTCCTCGTCCATTCTTACCAGTTTGCCAGTCTTGCTCATCAGGAGGGGTACGCTTTCTTTGACCTTCCTTTTCTGGCTGACATATCTATAGAAGCCCTTCTTATTATCCTTTGCCTCCCTTGGCAAGTTCATCTCCAGCTGCGCCTTGGCCTTCCTGACCCCATCCCTACACACCTGGGCAACATCCCCATGCTCTTCCCAGGACACCTGTCCCTGCTTCCACTGCCTGTGCGTTTCCTTCTTGCCCTTTAGTTTGACCAGCAAGTCTCTACTCAGGCATCACATTGATTAAGGCTTTATCCATGGGGATTATCTCCACCCCAGCCACTCCCAATGCATTGAATCTCCCCTTCCATATCATTCCTAGTCGCTTCTCTGTCTCATTCCCTGTCCATTGCAGACCAACCATCTGCAATATAAATGTGGGCACCAGATGAACTCCTCCTGGGGCCTTTGACAAGCACTTAGACCTCAAAGAGCAGAGAGGTGCCTCTAGGAGGTCCTCCTCTCCCCGAGATATGCTTCCTCCACTGGTGTCTTTAGGATGCATGAGTGGTAAATGGAGAAAGATGGTCAGCCCCTGAGAGCTTGTTAACGTTTGAGTTAGTGGTGAGGCAGTGATTGGTAGTGGGCAGGGATGCCAGAGAGGGCAGAGGAAACTCAGTGACAAACAATTCTTATGGGGAGTGGCTGAGGGAACTGGGATTGTTTAGTCTGGAGAAAAGGAGGCTGAGGGAGACCTTATCGCTCTCTACAGCCACCTGAAAGGAGATTGTAGAGAGGTGGGGGTGGGTCTCTTCTCCCAAGTAACAGGCAATAAGAGAAGGGGAAGCAGCCTCGAGTTGCACCAGGGGAGGTTTAGACTGGATATTATGAAAAAAGTTTACTCTGAAAGGGTTATTAAGCATTGGACGAGGCTGCCCAGGGAAGTGCAGCCATCCCTGGAGGTATTCAAAAGACGGGTAGACGCCGTGCTTAGAGATATGCTTTAGTGATGGTTTTTGTCAGAGTTAGGTTGGTGGTTGGACTCGATGATCTGAAAGGTCTCTTCCAACTTAGGCAATGCTATGATTCTGTGCACCCCAGAATGCAGGTTGCCCTCTTGGCTGCCAGGGCACACTCCTGACTCGTATTAGCCCAGCTGCCAACCAGCGTCCCCACATCCCTTTCTGCAGGGCTGCTTTCTAGCCACTCCTCTTCCAGCCTATACTTGTGGCCACCATTATTTCATCCCAGGTGTAGATTGCAGCGTTTGTTCTTGTTAAACATGCTGAGAGTTGCCTTCTCTGGGTCACGGACACAGGCGCTAAACTGAACAGGGCCCAGGAGCCAGCATCCCTGTGCTGCCCCACAATGCCCCAGCATGTCCCAGTACGTACCCTCCGTAAGTCCATGCTGACTGCATTTGAAGACAAATTTCTCTTTTTGGTGCCCAGAAATATCACCCAAGAGGAGACTAACTGGTGGCACACTGCTCACCAATGTGAGCTTGTACAGCCAGTGAGTTGTTCCCTGAGTTGCATTTTTGGCCTCGTTCAGAGCTGGGTGCAACACTTGCTTGTCCTCTCTCACAAGAGACCTCTGCTAACCCAATGACTTTTCAAAAGGGATATTCCAAAGAAATGTCAATCTTGTTCTGTAACTTCACTACCACTATTTTGCCTGTTATATGATGGATTTCATTTCTCTAATCTTTCTTATGTTTTCACCTGTCCTGATACAATGACCATGTCTAAAGTCATCTTTCCAGGTGCAGACTGTCTAGACAAGGGCCTTTTCTATTATACTCCCGTTTTCTCCTTCCCTTACTCTTTCTTCATTCAGGTTCCTGTCACCCATCCAGCTGCTGCTTTGAGCTTCACATGGTTAAAAGTTTCCCTGTCTTTCAGTAGTCTAATTGTCTCCTGTAGCCAACTCTTTAACTATGTTTATATCAACCTTTCTGTACCTAGCCATCCAAAGCATTTCTCATAAGATTACCCCTTGCAGAAAAGCAACCTCATTAGAGGCAGCATGTACTTAGCATATGGCCGCAGGGGGTGTTTTATTGTTTACCAAACATGATCCGACATGATCAGGCTTTACTTTTCTTTGCTTGCAAAGAGGAGAAACCCTTCTGTGCCCGGGCGCAGCCAGGTCTCTAAGGGGCTCAGGTGGGAGCTGGTGCAATGGAGCTGTAACATCCAGCTGCAGAGACCAGTGGAGAAGTCTGATGGAAGGACACTGATGTAAATCCCAACTGGGCAATGACAGACATGGTGGGGTTGGGGTGGGGGCGGTGAGGAGCAGCATTGTCCATACAGTGTCAGACCTCAAGGGACTGCTTTTCCTAGCCATCCAGACCTCCTGAGGAGACCCTCTGGATCAATATCAGTTGCAGAAGACTTCTATCACCTCTTCTCTAGACTGAAAAGTAAAGTAAAACAAACCCTTTAAAAAAAAAACTTATTGGGTTTTCTTTGAAACCTTCCTTCTTAACTACAGTATGAAAGAGCTCCAATTCACTGTAGAAGCCTTGAAGACTTGAAGGAAATTAAAGGAAGAGAAACAGCTTGTTAGAGCTTTCTGTACTTTAATGAGCCCCATGGCGTATTTAGCTCTGAGTCCACGAACCTCAGATACTGAGAGAAGATTGAAAACACTGCTCAAGGAGTCAGAAGCAAAACTCAAAGTACCTTGAAGCACTAATTGGCCACTGAGGCCCATTACTGACAAAGTCTCCCGGTGGACTCTCAGAGGAGATAGCTGGAGGCTGGGATTGCAGGAAGGCAAAGGCACTGTGCAGGTGGCTGTAATGCGGAGAAAACTGTTGCTTTGTTTGATGAAGCAGAAAGGCCAAACCTGACCCTCAGGCCCTGGGAAGGCAGATCGTGCCCCTCAGGTGTGGCTCAGGGCTCTTCCTGGGGGTAGTGGGGTGTGAGGGTGAGCAAGGCCAAGGGTAGGGAGACTGTGCAACACCTCCCGGCTTCCCCATGCCACGGTGAAGCAGAAACCAAGCCCAGAGCCTCAAAATAAAGTTTCTTCTGGTAGGCCTTGGTGGCAGAGGCAACTGCCATAGCCAAGGGGACAATGAGCTTGGTGCTGTTGGGCTTTGTAGCCTTGCCAGAGCCCTGGGCCACCTCCACTGCAGGCTGTCCATCACTGCCCCATGCCTGCGCCTCTTTCCTTGCAGGCTGCAGACACCCATTGTGCTTTCCCACATCGCTCTTACCCCGGCATTTCTATACCTGTGCTGATGTCTCTCCACTCTCACCGGCTGTTCCTTGAAACACAAAGCCATGGGCTAATACAGACTCCCTCTGGGTGACCTCTTGCACCACAGTGCAACCGTTTGAGTGAGATTTCTTTTTCCTCACATGCAGTCCGACCCTTCCAAGCTGCACTTTGTTGAGGTTTCCTTCTCTTCCCACTACCAAGAAAATCTCCATGATCTCTGAAGCCACCCTTCAAGCAGGTGCAAGCTACTGCTAGAGAGCCCTGGGCCTCCACTTCAAAAGGTACAGAAGCCCAGCTCCCTCAGCTTCTCCACACAGGCCCCAAACCCCATCCTGGCCAATGTCCTTTGGAGCTTCTCCAGTTCCTCCTCCTTCCTTCAGAACAGAGAGCCCCACACACAGACACACTAGACCAGATGTGGCCACACCAGTGCTGCGTCAAGGGGGATCATAATCACAGGATCTTCGTGGTTGGAAGGGACCTTTAAGATCATTGAGTCCAACCATACACACACAACCCCTCCACACACACAATCTCCATCACTAGAGCATGCCCTGGAGTGCCACATCTAGACATGTCTTAAATACCTCTAGGGATGGGCACTCAACCACCTCCCTGGGCAGGCTGTTCCAGTGCCTGACCACTCTTTCAGTAAAGTCATTCTTCCTAATATCTAACCTAAACCTCCCCTGCCGCAACTTCACACCATTTCCTCTGGTCCTGTCATTATTCACCTGGGAGAAGAGGCCAACACCCACCTCTCTCCACCCTCCTTTCAGGGAGTTGTAGAGGGCAATGAGGTCTCCCCTCAGCCTCCTCTTCTCCAAGCTAAACGTGCCCAGCTCCCTCAGCCTCTCCTCATATGACCTGGTCTCCAGACCCCTCACCAGCCTGGTAGCTCTCCTCTGGACACGCTCCAGCACTTCATAGAACCATAGAATCAGAGAATCATTTAGGTTGGAAAAGACCCTTGGGATCATCGAGTCCAACCATCATCTCCACTCTACAAAGTTCTCCCTTACACCATATCCCTTAACACCACATCTAAACGAGTCTTAAACACATCCAGGGATGGTGACTCCACCACCTCCCTGGGCAGCCTATTCCAGTGTCTGACCACTCTTTCTGTGAAGAATTTTTTCCTTATGGCCAGCCTAAACCTACCCTGTTGCAGCTTGAAGCCATTCCCTCTTCTTCTATCGCTAATTACCTGTGAGAAGAGAGACCAGCACCAACCTCTCTACAATGGCCTTTCAAGTAGTTGTAGAGAGCGATGAGGTCTCCCCTCAGCCTCCTCTTCCTCAAACTAAACAGTCCCAGCTCCTTCAATTGCTCCTCATCAGATTTATTCTCCAGGCCCTTCACCAGCTTCGTTGCCCTCCTCTGCCCTCGCTGCAGCACCTCTATATCTCTCTTGGATTGAGGTGCCCAAAACTGGACACAATACTCAAGGTGTGGCCTCACCAGTGCTGAGTACAGGGGGACAATCACCTCCCTCCTTCTGCTGGTCACACTATTTCTAATACAAGCCGGGATGGCATTGGCCCTCTTGGCCACCTGGGCACACTGCTGGCTCATGTTCAGCCCCTTGTCAATTAGAACCCCCAGGTCCTTTTCTGCCAGGCAGCTCTCCAGCCACACTGCCCCAAGCCTGTAGTGATGCATGGGGTTGTTGTGGCCCAAGTGCAGGACCCGGCACTTGGCCTTGTTGAAGCACATTCCATTAGCATTGGCCCATCGATCCAATCTGTCCAAGTCTCTCTGTAGAGCCTCCCTATCCTCATGTAGATCAACACTCCCGCTTAGCATCGTGTCATCTGCAAACTTGCCGATGATACACTCTATGTCCTTATCAAGGTCGTCAATAAAGATGTTGAACAGAAATGGTCCCAACACCGAGCCCCGAGGGACACCAGTTGTGACCGGCCGCCGGCTGGATTTAACTCCATTGACCACCACTCTTTGGGACCGTCCATCCAGCCAGTGCTTGATCCAGCAGATCGTATGCTCATCCAGGCCGTGAGCCGCCAGTTTTTCCATGAGAATTCTATGGGGGACAGTGTCAAATGCTTTTCAAAAGTCTGGGTAGACAATGTCCACAGCCTGTCCCTCCCAAGGGACTTTGTCCAGCAGTCTTCTGAACAGGTCAAAATTTGCCCTCCGGAAGTCTAAGGTGGCAGTTTTACTAACCCCTCTCCTTGTTTCCCCAAGAATCAGAAATTCGATCATCTCATGATCACTGTGCCCTAGACGGCCACCAACCTTTACTTCCCCGACAAGTTCTTCCCTGTTCACAAGAAGTAGGTCCAGGAGGGCACCTTCCCTGGTCGGATCACTTACCAGCTGTGTGAGGAAGTTATCTTCCACACATTCCAGGAGCCTCCTGGATTGTTCCCTCTCAGCTGTGTTGTATTCCCAGCAGATATCCGGGAGGTTAAAGTCCCCCACAAGAACAACGGCAAGTGATCACGAGATTTCCCCCAGCTGCTTATAGAAGGCTTCGTCCGCCTCACTGCTTTGGTTGGGAGGTCTATAGCAGACTCCCACAGCGATAGCAGCTTTATCGGCCCTTAACCTAATCCAAACACTCTCCATCCCGTCATCGCTATACTCGATTTCTGAGCTCTCGTAGCATTCTCTAATATACAGGGCCACTCCTCCACCTCTCCTTTCCTGTCTGTCCCTCCTGAAGAGCTTGTAGCCATCGATTGTGGCACTCCAGTCCTGTGAGGCATCCCACCACGTTTCTGTGATAGCCACTATGTCATAGTTTCCCTCGTGCATCATGGCTTCAAGCTCCCCCTGTTTGTTGCACATACTGCGTGCATTGGTAGAGATGCACTTCAGATGTGCTAATGACTCCAGCACCTTTTTGTGGGTGTGGGCCCCATTTCCCACCAGACCCCTCTCAGGTGCTTCCATGATTTCTAAGCATCTATCCCTTCTCTCCAATGAAATGTCAGAGTGAGAGTCCTCACTATCCTCCCCTTTGATTTATTCCTGACAGGCCCAGTTGTCTCCCCTTCCCCCCTCAGATCTAGTTTAAAGCCCTGTCAATGAGCCTTGCTACCTCCTGCCCCACAATTCTTTTCCCCTTCTGGGACAGGCGCGTTCCACCTGCCACCAGCAGGTCAGGTCACTCCTATAGCAGCCTGTGATCAAAAAACCCAAAGCCCTGCCCATAACACCAGTCCTGGAGCCACGAGTTGACCTGTTGCCTCTTCCTGTTAATTTCCTCATTCATGATTGCCACTGAAGGGATAGAGGAGAACACAACTTGTGTTCCTGACCCCTTAAGCTGTCACCCCAAGGCTCTAAAATCTCTTTTAATCGATTTTGGGCTCCTCCTACCCGCTTCATCACTACCCACCTGAAATACTAAGAGGGGGTAGTAGTCAGAGGAGTTTACTAGGGCCAGAAGTTTGTCCAACACATCCCTGACCCGTGCCCCAGGGAGGCAGCAGACTTCCCTGTGAAGTGGGTCTGGACGGCATATTGGCCCCTCCGCCCCCCTCAATAGAGAGTCACCCACCACAATGACCCGTCTGCTTTTCCTTTTGGAGCCAGCTGTGATGCTGGGTCCATGGCGACTTGGTCTTTCTGACGTTCCTGGCCTGGGTGTCTCATCCTCCTCTCCAACAGCCAGTTCCTCCTGCAGGACTCCATGCCTGTTCTGCAAAGGTAACTGGGAAGGTGGGAGGGGCCGGGAGGGGATTCTCCTGCTTCCCCGAGCAGGGACCTGTTTCCATTCCCCCTCGTCTCTGCCATCCCCTCCTATTGCCTGGTGACGAGAGGGGAGGGGGTCCTCTGACTTGTGTGGGGCCTCACCCTGTTCCCTTTCTCTCCGGGAGCGGGTCCACCAGTCACTCTCCCTCTCGCATTCCCTCATGTTCCTCAACCTTTCCACTTCTTCCTTCAGCTCAGCCACCAGAATGAGCAGATCATTTACCTGTTCACATCTGACACAGGTGTTGTCTCCGCTGCCCTCCATGGCGAGTGCCAGGCTCCGGCACTCTTTGCAGCCAGAGGCCTGGATGCCCACATGTTTGCGCGGGGCCTCTGTCTGGGTGCCCACAGTTTTTTTAACAGCCGCCTTCGACCGGGTAGCAACCACGGCTGGATCTCTAGACACAAGCGAGACCTTGTGACTCGACGGCCAGCTGGGGGGAGCACTGGTTGCTCGCTCTGGGCAAGGACTAGTCCCTGCCCTCCCGGAGGCTTCCTATAACCTGGTGGCTTGATCGATCGGGGGAGGGGCTGTCTCTGCCCCCAGGCTCACTCAGCAGCCCGCCCACCAGCTGACAGCCCTCAGCACAGGCCGAGGGCTTTTGCCGGCTTCCAAAAGCCCCAAAAAGAGCTTTGTGTCGGCCCTTTTCGCTGCAGATCCCTTCCCCAGCGCAGTCTTACCATCCCTGAAGCTGGTCTCCGCGGCAAGAGTAAAGTCAGGCCCCCGAGTTGCAGGCAAGCAAACTTCCAGCTCTTCCAGGAGCTGGTCAACAGGACCTTCTGGGACACCGATGACAATCTCAATCCTATGAAACTGATAGAAATGGGACTTGCCGATTTGGATGAGGGACTGTGAGTCCAGGGAACGTGGAGTACAACGTCCTACCCTTGCCAAGGTCTGACTTCACAAGTGATGAGCAAAGTCTTGACTGTCAGAAACACGGAGTTTATTTTAAGAAGAAAAATCCCTTCTGTCCACTCCTCCAGCCTTCCTTGCTCAGCAAGAAGACAATGTGCTGCCTCCTGTTGGGCAGGTCATGAGCAGCCCAGGTGAGAACGGCCTCCAGCGTGGCCTCTTCTCTCACAGGGAGCTCCCCCTTCTCCAGCAGGCGTTGCAGGTCATTGAAGGAGAGCTCCAGAAACTCTGCGGACACCCTGGTCACCTCCTCCAAGTGACGCAGGATGAACTCGTGGGCTGCTTCTCGCAGGTCAGCACAGCAGCAGTAGTGGGTGAATCTCCAGATGCCGATGCAGTTTTCTGAGCACAGCTGGGCTTTTAAGAAGTGTCAGCAGAGGCTGACGACGCCCAGGACGTTGAACCGGTCTGCCGCCACGAGCAAACTTTCAACGTTGTCCTCCGTGAGGGGCACTGTGCCGGTGTAGGCGTACTCGATGAGGAGCCCCATCGTTTCAGGGGAAGCGCCGTGGTTTTGATAGACGTTGCTGTCGGCACTGCTGCAGTTGCTGGAGAACAAAGCCCTGAAAAACCAAGAGAGTGCTGCTGGGGAAGAAAGCGGCCTTGCCGTGGGAAACCCTGAGCCCGTGATCCCCTGTGCCCCCTTCCCTGTGCACCCGTTTGGGCACTAGCAGTAGGCACGCTGGGAGGCCGTGGAGTTTGATGAAGGAAGGCTTTACTGGGCGCTTGTTTTCAAGAGGAGCCACAGGGCGAGTGGGCACCTGGCTTCAAGAAGAACAGCAGAGAGTAGCCGTGTGTGGGGAAGGAAAGCCTCCCGCCTGACAGCAGAGCAGCCAGGCTGGCCACGCTCCCAGCCCCGCACCCTAGCTGGGCCTTCTCAGACACCACTTCCAGCTTGTGGAGGACTTTGGGTGCCTGGGCAGGGAGCAGGACCAGGGGGAACTGCCGGAGGAGAGTTGGAGTGCCGAGGGAAGCGCTGGAGATACAGCCAGGCACAGTGTGGCACGGAGCAGGGAGCGCTGGTTGGCCCCATCCCCTCCTCTTTCAAGCACTCACCCGAAGTACGCACTGCAGTTAGAGAGGACCATCTTGTGCGCGTTGAATTCAACGCCGTCCACGCTGAGGATCACATCGCTTGGTGTCCCTTCTGGACAAAGCCCGTGGAAGGCGGTGCAAGCCACAGCACTCATCTTCCCCTCCCTGGGTGAGGAGGAGGAGGATGCGCCGCGAGGCAAGCTGTCGCCCACCTCCAAGCCTGAGGCAGTGGGAGACGCTTCTGCCACTCTGGGGTGCTTACAGCACTTTGTCCTTGCCCTCCCTCCAGCGTCGTAGTAGAAGCCCTGCCTGTCTGCTGGCTCTGGAACGTGCCCCATAATGACATCACAGATGTTGTGTAGAAGTGTCACCATGCCAGTCTAAAGGGATCTGCCTCTGTTCAGCAGCTGTTCCGTACAAGCGTAAATAGCCAATTTGTGTTCTCTGAGGAGAGAGATGTGTGTCAATAGACACACAGTGGCGATGTCTGGGCCGTAGGAGGTTCCGAAAAGGCAAAGAAAGCCTGTTTCTATCTCTCAGGATTCTACAATTTTTTATGATGTAAAGGAGTTTAGACTACGAAAAGACTGTGGACAGATTTCTTTAGAAAGAGATGTTCAAGCGTCAAAATCCCTGTCTAGAGAGAGCTGGTGGAGGGCACTGGCCGGCTGTGGGGCTGCACTGCGCGTGCACAGCGACGCTCCCATTGGTTGGGCTGCCGTGCCGCGCTCCCATTGGGCGGTTCCCCGTGTGCCCTCCCACTGGCCGGATCGCCTTTCCGGGGGTGGAGCATGGTGGGGATTGACAGCGGGAGCGGGCCAATGGAGCAGCAGTGCCCAAGGAGGAGGGGGTGGGTGGTGGGGCGGCAGCGGCCAATGGGCGCCCGCCGTGGGTGAGCCGGCCTGGGGGAAATGGCAGGCGGCTGGAAATGGGAGTGCGGTGGTCCCGGCGGAAAGCGGGGCCGGGCGGGCGGGTGGTGGGTCGGGCCGGGCCCACGGGGCCGCTGCAAGCACATGGTGAGGCAGCTGGAGTGCGCAGAGGGGAGTGGGCGGCCCCGAGGGGTGATGGGGGGTCTGGGAGGGCCCTGAGTGGGGCTGGGGGAATGGGAGGGTTGAGGGGGGGCATTGACGGGTGGGAGCGGGGTGGCTGGTCACAGCTCCCCATGGGGTCGCTTGGTCCTGGGGGGTTTGGGGTGCGGTGTTGGTGATGGTGGAGAAATGAAGCCTGTCAGGGTGGTAAGAAAGCAGCGCCTGGGCCGTGCTGGTGCCGCCCCAGAGGGACGCGGGGCCGGGCCCTCCACAGTTCGCCAGCGCTCCCCCCAAAGTGTCGGTGGGGCCCTGGGGGTGTCAGGCTGTGGGGTGGCTGCGGTCCCTCAGCGTCGCCCAGGGGGGCTGCAGAGGGGGGAAGGAAGCAGAGAGGGGGAGCCGGTTTGTGGCCCGACCCTGAGAGCGGGACTCCTGCTGCCGGGGCTGGCAAAGGGGCTGTCATGGCTGGTTTTGGGGCTGAGAAAGAGAGGGAGTTGTGTGACTTTGGGCTGAGGAAGAGGGCTCGAGATGAAATCCGCGCCAGGCCCCTTCTTTCTGCATGGAGGGTCCGTGCCGGCCCCGCTCCCGAGGGGGCAGAGGTGGGGTGGGGGTCCCCCGGCTCACCGCCCTTGGCTGGGTGTGACAACCAGGCTCATTTCTCTGCTCGTCTTTTCTCAGGGTCATCTTCTGCGGCACGGCAAGAAAATCCTGCACGGCTGATTCCGCTCGCTGGTCAGGTAGTCGCACGCCTGGGGCGAGACACCTTTGCGAGTTCAGGGATGCTACAGATCCTCCCCATCAAAGCCGCAGAAAAGGCAAATTTACTGCCAGTGGAGAAAAGCTGGCGAGGAGTTTTGCGCTCATTTTTGTGCAGATATTTAGTCGTTTGAGGGCCAGAGCCCTCCAAGAGAAGCGTTATAAAAAAAGGTGTTTTTATTAATACTAAGTGAGAAGTGTAGAGGAACACGAGGAATGAAGTGCGTGCTTTTTATTAGTGCCGACAGCTCTAGATTCTCCAATAACAGTACTTCAAAAGTGCTTACGTCCAGAGCGCTCTGAAAACCATTAATTGATTAATCCAGCGCCAAAGGTTGAGAAATCATTTCAGGAGCTCAAGTCTTGGGATGTTTAATAATGTGAGACGGAGCCTTTCGCTTGGCTTCTGGGCCGGGCTCGTGCCCAGGTCAGCGATAATCCAAAGGGGAACCGCTCGCTCCATCGGAAATAACTGGTGTGAGTGGAAATAATGAGCATCTCGTCAGCCGTGGGAGGGAAAAGGGAGATCAAGAGTCCGCCTAAACAAACCTCGCGCCGTTAAGAGATCATTCTCTGGGGAGTCACTGCCAAGATTATGTTTCGGGGAAGATCGTCTTACCGAGCAATGTGCTGCATCCGGTTTGGAGACTAAATATCTCCAAAGTTTGGGGTTGATTAAGTGCTTCTTGGTTATTAGTTGGATATCCTGGTTGGGTTTTTTTCCCTATTTACCACCTTTTACCGCTAAACGAACTGCAGAGATTTCCCAAGTAGGCACGAAACAGCGGATCAAACGCTGAGGGTGGCCACCGTGAGCCTGGGAGAGAGGCCGGAGCGGTGCTTTCCTGAGCTGTCCCCCACGGTGCACCCTTGCCCCGGTGCTCCTCCCCAGGCAGGGGGCCTTTCTCTGTGGCTTCTGGAAGAAGGTGTCCACATGACTCTTCTTCCCTCTGTCCGCAGAGTTCCTGATTTTTGGAGGAGACATCTTGAAGTTTGCTGGTAGGTTCGTGGGACAACGATGACCTTGGGCACTGAGCTGCAGCATTTAACTCCTGTGGCGGCCATTTGCTGTGCTCTCCTTCTCAAGAGGCTCTGCGCAGTGCCTTGAGCCAGCTCTTTGGCCACGCACGCACCCCTCTGGCAGTGCCCTCTCTCCAGTGCTGCAGCTGCAGAGGAGCGCTCGGGGCAGGGGGTGCCACCGCTGCTGGCCGGCTGCTGCTGTGGCTTGCCCAGGAGAGGAGAGGTGTCCCGGTGCCCAGGACATGGTCCTCCAGGATGATGGCCTCCCACAAGCCCATCTTCCTCCGCACGGCGGCTGGTTTCTGCTGTCCCTGCTGCTGAGCGTAGGTCGGGGAGAGTCAGGTCTCGACTGAGCCTTTACCTTCCCTCCCTTTCCCCAGGAGACGCTGTGCTGGTGCTGTGGAGAACACCAGCCCAGGAGGTGGCCGGGACCATCAGCCTGGTGCTGCACTGTAGCCGACAGATCCAGAAGAAGTACGGAAGGCGTGACACGGATGTAGGGCAGAAGGTCCAGCTGAAGATAGGTACGGTGCTGTGCCAGACGCAGATGCGTGGCACTCTTCCGTGTCACAGGGTGCTTCTGGTTTGCTGGGCTTCTGGGGCAGGCAGCTGGGGGTGACGCCCAGCATTCTCAGCACATTCTCAATGTCGACTTGGTTTGTCTATTTCTAGACGCCCATTTCAGGGACTCATGTCAGCATCTCCTCGAGGAGGAGGGAGGATGCTCTGCCCCTCCGTAATGCCCGTCTCCCTGCTGGGCTTCAGATGAGCTTCTGAGCAGCCGAGATGCTGGGGGCTGTAGAGTTCCAAATGTTCCCTGTGTCAGTTCTGCTTCTCCCTCTCCCCAGGGATCTCTGCAGGGCCCATGAGCCTCCTGATTTTCGGAGATGAGATCTGGCAACGCTTCTGCATTTTTGGCCCATGCCTGGCTGAAGTTCGTGACGCCGAACAGGTTGCGGGTGCAGGTGAAGTTGTCCTCTCGGCAACCTGCTGGGAGCTCTGTGAGCAGCACCGGCTGAGGACCAAGCGTCTTGCAGGCGCAAGACCTGTGCAGGCAGGTGGATGGGATGGCCTCGAGAGCCATTCTGAGAGCCTGGGCCTGGCCATGAAGGAGGGAGGTGTCGGAAGGCTGAGGGGATGAATGTGGAGAGAGTTGTAGGTGGGAAAGCGGGCAGGCAGCCGAAGCTCTTGTCCTCCCATCTCAGGGGTGACGATGGTCTGGGCTTGCTTGCTTTGAGGGGTCGGGAGGCACTGGGAGGGTTTGAGCCCCAGCAGCAATGTCCTCTGTGGGCCATGGAGCTGTGGTTGCTTGGAGATGGGCATGCTTGGAGAACGGCTGCCCAGCTCCGGTGCTTCTGAGGAAGCACTGCTGTCCCATCCAGCCAGGTGGGCTCCTTCTCCCCTTCTCTGGGCAGTGACGGTGGAGGGCAGGCTCTTTCCCCTGGGACTCCTGGGGAGGCCAGTGGCAGTGCTTTCATTCTGTGTGTCTTCAGGTGACGGGCATGGATCCGATGCCTTGGTCCAAATGCCAAGACGCCTTTACGCAAGCTTGTACAAGACCCAGTGAGCCACCGCTCAAAAAGGGAAGGTGAGTGCCCACTTCCCCTTGCTCTGTGATTGTCCCGAAAGGTGGGGCTTTGCTGCTTCAGGGGCCAGAGAGGAACCACCTTCTCCCTCTTCCCTCTGTCCGTTAGCACTCATGCTGTTGGGCCTCCCAGGGCGGTGGCTGCTGCCGCCTCCTCCTTCCAGGGGAGAGCTCTGCCCTCAGCATCTGGAGGTGGCAACGTGAGCAAGCGCAGAAGACTCTTTCTCCCTCGATTCCAGGGCCAGGCCCTGCTTTGCAACAGCTCGTAGTCCCGTCTGCCCAGTGACCACCTGCATTTTCTCTCCTCAGGTGCCATGAGACCTGCTCTTCCCTTGCCCAGTGACCTGAATGCCGAGGATGTGCTTAGGAAGTACATACCAGTCGCAGGTCTCGGGAAGGTACAGCAAGGCCACCGCTGTGGGGACTGCATTTTTGGAGGGCAGAAGAAGTGGTGCCCTGCAGAGATGGAGTTCTCACGGGAACAGACCAATCAAAGAAACTGCACCCTGAGACAACAACGCGGGGGAACTGAGCCCAGGGGCACTGGTGCTGCACCATTGTCTGCGTTGTCCTCAGAGAGACATGGGCGGCGGGAGGACGACTCCTGTCTCTCTGTCTTTTGCGTGGCTATGGTTCTGGATGTGCTGTGCACACGACGGTGGGATAAAGGGGAGATTCCCCTGAAGTCCCTGGAGCATCCCTGAAGGTCTCCCCTCATGTCCGTACGGGTCCCCAGATGGCGCGTTAATGGAGCAGCCTTCTCTCCTTTGTCGTTTGTGTTCTGACTCGGCGTCTGCCTGCCGCAGGCTGGGCGGCCTGCCCGCCCTTTGCACTGAGAAGAGGATTTGTCCCTTTCTCTGCTAGTGCCCGCTATCGCCAGCACGCCTGCTCTCCCTCGGTACCGGTGTGGGCAGTAAGAGCCCGGGAGAGCAGGCTGGTGAAGCCGTCGTGCTCTTGTCTTCCAGTTCGATGCAGGACTGCCCATGGACCTCCTCTCTGAGCTACGGCCAGTCACCTGCATCTTTGTCCAGCTGCATCTCAGCACCATCCTCAAGGAGGCCGGCAGGGTGATGCTAGAAATCCTCTCTCCTCACGAGGGTCACATCAACAAAGTCCTCCTGTGTGATAAAGTGAGTGGGGGGGAACGGTCACCTCCCCCAGCACCAGAGGGTGGGCAGTGAGCGCGAGGGAGAGACTCCCTCTTAGGCGCTGTAGCAACGCGTTCCACATCTGTCCTGGGCAGGGCTGCATGTTCCTCTGTGTGCTGGGACTCCCTGCAAACAAGCTGCCCTGCGAGAGCCTTCACGCCTTGCAGAGCGCTCTGGAGATCTTCAACTCGTGCTCCACCATGCTCGAGGAAATAGAGTGAGTGTGCGGTGGGGGTTGGCGGGGTGCGTGCTGCCTGGGACGGCGCAAGGGGGCTTCCCAGAAAGAGATGTGCCTTCTAGTTTGCCCTCCCGTGTCCCTGGCAGGAAGGAGGCAGTGCCCTGAGAAGGTGGCAGGCAACCCCTGGGCTCAGCCCACGGCAGCCAGACGGAGTCCCTCCAAGCACGCTCTGCTGGCCACTGCGCTGGGAAGAGCCCTCGTGAGGGCCAGAGGCCCCTGTGGCTAGAGGCAGGCCCTTCTGGACCACTGGCCCATGAACGGGGATGGGGCCCAGCCACCTGATCCCAAGTGGCTGTCATCACCAGGCGGTGACATGGCGGGCGCCTTCTTCTCTCTCTCTTTGTTCACGAGAGGGCTGTGGCCCTGCACGTGCTCTGCCTCTGCCCCTTGTCCCTTGCAGCCTGCAGATGTTGGACCCCTGAGCTCTCCACGTCCCCGAGACCCACGCTGGCAGGGCAGGACAGCTGGTGGCCCAGGCTGGCACCGAGGGGAGGTGAGGGAAGGGATGAAGCCGGGCGGGCAGGACTGCACCTGGGGCGCTGCTGAAGCCCTGCTGTTTCTCTGTGTGCCAGGACAATGTCTGTGGCAGTTACCAGAGGGACGAGGTTCTGCGGAGTCACTGGCCACCCGCTGAGACACGAATACACAGGTATTGGCCTGGAAGGGTGCCGCGGGGCTGGTGGCGCAGGCCACACCAATGCGTGCTCTCTCTCTGTAACGCGTGCCCTCTCTCTTTGGCGGTCCTTGGCCAGAAGGTGAACTTGGCTGCCCGGATGATGGTGCACTACCCTGGGCTGGTGTCCTGTGATGCAGTGACCTACGCCGCCTCTCGGCTGCCCACTTCCTACTTCAAGGAGCTGCTGGAGAGAGAGATGAAAGTCCTCAGCCAGCCTGGCCCTGTCTATCAGTACGTGGGGGTCACCGAGGAGAGGTGAGTGTCCTCTGAGACAGTGGGAAGCCCTGGCGCGGCAGGCTTTTTGCCCCTCTCCGCTGCTGTCTCCAGCTGCTGAGAGAGCAGGAGTGAAACCACAGGGATGGGGAAGGTTTGTCTGTCTTGGTAGACACAACCTGGCCTTGTGGGCTCGGTCTAAAGGGCTTTGGGCTGTGCTTTCCGTGCTGGGCTTGCTCCACCACGTGCCCTGGGAATACTGACGCAAGGAGATTTTTGTCCCAGCTGCTCTGAGCAAGAAAGCTTTGGGCATGTCTGGTCCCCATGGGGAAACGTGGACCATCGGGACACTCTTCCTCAGGTCTTCCTGCAGAAATCTCAGCTCTTCTTCTGGGACAGGATTTGACCTTCCCTTCAGAGGGCGGTTTGAAGGTTATCATTGCCGTCCCTTTGAAACTGTGGGAAGACTTGAGCCAAAGGTGCCAGTTGCTTGGCATCCCAACCCCTTCAGGGACCAAGTCCTCCTTTCAAAGACACTTCGTGTTCCTGGCCAACGTGGTAAAGCTGTCTTTTAGCCAACAGCATGCCCTGGCTTCTTTCACTTGTCTTCTCCAATTTCTCTGGGTTTGGCCTCTGGGGATGGACTCTTGATATCTTCTTCTGTCCCACTGTCGCCATTTGGCTTCTTTACACTTGAAGCTGTGGTAGTGTGTTAGCTTGAACTTTGGCTGGGAAAGCGTGCAGGGGATAACACCCTGCTCCAAAGAAAAGCCAGTACCCGAGGAGCACCTCCTTCCCTGCCACGCCAGGCTGCTCCTCTAGGTCCCCTGGCTTCTCACCAGATCATTGACTTGTCTTGTCGTTTCCCCTGCTTCTAGCATCTTTGGCGTGGGTCTTTCCAAGAAGAGGTGGGAGTACGTCCCCTTGCTGGGTAGGTGGAGAATGCCTCGCTTTTTTGAAGCCCAGGTTCTTCCCCTTGGTGACTTTTAGTGCCTTGCTGGGAAGGGAGAGGCTTTTACCAGGGATGGTGTTGCCTGCAGCCGCCCTAAGGAAGCGTCACCTGTCTTGGTCTCTGCTTGCTTGATATTTTTGGGGTGGAAAGCGAGGTGGGGCGCCTGCTGCTCCCTGTCGTCTTCCAGACCTGGTAGGAAGGTTCCTTTCAACTGTGGAGCTGCTCACAGCCTGGGGGCTAAACTGATCCCTGTCTTTGGGGTCAGGAAAGAGATTTCCTTCTGCCAAACCGATAGAGAGTTTTGGCGGTGGGTTCTCCTCCTTGTACTCCTCAGAGTTCCTTTCTTGGCAGCATCTGGGCAAAGACATGGGAATGTCAGGACGCAGGGGATGCCTGTATTCACTCGGTGTCTTGCCGAATGTTTTGGGCCCTGTTGTGGGTTAACCCCGCTTGGCAGCTCAGCCCCACAGAGCCGCTTGCTCCCCACAGTGGGATGGGGAAGAGAATCGGAAGGGTTAAAGTGAGAACACTGTTGTGATGAGATACAGACAGCTTAATAGGGAAAGCAAAAGCTGTGCACACACGCAAAGCAAAACAGGCATTCATTCACTGCTTCCCATGGGCGGGCAGGCGTCTCGCCATTTCCAGGAAAGCAAGGCTTCATCACGTGTGACAGTGACTTGGGAAGACAAATGCCATCACTCCGAACGTCCTCCCCTTCCTCCTTTCCCCCGGATTTCCTTGCTGAGCACGGCGTCATATGGTCTGGAATAGGCCTTTGGGCAGTTGGGGTCAGCTGTGGCGGCTGTGCCCCCTCCCAGCTTCTTGTGCACCCCCAGACTGCTCGCCAGCGGGGCGGCGTGAGCCACGGAAAAGGCCTCGACGCTGCACAGGCGCTCTTCAGCCATAACTAAAGCCTCATTGTGTTATCAACAGCAATGTTTGGTCACAAATCCAAAACATAGACCTGTACGAGCTATTGCCGAAGAAAATTAACTCCAGCCCAGCCCAAACCAGTACAGTCCAGATGACACTGCCTTAGCTCCTGGGAGGCGCTGTGGGGCTCACGGCACAGCGAGGAGATGCTTTGAGTCTGTTTGGGACGCAGCTGCCTGAACCGGCTGCAGTCCTCCCTTCCAGCCTTGTGCTGGATCTCTGCGGGGAGTCGCGTGGGGCCGGCGGAATCTCTGTGCCTGTGGGAGAGGGCAGAGGGCGAGGGGGCTGCGCTGTGGGGCAGGGGGCCAGGTGGCCCTGCGAGCGCTCTGAGGAAGGCAGAGGTGCCCAAGCATGGACGAGCGGGTGGGAAGGAGGCCTGGGTGCCAGCAGGCTGGCCAATGTGGTGGTGGGGAGGGAAGCTGCGGTGGAGGGTGCCCACAAAAGGGACGGCTCTTTGCTTTTCAGCACGCTCCCAGCAGCTCGTTTTCTGGTTTGTCTTCGCAGGTCGGAAGCAGGAGACTGACCTCTTTGTCAGCTGCTCGAATGCCTACAGGGATTCAGGCCAAAGGAACATCCTGGCGTTTGAGGACACGATGGGCTGTGGAAAGAGCCACTTACTTGCTGATCGGGCCTCTTTAGGCCAGGATGCTGGCCACAGATACAGGTTTTCCACCTGTAGCTTTGGGACGCTGCCCCTGCCCATCCCCTGACAGCCGTGGAACGCTCCAGCCCCTCTGCCAGGGCACCTGGCCCTTGGACTGCAGCCTCCCGACAGAGCCTCCTGGAGACACTGCCTGGGAGCACCTGCGTGCTGCGCTCCCGCCTCTGCCTCTCTGGGGAGTTGGAGGTGGCTTCTGGAGCCACGGCCTTTCCTCCTTCACCCCTGGGTCAGGCGCGGATAGAATGAAAGAGCCCAAGCTCAGTGCTTTTCATCCCACTCCAGACCCCAGAGACAGCAGGGCTGCCTGTCTCGGAAGTCCTGCTCGCCCTCGGCCTGTTTCCCAGAAGGAGCACGGGGGCCTGTGCTCTGGCAGGCGGACCCATAAGGTCTGGAGCCCAAAGGCAAAGCTTCCAAGCAGGAAAGTGGCTGGGGAGAGACTTCATAGCATTCCCTCAAGAGACGGAGGCTAAATCTCGTCCCCTGGAAGACATTTGAGAATCCACTGGATTCCCCTCAGAGCAACCTGCTTTTTTTTCAGACCCTTACAGGAGATTTTGGCATATTTGTCATCGACAATGCCCATTTCATCGACCCTGACTCCTGGTTCATCACGTTACCCGTGCTCCAAAAAGTCTCCCTCTTCACAGTCATGAGCTTAGCCTCTCACTTCTTTTCATCTGGACAAGCTGAAAGCTTCAGCTGTGATGCAGAAAGTCTGCAAGGACCTCGGAGTGGTCAGCATCCCCAGGGATCTGGTGAGGTAAGTTGGAGGCAGAGGAGCACTTCCTGGGGGCCTGAACCTCTGCCGACGGTGGTAGGGAATCAGCCCCCCAGGCAAGGGAGCGCAGGGCCGCTAGAAGCATCCGGACTCTAGCGAGTGCCAGGCGTGGGCGGCTTGTTATGCCTCACCCTGGTGGGTGTGAGCTGAGAGCGGGCAACTCCCGAGACACCCAGCCTGGGAGGTGTCAGCCTTGGCTGCCGCACAGGGAGGAAGGGAGGAAGAGTCCTGAGCCCAGCCGTGTCTGCGTGTGAACAGAAAAGGCCTTGGTCTGGGTGGCTGGGCTGTGGGGGAGATTCCCCGGGGCAGAGGTCCATCCTCTCCAGGCTCCTGAGGAGAAGAAAGGCAGGGATCACTGCTCTGTGCTTTGGGCATTGTCCACAGTTCTTTTCCCATGGACTTCAGCAAAGGCTGGAGGTTCAGGGGGCACAAAAGCCCAAGGCAGCGGGAGGACGATCCCTTTCCAAAGTGAGGTGTAGCTGTGATGAAGGTGCTGGCTACCCTGGTATGCCTGAGTGACTGGCCGCCCACCTGAACCGTGTTTCACCTTACTTTCCTTGTGCTGGTCCCCAACAGGTCTGCTCCTGTGCAGGTTCCTGATCCGAACCAGCTCAGGGATCCCATATTACTGCGAGGAGCTGCTGCGCTGCCTTCGTGCCAACAGCGTGCTCCAGTTCCGCACCCGGAGGCAGTCTGGAAAAGCAAAGGACAACTGGGAGAGCCTGATCAGTAAGCACCTTGGCTGCGACTAGCGAGTTGCTGTGGCGCGTTCTCCACAGCAGAGTCTTGCCCCGTTGTTCTCCCGTGGCTCTGGGCAGGGTCAGATCTTGGTCTGGCGGAGGTGTGGGCTCCTGCGCGCCTTGCTGTTGGGGCAGCCAAAGCAGGGGCAGTGAGTTCTGGTGGCTCGGAGGGACCTACATTCTTGGGGCGGGGGTTGCGGGGCTAAAACACGGGGGAAATCATTCCGGAGCGCATGTGTTTGTGGTGTTTCTTAGGCATTCCAATGGGCATGTAGTTTAACTTGGCCAAAGGCTAGCTCACTTGAGAACAAACCCCAGCTTGAGGTGGGGGATGAGCTCGGGAAACTTGAATCCCAAACCGTAAATCCCTACAAGGGTGCCGGTAGTGGAAGAAAACGGTGGTGATGCCATCCGAGAGAGCAATGCCAGCCAGAGTGCCGCGGCCTGGGGAAGAGCCAGGACTGAGGCCACATCTGGCATTAGCACCAGCAGTTTCCCTGGCTGTGGAGGCGGCGCTGTCGGAGGCAGCAATGCTGCTGCTTTCTGCCCCGGGGCATTCCGTCGTCCCCTGGGGAGTCGGGAAGCTTTGACGGAAGGACTGTGTGGGAAAGCTGGCGTGAAGGCAGAACATCTTTGGGAGGGCTATGCCAAGAAATGCTTGCGGTGGGAACTGTTTTGCTCTGCTTCATGACCACCACGTTCAGGGCAGGCACTGGACCATGTCAGAGGGGACTTGTCCCATCCCAAGTGAATCGTGAAGCGCCCGCGAGCTGTGAGTCGCTTTGCAAACTGCCTTATCGGTGCTCTCTTGCTCCGCCCAGCATCAGCAGTCGAGGCTTCATCCCTCGCAGCAACTTGGAGCCCCGAGGCGGGGAATGACGGCAGGGTCTGCCTCCTCAGGCCAGGCGTGACCCTGGAGAACACCGCGCTGCCCGTCCTCTTGAAAGGTGAGGGGCCGAGCGCCGCTCTGCCGGCCGGCGGCTGTGCTGGGGCCCCTTCCCGGGGCAGGGGCTGGAGGGAGGCCGGGCATCCGTGTGCTGCACCCTCTGTGGAATAATTACTGAATTGACTAAAAATACAAAATACAGCATTGTTCACACATTGAGGAAAAATATAAAATCAAGAGGCTTCTGAGGTAGAAAATAGCTGCAGCTGACATGAAGAATACAACATCTGTGGTTCACTGATAAGGATGCTTGTGAAGCTACATGAGGTACGGGGTGGGATGCCATTATTCTGCGGCTTTGCCTTATGATGTACGGCAGATATGGGAATGGGATGATAGCGTGAAAGAGATAAGCTGCTGTTGGAGGAGTTTTAGTACAAAGGGGTCATCTGTGAACACTCCAAGCACCGAAGAACTATGTCGGCTTTGTAAGTTTGAAGGTTGTGTGAAAACATTGTAGGGATGTTAGAAATGCTGAGACCAACAAGATATGAGAAAGTGTGCTGAACTCAGCGTGCGAAATGCAGAGCTTCACCCAGGGTATCGGAGGGGTGATTGTCCGCGTGGACAGATGCTTTAAGCCAATTATAATGTGTTGCTTACCGCATGCACAGCTCGTGCAGCCAATCGGCAAAGTGTCGGCGCGTGATGCGGAACCGGAACGTCTGTAATAACTGAGCTACCTGCGCAATAAAGTGGCATTAACCTGATCACGTTGGTCGTTGTGTTATTGTCCGAGCCTTCCGCGTCGACAGGATTTTTTTGGGTTGGATTTGGGGATTTTTTGGATGGGGTTTTGTGTTGGACTTTGTGTTGGAATTTTTGGGTTGGATTTTTCGGGTCGGATTTTTTTGGGTTGGGTTTGAGGTCGGTTGGGTTGGATTCTTCTGGGGTTGGAATTTTTGGGTTGAATTTTGGGTCGGACTTGGGGATTTTGGGGTTGGACATTTTTGGGTTGGTTGGGTTGAATGTCGCGTTTGATTTTTTTGGGTTGGATTTTGGGTGGGGTTTGGGGATTTTGGGGTTGGATAGTTTTCGGTTGGTTGGGTTGGATTTTTTTGGGGGCGGAATTTTTGGGGTTGGCTTTTTCGGGTTGAATTTTGGGTCGTATTTGGGGGTTGGATTTTTGGGTTGGTTGGGTTGAAGTTCGGGTTGGATTTTTTTGGGGGTTGTCTTTTAGGGCTGGGGTGTCCCCCAGGGCCCTCCATCCTCCCGCCCTCTTTCGCTGCGGCCGCCTGACGCCACCCAAATCTGGGGTGTCCCCCAGGGCCCTCCATCCTCCCGCCCTCTTTCGCTGCGGCTGCCTGACGCCACCCAAATCCCTTCCATTTGGCTAAAAATAAAAGTAATTTTTTTAATCATTATTAATTATAATAATAATTATTATTATCGTCACCTTTATCTCGATTAGTATCGTTATTAGTATCAATATTGTAATTGTTGTTGTTATTGCTATTGGGTTTATATTCTATTTCTTTATTTTATTTTATTTTATTTTATTATATTTTATTTTATTTTATTATTTTATTTTATTTTATATTTTCTTTTATTTTATATTATTTTATTTCACTTTCTTTTACTTTCGGGGTTTTACCCCAACCCCCCTCCCCTCAAAGCCCCCCCCCAAAAGAGCCCCCCCCACCCCCCAAATCCAATCCCCCCTCCCAAAAGTGCCCCCCCACCCCCTAAATCCAATCCCCCACCCCATGACTCCTCCCCCCGCCCCAAAGGAGCCCCCCCCATCCCAGCCCCCTCCCCCCAAAATCGCATCCCAAATTCCTCCAAACACGAGCCCCCCCTCCGTGGGAAAAGCCACTTTATTGCACACACACCATCCCCCCCCCCGTTGTTTTTTTTTTTTTTTTGGGGGGGGGGGGGAGGGGGCGGGGCCACGCTTCACCCCGCCCCACTGGAAGCGCTGCGATTGATTGGGGGGAGGATGGGGGGGGTAAGGGGGCGGGGTTTGTGCTTCAGAGGCTCCGCCCCCTCCCCGGGATTGGGGGTGGAGAAGGGGCGGGATTATTGCTATCGATTACCATTGGCTCCTCCCCCCCGGCTGGCTCCGCCCCCTCCTCAGTCAACCAATGGGGAGAGGTGGGGCAAGGTAGAGACACACCCCCCCCCCCCGCACACGGCCCTGTCGGTGGGGGGGTTGTGGGGCGGGGGTGAGGGGGCGTGGCCTGGAGAGGAGGAGGGGGTGGGGCTCGTGCAGGAGTCAGCCAATGGGAGGGGAGGGGCGGGGCGTAGGGTGGCACCGCCTCCCCCAGAGGCGTTTCGAGCTCCTGCAGCGTCGCGGGGCCGAGCTGGGGCAGCACCTGGTGGGGGGGGGGACAAGGAATTGGGGGGGGACCCTGGAGTTCGGGGGGGACCCAGGGTTTGGGGGGAACCCAAGGGATTGGGGGGGGGGCAGGAGTTCGGGGGGGACCCTGATGTTTCGGGGGGACCCTGGAGTGGGGGGGGAGGACACCCAAGGGATCGGGGCATCGGAGCCATCTCCAGACATATGGAAATTTTGGAGGCCGGGGCGGCGCCAAGTGGGAAAGGGTGGTTTTGAGGCTGAAGGCGGGGGGGGGAGGGGGATGGGGGGCACATGGGTCAGGATGGGGGAGTCGAGGATGGGGGGGTCAGGGATGGGGGGGTCAGGCATGTGGATGGGGGGGGTCAGGGGTGGGGGACACTGGGGGGGGGGCAAGGATGGGGGGGGCAAGGCTGGAGCGATGGGGAGTGGGGGAACAAGGGGACAACGTGGGCTCGTCCTCACCCCCCAGGGGGGAGCCGCTTTGGCCGCCATGTTAGTTGTGGGGTGCCAGGCTTTGCTGGCCGTGCAGGCCCAGGCCCCAGTGCCACAATGGCAGCCGAGAATCTTGAACGGCCGGGCCTTGCGCCCTGGTGAAGGAGCCGGGGGGGACAAGCCAGGCTCGTCCTCACTCCCCAGGGGGGAGCCGCTTCGGCCACCATGTTAGTCGTGGGGGCGCCAGGCTTTGCTGACCGCACACGCCCCAGGCCCCAGGACCAAAATGGCAGCTGAGAATCCCCAACCGTCTGGGCCTTGCACCCCAGCGAAGGCACTCAGGGGACAAGCCAGGCTCGTCCTCACCCCCCAGGGGGGAGCCGCTTCGGCCGCCATGTTAGTCGCGGGGGCGCCAGGCTTTGCTGGCCGTGCAGGCCCAGGCCCCAGCACCAAAATGGCGGCCGAGAATCCCAATGGGCCGGGCCTGGCCTCCCCGGGGGTTTGCGAACAGGCCCGGGTGTGGAATAATTACTGAACGGGCTCAAAATACGCAAGCGCGGCGTCGTTCGCCCGTTAAGGCGAAGCGTAAAATCAGGAGGCTCCTGAGGGAGA
This sequence comes from Chroicocephalus ridibundus, assembly GCF_963924245.1. NCBI lineage: Eukaryota > Metazoa > Chordata > Aves > Charadriiformes > Laridae > Chroicocephalus > Chroicocephalus ridibundus. Next base: position 112,940 of record NW_026961297.1, read on the forward strand.
AAACAGCCGCGGCCGGCGTGAAAAATGCCCCGTCGGCGATCCCCCGAGGAGGAGGACGCTCGCGAGGCTACGTGAGGTGCGGGGCGGGATGCGGTTATCCCGCGGCTTTACCTGACGATTGTGGCGGATACGGGAACGGGGCGACACCGTGAAACGGGGCGGCTGCCAGTTTAGGGGCCCGCTCGTTACTGGGAGCCGGCGTTTCGCCCAATTTTGAGGAAATGCCGGCCTTCGAAGTTTGTGCTTCAGAGGCTCCGCCCCCTCCCCGGGGTTGGGAGGGGGGAAGGGGCGGGATTATTGCTATCGATTACCATTGGCTCCTCCCCCCAGCTGGGTCCGCCTCCTCCTCAATCAACCAATGGGCAGAGGTGGGGCAAGGCGGAGACCACGTTCCCCCACGCTCTGCGCACGGCCCTGTCAGTGGGGGCGGGGGGGTGGGGTGTGGCCTGGAGAGGGGGAGGGGGTGGGGCTCGTGTGGGAGTCAGCCAATGGGAGGGGAGGGGCGGGGCTTAGGGCCGCTTGATTCCTCTGTTCATTTATTAGCAACTAATGTTTCAGGTCCTTTACCCCCGAAAACACAAGGGCTACTATTAGGGAGATCATCGGTTACCTTAGCCGGACTTTGTGCATTGCCTGGAGTAATTGATGCGGATACCGTTGGGGAAATTAAAATCATGGCCTGGACCCCACTTCCCCCTTGCACAGTACCCAAAGGAAGCCGCATTGCACAATTACTACTGATCCCGCAGAACGCAAGCTCTCTTTCGCCTCACCCACCTCCGCAGCAAAGACAAGGAGGTTTTGGATCTACTGGGGATCCACAGATTCCCTGGGTACAGTCCATTTCCCAGAAGCGACCACTTTGCCAATGTACTCTTATTCACGGCACTCAGCAAGTAATCCTGAATGGGATTATTGACACAGGGGCCGATGTTACCGTAATTTCACAGGCGAAGTGGCCTCCACAATGGCCTTTGGCAGCTGTGCCTCAGGCCCTGGCCGGAATCGGAGGAGTTGGTAGAAGCCACCAATCCTCGGAATTGATCCAAATCAAAGGCCCAGAAGGACGAGTGGCTTCCGTCAAGCCTTTTGTGCTGCCTGTTCCTATGGTCTTATGGGGACGTGATGTGCTGTCACAATGGGGAACTTCCATTCAGTCGCATTTTTAGGGGGGGCCATTGAGGTGCGCGACACCCTGAAACTGACTTGGAAAACGCAGACGCCCATTTGGGTAGATCAATGGCCCCTACCACGCGAAAAGCTTCGCGCTCTCCAAGAACTGGTTACGGAACAATTAGCAAAAGGACATATAGTACCTACTACTAGTCCTTGGAATTCACCTGTCTTTGTTATTAAGAAGCAATCTGGCAAGTGGCGCCTGCTCCATGATCTCCGAAAAATCAATGATGCTATGGTAGATATGGGAGCTCTGCAGCCAGGGCTCCCTTCTCCAACTATGATCCCCCGCAATTGGCATCTCACCGTTATTGACCTTAAGGATTGCTTTTTTAACATTCCACTACACCCTGACGACGCTGCCAAATTTGCTTTTTCAGTCCCAAGTGTCAATATGCAAGCCCCTGTGCAACGATATCAGTGGGTTGTACTGCCACAGGGAATGAAAAATAGCCCGACAATTTGTCAATGGTATGTCGCTAAGGTACTTAGCCCTGTCAGGGTTGCGTTGCCTCAAGTTCTGTTATATCATTATATGGATGATATCTTGATGGCTGCGCCTCACCTTGAGCTCATGGAAAAGGCCGTAGCCCTTGTCACGGCCGCTGTCAATTCGGCAGGCCTCTGTATTGCGCCCGAAAAGGTCCAGAAAATGCCCCCTTGGACCTACTTGGGTTGGCGCATCAGGACCCAGACGATAGTTCCCCAACCTGTGCATATACAGGCGGACATTAAAAATTTGCACGATGTTCAAAAATTATTAGGGACCATTACTTGGGTCCGACCCTTGCTAGGAATCTCCAATTCAGACTTAAGCCCTTTGTTTGAACTCCTCAAGGGAGATTCCGATTTACGCTCCCCTCGTCGACTGGGTCCTGAAGCCGCTGCCTCATTACAAAAAGTAGCGGAAGCCATCGCCTTACGGCAAGCACACCGCTGTGCGCCTGAATTGCCCTTCAATTTAATTATTTTGAACCCTGCACGTCAGCCATATGCTTTGATTTTTCAGTGGGACCCTAACAATCCTGATCCCTTATTAATCATTGAGTGGGTCTTTTTACCCAACCAGCCCACTAAAACAATTTGGACGCAACATGAAATGTTTGCTTCCTTGGTAATTAAAGCACGGCAGCGCTTGCTTGCCCTGTCAGGGATGGACTTTGCTTCTATCTGTTTACCTGTAACTAATATGTACCTACAATGGTTATTCCAACAGTCTGATGCTTTCGTATTTGCTTTAACAGATTATTCGGGTCAACTAACCTCACATCCTCCGTCCCACAAGCTTCTACATGCTCATTTTAACTTAATATCCATACCAAAGAGATGTCACCAGCCCCTCCAAGGCCTTACTGTGTTCACCGATGGGTCTGGAAAAACACACAAGTCGGTGATTGTCTGGTGGGATGACCGCTCTCAACAATGGGAGTCGGACGTTGAGACAGTCTCCGGGTCCCCTCAAATCGTAGAGCTTGCCGCTGTTGTTCGAGCTTTTCGTAAGTGGTCTACACCACTGAATCTTATTACTGATTCTGCTTATGTTGCAGGCGTCGTCGAACGGGCAGAGGCCTTGGTGCTGCGTCATACTTCGCATGCTGATTTGTTTGCTTTGTTGCAGGAACTTGTTTTCCTTTTAACCTCTCGAACACATCCCTATTTTGTTTTACATGTTAGATCGCACACCTCTTTACCTGGGTTTATTGCAGAGGGCAATCGACGGGCCGATATGCTCACTCTGCCGGTACAAGTTTTACCTGACCGTATTGCACAAGCTAAGCTTAGTCATTCCTTTTTCCATCAGAATGCAGGGGGCCTCAAACGTCAGTTTGGCCTCACTTCTCAGCAAGCGGCGAACATCATCGCTGTCTGCCCTGATTGTCAAAAACATTCTTTTCCTACGGCACCAGGTGGGGTTAATCCCAGAGGCTTACAAAGCCTGCAATTATGGCAGACGGATGTCACACACTATCCAGAATTTGGGAGATTAAAATACGTCCATTCCTCTATTGACACCTTTTCAGGCGCTCTATTTGCCTCCTGCCATGTGGGGGAGGCGGCGAAAGATGTTCGCAGGCATCTGCTGCGTGCTTTTGCTACCTTAGGCATCCCTGCACAAATCAAAACAGACAATGGCCCTGCTTATGTCTCGGCTGCACTTAAAACCTTTTTTATCTCTTGGGGGATCACTCACATCACTGGGATCCCGCATTCCCCTACGGGCCAGTCCCTGATTGAACGCTCTCACCAGTCTTTAAAGCGCTTGTTACAGCAACAGAAGGGGGGAGTAGGGACAGCCACCCCTGAAGAACGTCTACAGAAAGCCCTGTATGTTTTTAACTTTTTAAATTGTTCTTTAATAGATAACAACCCTCCGATCGTTCGCCACTTTAACACAAACACTTCTTTCGAAGCCAGCGTAAAAGCTCCAGTCCTGATCCGCGACCCTGAGACAGGTAAGGTCTTGGGGCCATACCCCCTTGTCACATGGGGCAGAGGCTATGCTTGTGTTTGCACAGAACGAGGCCCCAGGTGGATCCCAGCGAAGAGCGTGCGACCGTTCCGTGAACCCCTACCACAGTCGGGCGGCCACAACACCAATCCACAGCTAGATCATTCCCCTGAACAGCATACCGGAGAACATTCGGAGGACTGATGCAGTGCTCTTATGGACAACAGAGCAGAGACTCCAGTAGAACATATTCATTGCGTCGCCTGTGGTAATTGTGACCCTTGGGTTTTATGTGACTGCTATCGCTGTGGTAAGAGATGGTAGCGTCGGAATGTGCTGCATGGACTTAGAGGACCACTCTTCTTCGATACATAAGCAAATTACACAACTCCTCGCGCATTCACAAAAGGTGCAATCTGATACGGACTTCTTCGGATTGGGTACTTTGGGTGATCGGTTTGGGCTACAGGGCTGGCTTAGGAGCCTGGTACAATCTGCTGTGCTCATATTAGTTATTATATTGGTAGGCCTTTTGATACTAAGCTGCACTCTTTCCTGTGTCAGGTCTATGGTGACTAAAGTTGTTCGACATACATGGTTTATTCAAAACGGCGATATTCCGAAGATTTACGGTAGTGTTAGTTCTGTCCAGCTCACTGAGTATGATGACCTTTAAACCCGCGCCTCAGTTCTGTCTTTAAAGAAACAAAAAGGGGGAGATGTCGGGGCAGCTAGCGGAAAAGTACAAGTATGCAAGAAACTCGAGGGCATGCCGACCTTGCAGATCTGGGACAAATAACTCTGAGGAGCCAGGGAACAACTGGCCTTGCAGGTCTGAGATAAATAACCTTGAAGAAGTAGGGAGTAGGCAACAAGTTATCACTGTAGCTTTTAGCACATTCCTAAACTAGTAGCTTCTAGCATGTAGCGAAACCGCAAGTAGGAGGGATTATTGTAATGAAACATTTAGAGCTAAGCCAATTAGAAATGATAGAATTTGTGTAATTTATGTAACTGTTAAGTAGCTGTATAAAAAGCTTTCCGACACGTCTAATAAACCGACATCTTGCTTGCATCAAGCAGCGTCCCGTCTCTCAATCGCGGCACTCTCCCATGACATGCCTGCTTTGCTAAGCTTTTTGCTCCTGTATCGGTTATGCTTATTTCCATTTCTATATCTTAATCCCATAGGCATTGGTGCCTTCAACTGTATGTTCAACCTTGTCTGTGTAGGAACCTACCTCCAACCTGGAGAATGCTCCCACCAGAGAGACCCCTCTTTCTTCATCCTCAAAAGCACAAAAAGCATTTTTGTGCTTTTGACCGAGGAACTGCTCTTTAAAATAGTTTCGGTTTTCCTTTTGTTTTCTCGGTTTGGGTCTTTTCTCACCTTAATGCTGCACACCTTGACCTGCAAGATGTGGCTTAATTTAAACTGAATGAGTTCGGGTTCACTTTCTCCGAGAGGACCTAAGCTGACCAAAGGGACCGGTGAGGATCGGTTGGGGAGCGGTGGGGGCGAGCAGCCGCGCCGGCAGCGAGCCGGGAGACGTTCGGGTTAAAGGCACGGTTGAGGGTTGCGGAGGACGGGGACTGCAGCGATCAGTGGCTGTGAATGCGGCATGAAGATGAGAATCAGCCAGAGCCGCCTCCCGGGGGGAGCCCGGCCGTGCTCCCGGATTTCAGCGCGTTTGCGGCTTTGGCGGAGAAGTTTCAAAACCGTTCCCGGCCGTTGCTCGCCCCGACACGTTCCCGCCACGGCGCTGCTGGACGTGCCCTGCTCTGGGCAAGCGAGCGGACCCCCTTTTCTCGGGAGACGCCTGAGCAAACCTCTTGGATATTAAGAAAAATTCCTTCACTGAAAGGGTCGTCAAGCACTGGAACGGGCTGCCCAGGGAAGCGGTTGAGTCACCACCCCTGGAGGTATTTAAAAGACAGGTAGATGTGGTGCTGCGGGACTCGGCTTAGTGGTGGACTTGGCAGCGGTAGGGTGACGTTTGGACTCGGTGACCGTAAGGGTCTGTTCCAGCCTGGTCGGTTCCGTAACTCCGTTATGATGCGGTGATTCTAAACCGGGGTGCGGCGGCAGGAACGGCAGCGGGCAGCCCTCCGCCACGCCGGTGACTGCTCTGCCGCTCCGCACCCGCTGATCTTCCCCAGCCGCCGGCAGCCACCAACAGCCACCCTCCCCTTCCTTCTCCTGCCCCTGCCCCTTCCCTGCTCCCGGTTCCGCGACCCCCGGCCCCGCCGCTGCGGCCATCCCCCGGCGGCATCAGGCCGGCCACGGTGTGCGGGGGCGCGACATCCCCTTTTTGATAGCGGCATCGCCCCCGGGGCTCATCGTCTGGCTCCGGGCGAGGCGGGTGGCAGTGCGGCCGGCTGGCGGCAGTCCTGCCAGGATGGGCAAATTCTGCTCCAAGTTGTTTTGCTGCGTTCGGTGCGAGGACGAGACGGTACTTTTAAATTTATCCTTAAGGGAAAGGGCAGGAAGGCGGCCGTTGCCGTGATTAAGCCTGTGCCGCTGCTTCCAGCTGGAGTCAGTGGTGTGTGCGCATCCCGGGGTGGCGGAGTGGGGAGCGATGCTCGGCTTATTTACGGTGTGCAGAGCTCTGGTTCACCAGGGACAAGTCTGAACTGTCGCTTTCACACGCACTGCGGTGCCTTACATCATTTTATCCTGCAGCCTAAACGGAAGGGTTGGATTTTCGTGAAACAAGGAGGGACCACCGGCATCTTCTGTAGTAACAGCTGGCTTGATTTGTTGCTATGCTTTTCATACATTTTTAATAACCCTGTGGAGTACAAGTTAGAAAGGGAACTTGCACAGAGTTCTAAAGTTTGAAGAGAGATTTTTTTCAGCTTCTAGCTGTCCTGAGGTTTTACCTCTCTAGTGATCCTCCTTTCTGACGGGGACTGATCCTCCATCCTAGAAAGGAAACAAGGCAAAACTACATGTTTTCTTATGTCAGGGTGAATCTAAACCAATCGAACTTCCAGGCACCAAAATGGGTCGTGTAATATATGTCAGTGCGGAGGTAAGTACGTAGCTACAGGTAGCAGGAGATCGGCGTGTGTGAGAGAAGTTGTGGGACGTTTCTAACACATAGCTTTTCATGTTATTCTTCTGGATATATGCCTGGATTTTAAGTATTAAGGAAGGAGAGAATGAATTAATGCATTTAATTTGCTTAATAGAAAATATCTTCGCAGAAACACATGCTTGTGCAGTATATTTTGCTAGAGTTTGTCTTTTAAAACTATTCATGTACTTGGTCTAATGAAAAGCTGATAGTGTCTTCCATTAACCTAATCATCTATTCAAATATAGCTTGAGATACGCTACTAAGCAGGTTAAGAAAAAATGGATGGCTTAATATAAAACTTGTTAAAGTACAGTCACTGGGGGATATCTAGGTGGTTGTAAACTTTAACCTAAAGAGTATTATGAGGGAGGATTACCTGATAACTGGCATGAGTGAAACAGGAGTGTTAGAACACCTCTTTTTTGAAGGAAGCCTGTAGATCCTTTTGAACATCACCTGCAGTGGGATTCAGTTATTGCTTCTGCAAGTATCGACTGAAATATTTATTGGTACAAGAGATTTCCCAATGTATATGCTTCTCTTTCCAATTATAATATAAGTCCTTGCCCCAGGGAACTGAAAAAAGCACAACAGTGACTAAGCACCATTTGCAGGTCAGTCTTTTTCTTTTTTTTTCCCCTCAATATTGTGAAAGCATTGGATACAGAAAAGCTACTCTGAAGGAGCAGTTTTAATGACAAGAGCCACAGAGCATCTGTGTGCAGTGCATATCTTCAGAAGGTATCGTAGAGAACTGGGAGGTGTTTGTGGAGATACAGTGCATATATTTGGACCTCAGAATAGACGCAAGCATGTAAGTTGGCAGGGAGGAGAGACATTTTGATTTAGGGAGGTAATTCCAGCTCCCATGTTTACTCCCTAGCCGCAGTTGACTTCCTATGTGGGTCTGGGCAATTTTCTGATGTTCCTTGCCTGATCTGACCCATTTTTTGCAGTGGATCTACTATTGCTTACCTATTGTTAATAAGTACATGGAGGTTTAATTAATTAGCATTTCTAATGAGTTAGTATCTCTCAGGTAGTCTGCAGTTCTCAGAGGAGAGATACACTAAGGCAGACCTTAACTCTGACTCCCCATCCCACAATTATTCCTGGTCTAAAGTAAAATCTTGACCTGTCTCCCTGACAGCGTATCCTCGAGGATGCCTAGCTCTTAGCTGAAGCTCCAGGAAACTAAAGCAGAGACTTTCCTCTCGCCCAAGCCCTCATGACTGCTTCCCTTCTTCATCTGTTTGAACAACACCAGTGTCTTGACCATCCTCAGGCCTGCATCATGGCATCTTTTACCAAGTTATTTTTCCAGGTCCTCACATGCAGTTATTTCGAAGTCCTGCAGATTTCTTTTTCTGAACTACACTGCTAAGTTTTGGCCACTGTTCCATTTAATTGGACAACATAGGAAGTTCTGATCAAATATGAGAAAGAAAAATTCCTCCTTCCTTCCCACCTCTCTGCCTACCTGCCTGGCTATCTGCCAGTTTTTCTGGAGCTGCTCAGATACTGCACCAATATAAGTCATACCTCAGTCTGTCCTCAGGGAGTTTTGACTTGAATGGAGAATACATCAGGGCAATTTTCAGTGTCTTTTTTGCTTGATGAAATGCAGTCCATCAGCGAGCCTTTCGTGGCAGAAATACTGGGAGGTCTGTACCTTAGAAAGCTGATGATAGGAAAAAGAGTTGCTACTGTGTCTTCTATTCAACAGCGCAGTAGTTTAAGCATAGAACAAACGTGTTGTTCTATTTTTCTTTCTGTCTGAGGAGACAGGACATATTCCAGACAGAAGACTTAATCATTGTGTTGTAGAGTACAGGTATGAGGAAGAAGGCTTCCTTCATCTCCATCATGAGCGTAGTTTTATTTTATGAAAATTACTTCAATATCAGAGTCATTTCCTGGGATGCAGCCAATGGAAAACCTTTCTCGACAGTTTTCCAAGCAATAATGAAATCCCTCATTCACTAAAAGTACCTGAAAAATGAATGCAACATTTTAATTTGTACAAAAGCCACTGTTTTGGTTTCACATTTTGACCAAAAAAAAGAAAAATTAATCCCAGATCACATCAAAGCAATTTTTTCTCCCTTGCCATTGAACTGTCACACTGAAATGCCAGATATTTTCACAATCTCCTTACAGCGCCTATGACCTTTTCACCCACGGGAAACAGCTGTGTCATTAGTATGGACATTGAGCCTTTGGCCCTTAGTGCTCACCCTCAGTGACTGTACTCACACCCGTGCCCGGTGAAGGGAGCCTACAAAGCTCCTTTGATACGCCGACCCTGTTCGACACAAAACTCTCGGGAGGGCAACAAAGGTTCCTGCTTACTCCGCCTTCCCTTTCAAACTTTGTTGAGATAAATGTGAATGAAGATTGATTAATTCAATGGGATATCCCGTTAATTTGGCTTCTTACACATTTGTTTTGGCAGATTTTTCCTCGCATGCTTGTGAGTTTTCTAGTTGCTTTGGTGTTTTGACATTGGACATATATGAACTGCAGCATTGGACCTGATAGCTTTCCATTCTCATGTCAGATCCAGTTTTGCTCTACTGTCATGTTTGGTTTCCTAAGCACTGGCATTCCCAATTTCCTGGCTGCACTGACACTGAAGTGCTGGTTATCTCCAGAGCCACATTGATGATAACGAGGACAGGCTTTTTCATTTGGTATTAGCATTGTGTTTACACTGTTTGCAAGAACATGTGCAGACCAAATCTGTCATGTTACACTGACAAAGCAGGTTACAGGAACAGAAAATATCAGGGGTTTGTAAGTTCCCTGAGCATCCAGGAGACCATGAGGATGATCCGAAGGTTAGCCAAAACTACCCCTTGCCTGTCTTGCAGAAGAGGAAGATAAGGACTCGTGTTATTGCTTTCTAAAAGAACCCCCAGAGAATGAGGGGCTGTTTGAGGCCTGGTCACTGAGGGCAACCCTTGCACATCTGACCTCCCAGGAAACATAACCGTGAGGTCCCAAAGAGCAGTCAGAAAGCTCTAACCAAAATAAAATACAATGCAAGAAGTACTGGTAGGGTAGGGACATGACAGTGAAGGCACCTCAGTTGTGCCAACACCAGTGGCTCAAGATAGCCCCAGAGGCTGCTCTGGAGACCACAGCCCCAGCGTGGTGTGAGGCAGCCAGGAGGTCCACTGTTCTGGTAGGGTGGTGTCCATGCTGGCGCCTGAGTTATGGGATAGCATTTTTAAGCTGGTACCATGGCGATTCTCCACTGTTCTGGAGAGGGTCTCACCACCAAATGTCCTTAAGGGTAGGGCAAACCAGCACCCACCCAGATGGATACTGGTATCCAGGCCAGAGGCTGTGAGCAATGCCACAGCCTTTCACTGGCAGCGGACAACAGTGCTGACCATGGCTGTGTGCAGTGTGAGCAGGTTGATGACCTGCTCAGCCAGGTGGCACAGCTCCAAGATGAAGAGATGGAGTTCCGAGAAGAGCTGAATAGATTGAGTAGATCGAGAGAGGAAGTTCCACCTAAACATGAGAAGGAACTTCTTTCCTTTGAGGGTGGCAGAGCACTGGAACAGGCTGCCCAGAGAGGTGGTGGAGTCACCGTTTCTGGAGACATTCAGAACCTGCCTGGACACGTTCCTGTGCAACCTGCTCCAGGTGACCCTGCTCTGGCCGGGGGGCTGGACTAGATGATCTCCAGAGGTCCTTTCCAACCCTATGATCCTATGATTCTATGATTCTATGATTGAGGAACATCAGAGAGAGTGAGAGGGAAACTGACCATTTCCACAAACTGCTCTCTACAAAAACAGAACGGGACATAACTCTTAGTGGACCAGAGGATTCCATATCCTTTCACCAGCAAGCCCCCCAGCTGTCCCGTAGTAACCCGCATGAGCAGGGTCAATGGGAACAGGTCTCTGTCCGATGGAACAAAAGAAAGAAAGGGAGCAAGCAGGTTCCTTTAAGAAGTGCACCACCTACAGTGCCCTTGCAGAACAGGTATGGGGCTCTGCAGAAGGAACTGGTTGCAAGCAAGGAAGAGGGCTCTCGAAGGTCAGAAGAGCCTCCAAGGCCAACTCACCTCAGGCCAACCATCAAAACTGACCCTGAAAAGAAAAATCGAAGGGTCATTGTTGTAGGTGACTCCCTGCTGAGGGGAGCAGAGGGCCCAATATGCAGACTGAACCCACTTCAGAGAGAGGTCTGCTGCCTCCCTGGTGCCCGGGTAAAGGACATCGTAGGTAAACTCCCCACCCTTGTGAGCCATTCAGATTATTACCTACTTCTGGTCTTTCAGGTGGGAAGTGATGAGGTAGCAATGAGAGGCTCACAATCATTTAAAAGAGATTTCAGGGCCTTAGGGCAACTGGTAAAGGGATCAGGAGGTCAGGTTGTGTTCTCCTCCATCCCTCGGACATCAGCGATGGACAAGGGAATATATAGGAGGAGTCAACAGGTCAGTTCATGGCTCCGGGACTGGTGCTGTAGACAGGGCTTTGGGTTTTATGATCACAGCTTGGTATATGAGGCACCAGAGCTGCGAGCAGCTAATGGGATGCACTTATCCCAGAAGGGGAAAAGGATTCTGGGGCAGGAGTTCTGGGGCAGGCCTCATTGATAGGGCTTTAAACTAGATTGGAAGGGGGAAGGGGTCAATAATGTCATGCTTGCCTGTGCCAAACAGTGGGGCAGCACATCAGGGGCAGAGGGATGGAGTCCTAGTAAGGGCTCTCAACTTGTTGCCCTAAGGCAAGCCAGAGATGACGCACCGGGACACCCCAAGGGAATCAAGGGAGATTCCCGCAAGAGGGTGACAGGGCCAGCCCAGCCGAAGTGCCTCTATGCGAATGCACGCAGCTTGGGCAATAAACATGATAAATTAAGGGCCACTGCGACATAGTGGCTATTACTGAAACTTGGTGGGATGATTCCCATGACTGGAATGTAGGGGTAGATGGATACAAGCTCTTTAGGAAGGACAGGCAGGGTAGGAGGGGAGGAGGTGTTGCCCTCTACATCAGTGACCAGCTAGAATTGGTAGAGCTCCACATGGGGAAGGACGATGAGCTGGTTGAGAGTGTATGGATTAAGATTGAAGGGAAGACAGGGGAAGGTGATGTCACAGTAGGGGTCTGCTACAGGCCACCTGCCCAGCAAAGCCAAGCAGATGAGGCCCTCCATAGGCAGAGAGAAGTGGCTTCACGTTCACAGGCCCTGGTCCTCGTTGGGGATTTCAACCACCCTGACATCTGCTGGAGGGACAACACTGCAAGGCACCAACAATCCAGGATGTTCCTGGAATGCATAGATGACAACTTTCTCCGCCAAGTGGTAGAGGAACCAACCAGAAAAGGTGCTATACTGGACCTTGTTCTCACCAACAGGGAAGGGCTGGCAGATTCCGATTTCCTGCTATTACAAAAAATAAAGCTGTTGTGTTATTTCCCTTTACAGAGTTAAAAACTAGATGCAGGAAAAATAAGCAGAAACATTAAGCTCTGAAATCTTTCTTTTTTTCCACTTTCCTTTTGGTAAAACAGAGTTAATATGCTCTCCTACCTGCTCTGTATCCTGCTGCTGAACTAATCCTTTCTGTGCCCTAGATTTTTATTAGCCTTGCTTGCTTATTACCAAAAGATTTACTTTCTAGGACTCTTTCTAATTCCATTTACTACTACATTGCCTTTTCTCTTGAATATGCTTTTTTTTGGAGTGTCCTTGAAATATTCGTGGCCTTTTCTAACCTAGGACATATTTATAATAGCCTGATCTAGTTTTCCTAATCATTGGTGATCTTCCCAGCAGGATATGTTCCTTTGTCTTCTTCCTAATGTGATTCAGGATACATTCCAATTTAAAGTGCCCTTATGTTTGAACCGTTATGCCGGGATTTATTGGACTAAACCAAACTCCAGGAGAATTTCCTGAGGTTTTTCTTTGTCAGTTTGCACAGCACTCGTGAGATGCTGACAAAGTCCTTGCGTTTTAGCAATAACACCTTAGCATTGTTAACATAAATATGTTTTAATTTTCCTTTGGCCAGCTCATCTGCTTTGATTCCTTAAGTATTCAGATTTCTTTTGAGACAGGTCAAGGAAAGGAGCTCTTGTCCTTTACAGAAACTAAAATATCAGAAATAAATGTGGAAATAGGCATGAACGTCAGGCTGTTATTGGTGTCTGTATGGGTATGCCCACCATGCCTAGAACGGTGTAAGTACAGTAATCTGCTCTTCAAATTTGGCGGTGTGAGCTTATCACTACGTCTGGAGGTGGTTAAATGCAGGCATGAGTAGATAAAAGTGTTTTACCAGAATTAGTAAAACCATCTTGTACGTATGCAGTCCAGCCATAAATGGTGCACAGATCGAACACAAAATGATAGAAAAATAGAAATGTCTTTTTAGATACATAGGAGTAAATAGAGTATTCTGTGCTGCCCTGTGCACCTGAGTGTGTGTATATGCATTCATAGAGATACAAGGTATTTGTAGCCAGTGAGTTGTGGCTCCTAAGCTTGGTTTAAAAACTGAATGAGTTCATTATAATCCATGCCACTCGCCAAAAAAAAAGTGGAAAAAAACTATCTGAGGAATCAATCTAATCTGTTTTACTCAATGAACATGTGAAAGTGCTTATCTGGGATAAACCTGGGGACTCTACATATTTCTCTCTCTTTTTCCTTAGAATGAAAATGCCCTTGTGAAAATAAAGGAGTCAGGAGTCGAGCTTGCAAAGATCAGGGATGAAGTTGGTAAGTAGTACAAGCAAAGTCCTTTTTCTCACTTTACACAAAAGCTGTAATTCCCTGGGACCTGGTCCTGGGGAACCTGCATACATACGGTGAAGTGTCTTCTGAAGCCCAGTGGCAAGGGGGTTTGGGGCTTTGCAGGGAACCATGGTTTTACCCCTTTGTTGTGGAGGTGGGTCCATCACAACACACACTGGAGCTGGTTGTGCATCATCTTTACCAGACAAATGGTTCTTCACAAACTCATAGCTTCCGTTCTCAAACTATGTACCACCACTGCCAAGGAGAAAGCAGAGCGTGATGAGAAGTGGGAACTTGGGTCTGCTGTGGTGCACGGTGCCTGGGAATGCATCGCTTGTATGTACGTTTGCGTGTTTTGCAGTTCAGCTACAAACTGAAGGACACCAAGCTCAGAACTTTCTTGTTAGTGACAGGTCTCTTCCTGGTTGCAAGGCGGCAAAAGCAGCATGTTTGTGCTTTTGTCTGTGTATTCCCCCTGTATCTGCGTGCATCATTTTTCCTGTCTGGTTTCTGATCTAGACAGGAGAGACAGGGAGGGCATAAAGACATTTCAATTCTTGAGAGAGAAGATGGGCTTTTGCGCTGGCTTCAGTCAACAGGCTGAGTTCTTTTGGGCTTAAACCTCCCCAGAACGCGTGTGACATTGGGTTCATCTACCGCAGGGCAAATGGAGAAGAGGAAGGGCCCCTGGAGGGAGGACCATCAGGGCAGGGGACACCCTGAGTACCAAAAGGTGTTGGAACCACTGGTGACTGGAGCTGTGAACAGGGGGGACCTCTCAGCTTTCCCTGCAAGTGGGAGCCCAGGTGCTGGGTCGCACAGTAAGCCCAGATTATGCCATCTGGCAGGACGGTTTGCAAAATGGGGCTCAGACCCTGTGAGCTGGGCAGAGCTGCAGATCCTCCCTGTGATGCTTCTTCACCTTGGCGATGACAACCCAGTGCAGAGAAGCTGATCCCAGCCCTTTTTTCATGCCCAACAGCTTGTGCTCTCTGCTGTGCTCCTCTTCAATTCTTGGTATGTGTCCATACATATGGAAGATGAATGTGTATGTTTTTTAGTGTAAGTCAAAAATTGCTGGACAGTCTGTTTTCCTTTGGAAGAAAATTATAAAATTAAGTTTTGTGAAACTGACAGTGTTTTAAATCCACGGGCAAGGTGAAACGGCAAATGGCAGGTGCATGAGAGTGGCTCTCGTCAGTGCAGTTCTCTGCTGTCTCGAAAGCAGTGCAAGCTGTGGCTCAGGGTGCTGCTGGATCCATGAAGCCCACCTGCATTATAGGAAGGTTATTTTGGTCTTGCTATCAGATGAATCCATATGTTGAACAATATTGTACACATTGTGCCAAGCTTTATGCAAATAAAGAATGAAACCGTCATTTATTTGACAACAGCAATTATTGTATGAAGAAGTTTAGGGAAAATCTACAGAGCAGGTTATTTTGACTACAACCAGGTGTAGTTCTGACTTGTCTCGGTCACTTTGATAAGTAGTCTGTCATTAATTTAAAAATAACCAGTCTGGTTAAACCGCATGGGTGGTGGTCAGAAATTCCTGATTTCTCATGTGCAAGCTCACCGTGTCAGACTCACTGCTGCAAATGCCTGGATGAGTCAGTACAAGAAGGCTGGACTAGCCAGGGTTGATACAGGCAGTGTGTTCAGCATTGAGTTGTTTAGGCAATAGCTCTAATTCAGAATTGTGATTTAGGGACTGAATGTGCTTGGTTTTGAAAGCACACAGTCTTTGTTAGCTTCAACAGAAACTGCAGGATTCTGCTATAAAAAGCAATGAAACTGGGAGATGCAATCCACTGTTCAGAAAAATGAAATGTATTTTTAAGGGAATCTCTTTTGGTAAATAAAACCACTGCTGAAGCAATAGCAGTGATGGAGCATGTGTAAACAGCCTAGGGAGACCTGCACCCTTGTGAAGCCAGGCAAAATATTTAGGTTCGGATAACACCATCCACCTTTACCCCCAGCACTCCCGTGAAGTATCGCACCCCCTCTGAAACCAGCGTGCAGTGAAATAGGATAACGCTTCTCCCTTCCCAGCCCTGAGGAGGAATGTGGCCTCTATAAACGCTGAGGGACTTGTTATTTTATGCAATAAGATTTGCTCATGTATTTTGCTAGAAATACCAAGGCTAGAAAAACATGACAAGCAATCGTTCTGCACTCAAGACACCCATCTTTATGAATTATAAATATAAGCACTTCTCAGCTGCAACAGAGACTCCTGGAATAAAGAGGTTTTGAACACCATCTGTTTCCTTTCAAACTAATGGAAATTAAATGTCAGAATTACCTGCTCCTTTGCTGTCAGGCAAATGACACGTGAAGTGAGTTGAGAGGAGGTAAAGAGATTCATAAAAACCTAGATGAATGGAAGACGATCAGATGTCAAGTTTAAAATTTGTATTATCTGTCTTCACAAGAGTTTGAAAGCCAAGGCTTGTGTTCCACCTCCTTGTGGATGTGCCTCCCAGTTAGAGGACCCTTAACCTGAGTGAAGTGGCTGTGATTTGTCTGTGGCCAAGGGTCAGGAGGAAGAGCAGAGTCTGCATGGCGAAGAGCCCGTTTCTCATGTCAGAAGCAGACAGTCCCTTGTTTGAGGGCGCATGATGCCAGCCCCCTCGGCTCCCATGGGAGTTACCCCCCTGAATGCAAAGTGCCAGGGCTGGGGAGGCTGGGCTGCCGCTCAGGCTGGGTTTGTGGGGGAGGATCAGTCCATTAGTGACATCTCCCTTTCCCTCACCTTCCCAGCCCAGCCCAAAATGGGTTTTGCTCGTCTGTTGCGTGCTGTAAAAGCCACCATGTGCTTTGGAGAAGCAACAGCATCCGCTCTCGTTTAACCCAGCACGCTGTCATCCCGGGAAATGCCATGTTATGTCAGAGTCATTTCCAGCCTGTAAGCAGCAATTGAAATACCTACAGAGAAGGGAGAAGAAAACCAGGGTGTAACTCTGGTTAGCAGTTGTGCTCTGTTTGTCTTGTTCCACGTCAGTAATACTTTTATCTAACTTTTCTTAGTGATTTTTTGTTTCCCCCTACAAGAGGAGCTCACTTTTACGGTACCCATATCCAGGCGCCTGAAAGCAAAATTCAGGTATGTGATGTTGGGGCCTTGCTGGAGGCGATTCAGCTTGGTTTGCCAGAACCACCTTCTGAAGCCTCTGCTGGTTAAAGGCTGGCTCCAGCAAGGCAGGCTCTCCCACTCCGGTTCCTGCTCCCCGGCTGGGTAAGGGAGCCGCAGACCTTGTGTTAGGCTGCACGGGTGTCACCTTCTGCTACTCCTGTCCCAGTCGAGCCAGGCCCAAAGGTCCGTCTCCTGCCTAAGAAGAGATTGAGTCTTTCTTCACCACTTCAGTCCTTGGCCTCGTTTGTCTCGGTCTGGGAGACTGTGATAGGGATCACCCCTTCTTGTTATCAGTATAGGGAAAATTTCCTGGGCAATGGCCTCATTTTCTGCTTCCAATAGCATTTTTGGGTGTGTGGGGAACGTGCCATGCAGACACTCTTTCCCTGCTTTCCTCTTCCCTCCATTTTGCACCTGCATCCGGGTTTGATTTGCAAGGTGTGAAGAGTTTTGTGTTTCAGGTTGCAGAAAGTGTTTCAGATGGACTTGCTTTTGGTTAGAGCATGTCATTTCATTGCCCAGCCCTCCCTGTGTGCTGGGTAATCTCATTAGAGTGGCTAGAGAGAGAGAGTGTTCATTACGGCTCCAATTTAAAGCTTGAGTAAATTTGAATTCTACTGAACGCAGAGCTGCGAGCGTTATCCGTTGTCCTCCAGCTCCGGGATCGCTTTGCATGCCAAAGAAAATCAAGAAGCAAAAAGCAAGAGAGAGAGTTTAGAGGGATAAACCAAACTGCCAGGAGACAAGACCTTTCAGCTAATGGCCATATAAATTGTGCTCTTCCATTTTGGGTATGAGGCAGGTAGGAAAGCTTTCTGTGTGCCGCTGCTGCCGTGCTAAGCTCGCTGGTTCAGGCTCACTTTCTCTCTTTCTGTAAGCAGCGGAGAGCTTGAAAGGGACACAGAGTCCCTCTTAGTGCTCCAGAAGACATCAGGATCAGAACAGGACCCCAGTAATGATATTTGTTTGGATGTACTGAGCAAGTCCGGATATTGGTGTCCGCTGAGTGTGGAAGCAGAGATCTAAACAGGGCGAAAAATAGCTCTGTGGAAGGGGATGGCTAGCTTGGGTGCACAAATTACTGTGCACGGATGCACCTAACATGAGCTGTGGTCACAGCCGTAGGTAACTTTGACAAATTGTTGCTATCCTGAAAACAAATGAGCATAGTCTGATACCATAGTAGAAAGAGACAGGAAAACATCGGGGGCTTTGCCAGATACTGAGCAAATATATGGTCGTAGGATAAACACGTTTTTGAAACGTTGAGAAGTTGTCTACCCAAGGAGACAGCTGCTTCCAGCTCACTGATTTACAATGCCATACCGGTCTGTGCATGGCACGTGCATTTTGAAAGGCAAAGGATGGATGAGTGGCTAATACAGATGTTACATCCAAAACGTGATCATTTTTCTAAACCCGCTATGGGTCTAAATCAGAACAAAGGCCTAGCAGTGCCATTAAAATCACATCTCTTCTTCTCTAGTGCTGTTCTAAACGTTATGGTCATGATGATTTTAGTTATTTCTTACCTGTTAGATCTTTGCAAGTGAGCAAACTTGCTGTCTAAATGTAGTCTGGCTGACCTTGTCCAATTTACAACAGGTCTTCCATCTGGATTGATTGCAACCGTTCTTTAGCAAAGCAAAAGGCCAAGACACAGTGTTCGTGACACTGCTGTCCTGGGACCTGGGGAACAATATAGGTCAGGAACCAAATGGGGAAATAAACTGGATATCCTTGAATAGAACTGTTGGAGTTGCACCTCCTGAAACTAGTTGTAGACATGGTTGTGTATTTGGAGACATGGTCACTGGGTTAGTTCACAAGAGTAAAAATTTCACAACTTCTGATTGCCTTCAGTACCAGCCTTTCGTTTGCACTCTTGGACTCCGTGAAGCACACAAGATAGTGGTTTCAATATATAAAAATATTTTAAGCAAGTATGCATTCATGGATTCAAGAGGTCCTTGATGGAGTTGGTGAAAAAAACAGGTTTATGGTGTGAGCAGCTTATTATTATTATACTTAATCAGATCCCAGTTTTGCATTGGCCTTTGCATAGTCTGGCAGTGCCTCTATTTAGACAAGTGCCTGTGTGTATGTGTGTGTGAGAGATGGGGACAGAGAGAGAAGGGACAGCGAGAGCTTGTTGATGGCTGAGATTCATGGGAGCCCCAGGGTCGGCGAGAACGACTGCGCTCAGTGCTGCACAAACAGATCAACGCCACTGTTTGCTCCCGAGGAGCTCAGAGCCTGACCGTACGGTCTTGTCTCCACAGCCCTCAACACAGAGAGGTGGAAGAAACTACAGAGCGAGAAGGAGGAGCTGGAGAGGCGCTTTGAGGAGGAGTGGAAGCGGCTTGGCAGGCAGCAGCAGGAGGAGCTGCAGGCGCTGGAGCAGCAGCTGCAGAAGGAGTACGACACCAAGAGGGAGAGCCTGCAGGAGCAGCACAGCCTCCAGCTGGAGCAAGTCAAATTGCAGCATCAGGATCAGGTCAGTCTCTGCCTGTTCCCTGTGAAGAGTAGACCATGCCAATACTGAGTGGGTGTAGGTAATGAAATATATTGAACACTCCATCATAGAATCATAGAGTCTTCGTGGCTGGAAAGGACCTTTGAGATTATTGAGTCCAACCATACACACACAAAAAAACCCCTACAATCTCTGCCACTAGAACATGCCCTGAAGTGCCACATCTACACGTTTCTTAAACACCTCTAGGGATGGTGACTCAACCACCTCCCTGGGCAGGCTGTTCCAGTGCCTGACCACTCTGCCAGTAAAGTCATTCTTCCTAATATCTAACCTAAACCTCCCCTGCCGCAGCTTCAGACCATTTCCTCTGGTCCTGTCATTATTCACCTGGGAGAAGAGGCCAACACCCACCTCTCTCCAACCTCCTTTCAGGGAGTTGTAGAGGGCAATGAGGTCTCCCCTCAGTCTCCTCTTCTCCAAGCTAAACATGCCCAGCTCCCTCAGCCTCTCCTCATGAAGGTGTTGGTAACAAACTGATGACTGGAATAATATATTCCTGATTATCTTTATTGCTTTTCCTCCCTATTATTCCTATAGGTATTTTTACATAGTAGCACATTACATTTCCATGTCTTGTCTTCACATGCTTCCAGATGTTTTACAACACAAATATTAAGACTAGCTCTGCTCCCCATGCATACTACTACCCAACCCACCTATTGTAGCCAATGTATATGAAACCAAGGGTTGAACAAGAATCTGCTTAACACAGGTAAGGCCAGCATAGTCCTGCCTGTTGTTATTTGCAATGCTAATTAAAGGGCGGTAGAGCAAAGTGATAGGGCCCATGCAACACGTAGCCGAAACACCGGTGATACACTCTGTGTTCCCTGATTTCTGCTCCACCGTTCAGTCTAATCTCTTAGATTGTACATTCCAAGTGTTCCTCCCTGCTTTGCTTTCTGCAGGTAGGTAGGAATACTACTCTCTGCAGGTAGGAATACTCTCACATGCAGCTACTTTAGTCTTATTTTTAATGGCTGGAGTGAACAAACACTAACTCACCTATGGGCACCTCTCACATGGTGGCAGAACATCCTGCTCTGGGTTGTGGCAATAATGCCTTTACCTTGCCTTTTCTCATTTGGAACTCGGTGAGCATGGGATACAGATCTGATTTTTCCAGCTGCAACCCTTACTATTGCCCACAGTTCGTGAGGGCTTTTCTCACACGAGTATCTGCTGCACTCAGGTGCACTCTGCAGTCTGTGCCCTCGCACTTTGACATGCCACAGCCCTGGCTGCCATGGGCATGCCACCCAGGTGTCTGATGCAGTACAAGGGCCAGAGATCTGCGAAACGTGAGCCTAGCCAACAGACCCCCTGTTTGCCAGCATCGTTCTCTCCATCCTGGGGATTTTGCCAATGCCCAGGGCAGCTGGAGTTGGTGGAGGGTGACTTTTTCCCTCTCTCAGGCAACGTAAATTGGCAGCAACAACCTTTGGCAACGAAAGGTCGAGGAGAAGGTTTTATGTCTGCATGCTCTGTATCTCAGGGTATCTCTAGTGCGCATTTTGGGGCTGCTGCCTGAAGCAGGAGCCTGTGGCCAAGCAGGAGCCTGTGGCCAAGGCTCCAGAGCTGCTGCTCCACCCTGCTCATGCCCAGGGCAGAGCACAGACGTGCCCCACGTGGTTCCCAAGGACGATGACAGCGCTAGCTGTGGGCTTCAGAAGCAAACCACCCCCATCAGCAGAACCCTGTGCCTGAGCTAATTTCCACCATTTAAGAGGTAAAGGCTGGTGCAGCACTGTGTGGCCGTAGCTGAAGCGCCTCCAGGAGCCAGGGAGGGGGGCTGGCCTGCGGGGAGCTCATGGGAGAGGAGAGCACCGACACAGCGCAGCAGAGGCGGCAGCCCACTGTCTTTAAGGTCAACTGTTTGTAAAACGGGAGATGACACCATTTGCTGCCTGTGCTTGATGCACTGTAAAACACTCCTGGGATGGGAATGCAAATACAAACTGAGACGGTGACAGTTTTATGTCACTCATGCCACAGCTGCCCGGTGTTAGATTTATTGTGTAACAGCAACGGTACGCCGGGGCCGGGCACAAGCGTGGTCCTCGCTGGCACGTGGGTCAGACAGCCAGGTCAGACACACGGCATCCCAGCCTGTGCCCCAGAGTTCCTGCTGCCCTGGGGACAGCCATGCAATTTGGTTTGATTCTTCAGTGGGGGGTTTGCTGAAGAACTCTTGCTGGATTTTACCTATTTCAGTTGCTGTGCCTGCTAGTTGTTCCTGATTTGCAGGCTTATAACATGCAACACAAAGGCTTTATCTGACTGGGTTGTTTTGTCCTGGACAAACTACCTTTTTCTGTTAGGGCATTGATTTTCAAAGATGCATTAGAAGGTGCTGTCAAATAGGTTTTTGTGTTCTAAACCAGATTTTTCAAAATCTTTCTCTGTAAATTCTTAGAGATGAAGATTTGGTTCTGATTTCAGTTTATGCAAGACGGTTTTCTTGCAATGCCCCTCAAATTTTCTGCTTTGCTTTCTGATATGAAGGATGGGTGGTATTCCCAAAAGCCTTGGCTTCTTTTTCCTTTCACTGTGTCAGTGTGCCAGTTTGCCTAGTAGAAGATATCAGCTCTAGCTGCAAGCCTTGCCTCTCCTGGATCACCAGGCATAAGCATTTATGAAGGAATTTGTTCTGCGAGTTAATTTTTTGCTGAGATAGTTTATCTCTGCTGCTCTTTGAAGTGTTTCTGCAAACTTCCGAGACCACAAGAACAGATGGTGGGTTTTTTCCCCTCAAGTTGATCAGTGCAAGAAAGGGTGATATAGGTCACCATAGGACTTGACTAGAAGTATACTTATTTTTCTCCTGTTCTTATCTATTGTCATTCTATTAATCACCACACAGAAACAATGGAAACACATCTTTCCTTCTGTTGGGCAAATAGTTCTGTCTCCTCCAGCCCTTTGGTTTGCTCCAGGGCTCTTTGTTCCTTGAATTACTGAAGTTAAGACAAACATTTTTCTCTACTGCTTTGAAAGTGCTGCTGTGAGCCTAGTATCTCAGAGTTTAAGCCCATCTTTTCAATCCATGGTTCCGTTAGCATCTCATGATGAGTTTTAGCAGGTTTTCCCTTACAATTCCTACTCTGGCGTACACCCATCCTGTGTCAAGTGCTCTTGGATCGGAGGAGGCTGACAGGCTGGGTTGGAAAGCTGCTCACCAGGAATGTTTCTTGGCCAAGGAGAAGGAGAACTTTTTTAGCCTAGGAACCAAGGTGCATGAGGAATAAGGATCCCTAACGGCTGCCGACCCAAAGGGTTTGTAATCCTCTGGTTCTTCCTTCCCCTTCTCAGAGGAGGAGGAGAAGTTCCTGGCTCAGACCATGCCAAAACAAGCAAGCCTACTCAAGGGACTGGACTCGTTCAGCTCCAACGCTGCTGAGCTGGGACTGGTCCCAACCAGCATTAGACCAGAGGCACCTAACCCACGAGCTAAAGAGCTCTTACGCTGGGCATGGGAAAAGCCTTGTCCTTGAGCTGTCCGTCTGTGCAGGCTAATTTGGAGCTTGTGTTCATGGCGTCAATAACAACGGCAAAATTTGCAACGTTAGTCATCCCACTTCATGGTTTCCAGTCACAACTGAGTCTTCCGCACTGTATTGCTGTAGTCACCTTTTACTTTTGCACAAGATCTGAAAGGTCCCTTCCAACCTAGGTGATTCTATGATTCTAAGGTAGCTGTTGTTTCTTTGGATACACAGTTGTCAGGTTTTGAAGGCTCATCTGTCTCTGAGGAGGTGAAGGCAGCTCTTTCGGCATAGCTGAGCGTGAGAGCCAAACTCCTCACAAACAAGTCATGTGTGACAATGCATCCCAATAGTCCTCATATCTCCTTGCAAAGGAAAGGCTGCGATCCTGGCTTGCCAGCGTTTCTTGCTTGAGCTGCTCAGCTCAAGCTGTTTTGTCCACCAACTTATTGAACTTGTCCCACTAGAGCCTCCACTTGATTTTGCTTTATTAAGCCTTAAAAATCCCACCTGAACTTCTCTTTGTAGCCAGAAATAGCCATGACACAGGTTGAGTTGATCAAGCCGATAGAGAAAGTTAGTGGCAAAGCTGGAATTGATATCCAAGAGATCTGATTCCCAGTGCTAAGTAGACTATCTGCCATGAAAACCTGCAGACAGGAGGTCACGCTGGAAGATTAGAGAGAGTCATGTGGGATGTGGATATGAAACGTACGGAAGACAGAAAAATCCCTGGAGACCATTTGGAACATATTACTTGGCTTTGTAGATAAATAACCTGCCAAGGATGGTGGCAACGAAAGGAGACCCCTTCACCTTGTGAAGGCGTTGGAGTTGAGCGTAATCATTCCTATGGGGAGCTGCTCAGCTGAGAAGCAATTAGAGTATGAATAAAGACTTAAGCAAGGGAGAGGTAAAGAACATGGCGATGCTCATGAGGGTTCAGCGCACAGACACGGTATACAAGGACATGGTGCTCTGGGAAAAGTCAAGTGATATTCTCTATCCCGTTAGTAGCCCATTGCGTCATGGGCCCCCCCTTTCCCTGCTCTTTCATGCAATATATCAGCAGGCTGAGTCTCCATTGTTTTGCAAACAGTTCTTCACCACTGAATCGTCTCCCATATTATTGTGAAAATGAGTTTGGATAACTTTAAATGCCTGTCTTTCATTCTAAGAGCATGCTTTCTCCAGTACAGTTGGAAAATTTGCTTCTGTTGGATAATCTAACACATACATTTGACAGTTAGACACAGTGAAATAACACTTATTCCAGTCAAGACATGCTCAGCTGCAGTAACTTTCTACCATTATTTAACATAAGAGTGAGGAAAAAAGCTGTTTCAAGTCAAGTCACTTTGCAATGAACAGCTGTTTCATTATAAAAGTGAAACAGTTTGATCCTCTGAATTCCCAGATATCACAGAGAACGTGTTAAATGTAGAGAATAAGATCACTGTGATTACAAAACCCAGAAAAGCAAATCGATGCCTTGCATTCAGAAACTGCTCTGGACCACTGACTTAACCTTGATCACTGCTTTTCTCTGTATCTTCTTTAGCGATGCATATCAAAACACCATTGTTAGGGATCTGGCTTTGCCTTTAGCCAAGTCTAGTCACAAGCAATGTACCGAAGGAGCCCCAAACCCATCGGGTGCACCCGAGCACAGGCTGCCCACTGCCCTCTTCCAGCTGCCTCCCCTGCTTCCCTTATGGCTGCGTGTGGTGGGGTGCAGTTTGCTGGGCAGCCTGCAGCAGCAGGACCTCTTTCTGGCCTCAATATGAGAGCGGGAGAAGGTTTTGTAGCCTCACCGTCACCTTGGTTACTTCCACACCCACATGAAAACTCATGTGTCTGCACAAAGGTTCTGTCATATCATTCATCAGTTTATTAGATGTGGACTCCAAACACACGATTCCAGAGGACACAGGAATTTGGGTATAAGCGACTTCGTAGATACTCTTTTTCATGTAAAAGTGTAGAATCATAGAATCATTTAGGTTGGAAAAGACCCTTGGGATCATCGAGTCCAACCATCAGCCCCACTCTACAAAGTTCTCCCTTACACCATATCCCTTAACACCTCCTCTGCACTCGCTGCAGCACCTCGATATCTCTCTCATATTGAGGTGCCCAAAACTGGACACAATACTCCAGGTGTGGCCTCACCAGTGCTGAGTACAGGGGGACAATCACCTCCCTCCTTCTGCTGGTCACACTAGTTCTAATACAAGCCGGGATGGCATTGGCCCTCTTGGCCACCTGAGCACACTGCTGGCTCATGTTCAGCCCCTTGTCAATTAGAACCCCCAGGTCCTTTTCTGCCAGGCAGCTCTCCAGCCACACTGCCCCAAGCCTGTAGCGATGCATGGGGTTGTTGTGGCCCAAGTGCAGGACCCGGCACTTGGCCTTGTTGAAGCACATTCCATTAGCATTGGCCCATCGATCCAATCTGTCCAAGTCTCTCTGTAGAGCCTCCCTATCCTCATGTAGATCAACACTCCCGCCTAGCTTCGTGTCATCTGCAAACTTGCCGATGATACACTCTATGTCCTTATCAAGGTCGTCAATAAAGATGTTAAACAGAAATGGTCCCAACACTGAGCCCTGAGGGACACCACTTGTGACCGGCCGCCGGCTGGATTTAACTCCATTGACCACCACTCTTTGGGACCGCCCATCCAGCCAGTGCTTGATCCAGCAGATCGTACGCTCATCCAGGCCGTGAGCCGCCAGTTTTTCCATGAGAATTCTATGGGGGACAGTGTCAAATGCTTTTCAAAAGTCTAGGTAGACAATGTCCACAGCCTTTCCCTCATCCAATAATTGGGTCATCTTGTCATAGAAGGAGATCCGGTTCGTCAGGCAGGACCTGCCTTTCTTAAACCCATGCTGACTGTGCCTGATCCCCTGCCTGTCCATTATATGACTTGTAATGGCACTCAAGATGATCTGCTCCATGACCTTCCCTGCTACCCAGGTCAGACTGACAAGCCTATAGTTTCCCGGATCCTCCTTTCTGCCTTTTTTGCAGATGGGTGCTACATTTGCTACCCTCCAGTCCGTTGGGACCTCCCCAGTTAGCCATGACTTCAGGTAGATAATGGAAAGTGGCTTGGCGAGCACATCTGCCAACTCTTTCAGCACTCTTGGATGTAAGCCATCCGGTCCCATAGACTTGTGCGCATCCAAGCGGTGTAGCAGGTCACTGATCACTTCCTCTTTCATTGTGATGACCTCGTCCAGCTTCCCCTCCCTGTCTCCTAGCTCATGAGGCTGGGTGCCCACGGAATAGCTAAAGACTGAGGCAAAGTAGGCATTGAGCACCTCAGTTGATAGAGTGCAATTCATTTTGCATACCCACTAGTAATAATGTCAATGTTTCTCTAGAAATAAGTATTTTACAGATATGAATAATTCATAGGCACTTTCCATGGAAGTTAATTCAAGACCTTACAATAAACATCATTGCAGCAAAGTGCCGTGAAGACAAAAAGCAGGGTGGCTCAGAACTGTCTATGTTTATCTGACCATCAGAGGGAGTCGGGTCATTAATATAATTTAGATTAACGGAACGTTGAGATTTATGAACATTTCATGAATGGCTGTTTTTGCTTAAGGGCTTTTTGGCCTTTTGCTTTGTTATGTACCTCTTTTATCACCTTAAGTTAAAAGAGCAAAAATGCTACCACCAGTGACTACACGCTACCACTCAAGGCGTCAACATGCCTGTTTCGTAATGAATAAACCTGCTCAGGTGCTGGCAGTGTCACGCTCAGGAGATCCCTTTACTGTTTTCAGCTCACTGGAGCTCTTTCGCAGTGGCTTGTCAGTGTGCCACAGCATGCCTAATCGTGTCTCCATGTCTCCATCCATTGTCGTTGGAACAGGTGGAAGATATCACAGCTTCACACGAGGCTGCACTGTTACAGCTGGAAAATAACCACGTAGTTGCCATTACAGTACTGCAGGATGAGAATGACTGGAAGATTCGAGGTAAGCCAGCGACAACCCAATGGCTACAGAGCTCTTCCAGAGCGGAAATTAGCGCTGTAGTGAGATTGTGTAAACCTGGATTTTCTTCCTCCAGAGTAGATGATAGAGAAAGTTCGTGTTGGTCTAGTGCTTTCACGTGGGGTGGACCACCAGGTTCGTGCTAGTGGTGAGGGAGAGCTGTATGCAGTGTGTACAGCATCTAACTTGGACCTGAGACTATCGGAGGGGTCTCTGCGACAACAATAAGGCTCTCTCCATGGGCTGCTGAACACAGAGTCCAAGTTCCACCTCACTTCACACCCAGACTTTTCTCAAGAGCCTCAGGAGGTGTTCAGGAGGCTAGAGCTCATTGAAGATCTCCAAATTTAGGTGCTTAAATGCCTGCACTGCTTCTAAAAACAAGACTCATCATTTTCAGTAGCACAAGTCTGGCCATGCTGAGCTGACCAAAGCCACATGCCGGTGCAAATCTGCACCTCAGCACCGTTACCTTAATTTTATGTTATGGTTTTTCCACAGGATTGGATGCTGCAGAGAGAGCTGCTTCCTCCCTACCAGCTCAGTATCTAAATAAATGTCTTTGTACATGCTTTAGCTGACATTTAGCAGATATCTGGACAATCGCCCTCTTTTTTTTTTTCTTTTAAATATAAGCATGGTCTAATATTTAAATAGCTCTGGTAGGTTTTCCCACAGCTTTCCCCAGACCAAGCCACATTGCTTAGCTCTGCACTGTGTCAATTAGGGACACAGTCGACAGCACAACTTGAGCTGAGAACAGCCTATTCCCCTTTCCCGTAGGCAGAGATGGTATCATCTAGCGTACGATTTTTAAATTAACATATACAATTTCGAAAATAACAAAAGAAGAGCTGTTCCTTGCTTGAGGATGTTCATATCTGTCCATTTGCGTTAGTATTTTCTGACGATAAATCTTGGCAGCGGTTTATCAGGGCTCTGGTGGCCAAAGTTTGTACTCCCTGCTCCTGGTGTGGCTACGAAATGCCCTCCTGTGCATGGAAAAGGCATTGCAGCAGCTGCCGTCTGGTGCCATGTACAGGGCACTAGAGCAATAGTATTATTATTGCTGTTATTGTGGCTAGCGAGCAATAGCTCGAGGGAAAAACCCCATAGATCTGGGGGTAAAGACACAAAAAATAAAGTGTCCGAGTACCAAAAAGGTAGGTTCTACTGCTGTACTGAATGACAATTTGATGCCATTGGTTTAGAGATTAAACTTTATACTGCTTTGGTTATTATTAAGTCCGGTGTGAGTTGTTCTAGTAAGGAAACCTTAAGTCATGTAATATAAATAGAGGAGTTTTTTCTCTTCGGGGTCTGTCAGTCTCACTGATGCAATAAACCTCACGGGTCATTCGCCACAGCTCCTGGAGAAGTACTATCACATGTATTTTTGCATCCCAGTTACTGGCCCCTCTATCTCCCCAAAGAAATTCCAACCCAAGCTTTTAAGTATATTCAGTGTAAAACTCTTTGATTTGGGGACATTCACTCTGAACGGGTATGTCAGACTGACCCTTTTCAGATCAGAGCCCCTGAGAGCCGGGAATTCTGAGCAGTTCTGAAAAGTCAGAATCTGTTCGTGTAGAAATAGAGGTACCCGCAGCCACTGAAAGGGCAGGAAATCCTGATGCTCAAAACAATTCACCTAAGGTCACAGAGTAGATTACGACCAGTTTCCTACTCAACCTCCATGCCCTAAAACTCCATCCCGAATTGCGCTTGGCTCCTGATGTCTGTGCTCTTGGACCCTGGCTTGCTGGATTTCACTTAGCAGTGTCGTGTCTGTGTGTCTTCCCCCAGAACTGAATACTGCTCACAAGCTGGAAAAGGCACAATTAGAAGAGAATTTTGAAAAGCTGCGGCTGTCACTCCAGGTTAGCAGTTTTGTTATTCCCCACCCCTGGAATGATGTTGTGGAGCAGCTGACGGGGCAGCCCCAGCCCCATTGCTGGCTGCTTCTTACCAGCTCTAGTACCTCTTGTCCTCTGCCCGGCCAAACTGGGATCTGGCAGCAAAGGTGCCCCCTCAGGTTTTTTCCTCCCCTGCCTTGGCTGGTTCAGCAAAACACTATCTGAAAGAGGAGAGAGGGAAAACCTAAAGGGAGGAAAAGGCAGCTGGATAAAGCAACGAAATGTCCTTTTGACCCTGCTGGCGGCTGGCCCAGCATAAGGAGCAAAGATGAGCTCTTCCCTGCATGGTGGGGAGAGCTCCAGCACCTGCCGTGCCTGTGAGCATCACCTTCTCTACGTGCTACCCTCGGGCAGACACCCCCGGGGCTCAGAAACGCTCGCCTCTCCCTGCCTGGCCCTGTGCCTGTGCTCTCAACTCTTTCCCACTGCCTGAAGACAGAGGAGCCAGTCCCGCGTGTAGACACGTCGCCATTCCCACCGGAAGGCAATGCGGTCCCTGGTGAGGGATGCCCCGGGGCTGGCCCTGCTGTGCAGCCAGGCTGTGGCTGGCCAGGATCAGCCCTGCCCATCATATCTCCCACATCCCACTATTTAACACCAAGCTCAAGATCATCTTGGCTTTTTCAGTCCGTCTAACAACTCCATGCTGTTCTCACTCTCTAGATGAAGAAATCCCAAGGAGTGGAGGGCAGAAACATGCCCCTGGGATTCATGCTAAGTTTGGAAATCTTGTGTGAACAAATGAAAATGCCACAGCAAATAATGCAAGCGCTGTTTGATTTCCTAGGCAGAGATGAATTGCACTTTTTAAAACCCCTGACGAGCACATATCGTTGCACCCAGCAACTGCCACTGCCTTCCTCAGGCGGCTGTGACAGTTTGAGGCGTGTCAGCAGTTTTGCAATGAGCACTGATGTACTGTTATGGCCAAGAAATTACACGTATGAAAGATAAGAATACCAATTTCACGGCAACGGTGGCTTTTACAGATGTTGTATATAGAGAGGTAACAAAAATATGATTGCTTAAAATAACATGTTGTTCCTGTGTATAGCTCTGAGATGAAATGACGATCTTTTAAAGCCCACACCACTAATTCATCGTTGCGTGTTACCATGTTAGAAGCCCAGAAAGGTGAAGGAAGCAGGGACGGGGTAGCTACCGCCTCATTCAGGCTCTAGGGACCGCACAAATGATCTCTTTCATGCCTGTGATAGTAAATGCCAGCTCACTTAAGGAAGGACATGCTCGTTCTCATCCAGCCCAAGGTGATGGCGTGATTTAGCATCCAAGAAACTTCATGAACTAGTTCCAGTTAGCGTCAGCCAGCCTCAGGCGTTGCAGAGATTTTGGGATTTCCTGAGGCACTGGCTTATCACTGTATGTTCAAGTGGCCTTGCATAAAACATACCACCTTGCAGAAGTTTCTAAGCCTTGTTCGACTCCCCTGGTGGTTTCTCAGTGCAGATTGACTTGTATGAATGTAAGAGGGGTGATAACACGGTTGATGTGTCTCCCGTCCAGGACCAGGTAGACACCCTCACCTTCCAGAACCAATCTCTGAAGGCCAAAGCAGACCGATTTGAAGAGGCTCTGAAGAAAAACACCGAGGAACAGCTGAAGGTAGATGGCGACTATAACTGTACGGTCATCAAGATACATGTTTCTAAGTATGACTCACATCATGCGATTAAGTGGATGGCAATGGGATCCTTACCCCAGGGACTGGGGGGCAGGTCCCAACCAAGACCCCAGTTAGCTTTGACGAGGAGTCAGAAATCTTAGTCTAGGTTCATAATTTTCTGATTTTACTTCTTTTTCTTTATTCTTTCACCCAGCCTTTGTAGCTCTATTTCCAACACATTTCACATTTCATTAACTCCATCTAGTACATCCTTACTGTTGTCTATTCTTCTTTCCCTTCTTCCTCTCTTTACTTTTTGTCTTTTCACATTTAGGTTTCTTTTTTTTGTTGTTGAGTGCCTTCTGAACTAACTTCTTTGATATCCTCTGTATCCCCTCATTTTTTTCTGGGCTTGCAGGGGACAGCCCTGTCATATGAAATATTTATTCAGCTGCTGTCTATGGGGGCCACGCTGCTTATTTACAGTGTGTAAGTAAACACACACTGCAATTATTTATCTGAAATGAAATAAATAACACTGAAATGACCCTCCAAAAAGAGGTTTCTTTTAACTTGGGGCATTTCAGTGTGTTCACAGCACAACCCCATCGGCAGTTGTATCAACAGGACAGGGGGGACAGAAGAAAAACAGTGGGGTGAGGAAAGGGCTCAGTGAGTTTTTAGGTGAGAGCACTCCTTAGGAAAGGAGCACAAATGTCTGGAACAGGTTTGGCCATGGGACACAGGGAGCATCTGTCCCTTTCCACCTCCACTGTACTGATTTATGTGAAAGGACAAATTCTGCTGTGTCACAGTGATGTTAATGCTGAGTACCACCAGGCAGTTCACTGGGAAAAATACAAACAGCTGAAGTCAGCAACAGTATTTCATCAGTGTAATTCAGAGCACATCTTTTGCCCATGAATCGAACCCTGGTGTCCCCTACATCTGAAGTTCTCAAGCAGAGGAGGAATTTCTTCCCACTGGATCTGATCTTTGTTAACGGGCACCGTGATGCAGTGATGCAGGCAAGGCAGAACACTGTAGTTTTCCCTTCCAGCCCCCTTTTCCAGTTTCCTCAGTTTCGGGTTTGTACTTTTCCTAAGCCAAAATACCTGCACAATCATAAAACAGCTCATGCAATTCCCAAGCTATGAGTAGGAATGAGGTTGCTGAACAACCTGGCAGCCCATTCTTCTAGCCATGAGGCTGGTCAAAAGAAAGGTACCACTAGCTATCCAGCCAAAGGGATGGTCTCAAGGAGAATATCAGGGTTCGGATGGGCTGTGGAGGCCCAAGTCCAGGTGGTTTTCACATCACTGAGACTCTCAAACCACTGTCTGCATTGAGGAAACTTTATCTTATGGTGGAAGATGCATTTATGACTGATATGTATCCAAATCACTGGTATATTTCCTAGATTGTACGAGCTCCATATCTGCACTTAGAAGAAGATCTGAAGAGCTTCAAACATGTTCTGGAAATGAAGAACCATCAGATTCACCAACAGGAGAAGATGATTATGGAGCTAGAAATGCAGGTGAGTTGTCATTTTTCCTCCAGAGGAGACGTCACAGAGATGATAAAGTAAAAGTTTGGTTACAGCAGATGAACTTAAAAAGGGTGAGACAACACATGGTGTTGGGGAAAGACACAAAGAGGTTCATAAATGGCTATGTATTGTGCTGTTCCACTGTCAGCCTGCGTAGCTGATTCTACTGTACCATGTGTCAGGTTTTCACTCAGAAATTGGGATCTTATCCCATCCCTTGATTTCTCCTACACATCCGTTGATCTATGTTGCTTTTTCATGCAATACCGGCTCAGCCTGTTACGTTAGCCAGTGAGGCAAGTGGTGTAGGAAGAATGGAGGAAGGGGAACTTTGTGGAAGGCCAGGGCTTTATTTTGTACACCAGCCTGCACCATGTGCCCCAACAGGAGTCAGGTTCAGGGCTGGAAAGGACAAGTGGAGGAAGATTGAGATGTGTGTGTCTTGCTGCTGCTTGTGCAGGCATTTAGGGAGCTCCCAGCCGCGAGTATGAATTAGCGATATTCAGCAAGCAGTGCCTATGCTGGGAAAGGTCTCTCCAACCCTAAAGCGATGCTTTTCTGCAGCCTGTGCTGTTTTCTCATCCTTTGCTTGTCGGGGTCCCTAACGAAGAACTCCCCGGTTCACCATCAATTACATTTTTTTGTTGGAAAGGGGATTGATTTTGTAAGGCATATCCTACAGTGACAGTAAACGTGTGGCGTGGTGAGAGGATGAGGCACCACCTCAGCTGGGGAGCCAGAACAGCTGGTTCAGCACAGCATTCAGCAAGATTTGTTTCCATTTACGGGGAAATTGGAGAACTCTGATGGTGATTTTGCTGAACGGATGCTTGAGTAAGTGGAAGTAGAGAGAAGTGCCTCTACAACTGAGGCTTGTTAACTGTGCTCCTTCCAACACGCTGCTCCTGGAGCAAAGCCAGCATCTGAAAACATGCGCTGTAGTGTTATACTGAAAAAACAAAAAATCCCAAACAACAACCTACATAGTTCCTGGTCATTTTGCTGCTTTTGCTAATTAACCCCATGTGAGCACACAGGCCTGCTCCTGCCTTTTATCACAGTAAAACACTGGCCCTACTGTTGTCCAAAGGCACAACTGCTTTCTCTTTAAAGAGTTACCTTTCTAGGTGCAAGAACATCTTCAGGGCATCTCCAAATGCTCTGAAAGATGGGGTGCCTCACAAGGGAGCAGGAGGGCATTTCAAATACAGGGTCAGGCTTGGCTCCTTGTCCTCCCTAAGGGAGGCTAGAAATGAAGGTGGCAGGAGAGGAGTGGTATAGGGTGAGGGTTGCAGTGGAGGGGGAAGGAGATGCACAGATCTCTTCCATGCTTCATGCTGGCATAGCTACTACTTATTAGAACTACTGAGGAAGCAGAGAGGCTAGCCGTGGTAGTGATGCCTCTCTCAGAGCATTTCAAAACAGGGCCAGAATCCTTGTGCTGCTCTAACAAAATGTACTGGGAGAGGCCAGAATATCTAAGAATCGGGAGTATCCTTTACAGTTACCTGCATAGACTGGGAACCACTGCACAAAACTGATGTCTCCACTATGAAGTGTGAGTTATTGCAAACTCCTGTGCACAATATTTTGGTTCTTTATAAAAGGTTGGGAAATTGAATAACCGAGCTTACACAGAAATAAGGTTACCCTGTGATATCTTGTTTTCTTCCAAAAGTGTTGAATCCAGCAAAATTCAAACTGCTGGAAAACCAAGAACTAAGGTGATAAATTATGTCATATTCCAAACTTGGGGAAAAGAGGGCATCTGAGGCTGTGCTACATTTTACTGATGTTTTAATACACTGCTATTGACATGCTCAAACTTTGTCCTTGAACTGTCCTGAGGAAAAGCTACCTCTGCTTCGGATGGGATTAATGTCATTTAATTGTAGCTTAAAGTTAAATGACTAGTTTAAGCCTGTCATTTAAGCCAACACTGCCAGCAGTGGAGGGAAGTGTCTCCAAAGGGCAGCCCACCTCATGTGAATGCAGCAGCCATCTAAGGCTGCTTCTGGGCGTAATCCGCCCTGGTGGGTAACTCCTTCCTCCCCATACCCATGGAATCACAATCCTAGAGGTTGGATACCAGACATTTATGTCCAATGAGGTTAGTTGAGCTGGATGAGGCACATCATACCACCTGGCATTCCTCCTTCATCGATATGATGAAGTGGGCTGACCACTCCCACTACAGTGTCCTCTTCATGCTGGGCATCCCCATGCTTCCCAGGTGCCACCAGCTCCCTGTCCACAACAACAGCTGGTAACGCTGGCGCCTGAGGGATGAAAGTTGTCAGGGCATCATCAAGGAAGACGTTTCATTTGTGCTGACAAGACTAAGAACCTCCTTTTCCTCAGTTAGAAGTAAGGGTTGGTTCGGCTCTGCCTCCACTCCATGCTCTGCTGATGACCCCACTTGCTTCACCAGTATGATGTGGTGTGAGTCAGACCTCTAAGTCTTAGCTGCATCTCAAGATGACCACATCCATCTATCCCCAAATGTTAGAATTTGCTCTAGGGAGAAATAAAGATAAAGAACAAATCCTCTTGGATCAGGTGTTGGGCTTTCTTCAGACTTAACGAACCTTCTTTTGTTGCAGGTTGAGAAAAAATTTAAACTGGAAGAAAAAATCACCATGCTGCAACAGCAGAATGAAGAACTCAGAGCCAGAATTGAGCAAAACACTGTCATAACAAGGTTTGTGCTGGTATTTGCAATCTGTCTGAGCCTGAAAGGAGACTGCAGATCTTGACTGCCCACGGCTGACACTTATTTCAGAAGGGGAAAAACTTACTTCCTCCTGAACGTCTATTGGTGTCCTGATCTGCTTGTTTTATTAAACAATCCGTTTTATATCGGGGTTTGCTTACTCTAACTTAAGGAATGCCACATATCTGTCTGTGTATTTCCATGATTTTGACATGCTGCTGAGAGCAAAGTTGCCGGTGGCTTCTGATCTCAGTGTCAGTGCCCTGAGACCCCACAGTCAGTGGGTAACAAAGGTGGGAAATGGGGCAATTTCAGAAGAGACATCATCACGGTGCCACTGTCACTCAGGCAGGGTTATCCTTAGGTGGGTTTTTTCATCTGCACTGTCTATTTGCACCCTTGTCACAACCTGATAAGGGTGACACGGCTCCGTGTGTTAGGTAGTGTAGAAATAGAGAAGGGTAGGACAGTCCCTGTCCCAGAGAGTTCATAGTCTGCTGTAAGGGAAGAGACGGCAGCTGGAGCCAGGCAGAAAGGGTACCAGGGGGAGACGCTGGAGCTGAACTTGTCCCAACACACCAGCTGTCACTGTTGCCCCAAATGATGCCATTGGCCTAAAATGCAATCTAAGTTTTAGCTGACTTTTTAAGGCTTTGGTGTCTCATCTCTGGTTTCAATTTAGTTTTTATCTTTCCGGTGCCTCCTCTATTAACGGTTTAGCCTTTTAAAAAAATTGTCTCTTGCGTGTAGATATTTTTAAAAGGCAGCATTGCTTGTACTAACATTCAGGTTGGGCTGAGGATTATGTTTCATCACGCCTGATTGTAAATAGCTGTAACACACGTGTCGCTGTCTGAGGAGGGTATCTACATACAGCCTTTCTGTGCCCGGGGAGGAAAAGCAGGAATTTTTAAGGTCTGGTTCACCAGACCAGTTTGGGACACCCGCTTTTGGACTGGACGAATTGTGGTCTGGAAGTGGCAGTCTCTCTCCAGGCCTGTGACGGCAGCCAGGGTGCCTGGTTCGGTGCTTGGTGTCTCCCTGCGCAGCAGCTCCCTGCCCTCGGCTGGGCGAATAGCACCCTCCACCCCCTGCCAGCAGCCGGCTGCAGCGCTTTGCTTCGTGCCTGTAACTGTGTAGGTACTGGTTTCGAAGAACATCTACCAGGAGAAATTCTGAATTTGAGGTCGGCCTGAAAACTCAACTTAGAGGACAGTCATTTTCAGCAGTAGCAGTTTGGGGACAGCATCAGACAGGGCTTTGAAGCTGGCGTTGTTAAAACATGTGTTTTCCTGGCAGCGGTAGCCACCCCAGCTGCTCGTTTCTGTTGTGCTGGCGCTGCCTGGGAAGTGCAGGGTGAACGAGCTCAGGGAGCTGCCCTTGCCGGGGAACAGCGCGGATTAGAGCTATTTCTGTTGATTTGCAGTTTGGGAGCCCGCGCGGCCGTGGCAGCCCAGCAGCAGCAAGAGGAGGGAGGGGAGCGGGAGGGATGAGGACAAGAGCAAAGCCAGCCTTTGCAGCACGGCCAGGATGGGGGTCCTGGAGGCATCAGGGGGCTGAGGGGCGCACTACAGAGCTATTTCCAATCATAAGCCAAGGGCAGGTTCAAAGGAAGGGAGAAGAGCCTTGCAGGTAGATCATGCACCAGCTTTGGGCACAGGAACTCCACAGAATCTCTGCTGGGACTTCCCCAAGTGCTTGAATGAATCATCTGATTTCCCAACATCTCAGATTCTCCCTCCAAATTAACCAGCATTTTCTTGGTTCTCTGGACTGGGGATGTTTGAGGAATGGTTGTTTCCAGCACCCTAGAGATGAAGGTGACCAGGAGGGTGTCTGGTCTCTGTTGGCATAACCTAGGCACCTACTGACCTCTCAGCCTTTTGGGAGAGGCTTTAACATGAGTTGAGGGCACGACTCAAGTGCTTTCCCCTGCATCCCTACCATGTCAGTGTGCCCCTGCAGACCTCTGTGGCTTTATGGCTGTGATTTGTTACAGCTCCTCAAACTGCAGGGAGGCTGGCAGAGGAACGCGTCTGATCCTAAGTCTGCAGTGCTGGGGATAGGTTAGGTCTAAAATTGGAGCATATATCTCAAGATACAAACTCAATAGTGAGAACACATTTGCTTTTACATTGCCTCTCTTCCTTCTTCTGTCTGAATGATGAAGAGGGGCTGAACGGGCCTCTCTGCCTTTTAGAAGCAGCAACGCTGCATCTGCCCATCTCCCTGCCCCTGGCGCAGCAGAGGCAGATGCAGGTTGGCTGGGCTGAAGGCAGAGTCTCTGCTAAAGGATGCCGGCACTGCTGGGCTGTGCGAGCTGCCGCTGTCTCCATGTGGCATGAAGGTGGCTCTGCCTGTGTCCAGTCACGTCACCTTAGGTGACACAGTGTAAATTACCAGCGCAATGTGCACGAGGCTAAAATAAGTGCGATAAGCTCCTTTCTCCATCCACGTGCCAAAGCAGGTCTCTCTGGAGGACAT
This sequence comes from Chroicocephalus ridibundus, assembly GCF_963924245.1. Classification (NCBI taxonomy): domain Eukaryota; kingdom Metazoa; phylum Chordata; class Aves; order Charadriiformes; family Laridae; genus Chroicocephalus; species Chroicocephalus ridibundus. Next base: position 149,894 of record NW_026961297.1, read on the forward strand.
GTCCACATGCTGTAAGGTGTGTTCACAGGCATCTGGCTACTTTTCTGCTCAAAGGTCTCCCTGCTTACCTGCTCCTGCCCAAGCGTAATGGGGCTGCAGAAGCTAGGTGTTCCTGCATGCATCCTCCAGGATGGTGGTGTTGCCAGCACATGCCCAAAACACTTGTCTGTCAGGTCCCGCAGCCTGCCTGCACTGCCCTGTCTTTTTTAAAACCAGTCACCTGGTTAGGTGAGACCTTACTGCAGCCTTTCAGTACTTAAAGGGGGCTTATAAGAAAGATGGGGACAAGCTTTTTAGCAAGGGCCTGTTGTGATAGGACAAGGGGTAATGGTTTTAAACTAAAAAAGGGTAGAGTCAGATTACATATACGGAAGAAAGTTTTTACAATGAGGGTGGTGAAACACTGGCACAGGTTGCCCGGAGAGGTTGTAGATGCCCCATCCCTGGACACATTCAAGGTCAGGTTGGACGGGGCTGTGAGCAACCTGATCTAGTTGAAGATGTCCCTGCTCGTTGCAGGGGAGTTGGGCTAGATGACCTTTAAAGGTCCGTTTCGGCCCAAACTATTCTATGATTCTGTGATTCTAGGGACGGAATGAGACGTGACACGACGGGACGGGACGGGACGGGACGGGATGGGACGGGATGGGATGGGATGGGATGGGATGGGTTGGACGGAGGTGCTGGGGGTCCTGCCTGGCCCTGCCTCTTGTGCAGAACTGGCTGCATTAATTCCACCACCTTACATGTTGTCCTGCTTACCTCTCCAGGCAACTGTCAGAGGAGAACGCTAATCTTCAAGAATACCTTGAGAAAGAAGTGGAGGAGAAGAAGAAGCTGAGCAGGACTAATGAAGAGCTTCTCTGGAAGCTGCAGGAGAGAGAAGCCGTGAGCCCCGTGAAACTCCCACCGCCATCGTCCACTTCTTTTTATCGCTGCTCATCAGGGCACTCCTCTCCAGCAAAAGTCAGAACCTTGCGGCGATGATTCGGCGCCTGACCCCCAAAGGTCCCCTGCCTTTTCTGCATTTCCAATCTGCTACATGTTACCATCCAGCGAAGTATTACCATCAACAGGCGCCCAGGGTTCGTGGCTGCAGGCATGCTCGGTAGCTGCATAGCTTTGCACTAGGCAGGGTACTCTTATCGTCCCCACATAGGAGCTCTTGGTTCTGACGTGTTGATTAGGGTAGCAAAAAAGATAGCAAAAAGCTAGGACAGCAGAAGGTTAGGATAGCAAAACGTTTAGCTTGGTGTACTAACATTTTAACTGTGGTTAGAGCCAAAAGTTGGAAACTACTATATTAATGGTTCATCAGAATGAACTTTTGCTGCAGTATTTCAGGTTAGTTACAAATACAGTTCAAGCTGTTAATATTTCTGTATATGTGTCTGTGTTTATATACATGTACGTCTTGTACCTTTATACCTATATATAGACACACACACATATATATGTAGTTGAAGATGTTCTGAATTGCTTTTTTTATATTATTGGATACTACTAGGCTAGAGATGAGAAACCTGAGGGTTTTTAGCGAATTTGATAGAGGTTACTGGTTAACGTGTTTCAATTTTAGTGAATTTAAATCCTAGTTAGGTCTTACCTTGTTTTACCTTGTCCTGGTTTGGGTACAATTAAAATCTCTGCTTGTAGGTTCTGGTCCATTTTGATTTATTTAAAGTCCCGTAAGCAAGAAGGAGAAGGTAAGTTATTCAACCTCGATCTTTGCTTGCCAAGAGGTTGCCAGTATTAGGATGAGATAGCGGGCACCTGATGGGGCTCCGGGTTCCTCCCATCTGTAACACCAAACAGTGGTGCAACACCAGCGGACTACATGGGCGCAACTGAGGTCAGAATTTCTTTCCTTCCCCATATATATATTACTTCACATTGCTAAAGCTTACGCAAAGTTCCAGAGCACTTTTAAGGTTCATGGAAAAAAGCGGCTAAACTACCTTTAACTTTCCCTGCTTGGGGTTCACCCAGGCTTGGCGTGACCCCCACCCGAGGGGGTGGCGAGGATGAGGAGTGGATGGGGTGGGACGGGCTGCAGGTCCCTCGTGGGCACTGCTAGCAAGAAAAACAGTATGCCTGAGCGTAATTTTTTTGGAAAAAAGGGAGATCTGTGGGATGCTTTTCTACCCAGCTTGGGGCAAAGAGCCTGCGTGCATTCCTGCTCTGAGCACCGGGGTCAAAGTAAGCGAGAGACGGTACGTGCAGAGAATCCCCGGGGTGCAGGAGCACAGCGGGGAGGGCGGCGCTCCTACCCGGCTCTGCTCGGATGGGAGCTGTGCTTCAGCTTTCCTGGGAAGTACTCAGGATTCACAGACCGCAGCTTAGATACAGCTTCAATCACCATCAAAGCGCCTGTGGCTTGTTCCACAGCACTAGAAAAAAAAAAAAAAAATTGATTTTTTTCTCCTTTTTAGAGAAATGTATTTTTGTAGCAGCTTTTGCGTGATACTGTGATAAACTGAGCATCTTGTTAGAATAGATCCTGCCACACCAACTACTACTGTTGAAGTGCATTACGAGATTTTAGTGTGTCCAGCGAGTAGAACCTGAAAGTAGGACAGGCACCCAACACACACAGGCACACAAAGCCCCTCCTTGCCAAGTACAACCTTAATCCCTTTCATACTTGCTAAATGCACAGATAGCTGCAATACCTACTGCATTGTCATGTTGCAGTCTGCCCAAACAATTCTGAAACAATGAGATCACAGGATCATAGAATGGTTTGGGTTGGAAGGGACCTTAAAGATCATCTAGTCCAACCCCCCTGCCATGGGCAGGGACATCTTTCAATAGATCATGTTTCTCAAAGCCCCATCCAGCCTGGCCTTGAACACTTCCAGGGATGGGGCATCCACAACTTCTCTGGGCAACCTGTTCCAGTGTCTCACTGCCCTCACAATAAAGAATTTCTTCCTTATGTCCAATTTAACTCTACCATCTTTTAGTTTAAAGCCGTTACTCCTTGTCCTGTCACTACAGGCCCTGGTGAAAGGTCTCTCTCCATCTTTCTTACAAGGCCCCTTTAGGTACTGGAAGGCTGCTAGAAGGTCTCCCCGCAGCCTTCTCTTCTCCAGGCTGAACAACCCCAGCTCTCTCAGTCTGTCCTCATTGGAGAGGTGCTCCAGCCCTCGGATCATTTTTGTGACCCTCCTCTGTACTTATTCCAACAGGTCCATGTCTTTCCTGTGCTGGGGGCCCCAGATCTGGACACAGTACTCCAGGTGGGGTCTCACCACATCCGAGTAGAGGGGCAGAATCACCTCCCTCGACCTGCTGGCCACGCTTCTTTTGATGCAGCCCAGAACACAGTTGACCTTCTGGGCTGCAAGCGCACATTTCTGGCTCATGTCTGATTATTCATCCACCAGTGTCCCCAAGTCCTTCTTAGCAGACCTGCTCTCACTCCCTTCGTCCCCCAGCCTGTATCGATACCGGGGATTTACCCAACCCAGATGCAGGACTCTGCACTCGGCTTTGTTAAACCTCATGATGTTCACGTGGGCGCACTTCTCAGGCTTGTCCAGGTGCCTCTGGATGGCATCCCTTCCCTCTAGCGTATCAACTGCACCTCTTGGCTTGGTGTCATCTGCAAATTCGCTGAGGGTGCACTCAATCCCACTGCCTATGTCATTAGTAGAGGTATTAAACGGTACTTGTCCCAGCACAGACCCCTGAGGGACACCACTTGTTACCAATCTCCATTTGGACATAGAGCACTTGACTGCAAGTCTCTGGATGCAGCCATCCAGCCAATTCCATATCCAACGCCCATCCATCAAACCCATATCTGTCCAGTTTAGCGACGAGGATGTTGTGTGGGACTGTATCAAAGACCTTGCAGAAGTCCACGTAGATGGTATCAGTTGCTCTTCCCTTATCCACCAACATAGTCACTCCATCACAGAGGACCACCAGATTAGTCAGGCGGACTTGTTGGTAGTTTCTAGGGGCCTCCTTTTTACCCTTCTGAAAAATGGGTGAGACGATACAACCAGAGTTGTTACCGTGATGCTAATATGAGCTTTTCCATGCTAAACACACTAGAGCATATTGATGGGCTCTCTGAGCCCGTCCTTTTTTAATTTATTCATTCTTTCCCTCTAATTTCTGGTGCTTTCCTTATCACTTTGTTAGTTTAAATTCATATGCAAGAGATGCTTCCAGCAGTGAACTGGGAGTGGGGCTTTTATGGTGGGAAAGCTGGGACCAATCCCAGCTCCACCATCGTTTGGTATCGTTGCCAATCCCTTTCCCATCTGATTTTTGCCTCCCAATCCTGCCTCTCACTGGGTTCTTCCTTGGCACGGCCTCTGGGGCCTACCCGATGGCTAGCAAAGCTGCAGGAAGTTTTGCCTGACCAGTGGGGACCCAGAAACCCATCGCTGTGGTGGGCATGAAGAGTGGTTCCTTCTGGTGCAAGCCCAGAAACGTGGACTTTTTTCCCCCCAAAAAGGTCATTCCTTTTTTTCCTGCTCTTCCTCTCTCCTGTCCCTCCTTGCCTCTGCATGCCAGAGTAGGTGTGAAGGGGAATGAAGACCCCCCGAGCATGCGGCCAAGCCGGTGACTCCGGCTCTCGCCAGGGAGCTGTGACCCTGCACGGTGAGCTTGGCATTCCCAGCGGTGTGGGAGCCACTTCTCTAGTCCTTGCTCCCCAGCCATCCCTGCTCAAAGATGAGCAAGGGGAAGCTTTTGCTTCTGGGGGGCTGGACACTTCCCAAACACCGTGGCCACTGCGGTGGCTTTTCTGTTTTGCAGGGTAGGGCGGCCTTTGGCAGCAGAGGGAACATAGCCAGCGCCGAGCTGGGTTTTGAAAAGGAGAACGTTTGATTTGGTTAATCTTTATTCAACGCAGCGGCAATAAAACCAGCTTATAGTTACTCTGAAGGAGGCCCAGAGACTGGCACCGGGAGCAGGTGACAGCAGTGGGACAGCAGGAGACCCAGCGGCGAGCGGGGGACACGGAGAGCTGGAAAAGCTGCAGGAAATCTCTGTTTTTCTGCAGGAAAGCGCTGTTTGGCCCCATTGGGACAACACCTCCCGCGGCTGCCGGCTCCGAGGGGTTATCTCGGCCAGCGGCAAAGTCTTGCGGTGGGGGCGGGCGGTGGGGAGGAAAGGAAAAACTATCAAGTGCAAAAATCAGGTATTTTACGTCTCTGCACTGATGGTGGTTGTGTCCCATGGACACGCTGAGGAGCCTCTGTACAGTTTCCCATGCAGCAGGAGTTCTGTGGTCCCGTTTACTATGTGGCTAATGATTACAGGAAGAGTTTGTATTATTTCGGTTATGATGTACAGATAAGTGTAATACATTCCTGATAATAAATACATGCGCCAGCGCACATGGGGGCCGACGCATAGGAACCAGCGTGTCCTGCCGTGTTTTCTGTATGTCTGTGCACACAGGAGCTGGAGTAAATGGAAAACAAAGGAAAACCCCATTAGAGAGTTACCCTGTGACAGTAGAGGCCAAAGCCAGACAGCCACTGAGCCTCCTGGCAGCGGGGCTGGGTGGCTGGGTTACCTGACTCTGCTTTACGTGCTATAAATTAGATCAAAAATCCCATGAATTCATTTTCTAAGGGTACTTCCAACGCAACTGGGGCTCCTGGGAGACCTGGGATCGTGGTCTGCGATGCTTTTATTAAGGTGTCGTGCTTCAGCACGTGGTAAGGGGAACATTTTCTGCCGGTGGCTCAGGCACAGCAGCAAAGACGCACGCTCAGCAATGTGCCGGTCACCCACATTTCAACACCCCTTCCCCTGGCCCTGCCCTCCCACTGAGGACACCCCGTTCGTCAGGCTTTGCCACAAGGATTGAGAAGGGGCCAGGGCACGTCCCACCTCAGGAATGGGCCCGATAACGTCCTTGTGAAAGATTTCCTACCAGGCCCCTGGCTCGCTTAGCACAGACGAAGCCGTGAAGGACCACGACTGGGAGGAGAAGGAAAGCGGCAGCTCTAAAGGAGCTGTAAACACGCCAACGGTCAGTCGCCGTGGAGACCAGCTTCAGTGCAGGTAAGGCCTCACTGGGGAAGGGGATCGCGGCGGATAAGGCCGGCAAAGGGCTCTTTTGAGGGCTCTTTCGAGGGCTCTCGTAGCCAGGAAAGGCGGCTAGCTCGTGCCGAAACCGGCAGCTCGGGGGCGGGCTGCTGACGCGGCAGGGGCGGAGTCAGCATCACACGCGGCAGCTCTAAACGGGTGGTCCCGGAGCGCAGCGGCCGGCCGCTGCGCACCCAGCACGCGGGTAGCCTACGTGGGTCACCCAGGGCGGCACCGCAGTGCGAGCGAGCGAACGAACAAGGAGCAGCATTTCGTACGGTGGGTCACTGGAAGCCTTGAGTCTAAGGTAAGCAGAAGCTGGGCAACCACAAGCAGAGGAACATCGGCGTGCAAGGGCACCGGCTCAGGGCGTGAGGGAAGCGAACAGCAGAGATCCTCCATCTCCCGGCACGAGAAAAGAACATGGCTGTAAAACAGTCAAAAGCTTCTGCGAGGAAGAACGTGGGAACTCAGACTGAGCTCCTCTGCAAGCATGTGGCTGTGCAGGTCTCGGGCTGTAATGAATGCCTGAGTCTGGCACTGCTCCCACAGGGTTCCAGAGACACTGTGTGCATACGGTGCGATCAAGTAAATGATCTGCTCAGGAAGGTGGTTGAACTGAAGGAAGAGGTAGAAAGGTTAAGAAGTATTAGGAACTGTGAAAACGAAATAGATTGGTGGAGCCATACCCTGAGGCAAAGGCAGCAGGAAGAGGCTCTATCAGAAGTGGATGACCCACTTCCCTCCTGTCACCAGGCAGAAGGAGAGGACTCAAGGGATAAGGGGGAGTGGAGTCAGATCCCTCCTCGGAGAGGTAAGCGAAACCTCTCACGGCCCCCCTCACCATCCCAACTGCCCTTACGTAATAGGTATGAGGCTCTGGAAATTGAGGACCAGGCGATTGAGGATGGAGAAGCTGATCCATCCAGTGAAATGCCCAGTGCTCGTCACTCACCCCCACGCCTCAGGACGTCCTCAACAAAGAAAGAAAGAAGGGTTATTGTAGTAGGTGACTCCCTTCTGAGAGGAACAGAGGGTCCTATCTGTAGACTGGACCCATCCCACAGGGAAGTCAGCTGCCTCCCTGGGGCCAGAATTAAGGACATACGGAGGAAACTCCCTTCCCTGGTCCAGTCATCAGATTACTATCCGCTACTGATATTTCAGGTAGGCAGTGACGAAGTAGGTACCAGAAGTCTGAGGGCAATGAAGAATGACTTTAGGGCCCTGGGACGGCTGGTTAAGGGATCGGGAGCACAAATAGTGTTCTCTCTATCCCACCATTTGCAGGGGTAGACGAGGGGATAAATAGGAGGAGCCAGCAAATTAACTCCTGGCTCCGCGACTGGTGCGTCCGGCAGGACTTTGGCTTTTTTGAACATGGGCTGATCTACAGGAAACCAGGCATGCTGGCATCAGGCGGGGGAAGCCTAACCCGAAGGGGAAGAAAGAGACTGGGACAAGAATTAGCAGGGCTTATCCATAAGGCTTTAAACTAGGATTGATGGGGGATGGTGACGAAACCAGGATCACAAAAGTGGTGCCTGGGAGCAACATAGCCCTGCTCATGGGTAAAAGTGATAGCAAGGTCTTGCAGCCTGTCTCAGCGATGGTGGGGGATAGTGAATTGTGTGGCAGCATAGACACAAGGAGTAGTGATAATTTGGTAACTACAGTAGTGTCCGAGAATGATCATGTGCAAATCAGGGCCTGTCCCCCCAAGAAAGTGGCAGGACAATTAACCCAACTGAAGTGCATCTACACTAATGCACGCAGCATGGGGAATAAGCAGGACGAGCTGGAGGCCATCGTGCAGCAGGGAAACTATGATGTGGTTGCCATCACGGAAACGTGGTGGGAAGACACACACAAGTGGAGTGCTGTAATTGATGGCTACCAGCTTTTCAGAAGAGATAGGCAAGGGAAGAGAGGTGGTGGGGTGGCCCTCTATGTTAGGGGCGGTTTTGAATGTCTAGAACTCAACAGTGTGAATGACAGTGTTGAGTGTGTATGGATAAAAATCAAGGGGAAGGCCAACAAGGCAGATATCATGATGGGAGTTTGTTATAGACCCCCTAATCAGGATGTAGAAACCGATGAAGTATTCTATAAGCGGCTGGCAGAGGTCTCGCGATCATCTGCCCTTGTTCTTGTGGGGGATTTCAACTTCCCGGATGTCCGCTGGGAATACTACACAGCAGAGAGGGAACAGTCCCGGAGGTTCCTGGAGTGTGTGGAAGACAACTTCCTAACACAGCTGGTGAAGGAACCTACTAGGGGAAGTGCCCTACTGGACCTACTGTTTGTTAACAGAGAAGGTCTTGTGGGGGATGTAAAGGTTGGAGGTCGTCTTGGGCACAGTGACCATGAAATGATAGAGTTTTCAATTCTTGGTGAAGGGAGGCGGGGAGCCAGCAAAACTGCCACCTTGGATTTCCGAAGGGCAGACTTTAGCCTGTTTAGGAGCATGGTTGAGAGTGTCCCTTGGGAGGCAGTTTTGAAGAGCAAAGGTGCCCAGGAAGGCTGGTCATACTTCAAGCAGGTGCTCTTAGAAGCACAGGAGAAGGCCATCCCCATGTCCCGAAAGACGAGCCGATGGGGAAGAAGGCCAGCCTGGCTAAATAGAGAGCTTTGGCTGGACCTCAGGAAAAAAAGGAAGGCTTACATTCTCTGGAAAAGGGGCTTAGCAACTTATGAGGATTATCAAGATATAACAAAGCTATGCAGGGGGAAGATTAGAAGGGCCAAAGCTCAATCAGAACTCAGCTTGGCCACTGCAGTTAAAGACAACAAGAAGAGATTTTTCCAGTATATCAACAGAAAAAGGAAGACTAGGGAAAATATAGGTCCACTGATGAATGAGATGGGTGCCCTAGTGGTGGAAGACACAGAGAAGGCAGAGTTACTGAATGCCTTCTTTTCTTCGGTCTTCGCTGATAAAGCCGTCCCTCACGCATCCCATACCCTGGAGGCAAGGGGGAAGGTCTGGAGAGAGGAAGACTTTCCCTTAGTTGAGGAGGACCGGGTCAGAGACTACTTGGCCAAGCTGGACATTCATAAATCCATGGGCCCTGACGGGATGCACCCGCGAGTGCTGAGAGAGCTGGCAGATGTTATTGCTAGACCACTCTCCATTGTCTTTGCAAGGTCATGGGGAACAGGAGAGGTGCCTGAGGACTGGAGGAAGGCTGACATCACTCCAATCTTCAAAAAAGGCAAGAAGGAGGACCCAGGGAACTACAGGCCGGTTAGTCTCACCTCTGTCCCTGGGAAGGTAATGGAGCGACTCGTTCTGGATGTCGTCTCCAAACACATAGAGGAACAGGAAGTTATTGGAAGTGGTCAGCATGGATTTACCAAGGGCAAATCATGCCTGACCAATCTGATAGCTTTCTATGATGTTATAACTGGTTGGCTGGATGAGGGGAGAGCCGTAGATGTCATCTACCTTGACCTTAGCAAGGCTTTTGACACTGTCTCCCATAACATCCTCATTAGGAAGCTGAGGAAGTATGGGCTAGACGAGGTGACAGTGAGGTGGATCGAGAGCTGGCTGAGTGACAGAACTCAGAGGGTTGTGATCAGCAGCACAGAGTCCAGTTGGAGGCCTGTAACGAGTGGTGTCCCTCAGGGGTCAATACTTGGACCAATTTTGTTCAATATATTCATTAATGACCTAGATGAGGGGACAGAGTGTATCCTCAGCAAGTTTGCTGATGATACCAAGCTGGGAGGGGTGGCCGACACTCCAGAGGGCCGTGCTGCCATCTAGCGTGACCTGGACAGGCTGGAGAGCTGGGCAGAGAAGAACCAAATGAGGTTCAACAAAAGCAAGTGTAGGGTCCTGCACCTGGGGAGGAAGAATGCCAAACACCAGTATAGGTTAGGGGCGGACATGCTGGGAAGCAGCTCTGAGGAGAAGGACCTGGGGGTCCTGGTAGACAGCAAATTATCCATGAGCCAGCAGTGTGCCCTTGTCGCCAAGAAGGCCAATGGCATCCTGGGCTGCATAGGGAAGACTGTGGCCAGTAGGTCGAGGGAGGTCATTCTCCCCCTCTACTCTGCCCTGGTGAGGCCACAACTGGAGTACTGTGTCCAGTTTTGGGCTCCCCAGTTCAAGAGGGACAGGGAACTACTGGAGCGAGTCCAGTGTAGGGCAACCAAGATGATTATGGGACTGGAGCACCTCCCTTATGAGGAAAGGCTGAAAGAGCTGGGACTCTTGAGCCTGGAGAAGAGAAGGTTGAGGGGGGACCTGATTAATGTTTACAAGTATCTAAAGGGTGGGTTTAAGGAGGACGGAGCCAGACTCTTTTCAATGGTTCCCAGTGACAGGACAAGGGGCAATGGGCACAAGCTGGAACATAGGAAGTTCCGTTCAAATACACGGAAAAACTTCTTTACGGTGAGGGTGACAGAGCACTGGAACAGGCTGCCCAGGGAGGGTGTGGAGTCCCCTTCTCTGGAGATTCTCAAGACCCGCCTGGATGCAGCCCTGAGGGATGTGCTTTAGGCAATCCTGCTCTAGCAGGGGAGTTGGACTAGATGATCTCTAGAGGTCCCTTCCAACTCTGAAGATTCCGCGAAGAGCAATTCCGGGATCCTGGAGGACTAAGGTGCCATAGAGATGCGAGTTGGAGGACTGAGGGGGCACTTCCTGGGTCCTGGAGGACGGCGGGGCCATGGAGATGTACAGCCAGAAAACTGCTGGGCACTGACTGGGGCACGGTAACGCGCAAGAGCCGATACTGGAGTGCCGACGGCCGCTCTCGAGGCCGGGCGGGCAGCACCGATCGCGCTCCAGTTGGCGTGGAGCTCGCCGGAGTCCTGGCGGTCCTGGTTCGCCCTCCGGCCGCCGCTTTCTTGGGACACTCGCCGGACTGGCCTCCGCGAAGCCGCGCATGCGCACGAGCTGCGGCACCAACGCACAGCGCTGCCGGGGGCGGGGCCAAAGTGCACACGCGGCTCCCCACCTGCAGGACCGGCCTGCAGCCGCTGGGCGGCAGCACCCCCTCCATTATTTCCACACACAGGTATATATATTTAGGGAATTTATATTATCTGTTTACACTTAGACAGAAAATCTGCTTAGACTTCTACGTTGACACTTATGATACCGAATATATATATTTAGACTGTCTGCTTAAACATCTATTTTGACAGGAATATCTTCTTATAAATACATTTTAAGTATTTTTATATTGTAGGATCTTTTATATAACACAGAAGCACAGGATCAGAGAATCCTTAGAGATAGAGGTTTTTATTTTGAACTTTACATACATAAATTAATATTATTTCTCAATATATAATTCTCATATATAAATGAGAGAGCTTGTTCGCTGTTTCAATACCTCACACCCATAGTTACAGGTTCTCACATTTTTTAATGCATCCCAAGAATTTTCAGACGTTTTCGGGGGTGTGAACCACCGCTTTTGGGAGACTGTCACGTAAACCCCCCATCCCCCACTCACCTGCTCCTCTGCTGCATCATCGCTGCCCCGGTGACATCGCAGTGTCCCAAATGACAGAGACACCATTCTATTCCCCCCAAAAAAGGCCCAAAACGCCCAGAGCCAGGGCTGGCCCCTTCCCCTCAGCGGGACTCCACCACTGGCTGCAAACCTGGTGCCAGGACAGTCCCAGGGGGACGTGGCGGGTACTGGGGAGGAGCTCCAGGGGGTCCCAGAGGGCTCTTGGGTTCTCTGGGGGGCTCCGGGGGGGACCTGTGGGGTCCTAGAGGGGGTGTGTGGGGGTGTTGGGGGGAATGTGGGGGGTCCCAGAAGGCTCCACGGTGCCCTGGGGGGAACACGAGAGGTCCTAGAGGGTCCTGGATAGTCCCACAGCGGTCCTGGGAGAACATGAAGGGTCGCACGGCCATCCTGCAGAGCTCTCGGGGGGACAGGGGGGTCTAGGAGATTCTAGGGGGTCTCCGGGGGATCCTGAGCGGGTTTGGGGGAGCCTAGGGGTTATCAGAGGGCTCTGGGGGGTCCCAGGCTGTCTCAGAGAGCTCCGGAGGGGGTCCCAGTATCCCCACACCTGCGACGTGGACGGTGACGGCACAGGCCCCCAAGCAACAGCTGGTGTGGAGAAGGCAGCCTGTGCTGGGGGGAAAACGTGGCAGTGATGGGGGACGCTCCCTTGAAGCCAAAGACAATGAGCTGGGAGGAGTCGCTGAGCCCCTCGCAGACCCTCGGCTACAGCTCGCTGTAGGCCTCCTCATCCTGTGGGAGGAGGGTCACGGGGACCCTGAAACGCTGGGGGATGCCTCCACCCTCCCCTCCCACCCCCAGCCCCCCTGCACCCCCCCCATCACCCCTCAGCCCGTCCCTATCTCCCCCTCACAGCCCCTCTCCAACGCAGGACCCACTTCAGGCCATAGCCCCGCCCCTCCCCAAACTCAGGGTTCCCCCAGCACCCCATCCCCCAGCTCAGGGCTCCCCTCTTGCCCCCACCACCACCACGGCCCCCCCAGGGCTCCCTTCAGGCCCCCACGTCCCCATCCCAACCCCCTCCACTGCCCCCCCCTCAGAACCCCCTGTTTGCCTCCATCACACTCTCAGGGCCCCCCTCCCCACTGTCTGGGCCCCCTCAGCCCTCCGTTCCCCCAGCCCCCCTCAAGGCCCCCCCTCACCCCTCGGCCCCCCCCAGATCCCCCTCAGCCCCCTCATTCCCCCCACAAAGCCCCCCCCCAACCCCCCACCCCGAGAGTCCCTTCAGCATCCCCCATCATCCCTCAGTCCCCCTCGGAGACCTCTCAGGACCCCCAGCCCCTCTCAAGGCCTCCCCATTACCCTCAGGAACCCCGTGCTCCCCCTCAGCCACTCCCCAGGGACAACTCAGCCCCGCCCGTCCCCCTCAGAACGCTCCTCTTCCCCTGCATCAGCTGCCTCCACCGCACCTCGGGGCCACCGCAGCCTCCCTGCTGCCCCCAGCCTCCCTCAAGTCCCACCCTCAGTCCCCCCAGTCCCCTGCGGGATTCCCCCAGCTGCCCCCAGTCACCCCTCGCGGCCCTCTCAATCCCCCCGCCGTTCCCCGCCACGTTCCCCGTCGCCTCCTGCTCACCTTCACGTGGTCCAGCTTCCTCACCACGTGCTCGCGGCGGCACCGCGGGCCCGGCCCGACCGAGCGCCCAGCGCCCGCCCGCCGCGCCCCGCTCTCCGCCCGCACCACGCGTCTCCGATTTCGAGCCGGCCGCCATTTTTCCCCAGCCCCCTCTGCTACCAGAGCGCCCCGCCCACAGCGCGTGCCCATTAGTCGCCGCCCGCCCCCGCTCACTCACCTTATTTGCAGCAGCGCCGCTCTATTGGTCCGTCGCTGCCGTCAATTCCCACCGCCCCGCAGCCCCTGCGAGCGACACGACCAATGGAAGCGCGGCGAGGCGATCCGACCCGACCTATGGGAGCTCTCATTGGCCCACCCGCCCGTCCATCCGCCCGGCAGCGGTTGCAATGCCTCAGTACAGCGGTGTGGCGTGCACTGCGCAGCGAATGTGCTCTGCAGCGCTGCCACCTTCTGGCCACAATGCTGTACTGCAGGTGGGGCGACAACGCATGCGCAGTCCAGACGTACGGCACACGGACTCCCGAAATCCACCGTGTACAAGAAATATATGCAAGAAATTAAAATTTATTTGGGGAGACAGATAGAGGGAAAGGTTGCAAGTTTTATTTAAAACTAACAGGGATCAAGAAACATAAGCAAGAATTAGAAATAATGAGATGGAAAGTAAGAAATAAAGTTTGAAAAGATACCGGGTACAAGAGAGAGAGTCAAGCACGAAAACAACAAGGACAGGGAGCGTAGCAGAAGTCATCTGTGGTGGTTTGACCTTGGCTGGCCCCTTCGTACTCCCCCAGCCACTCTATCGCAGCCCTTCCTCAACAAGGCAAGGGGAGAAATTAAAATCAAAAAGCTTGTAGGTTGAGACAAGGACAAAGAGATCTCTCATCGCCACAAGAGCAACAGACTCAATTTGGACTAGATGATCTCTAGAGGTCCCTTCCAACTCTGAAGATTCCGTGATTCCGTGATTCACCCCCAGCCCGACCACCGCCACCCTGGGGGCCCTGGGCAGCCCCCTCGGGGCGCTGTGGGGCAGGGACAGCATGGGGCTGGTCGTAAGCGGTGCGGGGCTCCGCTCCCAGCGGGGAGAGCTGCCGGGGGAAGCCGCACAAGCCGAGCCAGACCTTTTCCAGCAAGCCGGCGCCAATGGAGCTGCTCTCTGCCATCGTGACGCTCCCGCAATCGGCCCCGGCTGCTCTCTTCAAGGGCGCAAGTGCCCCAAAGGGCAGAGGGAACGGCCGGGACCTCTCCCAACAGGGACAGCTTCAGGGCAGACATGGGCATTTTTGGCTCGAGGAGCTCAGGTACCCCGGGTTTTCCCCCCTGCAGACGCACGCAGCTCTCAGGGGAGACAAAGAGCGGCACAGAGAGCGACTGATTGGCTTCTGCATAACGAGGAGACCAGCCCTTCGATGGCATAAGCCACCGCTGGGAGGACATGGGACCGGCAAGGTCTCCATCGGGAGGCGCAGCACGGATCGACGGGTCTCTCTGGGTGGCAGAAGGAACCGCCCGTAACAACCAGCAAATCCACTGGCCGCGCCGAGCAACGGCGGCACCGAACGCCTTGGACTCGCCGCCTGCGCTGAGTTCCCGGGACGTCGGCGTTATCCCAGCAAACCCGCGGGTGCTCTGTAAGGCCAGTGCGTTCCTCTGTAAGCTCTTCCTCTGTTCCCTGCCACAGGAATTCCAGCCACCGTGCTGCGCTGCCCAAGGGCTGTTCGCCCCCTAACCCACCCAGTGGCCCACGGCCCACGGCTGAAAGTAAAATAGCGCTCGATTGGAGTCTGTGGCCCCTGGGGTTGGGGGGGTGGTTTGTGTTTGTAGGAGACGTGGGGTGGGAGTCAAAGGCCGGTGGGAAAAATCTGGACGGGGCTTTGGAAGTCGGCTGGGAGGTTTGCCCGAGTTTCAGTGAAACTGAGGTGTCGCTGGTCGTGTCCCCGTGACGGGACAGGCTCCTGTCCCGGGTCGGAAGAAACCCTCTCTGGGGTCATCTGCCCGAGAAGAGGGAGACAAGGGTGCGCTGAGAAGTCAGACACGAGAACCGTCAACGGCTCAGGGCCCTCGTTGACATTAGATGGCATTTCCGAGGGTTAGGGATAAGGTCGTGTCTTCACGAGGCACTAACTCTAAATAAGGGATCTCTTGTGGCTCGGTCGTGAAAAGATTGAAGGCGCCTGACTGGAATATTTGCTTTGGAAATGCCCAAAGAGCAGGCAGCCACCTGGCAGATGTTCATTTTGACGGCTTCTGCTTTCTGCGTTATCTGTTGGACAGACAAGTCACCCGGCGCGGAATCATGCACCGCATTTAAACACGCTGTGGTGTTTTTTGCGTTCCGGGCCTGTTTTGAAAAGAATCGACGAATCGTAGGCGCTGACACCATTGAGGAATATGGGATTAGGAGCAGCCGATGAGAGAAACGCAGACCAGCGGGCGGCACTGGATGCCCCTTGACATTCACAGTGGTGTTCGGGGAGGTTCCCTCTGCCGGCTCAGTGGTGGCGACGATGACGCGCTCGGGTGGTTGTGATCGTGAGCTGCACATTGAAAAAGGTAAATGTCAGCAGTTGGCCGGTTTGACCAAGGGCTGGACAAGAGCCTCCTCAGGGTCTCTCTGAAGGGTGGCTGATCCTACCCGTGCTGTCCCCCCGCCGCCTCCTCAGGGGGAGCGCAAGGCCTGTGGCTTTGACAGTTCGTGTCCCAGACAAAACCCCACCGATGCTTCCGAGCACCCCAAAGTGCCAACAGAAACCAGCTTTTAACAAGCCCAACAAAAAGGGGCGCAGGGCACAGATCTGGAGGTGACTCCCGTTGAGCGCGAAGGAGAAGTGTCCCGTCAAGGAAAGGTCTTGCCAATCCCCAAACGAGTGGACCACCGTTGAGGGCAGCACCCAGAGGGAACCTCCCGTGGGGCCAAGAGCACGTCTGTACCTTTCTCTCTTTTTCCTACAGTCCCTCCTGGGAGGCAGGGGGAGTTTTACCACATTTATTTTCCACATAAATTTTTATCAGGGTTGTTCTCCTCAGGCTCTGACCCGCAGTGAGGCGTCCCACCGTTTTACAGAGGGAAAGGGGAGGGAAAGTGCATGTACCGCTTCTTCTTTGGTGGGAACACTTGGTTCAGTGCTCATCGTGCACACTCGGATGGCGCTGGAGCCTGAGCCACGACCCCAGCTCTCCCCTCGGCTGGTTGGAGATGGATCTTCCCCAGGGATGGAGGCGGGAGCGAGTCTGTCTGGGGTCAATGCCTGGCACATCAACCCCACGGGAGTGTGAAGCTCTGGTGGACTCTGGTGCAATGTTTGCCTTTTTTCGAGTCACCGGGGACTTCACCTGACTGCCATGGCTTTTCAAATATTATGGAGAGTGGCTTGGCAACTCCACCAGCCAGTTCCCTCAGGACTCTGGGACGCATCTTGTCAGCCCCCATAGACTCCTGCATGCTCAGGTTCCTCAGGTGGTCACAAACCTCATCTTTTGCCACAGTGGGGGGGACTTGGCCCCTCAAGTCCCTACCTTGAGGTCCACCCACTCAAGAGGTGTGGGAAGAGAGGTTGGCAGGGAAGACTGAGGCAAAAATGTTGTTGAGTACCTCAGCCTTCTCCTCGTCCATTGTTACCAGTTTGCCAGTCTTGCTCATCAGGAGGGGTACGCTTTCTTTGACCTTCCTTTTCTGGCTGACATATCTATAGAAGCCCTTCTTATTATCCTTTGCCTCCCTTGGCAAGTTCATCTCCAGCTGCGCCTTGGCCTTCCTGACCCCATCCCTAAACACCTGGGCAACATCCCCATGCTCTTCCCAGGGTACCTCTCCCTGCTTCCACTGCCTGTGCATTTCCTTCTTGCCCTTTAGTTTGACCAGCAGGTCTCTACTCAGGCATCACATTGATTAAGGCTTTATCCATGGGGATTATCTCCACCCCAGCCACTCCCAATGCATTGAATCTCCCCTTCCATGTTATTCCTGGTCGCTTCTCTGTCTCATTCCCTGTCCATTGCAGACCAACCATCTGCAATATAAATGTGGGCACCAGATGAACTCCTCCTGGGGCCTTTGACAAGCACTTAGACCTCAAAGAGCAGAGAGGTGCCTCTAGGAGGTCCTCCTCTCCCCGAGATATGCTTCCTCCACTGGTGTCTTTAGGATACATGAGTGGTAAATGGAGAAAGATGGTCAGCCCCTGAGAGCTTGTTAACGTTTGAGTTAGTGGTGAGGCAGTGATTGGTAGTGGGTAGGGATGCCAGAGAGGGCAGAGGAAACTCAGTGACAAACAATTCTTATGGGGAGTGGCTGAGGGAACTGGGATTGTTTAGTCTGGAGAAAAGGAGGCTGAGGGAGACCTTATCGCTCTCTACAGCCACCTGAAAGGAGATTGTAGAGAGGTGGGGGTGGGTCTCTTCTCCCAAGTAACAGGCAATAAGAGAAGGGGAAGCAGCCTCGAGTTGCACCAGGGGAGGTTTAGACTGGATATTATGAAAAAAGTTTACTCTGAAAGGGTTATTAAGCATTGGACGAGGCTGCCCAGGGAAGTGCAGCCATCCCTGGAGGTATTCAAAAGACGGGTAGACGCCGTGCTTAGAGATATGCTTTAGTGATGGTTTTTGTCAGAGTTAGGTTGGTGGTTGGACTCGATGATCTGAAAGGTCTCTTCCAACTTAGGCAATGCTATGATTCTGTGCACCCCAGAATGCAGGTTGCCCTCTTGGCTGCCAGGGCACACTCCTGACTCGTATTAGCCCAGCTGCCAACCAGCGTCCCCACATCCCTTTCTGCAGGGCTGCTTTCTAGCCACTCCTCTTCCAGCCTATACTTGTGGCCACCATTATTTCATCCCAGGTGTAGATTGCAGCGTTTGTTCTTGTTAAACATGCTGAGAGTTGCCTTCTCTGGGTCACGGACACAGGTGCTAAACTGAACAGGGCCCAGGAGCCAGCATCCCTGTGCTGCCCCACAATGCCCCAGCATGTCCCAGTACGTACCCTCCGTTAAGTCCATGCTGACTGCATTTGAAGACAAATTTCTCTTTTTGGTGCCCAGAAATATCACCCAAGAGGAGACTAACTGGTGGCACACTGCTCACCAATGCGAGCTTGTACAGCCAGTGAGTTGTTCCCTGAGTTGCATTTTTGGCCTCGTTCAGAGCTGGGTGCAACACTTGCTTGTCCTCTCTCACAAGAGACCTCTGCTAACCCAATGACTTTTCAAAAGGGATATTCCAAAGAAATGTCAATCTTGTTCTGTAACTTCACTACCACTATTTTGCCTGTTATATGATGGATTTCATTTCTCTAATCTTTCTTATGTTTTCACCTGTCCTGATACAATGACCATGTCTAAAGTCATCTTTCCAGGTGCAGACTGTCTAGACAAGGGCCTTTTCTATTATACTCCCGTTTTCTCCTTCCCTTACTCTTTCTTCATTCAGGTTCCTGTCACCCATCCAGCTGCTGCTTTGAGCTTCACGTGGTTAAAAGTTTCCCTGTCTTTCAGTAGTCTAATTGTCTCCTGTAGCCAACTCTTTAACTATGTTTATATCAACCTTTCTGTACCTATCCATCCAAAGCATTTCTCATAAGATTACCCCTTGCAGAAAAGCAACCTCATTAGAGGCAGCATGTACTTAGCATATGGCCGCAGGGGGTGTTTTATTGTTTACCAAACATGATCCGACATGATCAGGCTTTACTTTTCTTTGCTTGCAAAGAGGAGAAACCCTTCTGTGCCCGGGCGCAGCCAGGTCTATAAGGAGCTCAGGTGGGAGCTGGTGCAATGGAGCTGTAACATCCAGCTGCAGAGACCAGTGGAGAAGTCTGATGGAAGGACACTGATGTAAATCCCAACTGGGCAATGACAGACATGGTGGGGTTGGGGTGGGGGCGGTGAGGAGCAGCATTGTCCATACAGTGTCAGACCTCAAGGGACTGCTTTTCCTAGCCATCCAGACCTCCTGAGGAGACCCTCTGGATCAATATCAGTTGCAGAAGACTTCTATCACCTCTTCTCTAGACTGAAAAGTAAAGTAAAACAAACCCTTTAAAAAAAAACTTATTGGGTTTTCTTTGAAACCTTCCTTCTTAACTACAGTATGAAAGAGCTCCAATTCACTGTAGAAGCCTTGAAGACTTGAAGGAAATTAAAGGAAGAGAAACAGCTTGTTAGGGCTTTCTGTACTTTAATGAGCCCCATGGCGTATTTAGCTCTGAGTCCACGAACCTCAGATACTGAGAGAAGATTGAAAACACTGCTCAAGGAGTCAGAAGCAAAACTCAAAGTACCTTGAAGCACTAACTGGCCACTGAGGCCCATTACTGACAAAGTCTCCCGGTGGACTCTCAGAGGAGATAGCTGGAGGCTGGGATTGCAGGAAGGCAAAGGCACTGTGCAGGTGGCTGTAATGCGGAGAAAACTGTTGCTTTGTTTGATGAAGCAGAAAGGCCAAACCTGACCCTCAGGCCCTGGGAAGGCAGATCCTGCCCCTCAGGTGTGGCTCAGGGCTCTTCCTGGGGGTAGTGGGGTGTGAGGGTGAGCAAGGCCAAGGGTAGGGAGACTGTGCAACACCTCCCGGCTTCCCCATGCCACGGTGAAGCAGAAACCAAGCCCAGAGCCTCAAAATAAAGTTTCTTCTGGTAGGCCTTGGTGGCAGAGGCAACTGCCATAGCCAAGGGGACAATGAGCTTGGTGCTGTTGGGCTTTGTAGCCTTGCCAGAGCCCTGGGCCACCTCCACTGCAGGCTGTCCATCACTGCCCCATGCCTGCGCCTCTTTCCTTGCAGGCTGCAGACACCCATTGTGCTTTCCCACATCGCTCTTACCCCGGCATTTCTATACCTGTGCTGATGTCTCTCCACTCTCACCGGCTGTTCCTTGAAACACAAAGCCATGGGCTAATACAGACTCCCTCTGGGTGACCTCTTGCACCACAGTGCAACCGTTTGAGTGAGATTTCTTTTTCCTCACATGCAGTCCGACCCTTCCAAGCTGCACTTTGTTGAGGTTTCCTTCTCTTCCCACTACCAAGAAAATCTCCATGATCTCTGAAGCCACCCTTCAAGCAGGTGCAAGCTACTGCTAGAGAGCCCTGGGCCTCCACTTCAAAAGGTACAGAAGCCCAGCTCCCTCAGCTTCTCCACACAGGCCCCAAACCCCATCCTGGCCAATGTCCTTTGGAGCTTCTCCAGTTCCTCCTCCTTCCTTCAGAACAGAGAGCCCCACACACAGACACACTAGACCAGATGTGGCCACACCAGTGCTGCGTCAAGGGGGATGATAATCACAGGATCTTCGTGGTTGGAAGGGACCTTTAAGATCATTGAGTCCAACCATACACACACAACCCCTCCACACACACAATCTCCATCACTAGAGCATGCCCTGAAGTGCCACATCTAGACATGTCTTAAATACCTCTAGGGATGGGCACTCAACCACCTCCCTGGGCAGGCTGTTCCAGTGCCTGACCACTCTTTCAGTAAAGTCATTCTTCCTAATATCTAACCTAAACCTCCCCTGCCGCAACTTCACACCATTTCCTCTGGTCCTGTCATTATTCCCCTGGGAGAAGAGGCCAACACCCACCTCTCTCCACCCTCCTTTCAGGGAGTTGTAGAGGGCAATGAGGTCTCCCCTCAGCCTCCTCTTCTCCAAGCTAAACGTGCCCAGCTCCCTCAGCCTCTCCTCATATGACCTGGTCTCCAGACCCCTCACCAGCCTGGTAGCTCTCCTCTGGACACGCTCCAGCACTTCATAGAACCATAGAATCAGAGAATCATTTAGGTTGGAAAAGACCCTTGGGATCATCGAGTCCAACCATCATCTCCACTCTACAAAGTTCTCCCTTACACCATATCCCTTAACACCACATCTAAACGAGTCTTAAACACATCCAGGGATGGTGACTCCACCACCTCCCTGGGCAGCCTATTCCAGTGTCTGACCACTCTTTCTGTGAAGAATTTTTTCCTTATGGCCAGCCTAAACCTACCCTGTTGCAGCTTGAAGCCATTCCCTCTTCTTCTATCGCTAATTACCTGTGAGAAGAGAGACCAGCACCAACCTCTCTACAATGGCCTTTCAAGTAGTTGTAGAGAGCGATGAGGTCTCCCCTCAGCCTCCTCTTCCTCAAACTAAACAGTCCCAGCTCCTTCAATTGCTCCTCATAAGATTTATTCTCCAGGCCCTTCACCAGCTTCGTTGCCCTCCTCTGCCCTCGCTCCAGCACCTCGATATCTCTCTTGGATTGAGGTGCCCAAAACTGGACACAATACTCAAGGTGTGGCCTCACCAGTGCTGAGTACAGGGGGACAATCACCTCCCTCCTTCTGCTGGTCACACTAGTTCTAATACAAGCCGGGATGGCATTGGCCCTCTTGGCCACCTGGGCACACTGCTGGCTCATGTTCAGCCCCTTGTCAATTAGAACCCCCAGGTCCTTTTCTGCCAGGCAGCTCTCCAGCCACACTGCCCCAAGCCTGTAGCGATGCATGGGGTTGTTGTGGCCCAAGTGCAGGACCCGGCACTTGGCCTTGTTGAAGCACATTCCATTAGCATTGGCCCATCGATCCAATCTGTCCAAGTCTCTCTGTAGAGCCTCCCTATCCTCATGTAGATCAACACTCCCGCTTAGCATCGTGTCATCTGCAAACTTGCCGATGATACACTCTATGTCCTTATCAAGGTCGTCAATAAAGATGTTGAACAGAAATGGTCCCAACACCGAGCCCCGAGGGACACCAGTTGTGACCGGCCGCCGGCTGGATTTAATTCCATTGACCACCACTCTTTGGGACCGTCCATCCAGCCAGTGCTTGATCCAGCAGATCGTATGCTCATCCAGGCCGTGAGCCGCCAGTTTTTCCATGAGAATTCTATGGGGGACAGTGTCAAATGCTTTTCAAAAGTCTGGGTAGACAATGTCCACAGCCTGTCCCTCCCAAGGGACTTTGTCCAGCAGTCTTCTGAACAGGTCAAAATTTGCCCTCCGGAAGTCTAAGGTGGCAGTTTTACTAACCCCTCTCCTTGTTTCCCCAAGAATCAGAAATTCGATCATCTCATGATCACTGTGCCCTAGACGGCCACCAACCTTTACTTCCCCGACAAGTTCTTCCCTGTTCACAAGAAGTAGGTCCAGGAGGGCACCTTCCCTGGTCGGATCACTTACCAGCTGTGTGAGGAAGTTATCTTCCACACATTCCAGGAGCCTCCTGGATTGTTCCCTCTCAGCTGTGTTGTATTCCCAGCAGATATCCGGGAGGTTAAAGTCCCCCACAAGAACAACGGCAAGTGATCACGAGATTTCCCCCAACTGCTTATAGAAAGCTTCGTCCGCCTCACTGCTTTGGTTGGGAGGTCTATAGCAGACTCCCACAGCGATAGCAGCTTTATCGGCCCTTAACCTAATCCAAACACTCTCCATCCCGTCATCGCTATACTCGATTTCTGAGCTCTCGTAGCATTCTCTAATATACAGGGCCACTCCTCCACCTCTCCTTTCCTGTCTGTCCCTCCTGAAGAGCTTGTAGCCATCGATTGTGGCACTCCAGTCCTGTGAGGCATCCCACCACGTTTCTGTGATAGCCACTATGTCATAGTTTCCCTCGTGCATCATGGCTTCAAGCTCCCCCTGTTTGTTGCACATACTGCGTGCATTGGTAGAGATGCACTTCAGATGTGCTAATGACTCCAGCACCTTTTTGTGGGTGTGGGCCCCATTTCCCACCAGACCCCTCTCAGGTGCTTCCATGATTTCTAAGCATCTATCCCTTCTCTCCAATGAAATGTCAGAGTGAGAGTCCTCACTATCCTCCCCTTTGATTTATTCCTGACAGGCCCAGTTGTCTCCCCTTCCCCCCTCAGATCTAGTTTAAAGCCCTGTCAATGAGCCTTGCTACCTCCTGCCCCACAATTCTTTTCCCCTTCTGGGACAGGTGCGTTCCACCTGCCACCAGCAGGTCAGGTCACTCCTATAGCAGCCTGTGATCAAAAAACCCAAAGCCCTGCCCATAACACCAGTCCCGGAGCCACGAGTTGACCTGTTGCCTCTTCCTGTTAATTTCCTCATTCATGATTGCCACTGAAGGGATAGAGGAGAACACAACTTGTGTTCCTGACCCCTTAAGCTGTCGCCCCAAGGCTCTAAAATCTCTTTTAATCGATTTTGGGCTCCTCCTACCCACTTCATCACTACCCACCTGAAATACTAAGAGGGGGTATTAGTCAGAGGAGTTTACTAGGGCTGGAAGTTTGTCCAACACATCCCTGACCCGTGCCCCAGGGAGGCAGCAGACTTCCCTGTGAAGTGGGTCTGGACGGCATATTGGCCCCTCCGCCCCCCTCAATAGAGAGTCACCCACCACAATGACCCGTCTGCTTTTCCTTTTGGAGCCAGCTGTGATGCTGGGTCCATGGCGACTTGGTCTTTCTGACGTTCCTGGCCTGGGTGTCTCATCCTCCTCTCCAACAGCCAGTTCCTCCTGCAGGACTCCATGCCTGTTCTGCAAAGGTAACTGGGAAGGTGGGAGGGGCCGGGAGGGGATTCTCCTGCTTCCCCGAGCAGGGACCTGTTTCCATTCCCCCTCGTCTCTGCCATCCCCTCCTATTGCCTGGTGACGAGAGGGGAGGGGGTCCTCTGACTTGTGTGGGGCCTCACCCTGTTCCCTTTCTCTCCGGGAGCGGGTCCACCAGTCACTCTCCCTCTCGCATTCTCTCATGCTCCTCAACCTTTCCACTTCTTCCTTCAGCTCAGCCACCAGAATGAGCAGATCATTTACCTGTTCACATCTGACACGGGTGTTGTCTCCGCTGCCCTCCATGGCGAGTGCCAGGCTCCGGCACTCTTTGCAGCCAGAGGCCTGGATGCCCACATGTTTGCGCGGGGCCTCTGTCTGGGTGCCCACAGTTTTTTTAACAGCCGCCTTCGACCGGGTAGCAACCACGGCTGGATCTCTAGACACAAGCGAGACCTTGTGACTCGACGGCCAGTTGGGGGGAGCACTGGTTGCTCGCTCTGGGCAAGGACTAGTCCCTGCCCTCCCGGAGGCTTCCTATAACCTGGTGGCTTGATCGATCGGGGGAGGGGCTGTCTCCGCCCCCAGGCTCACTCAGCAGCCCGCCCA
Organism: Chroicocephalus ridibundus; assembly: GCF_963924245.1. Classification (NCBI taxonomy): domain Eukaryota; kingdom Metazoa; phylum Chordata; class Aves; order Charadriiformes; family Laridae; genus Chroicocephalus; species Chroicocephalus ridibundus. Next base: position 174,136 of record NW_026961297.1, read on the forward strand.
CCAGCTGACAGCCCTCAGCACAGGCCGAGGGCTTTTGCCGGCTTCCAAAAGCCCCAAAAAGAGCTTTGTGTCGGCCCTTTCCGCTGCAGATCCCTTCCCCAGCTCAGTCTTACCATCCCTGAAGCTGGTCTCCGCGGCAAGAGTAAAGTCAGGCCCCCGAGTTGCAGGCAAGCAAACTTCCAGCTCTTCCAGGAGCTGGTCAACAGGACCTTCTGGGACACCGATGACAATCTCGATCCTATGAAACTGATAGAAATGAAACTTGCCGATTTGGATGAGGGACGTGTGAGTCCGGGGAATGTGGAGTACAACGTCCTACCCTTGCCAAGGTCTGACTTCACAAGTGATGAGCAAAGTCTTGACTGTCAGAAACACGGAGTTTACTTTAAGAAGAAAAATCCCTTCTGTCCACTCCTCCAGCCTTCCTTGCTCAGCAAGAAGACAATGTGCTGCCTCCTGTTGGGCAGGTCATGAGCAGCCCAGGTGAGAACAGCCTCCAGCATGGCCTCTTCTCTCACAGGGAGCTCCCCCTTCTCCAGCAGGCGTTGCAGGTCATTGAAGGAGAGCTCCAGAAACTCTGCGGACACCCTGGTCACCTCCTCCAAGTGACGCAGGATGAACTCGTGGGCTGCTTCTCGCAGGTCAGCACAGCAGCAGTAGTGGGTGAATCTCCAGATGCCGATGCAGTTTTCTGAGCACAGCTGGGCTTTTAAGAAGTGGCAGCAGAGGCTGACGACGCCCAGGACGTTGAACCGGTCTGCTGCCACGAGCAAACTTTCAACGTTGTCCTCCGTGAGGGGCACTGTGCCGGTGTAGGCATACTCGATGAGGAGCCCCATCGTTTCAGGGGAAGCGCCGTGGATTTGATAGACGTTGCTGTCGGCACTGCTGCAGTTGCTGGAGAACAAAGCCCTGAAAAACCAAGAGAATGCTGCTGGGGAAGAAAGCGGCCTTGCCGTGGGAAACCCTGAGTCCGTGATCCCCTGTGCCCCCTTCCCCGCGCACCCGTTTGGGCACTAGCAGTAGGCACGCTGGGAGGCCGTGGAGTTTGATGAAGGAAGGCTTTACTGGGCGCTTGTTTTCAAGAGGAGCCACAGGGCGAGTGGGCACCTGGCTTCAAGAAGAACAGCAGAGAGTAGCCGTGTGTGGGGAAGGAAAGCCTCCCGCCTGACAGCAGAGCAGCCAGGCTGGCCACGCTCCCGGCCACGCTCCCAGCCCCGCACCCTAGCTGGGCCTTCTCAGACACCACTTCCAGCTTGTGGAGGACTTTGGGTGCCTGGGCAGGGAGCAGGACCAGGGGGAACTGCCGGAGGAGAGTTGGAGTGCCGAGGGAAGCGCTGGAGATACAGCCAGGCACAGTGTGGCACGGAGCAGGGAGCGCTGGTTGGCCCCATCCCCTCCTCTTTCAAGCACTCACCCGAAGTACGCACTGCAGTTAGAGAGGACCATCTTGTGCGCGTTGAATTCAACGCCGTCCACGCTGAGGATCACATCGCTTGGTGTCCCTTCTGGACAAAGCCCGTGGAAGGCGGTGCAAGCCACGGAACTCATCTTCCCCTCCCTGGGTGAGGAGGAGGAGGATGCGCCGCGAGGCAAGCTGTCGCCCACCTCCAAGCCTGAGGCAGTGGGAGACGCTTCTGCCACTCTGGGGTGCTTACAGCACTTTGTCCTTGCCCTCCCTCCGGCGTCGTAGTAGAAGCCCTGCCTGTCTGCTGGCTCTGGAACGTGCCCCATAATGACATCACAGATGTTGTGTCGAAGAAGTGTCACCATGCCAGTCTAAAGGGATCTGCCTCTGTTCAGCAGCTGTTCCGTACAAGCGTAAATAGCCAATTTGTGTTCTCTGGGGAGAGAGATGTGTGTCAATAGACACACAGTGGCGATGTCTGGGCCGTAGGGGGTTCCGAAAAGGCAAAGAAAGCCTGTTTCTATCTCTCAGGATTCTACAATTTTTTATGATGTAAAGGAGTTTAGACTACGAAAAGACTGTGGACAGATTTCTTTAGAAAGAGATGTTCAAGCGTCAAAATCCCTGTCTAGAGAGAGCTGGTGGAGGGCACTGGCCGGCTGTGGGGCTGCACTGCGCGTGCACAGCGACGCTCCCATTGGTTGGGCTGCCGTGCCGCGCTCCCATTGGGCGGTTCCCCGTGTGCCCTCCCACTGGCCGGATCGCCTTTCCGGGGGTGGGGCGTGGTGGGGATTGACGGCTGGATCGGGCCAATGGAGCAGCAGTGCCCAAGGAGGAGGGGGTGGGTGGTGGGGCGGCAGTGGCCAATGGGCGCCCGCCGTGGGCGGGCCGGCCTGGGGGAAATGGCAGGCGGCTGGAAATGGGAGTGCGGTGGTCCCGGCGGAAAGCGGGGCCCGGTAGGTGGGTGGTGGGTCGGGCCGGGCCCACGGGGCCGCTGCAAGCACATGGTGAGGCAGCTGGACTGCGCAGAGGGGAGTGGGCGGCCCCGAGGGGTGATGGGGGGTGCAGGAGGGCCCTGAGTGGGGCTGGGGGAATGGGAGGGTTGAGGGGGGGCATTGACGGGTGGGAGCGGGGTGGCTGGTCACAGCTCCCCATGGGGTCGCTTGGTCCTGGGGGGTTTGGGGTGCGGTGTTGGTGATGGTGGAGAAATGAAGCCTGTCAGGGTGGTAAGAAAGCAGCGCCTGGGCCGTGCTGGTGCCGCCCCAGAGGGACGCGGGGCCGGGCCCTCCACAGTTCGCCAGCGCTCCCCCCAAAGTGTCGGTGGGGCCCTGGGGGTGTCAGGCTGTGGGGTGGCTGCGGTCCCTCAGTGTCGCCCAGGGGGGCTGCAGAGGGGGGAAGGAAGCAGAGAGGGGGAGCCGGTTTGTGGCCCGACCCTGAGAGCGGGACTCCTGCTGCCGGGGCTGGCAAAGGGGCTGTCATGGCTGGTTTTGGGGCTGAGAAAGAGAGGGAGTTGTGTGACTTTGGGCTGAGGAAGAGGGCTCGAGATGAAATCCGCGCCAGGCCCCTTCTTTCTGCGTGGAGGGTCCGTGCCGGCCCCGCTCCCGAGGGGGCAGAGGTGGGGTGGGGGTCCCCCGGCTCACCGCCCTTGGCTGGGTGTGACAACCAGGCTCATTTCTCTGCTCGTCTTTTCTCAGGGTCATCTTCTGCGGCACGGCAAGAAAATCCTGCATGGCTGATTCCGCTCGCTGGTCAGGTAGTCGCACGCCTGGGGCGAGGCACCTTTGCGAGTTCAGGGATGCTACAGATCCTCCCCATCAAAGCCGCAGAAAAGGCAAATTTACTGCCAGTGGAGAAAAGCTGGCGAGGAGTTTTGCGCTCATTTTTGTGCAGATATTTAGTCGTTTGAGGGCCAGAGCCCTCCAAGAGAAGCGTTATAATAAAAGGTGTTTTTATTAATACTAAGTGAGAAGTGTAGAGGAACGCGAGGAATGAAGTGCGTGCTTTTTATTAGTGCCGACAGCTCTAGATTCTCCAATAACAGTACTTCAAAAGTGCTCACGTCCAGAGCGCTCTGAAAACCATTAATTGATTAATCCAGCGCCAAAGGTTGAGAAATCATTTCAGGAGCTCAAGTCTTGGGATGTTTAATAATGTGAGACGGAGCCTTTCGCTTGGCTTCTGGGCCAGGCTCGTGCCCAGGTCAGCGATAATCCAAAGGGGAACCGCTCGCTCCATCGGAAATAACTGGTATGAGTGGAAATAATGAGCATCTCGTCAGCCGTGGGAGGGAAAAGGGAGATCAAGAGTCCGCCTAAACAAACCTCGCGCCGTTAAGAGATCATTCTCTGGGGAGTCACTGCCAAGATTATGTTTCGGGGAAGATCGTCTTACCGAGCAATGTGCTGCATCCGGTTTGGAGACTAAATATCTCCAAAGTTTGGGGTTGATTAAGTGCTTCTTGGTTATTAGTTGGATATCCTGGTTGGGTTTTTTTCCCTATTTACCACCTTTTACCGCTAAACGAACTGCAGAGATTTCCCAAGTAGGCGCGAAACAGCGGATCAAACGCTGAGGGTGGCCACCGTGAGCCTGGGAGAGAGGCCGGAGCGGTGCTTTCCTGAGCTGTCCCCCACGGTGCACCCTTGCCCCGGTGCTCCTCCCCAGGCAGGGGGCCTTTCTCTGTGGCTTCTGGAAGAAGGTGTCCACATGACTCTTCTTCCCTCTGTCCGCAGAGTTCCTGATTTTTGGAGGAGACATCTTGAAGTTTGCTGGTAGGTTCGTGGGACAACGATGACCTTGGGCACTGAGCTGCAGCATTTAACTCCTGTGGCGGCCATTTGCTGTGCTGTCCTTCTCAAGAGGCTCTGCGCAGTGCCTTGAGCCAGCTCTTTGGCCACGCACGCACCCCTCTGGCAGTGCCCTCTCTCCAGTGCTGCAGCTGCAGAGGAGCGCTCGGGGCAGGGGGTGCCACCGCTGCTGGCCGGCTGCTGCTGTGGCTTGCCCAGGAGAGGAGAGGTGTCCCGGTGCCCAGGACATGGTCCTCCAGGATGATGGCCTCCCACAAGCCCATCTTCCTCCGCACGGCGGCTGGTTTCTGCTGTCCCTGCCACTGAGTGTAGGTCAGGGAGAGTCAGGTCTCAACTGAGCCTTTACCTTCCCTCCCTTTCCCCAGGAGACACTGTGCTGGTGCTGTGGAGAACACCAGCCCAGGAGGTGGCCGGGACCATCAGCCTGGTGCTGCACTGTAGCCGACAGATCCAGAAGAAGTACGGAAGGCGTGACACGGATGTAGGGCAGAAGGTCCAGCTGAAGATAGGTACGGTGCTGTGCCAGACACAGATGCGTGGCACTCTTCCGTGTCACAGGGTGCTTCTGGTTTGCTGGGCTTCTGGGGCAGGCAGCTGGGGGTGACGCCCAGCATTCTCAGCACATTCTCAATGTCGACTTGGTTTGTCTATTTCTAGACGCCCATTTCAGGGACTCATGTCAGCATCTCCTCGAGGAGGAGGGAGGATGCTCTGCCCCTCCGTAATGCCCGTCTCCCTGCTGGGCTTCAGATGAGCTTCTGAGCAGCCGAGATGCTGGGGGCTGTAGAGTTCCAAATGTTCCCTGTGTCAGTTCTGCTTCTCCCTCTCCCCAGGGATCTCTGCAGGGCCCATGAGCCTCCTGATTTTCGGAGATGAGATCTGGCAACGCTTCTGCATTTTTGGCCCATGCCTGGCTGAAGTTCGTGACGCCGAACAGGTTGCGGGTGCAGGTGAATTTGTCCTCTCGGCAACCTGCTGGGAGCTCTGTGAGCAGCACCGGCTGAGGACCAAGCGTCTTGTAGGCGCAAGACCTGTGCAGGCAGGTGGATGGGATGGCCTCGAGAGCCATTCTGAGAGCCTGGGCCTGGCCATGAAGGAGGGAGGTGTCGGAAGGCTGAGGGGATGAAAGTGGAGAGAGTTGTAGGTGGGAAAGCGGGCAGGCAGCCGAAGCTCTTGTCCTCCCATCTCAGGGGTGACCATGGTCTGGGCTTGCTTGCTTTGAGGGGTCGGGAGGCACTGGGAGGGTTTGAGCCCCAGCAGCAATGTCCTCTGTGGGCCATGGAGCTGTGGTTGCTTGGAGATGGGCATGCTTGGAGAACGGCTGCCCAGCTCCGGTGCTTCTGAGGAAGCACTGCTGTCCCATCCAGCCAGGTGGGCTCCTTCTCCCCTTCTCTGGGCAGTGACGGTGGAGGGCAGGCTCTTTCCCCTGGGACTCCTGGGGAGGCCAGTGGCAGTGCTTTCATTCTGTGTGTCTTCAGGTGACGGGCATGGATCCGATGCCTTGGTCCAAATGCCAAGACGCCTTTACGCAAGCTTGTACAAGACCCAGTGAGCCACCGCTCAAAAAGGGAAGGTGAGTGCCCACTTCCCCTTGCTCTGTGATTGTCCCGAAAGGTGGGGCTTTGCTGCTTCAGGGGCCAGAGAGGAACCACCTCCTCCCTCTTCCCTCTGTCCGTTAGCACTCATGCTGTTGGGCCTCCCAGGGCGGTGGCTGCTGCCGCCTCCTCCTTCCAGGGGAGAGCTCTGCCCTCAGCATCTGGAGGTGGCAACGTGAGCAAGCGCAGAAGACTCTTTCTCCCTCGATTCCAGGGCCAGGCCCTGCTTTGCAACAGCTCGTAGTCCCATCTGCCCAGTGACCACCTGCATTTTCTCTCCTCAGGTGCCATGAGACCTGCTCTTCCCTTGCCCAGTGACCTGAATGCCGAGGATGTGCTTAGGAAGTACATACCAGTCGCAGGTCTCGGGAAGGTACAGCAAGGCCACCGCTGTGGGGACTGCATTTTTGGAGGGCAGAAGAAGTGGTGACCTGCAGAGATGGAGTTCTCACGGGAACAGACCAATCAAAGAAACTGCACCCTGAGACAACAACGCGGGGGAACTGAGCCCAGGGGCACTGGTGCTGCACCATTGTCTGCGTTGTCCTCAGAGAGACATGGGTGGCGGGAGGACGACTCCTGTCTCTCTGTCTTTTGCGTGGCTATGGTTCTGGATGTGCTGTGCACACGACGGTGGGATAAAGGGGAGATTCCCCTGAAGTCCCTGGAGCATCCCTGAGGGTCTCCCCTCATGTCCGTACGGGTCCCCAGATGGCGTGTTAATGGAGCAGCCTTCTCTCCTTTGTCGTTTGTGTTCTGACTCGGCGTCTGCCTGCCGCAGGCTGGGCGGCCTGCCCGCCCTTTGCACTGAGAGGAGGATTTGTCCCTTTCTCTGCTAGTGCCCGCTATCGCCAGCACGCCTGCTCTCCCTCGGTACCGGTGTGGGCAGTAAGAGCCCGGGAGAGCAGGCTGGTGAAGCCGTCGTGCTCTTGTCTTCCAGCTCGATGCAGGACTGCCCATGGACCTCCTCTCTGAGCTACGGCCAGTCACCTGCATCTTTGTCCAGCTGCATCTCAGCACCATCCTCAAGGAGGCCGGCAGGGTGATGCTAGAAATCCTCTCTCCTCACGAGGGTCACATCAACAAAGTCCTCCTGTGTGATAAAGTGAGCGAGGGGGAACGGTCACCTCCCCCAGCACCAGAGGGTGGGCAGTGAGCGCGAGGGAGAGACTCCCTCTTAGGCGCTGTAGCAACGCGTTCCACATCTGTCCTGGGCAGGGCTGCATGTTCCTCTGTGTGCTGGGACTCCCTGCAAACAAGCTGCCCTGCGAGAGCCTTCACGCCTTGCAGAGCGCTCTGGAGATCTTCAACTCGTGCTCCACCATGCTCGAGGAAATAGAGTGAGTGTGTGGTGGGGGTTGGCGGGGTGCGTGCTGCCTGGGACGGCGCAAGGGGGCTTCCCAGAAAGAGATGTGCCTTCTAGTTTGCCCTCCCGTGTCCCTGGCAGGAAGGAGGCAGTGCCCTGAGAAGGTGGCAGGCAACCCCTGGGCTCAGCCCACGGCAGCCAGACGGAGTCCCTCCAAGCACGCTCTGCTGGCCACTGCGCTGGGAAGAGCCCTCGTGAGGGCCAGAGGCCCCTGTGGCTAGAGGCAGGCCCTTCTGGACCACTGGCCCATGAACGGGGATGGGGCCCAGCCACCTGATCCCAAGTGGCTGTCATCGCCAGGCGGTGACATGGCGGGCGCCTTCTTCTCTCTCTCTTTGTTCACGAGAGGGCTGTGGCCCTGCACGTGCTCTGCCTCTGCCCCTTGTCCCTTGCAGCCTGCAGATGTTGGACCCCTGAGCTCTCCACGTCCCCGAGACCCACGCTGGCAGGGCAGGACAGCTGGTGGCCCAGGCTGGCACCGAGGGGAGGTGAGGGAAGGGATGAAGCCGGGCGGGCAGGGCTGCACCTGGGGCGCTGCTGAAGCCCTGCTGTTTCTCTGTGTGCCAGGACAATGTCTGTGGCAGTTACCAGAGGGACGACGTTCTGCGGAGTCACTGGCCACCCGCTGAGACACGAATACACAGGTATTGGCCTGGAAGGGTGCCGCGGGGCTGGTGGCGCAGGCCACACCAACGCGTGCTCTCTCTCTGTAACGCGTGCCCTCTCTTTGGCGGTCCGTGGCCAGAAGGTGGACTTGGCTGCCCGGATGATGGTGCACTACCCTGGGCTGGTGTCCTGTGATGCAGTGACCTACGCCGCCTCTCGGCTGCCCACTTCCTACTTCAAGGAGCTGCTGGAGAGAGAGATGAAAGTCCTCAGCCAGCCTGGCCCTGTCTATCAGTACGTGGGGGTCACCGAGGAGAGGTGAGTGTCCTCTGAGACAGTGGGAAGCCCTGGCGCGGCAGGCTTTTTGCCCCTCTCCGCTGCTGTCTCCAGCTGCTGAGAGAGCAGGAGTGAAACCACAGGGATGGGGAAGGTTTGTCTGTCTTGGTAGACACAACCTGGCCTTGTGGGCTCGGTCTAAAGGGCTTTGGGCTGTGCTTTCCGTGCTGGGCTTGCTCCACCACGTGCCCTGGGAATACTGACGCAAGGAGATTTTTGTCCCAGCTGCTCTGAGCAAGAAAGCTTTGGGCATGTCTGGTCCCCATGGGGAAACGTGGACCATCGGGACACTCTTCCTCAGGTCTTCCTGCAGAAATCTCAGCTCTTCTTCTGGGACAGGATTTCACCTTCCCTTCTGAGGGCGGTTTGAAGGTTATCATTGCCGTCTCTTTGAAACTGTGGGAAGACTTGAGCCAAAGGTGCCAGTTGCTTGGCATCCCAACCCCTTCAGGGACCAAGTCCTCCTTTCAAAGACACTTCGTGTTCCTGGCCAACGTGGTAAAGCTGTCTTTTAGCCAACAGCATGCCCTGGCTTCTTTCACTTGTCTTCTCCAATTTCTCTGGGTTTGGCCTCTGGGGATGGACTCTTGATATCTTCTTCTGTCCCACTGTTGCCGTTGGGCTTCTTTACGCTTGAAGCTGTGGTAGTGTGTTAGCTTGAACTTTGGCTGGGAAAGCGTGCAGGGGATAACACCCTGCTCCAAAGAAAAGCCGGTACCCGAGGAGCACCTCCTTCCCTGCCACGCCAGGCTGCTCCTCTAGGTCCCCTGGCTTCTCACCAGATCATTGACTTGTCTTGTCGTTTCCCCTGCTTCTAGCATCTTTGGCGTGGGTCTTACCAAGAAGAGGTGGGCGTACGTCCCCTTGCTGGGTAGGTGGAGAATGCCTCGCTTTTTTGAAGCCCAGGTTCTTCCCCTTGGTGACTTTTAGTGCCTTGCTGGGAAGGGAGAGGCTTTTACCAGGGATGGTGTTGCCTGCAGCAGCCCTAAGGAAGCGTCACCTGTCTTGGTCTCTGCTTGCTTGATATTTTTGGGGTGGAAAGCGAGGTGGGGCGCCTGCTGCTCCCTGTCGTCTTCCAGACCTGGTAGGAAGGTTCCTTTCAACTGTGGAGCTGCTCACAGCCTGGGGGCTAAACTGATCCCTGTCTTTGGGGTCAGGAAAGAGATTTCCTTCTGCCAAACCGATGGAGAGTTTTGGCGGTGGGTTCTCCTCCTTGTACTCCTCAGAGTTCCTTTCTTGGCAGCATCTGGGCAAAGACATGGGAAGGTCAGGACGCAGGGGATGCCTGTATTCACTCGGTGTCTTGCCGAATGTTTTGGGCCCTGTTGCGGGTTAACCCCGCTTGGCAGCTCAGCCCCACAGAGCCGCTTGCTCCCCACAGTGGGATGGGGAAGAGAATCGGAAGGGTTAAAGTGAGAACACTGTTGTGATGAGATACAGACAGCTTAATAGGGAAAGCAAAAGCTGTGCACACACGCAAAGCAAAACAGGCATTCATTCACTGCTTCCCATGGGCGGGCAGGCGTCTCGCCATTTCCAGGAAAGCAAGGCTTCACCACGTGTGACAGTGACTTGGGAAGACAAATGCCATCACTCCGAACGTCCTCCCCTTCCTCCTTTCCCCCGGATTTCCTTGCTGAGCACGGCGTCATATGGTCTGGAATAGGCCTTTGGGCAGTTGGGGTCAGCTGTGGCGGCTGTGCCCCCTCCCAGCTTCTTGTGCACCCCCAGACTGCTCGCCAGCGGGGCGGCGTGAGCCACGGAAAAGGCCTCGACGCTGCACAGGCGCTCTTCAGCCATAACTAAAGCATCGTTGTGTTATCAACAGCAATGTTTGGTCACAAATCCAAAACATAGACCTGTACGAGCTATTGCCGAAGAAAATTAACTCCAGCCCAGCCCAAACCAGTACGGTCCAGATGACACTGCCTTAGCTCCTGGGAGGTGCTGTGGGGCTCACGGCACAGCGAGGAGATGCTTTGAGTCTGTTTGGGACGCAGCTGCCTGAACCGGCTGCAGTCCTCCCTTCCAGCCTTGTGCTGGATCTCTGCGGGGAGTCGCGTGGGGCCGGCGGAATCTCTGTGCCTGTGGGAGAGGGGAGAGGGCGAGGGGGCTGCGCTGTGGGGCAGGGGGCCAGGTGGCCCTGCGAGTGCTCTGAGGAAGGCAGAGGTGCCCAAGCATGGACGAGCGGGTGGGAAGGAGGCCTGGGTGCCGGCAGGCTGGCCAGTGTGGTGGCGGGGAGGGAAGCTGCGGTGGAGGGTGCCCACAAAAGGGACGGCTCTTTGCTTTTCAGCACGCTCCCAGCAGCTCGTTTTCTGGTTTGTCTTCGCAGGTCGGAAGCAGGAGACTGACCTCTTTGTCAGCTGCTCGAATGCCTACCGGGATTCAGGCCAAAGGAACATCCTGGCGTTTGAGGACACGATGGGCTGTGGAAAGAGCCACTTACTTGCTGATCGGGCCTCTTTAGGCCAGGATGCTGGCCACAGATACAGGTTTTCCACCTGTAGCTTTGGGACGCTGCCCCTGCCCATCCCCTGACAGCCGTGGAACGCTCCAGCCCCTCTGCCAGGGCACCTGGCCCTTGGACTGCAGCCTCCCGACAGAGCCTCCTGGAGACACTGCCTGGGAGCACCTGCGTGCTGCGCTCCCGCCTCTGCCTCTTTGGGGAGTTGGAGGTGGCTTCTGGAGCCACGGCCTTTCCTCCTTCACCCCTGGGTCAGGCGCGGATAGAATGAAAGAGCCCAAGCTCAGTGCTTTTCATCCCACTCCAGACCCCAGAGACAGCAGGGCTGCCTGTCTCGGAAGTCCTGCTTGCCCTCGGCCTGTTTCCCAGAAGGAGCACGGGGGCCTGTGCTCTGGCAGGCGGACCCATAAGGTCTGGAGCCCAAAGGCAAAGCTTCCAAGCAGGAAAGTGGCTGGGGAGAGACTTCATAGCATTCCCGCAAGAGACGGAGGCTAAATCTCGTCCCCTGGAAGACAGTTGAGAATCCACTGGATTCCCCTCAGAGCAACCTGCTTTTTTTTCAGACCCTTACAGGAGATTTTGGCATATTTGTCATCGACAATGCCCATTTCATCGACCCTGACTCCTGGTTCATCACGTCACCCGTGCTCCAAAAAGTCTCCCTCTTCACAGTCATGAGCTTAGCCCCGGGCTACGAGATAACAGAGAGCTTTCGCAAAGCCGCAGCAGACAACGCCATGTCCCAGAAAATCACTTATTTTCATCTGGACAAGCTGAAAGCTTCAGCTGTGATGCAGAAGGTCTGCAAGGACCTCGGAGTGGTCAGCATCCCCAGGGATCTGGTGAGGTAAGTTGGAGGCAGAGGAGCACTTCCTGGGGGCCTGAACCTCTGCCAACGGTGGTAGGGAATCAGCCCCCCAGGCAAGGGAGCGCAGGGCCGCTAGAAGCATCCGGACTCTAGCGAGTGCCAGGCGTGGCCGGCTTGTTATGCCTCACCCTGGTGGGTGTGCGCTGAGAGCGGGCAACTCCCGAGACACCCAGCCTGGGAGGTGTCAGCCTTGGCTGCCGCACAGGGAGGAAGGGAGGAAGAGTCCTGAGCCCAGCCGTGTCTGGGTGTGAACAGAAAAGGCCTTGGTCTGGGTGGCTGGGCTGTGGGGGAGATTCCCCGGGGCAGAGGTCCATCCTCTCCAGGCTCCTGAGGAGAAGAAAGGCAGGGATCACTGCTCTGTGCTTTGGGCATTGTCCACAGTTCTTTTCCCATGGACTTCAGCAAAGGCTGGAGGTTCAGGGGGCACAAAAGCCCAAGGCAGCGGGAGGACGATCCCTTTCCAAAGTGAGGTGTAGCTGTGATGAAGGTGCTGGCTACCCTGGTATGCCTGAGTGACTGGCCGCCCACCTGAACCGTGTTTCACCTTACTTTCCTTGTGCTGGTCCCCAACAGGTCTGCTCCTGTGCAGGTTCCTGATCCGAACCAGCTCAGGGATCCCATATTACTGTGAGGAGCTGCTGCGCTGCCTTCGTGCCAACAGCGTGCTCCAGTTCCGCACCCGGAGGCAGTCTGGAAAAGCAAAGGACAACTGGGAGAGCCTGATCAGTAAGCACCTTGGCTGCGACTAGCGAGTTGCTGTGGCGCGTTCTCCACAGCAGAGTCTTGCCCCGTTGTTCTCCCATGGCTCTGGGCAGGGTCAGATCTTGGTCTGGCGGAGGTGTGGGCTCCTGTGCGCCTTGCTGTTGGGGCAGCCAAAGCAGGGGCAGTGAGTTCTGGTGGCTCGGAGGGACCTACATTCTTGGGGCGGGGGTTGCGGGGTTAAAACACGGGGGAAATCATTCCGGAGCGCATGTGTTTGTGGTGTTTCTTAGGCATTCCAATGGGCATGTAGTTTAACTTGGCCAAAGGCTAGCTCACTTGAGAACAAACCCCAGCTTGAGGTGGGGGATGAGCTCGGGAAACTTGAATCCCAAACCGTAAATCCCTACAAGGGTGCCGGTAGTGGAAGAAAACAGTGGTGATGCCATCCGAGAGAGCAATGCCAGCCAGAGTGCCGCGGCCTGGGGAAGAGCCAGGACTGAGGCCACATCTTGCATTAGCACCAGCAGTTTCCCTGGCTGTGGAGGCGGCGCTGTCGGAGGCAGCAATGCTGCTGCTTTCTGCCCCGGGGCATTCCGTCGTCCCCTGGGGAGTCGGGAAGCTTTGACGGAAGGACTGTGTGGGAAAGCTGGCGTGAAGGCAGAACATCTTTGGGAGGGCTATGCCAAGAAATGCTTGCGGTGGGAACTGTTTTGCTCTGCTTCATGACCACCACGTTCAGGGCAGGCACTGGACCATGTCAGAGGGGACTTGTCCCATCCCAAGTGAATCGTGAAGCGCTCGCGAGCTGTGAGTCGCTTTGCAAACTGCCTTCTCGGTGCTCTCTTGCTCCGCCCAGCATCAGCAGTCGAGGCTTCATCCCTCGCAGCAACTTGGAGCCCCGAGGCGGGGAATGACGGCAGGGTCTGCCTCCTCAGGCCAGGCGTGACCCTGGAGAACACCGCGCTGCCCGTCCCCTTGAAAGGTGAGGGGCCGAGCGCCACTCTGCCGGCCGGCGGCTGTGCTGGGGCCCCTTCCCGGGGCAGGGGCTGGAGGGAGGCCGGGCATCCGTGTGCTGCACCCTCTGTGGAATAATTACTGAATTGACTAAAAATACAAAATACAGCATTGTTCACACATTGAGGAAAAATATAAAATCAAGAGGCTTCTGAGGTAGAAAATAGCTGCAGCTGACGTGAAGAATACAACATCTGTGGTTCCCTGATAAGGATGCTTGTGAAGCTACATGAGGTACGGGGTGGGATGCCATTATTCTGCGGCTTTGCCTTATGATGTACGGCAGATATGGGAATGGGATGATAGCGTGAAAGAGATAAGCTGCTGTTGGAGGAGTTTTAGTACAAAGGGGTCATCTGTGAACACTCCAAGCACCGAAGAACTATGTAGGCTTTGTAAGTTTGAAGGTTGTGTGAAAACATTGTAGGGATGTTAGAAATGCTGAGACCAACAAGATATGAGAAAGTGTGCTGAACTCAGCGTGCGAAATGCAGAGCTTCACCCAGGGTATCGGAGGGGTGATTGTCCGCGTGGACAGATGCTTTAAGCCAATTATAATGTGTTGCTTACCGCATGCACAGCTCGTGCAGCCAATCGGCAAAGTGTCGGCGCGTGATGCGGAACCGGAACGTCTGTAATAACTGAGCTATCTGCGCAATAAAGTGGCATTAACCTGATCACGTTGGTCGTTGTGTTATTGTCCGAGCCTTCCGCGTCAACGGGATTTTTTTGGGTTGGATTTGGGGATTTTTTGGATGGGGTTTTGTGTTGGACTTTGTGTTGGAATTTTTGGGTTGGATTTTTCGGGTCGGATTTTTTTGGGTTGGGTTTGAGGTCGGTTGGGTTGGATTCTTCTGGGGTTGGAACTTTTGGGTTGAATTTTGGGTCGGACTTGGGGATTTTGGGGTTGGACATTTTTGGGTTGGTTGGGTTGAATGTCGCGTTTGATTTTTTTGGGTTGGATTTTGTGTGGGGTTTGGGGATTTTGGGGTTGGATAGTTTTCGGTTGGTTGGGTTGGATTTTTTTGGGGGCGGAATTTTTGGGGTTGGCTTTTTCGGGTTGAATTTTGGGTCGTATTTGGGGGTTGGATTTTTGGGTTGGTTGGGTTGAAGTTCGGGTTGGATTTTTTTGGGGGTTGTCTTTTAGGGCTGGGGTGTCCCCCAGGGCCCTCCATCCTCCCGCCCTCTTTCGCTGCGGCCGCCTGACGCCACCCAAATCCCTTCCATTTGGCTAAAAATAAAAGTAATTATTTTAATCATTATTAATTATAATAATAATTATTATTATCGTCACCTTTATCTCGATTAGTATCGTTATTAGTATCAATATTGTAATTGTTGTTGTTATTGCTATTGGGTTTATATTCTATTTCTTTATTTTATTTTATTTTATTATATTTTATTTTATTTTATTATTTTATTTTATTTTATATTTTCTTTTATTTTATATTATTTTATTTCACTTTCTTTTACTTTCGGGGTTTTACCCCAACCCCCCTCCCCTCAAAGCCCCCCCCCAAAAGAGCCCCCCCCACCCCCCAAATCCAATCCCCCCTCCCAAAAGTGCCCCCCCACCCCCTAAATCCAATCCCCCACCCCATGACTCCTCCCCCCGCCCCAAAGGAGCCCCCCCCATCCCAGCCCCCTCCCCCCAAAATCGCATCCCAAATTCCTCCAAACACGAGCCCCCCCTCCGTGGGAAAAGCCACTTTATTGCACACACACCATCCCCCCCCCCGTTGTGTTTTTTTTTTTTTGGGGGGGGGGGGGAGGGGGCGGGGCCACGCTTCACCCCGCCCCACTGGAAGCGCTGCGATTGATTGGGGGGAGGATGGGGGCGGCAAGGGGGCGGGGTTTGTGCTTCAGAGGCTCCGCCCCCTCCCTGGGATTGGGGGTGGAGAAGGGGCGGGATTATTGCTATCGATTACCATTGGCTCCTCCCCCCCGGCTGGCTCCGCCCCCTCCTCAGTCAACCAATGGGGAGAGGTGGGGCAAGGTAGAGACACCCCCCCCCCCCCCCCCGCACACGGCCCTGTCGGTGGGGGGGTGGGGGGGGCGGGGGTGAGGGGGCGTGGCCTGGAGAGGAGGAGGGGGTGGGGCTCGTGCAGGAGTCAGCCAATGGGAGGGGAGAGGCGGGGCGTAGGGTGGCACCGCCTCCCCCAGAGGCGTTTCGAGCTCCTGCAGCGTCGCGGGGCCGAGCTGGGGCAGCACCTGGTGGGGGGGGGGACAAGGAATTGGGGGGGACCCTGGAGTTCGGGGGGCACCCAGGGTTTGGGGGGAACCCAAGGGATTGGGGGGGGGGCAGGAGTTCGGGGGGGACCCTGATGTTTCGGGGGGACCCTGGAGTGGGGGGGGAGGACACCCAAGGGATCGGGGCATCGGAGCCATCTCCAGACATATGGAAATTTTGGAGGCCGGGGCGGCGCCAAGTGGGAAAGGGTGGTTTTGAGGCTGAAGGCGGGGGGGGGAGGGGGATGGGGGGCACAGGGGTCAGGATGGGGGGGTCAAGGATGGGGGGGTCAGGGATGGGGGGGTCAGGCATGTGGATGGGGGGGGTCAGGGGTGGGGGGGACTGGGGGGGCAAGGATGGGGGGGACAAGGATGGAGCGATGGGGAGTGGGGGAACAAGGGGACAACGTGGGCTCGCCCTCACCCCCCAGGGGGGAGCCGCTTTAGCCGCCATGTTAGTTGTGGGGTGCCAGGCTTTGCTGGCCGTGCAGGCCCAGGCCCCAGTGCCACAATGGCAGCCGAGAATCTTGAACGGCCGGGCCTTGCGCCCTGGTGAAGGAGCCGGGGGGGACAAGCCAGGCTCGTCCTCACTCCCCAGGGGGGAGCCGCTTCGGCCGCCATGTTAGTCGCGGGGGCGCCAGGCTTTGCTGGCCGTGCAGGCCCAGGCCCCAGCACCAAAATGGCGGCCGAGAATCCCAATGGGCCGGGCCTGGCCTCCCCGGGGGTTTGCGAACAGGCCCGGGTGTGGAATAATTACTGAACGGGCTCAAAATACGCAAGCGTGGCGTCGTTCGCCCGTTAAGGCGAAGCGTAAAATCAGGAGGCTCCTGAGGGAGAAAACAGCCGCGGCCGGCGTGAAAAATGCCCCGTCGGCGATCCCCCGAGGAGGAGGACGCTCGCGAGGCTACGTGAGGTGCGGGGCGGGATGCGGTTATCCCGCGGCTTTACCTGACGATTGTGGCGGATACGGGAACGGGGCGACACCGTGAAACGGGGCGGCTGCCAGTTTAGGGGCCCGCTCGTTACTGGGAGCCGGCGTTTCGCCCAATTTTGAGGAAATGCCGGCCTTCGAAGTTTGTGCTTCAGAGGCTCCGCCCCCTCCCCGGGGTTGGGAGGGGGGAAGGGGCGGGATTATTGCTATCGATTACCATTGGCTCCTCCCCCCAGCTGGGTCCGCCTCCTCCTAAATCAACCAATGGGCAGAGGTGGGGCAAGGCGGAGACCACATTCCCCCACGCTCTGCACACGGCCCTGTAAGTGGGGGGGGGGGGGTGTGGCCTGAAGAGGGGGAGGGGGTGTGGCTCGTGTGGGAGTCAGCCAATGGGAGGGGAGGGGCGGGGCTTAGGGCGGCTTGATTCCTCTGTTCATTTATTAGCAACTAATGTTTCAGGTCCTTTACCCCCGAAAACACAAGGGCTACTATTAGGGAGATCATCGGTTACCTTAGCCGGACTTTGTGCATTGCCTGGAGTAATTGATGCGGATACCGTTGGGGAAATTAAAATCATGGCCTGGACCCCATTTCCCCCTTGCACAGTACCCAAAGGAAGCCGCATTGCACAATTACTACTGATTCCGCAGAACGCAAGCTCTCTTTCGCCTCACCCACCTCCGCAGCAAAGACAAGGAGGTTTTGGATCTACTGGGGATCCACAGATTCCCTGGGTACAGTCCATTTCCCAGAAGCGACCACTTTGCCAATGTACTCTTATTCACGGCACTCAGCAAGTAATCCTGAATGGGATTATTGACACAGGGGCCGATGTTACCGTAATTTCACAGGCGAAGTGGCCTCCACAATGGCCTTTGGCAGCTGTGCCTCAGGCCCTGGCCGGAATCGGAGGAGTTGGTAGAAGCCACCAATCCTCGGAATTGATCCAAATCAAAGGCCCAGAAGGACGAGTGGCTTCCGTCAAGCCTTTTGTGCTGCCTGTTCCTATGGTCTTATGGGGACGTGATGTGCTGTCACAATGGGGAACTTCCA
This sequence comes from Chroicocephalus ridibundus, assembly GCF_963924245.1. Lineage (NCBI taxonomy): Eukaryota > Metazoa > Chordata > Aves > Charadriiformes > Laridae > Chroicocephalus > Chroicocephalus ridibundus. Next base: position 191,515 of record NW_026961297.1, read on the forward strand.
TTCAGTCGCATTTTTAGGGGGGGCCACTGAGGTGCGCGACACCCTGAAACTGACTTGGAAAACGCAGACGCCCATTTGGGTAGATCAATGGCCCCTACCACGCAAAAAGCTTCGCGCTCTCCAAGGACTGGTTACGGAACAATTAGCAAAAGGACATATAGTACCTACTACTAGTCCTTGGAATTCACCTGTCTTTGTTATTAAGAAGCAATCTGGCAAGTGGCGCCTGCTCCATGATCTCCGAAAAATCAATGATGCTATGGTAGATATGGGAGCTCTGCAGCCAGGGCTCCCTTCTCCAACTATGATCCCCCGCAATTGGCATCTCACCGTTATTGACCTTAAGGATTGCTTTTTTAACATTCCACTACACCCTGACGACGCTGCCAACTTTGCTTTTTCAGTCCCAAGTGTCAATATGCAAGCCCCTGTGCAACGATATCAGTGGGTTGTACTGCCACAGGGAATGAAAAATAGCCCGACAATTTGTCAATGGTATGTCGCTAAGGTACTTAGCCCTGTCAGGGTTGCGTTGCCTCAAGTTCTGTTATATCATTATATGGATGATATCTTGATGGCTGCGCCTCACCTTGAGCTCATGGAAAAGGCCGTAGCCCTTGTCACGGCCGCTGTCAATTCGGCAGGCCTCTGTATTGCGCCCAAAAAGGTCCAGAAAATGCCCCCTTGGACCTACTTGGGTTGGCGCATCAGGACCCAGACGATAGTTCCCCAACCTGTGCATATACAGGCGGACATTAAAAATTTGCACGATGTTCAAAAATTATTAGGGACCATTACTTGGGTCCGACCCTTGCTAGGAATCTCCAATTCAGACTTAAGCCCTTTGTTTGAACTCCTCAAGGGAGATTCCGATTTACGCTCCCCTCGTCGACTGGGTCCTGAAGCCGCTGCCTCATTACAAAAAGTAGCGGAAGCCATCGCCTTACGGCAAGCACACCGCTGTGCGCCTGAATTGCCCTTCAATTTAATTATTTTGAACCCTGCACGTCAGCCACATGCTTTGATTTTTCAATGGGACCCTAACAATCCTGATCCCTTATTAATCATTGAGTGGGTCTTTTTACCCAACCAGCCCACTAAAACAATTTGGACGCAACATGAAATGTTTGCTTCCTTGGTAATTAAAGCACGGCAGCGCTTGCTTGCCCTGTCAGGGATGGACTTTGCTTCTATCTGTTTACCTGTAACTAATATGTACCTACAATGGTTATTCCAACAGTCTGATGCTTTCGTGTTTGCCTTAACAGATTATTCGGGTCAACTAACCTCACATCCTCCGTCCCACAAGCTTCTACATGCTCATTTTAACTTAATATCCATACCAAAGAGATGTCACCAGCCCCTCCAAGGCCTTACTGTGTTCACCGATGGGTCTGGAAAAACACACAAGTCGGTGATTGTCTGGTGGGATGACCGCTCTCAACAATGGGAGCCGGACGTTGAGACGGTCTCCGGGTCCCCTCAAATCGTAGAGCTTGCCGCTGTTGTTCGAGCTTTTCGTAAGTGGTCTACACCACTGAATCTTATTACTGATTCTGCTTATGTTGCAGGCGTCGTCGAACGGGCAGAGGCCTCGGCGCTGCGTCATACTTCGCATGCTGATTTGTTTGCTTTGTTGCAGGAACTTGTTTTCCTTTTAACCTCTCGAACACATCCCTATTTTGTTTTACATGTTAGATCGCACACCTCTTTACCTGGGTTTATTGCAGAGGGCAATCGACGGGCCGATATGCTCACTCTGCCGGTACAAGTTTTACCTGACCGTATTGCACAAGCTAAGCTTAGTCATTCCTTTTTCCATCAGAATGCAGGGGGCCTCAAACGTCAGTTTGGCCTCACTTCTCAGCAAGCGGCGAACATCATCGCTGTCTGCCCTGATTGTCAAAAACATTCTTTTCCTACGGCACCAGGTGGGGTTAATCCCAGAGGCTTACAAAGCCTGCAATTATGGCAGACGGATGTCACACACTATCCAGAATTTGGGAGATTAAAATGCGTCCATTCCTCTATTGACACCTTTTCAGGCGCTCTATTTGCCTCCTGCCATGTGGGGGAGGCGGCAAAAGATGTTCGCAGGCATCTGCTGCGTGCTTTTGCTACCTTAGGCATCCCTGCACAAATCAAAACAGACAATGGCCCTGCTTATGTCTCGGCTGCACTTAAAACCTTTTTTATCTCTTGGGGGATCACTCACATCACTGGGATCCCGCATTCCCCTACGGGCCAGTCCCTGATTGAACGCTCTCACCAGTCTTTAAAGCGCTTGTTACAGCAACAGAAGGGGGGAGTAGGGACAGCCACCCCTGAAGAACGTCTACAGAAAGCCCTGTATGTTTTTAACTTTTTAAATTGTTCTTTAATAGATAACAACCCTCCGATCGTTCGCCACTTTAACACAAACACTTCTTTCGAAGCCAGCGTAAAAGCTCCAGTCCTGATCCGCGACCCTGAGACAGGTAAGGTCTTGGGGCCATACCCCCTTGTCACATGGGGCAGAGGCTATGCTTGTGTTTCCACAGAACGAGGCCCCAGGTGGATCCCAGCGAAGAGCGTGCGACCTTTCCGTGGACCCCTACCACAGTCGGGCGGCCACAACACCAATCCACAGCTAGATCATTCCCCTGAACAGCATACCGGAGAACATTCGGAGGACTGATGCAGTGCTCTTATGGACAATAGAGCAGAGACGCCAGTAGAACATATTCATTGCGTCACCTGTGGTAATTGTGACCCTTGGGTTTTATGTGACTGCTATCGCTGTGGTAAGAGATGGTAGCGACGGAATGTGCTGCATGGACTTAGAGGACCACTCTTCTTCGATACATAAGCAAATTACACAACTCCTCGCGCATTCACAAAAGGTGCAATCTGATACGGACTTCTTCGGATTGGGTACTTTGGGTGATCGGTTTGGGCTAAAGGGCTGGCTTAGGAGCCTGGTACAATCTGCTGTGCTCATATTAGTTATTATATTGGTAGGCCTTTTGATACTAAGCTGCGCTCTTTCCTGTGTCAGGTCTATGGTGACTAAAGTTGTTTGACATACATGGTTTATTCAAAACGGCGATATTCCAAAGATTTACGCTAGTGTTAGTTCTGTCCAGCTCACTGAGTATGATGACCTTTAAACCCGCACCTCAGTTCTGTCTTTAAAGAAACAAAAAGGGGGAGATGTCGGGGCAGCTAACGGAAAAGTACAAGTATGCAAGAAACTCGAAGGCATGCCGACCTTGCAGGTCTGGGACAAATAACTCTGAGGAGCCAGGGAACAACTGGCCTTGCAGGTCCGAGATAAATAACCTTGAAGAAGTAGGGAGTAGGCAACAAGTTATCACTGTAGCTTTTAGCACATTCCTAAACTAGTAGCTTCTAGCATGTAGTGGAACCGCAAGTAGGAGGGATTATTGTAATGAAATATTTAGAGCTAAGCCAATTAGAAATGATAGAATTTGTGTAATTTACGTAACTGTTAAGTAGCTGTATAAAAAGCTTTCCGACGCGTCTAATAAACGGACATCTTGCTTGCATCAAGCAGCGTCCCGTCTCTCAATCGCGGCACTCTCCCATGACATGCCTGCTTTGCTAAGCTTTTTGCTCCTGTATCGGTTATGCTTATTTCCATTTCTATATCTTAATCCCATAGGCATTGGTGCCTTCAACTGTATGTTCAACCTTGTCCGTGTAGGAACCTACCTCCAACCTGGAGAATGCTCCCACCAGAGAGACCCCTCTTTCTTCATCCTCAAAAGCACAAAAAGCATTTTTGTGCTTTTGACCGAGGAACTGCTCTTTAAAATAGTTTCGGTTTTCCTTTTGTTTTCTCGGTTTGGGTCTTTTCTCACCTTAATGCTGCACACCTTGACCTGCAAGATGTGGCTTAATTTAAACTGAATGAGTTCGGGTTCACTTTCTCCGAGAGGACCTAAGCTGACCAAAGGGACCGGTGAGGATCGGTTGGGGAGCGGTGGGGGCGAGCAGCCGCGCCGGCAGCGAGCCGGGAGACGTTCGGGTTAAAGGCACGGTTGAGGGTTGCGGAGGACGGGGACTGCAGCGATCGGTGGCTGTGAATGCGGCATGAAGATGAGAATCAGCCAGAGCCGCCTCCCGGGGGGAGCCCGGGCGCGCTCCCGGATTTCAGCGCGTTTGCGGCTTTGGCGGAGAAGTTTCAAAACCGTTCCCGGCCGTTGCTCGCCCCGACACGTTCCCGCCACGGCGCTGCTGGACGTGCCCTGCTCTGGGCAAGCGAGCGGACCCCCTTTTCTCGGGAGACGCCTGAGCAAACCTCTTGGATATTAAGAAAAATTCCTTCACTGAAAGGGTCGTCAAGCACTGGAACGGGCTGCCCAGGGAAGCGGTTGAGTCACCACCCCTGGAGGTATTTAAAAGATGGGTAGATGTGGCGCTGCGGGACTCGGCTTAGTGGTGGACTTGGCAGCGGTAGGGTGACGTTTGGACTCGGTGACCGTAAGGGTCTGTTCCAGCCTGGTCGGTTCCGTAACTCCGTTATGATGCGGTGATTCTAAACCGGGGTGCGGCGGCAGGAACGGCAGCAGGCAGCCCTCCGCCACGCCGGTGACTGCTCTGCCGCTCCGCACCCGCTGATCTTCCCCAGCCGCCGGCAGCCACCAACAGCCACCCTCCCCTTCCTTCTCCTGCCCCTGCCCCTTCCCTGCTCCCGGTTCCGTGACCCCCGGCCCCGCCGCTGCGGCCATCCCCCGGCGGCATCAGGCCGGCCACGGTGTGCGGGGGCGCGACATCCCCTTTTTGATAGCGGCATCGCCCCCGGGGCTCATCGTCTGGCTCCGGGCGAGGCGGGTGGCAGTGCGGCCGGCTGGCGGCAGTCCTGCCAGGATGGGCAAATTCTGCTCCAAGTTGTTTTGCTGCGTTCGGTGCGAGGACGAGACGGTACTTTTAAATTTATCCTTAAGGGAAAGGGCAGGAAGGCGGCCGTTGCCGTGATTAAGCCTGTGCCGCTGCTTCCAGCTGGAGTCAGTGGTGTGTGCGCATCCCGGGGTGGCGGAGTGGGGAGCGATGCTCGGCTTATTTACGGTGTGCAGAGCTCTGGTTCACCAGGGACAAGTCTGAACTGTCGCTTTCACACGCACTGCGGTGCCTTACATCATTTTATCCTGCAGCCTAAACGGAAGGGTTGGATTTTCGTGAAACAAGGAGGGACCACCGGCATCTTCTGTAGTAACAGCTGGCTTGATTTGTTGCTATGCTTTTCATACATTTTTAATAACCCTGTGGAGTACAAGTTAGAAAGGGAACCTGCACAGAGTTCTAAAGTTTGAAGAGAGATTTTTTTCAACTTCTAGCTGTCCTGAGGTTTTACCTCTCTAGTGATCCTCCTTTCTGACGGGGACTGATCCTCCATCCTAGAAAGGAAACAAGGCAAAACTACATGTTTTCTTATGTCAGGGTGAATCTAAACCAATCGAACTTCCAGGCACCAAAATGGGTCGTGTAATATATGTTAGTGCGGAGGTAAGTACGTAGCTACAGGTAGCAGGAGATCGGCGTGTGTGAGAGAAGTTGTGGGACGTTTCTAACACATAGCTTTTCATGTTATTCTTCTGGATATATGCCTGGATTTTAAGTATTAAGGAAGGAGAGAATGAATTAATGCATTTAATTTGCTTAATAGAAAATATCTTCGCAGAAACACATGCTTGTGCAGTATATTTTGCTAGAGTTTGTCTTTTAAAACTATTCATGTACTTGGTCTAATGAAAAGCTGATAGTGTCTTCCATTAACCTAATCATCTATTCAAATATAGCTTGAGATACGCTACTAAGCAGGTTAAGAAAAAATGGATGGCTTAATATAAAACTTGTTAAAGTACAGTCACTGGGGGATATCTAGGTGGTTGTAAACTTTAACCTAAAGAGTATTATGAGGGAGGATTACCTGATAACTGGCATGATTGAAACAGGAGTGTTTAGAACACCTCTTTTTTGAAGGAAGCCTGTAGATCCTTTTGAACATCACCTGCAGTGGGATTCAGTCATTGCTTCTGCAAGTATCGACTGAAATATTTATTGGTACAAGAGATTTCCCAATGTATATGCTTCTCTTTCCAATTATAATATAAGTCCTTGCCCCAGGGAACTGAAAAAAGCACAACAGTGACTAAGCACCATTTGCAGGTCAGTCTTTTTCTTTTTTTTTCCCCTCAATATTGTGAAAGCATTGGATACAGAAAAGCTATTCTGAAGGAGCAGTTTTAATGACAAGAGCCACAGAGCATCTGTGTGCAGTGCATATCTTCAGAAGGTATCGTAGAGAACTGGGAGGTGTTTGTGGAGATACAGTGCATATATTTGGACCTCAGAATAGACGCAAGCATGTAAGTTGGCAGGGAGGAGAGACATTTTGATTTAGGGAGGTAATTCCAGCTCCCATGTTTACTCCCTAGCCGCAGTTGACTTCCTATGTGGGTCTGGGCAATTTTCTGATGTTCCTTGCCTGATCTGACCCATTTTTTGCAGTGGATCTACTATTGCTTACCTATTGTTAATAAGTACATGGAGGTTTAATTAATTAGCATTTCTAATGAGTTAGTATCTCTCAGGTAGTCTGCAGTTCTCAGAGGAGAGATACACTAAGGCAGACCTTAACTCTGACTCCCCATCCCACAATTATTCCTGGTCTAAAGTAAAATCTTGACCTGTCTCCCTGACAGCGTATCCTCGAGGATGCCTAGCTCTTAGCTGAAGCTCCAGGAAACTAAAGCAGAGACTTTCCTCTCGCCCAAGCCCTCATGACTGCTTCCCTTCTTCATCTGTTTGAACAACACCAGTGTCTTGACCATCCTCAGGCCTGCATCATGGCATCTTTTACCAAGTTATTTTTCCAGGTCCTCACATGCAGTTATTTCGAAGTCCTGCAGATTTCTTTTTCTGAACTACACTGCTCAGTTTTGGCCACTGTTCCATTTAATTGGACAACATAGGAAGTTCTGATCAAATATGAGAAAGAAAAATTCCTCCTTCCTTCCCACCTCTCTGCCTACCTGCCTGGCTATCTGCCAGTTTTTCTGGAGCTGCTCAGATACTGCACCAATATAAGTCATACCTCAGTCTGTCCTCAGGGAGTTTTGACTTGAATGGAGAATACATAAGGGCAATTTTCAGTGTCTTTTTTGCTTGATGAAATGCAGTCCATCAGCGAGCCTTTCGTGGCAGAAATACTGGGAGGTCTGTACCTTAGAAAGCTCATGATAGGAAAAAGAGTTGCTACTGTGTCTTCTATTCAACAGCGCAGTAGTTTAAGCATAGAACAAACGTGTTGTTCTATTTTTCTTTCTGTCTGAGGAGACAGGACATATTCCAGACAGAAGACTTAATCATTGTGTTGTAGAGTACAGGTATGAGGAAGAAGGCTTCCTTCATCTCCATCATGAGCGTAGTTTTATTTTATGAAAATTACTTCAATATCAGAGTCATTTCCTGGGATGCAGCCAATGGAAAACCTTTCTCGACAGTTTTCCAAGCAATAATGAAATCCCTCATTCACTAAAAGTACCTGAAAAATGAATGCAACATTTTAATTTGTACAAAAGCCACTGTTTTGGTTTCACATTTTGACCAAAAAAAAGAAAAATTAATCCCAGATCACATCAAAGCAATTTTTTTCTCCCTTGCCATTGAACTGTCACACTGAAATGCCAGATATTTTCACAATCTCCTTACAGTGCCTATGACCTTTTCACCCACGGGAAACAGCTGTGTCATTAGTATGGACATTGAGCCTTTGGCCCTTAGTGCTCACCCTCAGTGGCTGTACTCACACCCGTGCCCGGTGAAGGGAGCCTACAAAGCTCCTTTGATACGCCGACCCTGTTCGACACAAAACTCTCGGGAGGGCAACAAAGGTTCCTGCTTACTCCGCCTTCCCTTTCAAACTTTGTTGAGATAAATGTGAATGAAGATTGATTAATTCAATGGGATATCCCATTAATTTGGCTTCTTACACATTTGTTTTGGCAGATTTTTCCTCGCATGCTTGTGAGTTTTCTAGTTGCTTTGGTGTTTTGACATTGGACATATATGAACTGCAGCATTGGACCTGATAGCTTTCCATTCTCATGTCAGATCCAGTTTTGCTCTACTGTCATGTTTGGTTTCCTAAGCACTGGCATTCCCAATTTCCTGGCTGCACTGACACTGAAGTGCTGGTTATCTCCAGAGCCACATTGATGATAACGAGGACAGGCTTTTTCATTTGGTATTAGCATTGTGTTTACACTGTTTGCAAGAACATGTGCAGACCAAATCTGTCATGTTACACTGACAAAGCAGGTTACAGGAACAGAAAATATCAGGGGTTTGTAAGTTCCCTGAGCATCCAGGAGACCATGAGGATGATCCGAAGGTTAGCCAAAACTACCCCTTGCCTGTCTTGCAGAAGAGGAAGATAAGGACTCGTGTTATTGCTTTCTAAAAGAACCCCCAGAGAATGAGGGGCTATTTGAGGCCTGGTCACTGAGGGCAACCCTTGCACATCTGACCTCCCAGGAAACATAACCGTGAGGTCCCAAAGAGCAGTCAGAAAGCTCTAACCAAAATAAAATACAATGCAAGAAGTACTGGTAGGGTAGGGACATGACAGTGAAGGCACCTCAGTTGTGCCAACACCAGTGGCTCAAGATAGCCCCAGAGGCTGCTCTGGAGACCACAGCCCCAGCGTGGTGTGAGGCAGCCAGGAGGTCCACTGTTCTGGTAGGGTGGTGTCCATGCTGGCACCTGAGTTATGGGATAGCATTTTTAAGCTGGTACCATGGCGATTCTCCACTGTTCTGGAGAGGGTCTCACCACCCAATGTCCTTAAGGGTAGGACAAACCAGCACCCACCCGGATGGGTACTGGTATCCAGGCCAGAGGCTGTGAGCAATGCCACAGCCTTTCACTGGCAGCGGACAACAATGCTGACCATGGCTGTGTGCGGTGTGAGCAGGTTGATGACCTGCTCAGCCAGGTGGCACAGCTCCAAGATGAAGAGATGGAGTTCCGAGAAGAGCTGAATAGATTGAGTAGATTGAGAGAGGAAGTTCCACCTAAACATGCGAAGGATCTTCTTTCCTTTGAGGGTGGCAGAGCACTGGAACAGGCTGCCCAGAGAGGTGGTGGAGTCACCGTCTCTGGAGACATTCAGAACCTGCCTGGACACGTTCCTGTGCAGCCTGCTCCAGGTGACCCTGCTCTGGCAGGGGGGCTGGACTAGATGATCTCCAGAGGTCCTTTCCAACCCTATGATTCTATGATTCTATGATTGAGGAACATCAGAGAGAGTGAGAGGGAAACTGACCATTTCCACAAACTGCTCTCTACAAAAACAGAACGGGACATAACTCTTAGTGGACCAGAGGATTCCATATCCTTTCACCAGCAAGCCCCCCAGCTGTCCCGTAGTAACCCGCATGAGCAGGGTCAATGGGAACAGGTCTCTGTCCGATGGAACAAAAGAAAGAAAGGGAGCAAGCAGGTTCCTTTAAGAAGTGCACCACCTACAGTGCCCTTGCAGAACAGGTATGGGGCTCTGCAGAAGGAACTGGTTGCAAGCAAGGAAGAGGGCTCTCGAAGGTCAGAAGAGCCTCCAAGGCCAACTCACCTCAGGCCAACCATCAAAACTGACCCTGAAAAGAAAAATCGAAGGGTCATTGTTGTAGGTGACTCCCTGCTGAGGGGAGCAGAGGGCCCAATATGCAGACTGAAGCCGCTTCAGAGAGAGGTCTGCTGCCTCCCTGGTGCCCGGGTAAAGGACATCGTAGGTAAACTCCCCACCCTTGTGAGCCATTCAGATTATTACCTACTTCTGGTCTTTCAGGTGGGAAGTGATGAGGTAGCAATGAGAGGCTCACAATCATTTAAAAGAGATTTCAGGGCCTTAGGGCAACTGGTAAAGGGATCAGGAGTTCAGGTTGTGTTCTCCTCCATCCCTCGGACATCAGCGATGGACAAGGGAATATATAGGAGGAGTCAACAGGTCAGTTCATGGCTCCGGGACTGGTGTTGTAGACAGGGCTTTGGCTTTTATGATCACAGCTTGGTATATGAGGCACCAGAGCTGCGAGCAGCTAATGGGATGCACTTATCCCAGAAGGGGAAAAGGATTCTGGGGCAGGAGTTCTGGGGCAGGCCTCATTGATAGGGCTTTAAACTAGATTGGAAGGGGGAAGGGGTCAATAATGTCATGCTTGCCTGTGCCAAACAGTGGGGCAGCACATCAGGGGCAGAGGGATGGAGTCCTAGTAAGGGCTCTCAACTTGTTGCCCTAAGGCAAGCCAGAGATGACGCACCGGGACACCCCAAGGGAATCAAGGGAGATTCCCGCAAGAGGGTGACAGGGCCAGCCCAGCCGAAGTGCCTCTATGCGAATGCACGCAGCTTGGGCAATAAACATGATAAATTAAGGGCCACTGCGACATAGTGGCTATTACTGAAACTTGGTGGTATGATTCCCATGACTGGAATGTAGGGGTAGATGGATACAAGCTCTTTAGGAAGGACAGGCAGGGTAGGAGGGGAGGAGGTGTTGCCCTCTACATCAGTGACCAGCTAGAATTGGTAGAGCTCCACATGGGGAAGGACGATGAGCTGGTTGAGAGTGTATGGATTAAGATTGAAGGGAAGACAGGGGAAGGTGATGTCACAGTAGGGGTCTGCTACAGGCCACCTGCCCAGCAAAGCCAAGCAGATGAGGCCCTCCATAGGCAGACAGAAGTGGCTTCACGTTCACAGGCCCTGGTCCTCGTGGGGGATTTCAACCACCCTGACATCTGCTGGAGGGACAACACTGCAAGGCACCAACAATCCAGGATGTTCCTGGAATGCATAGATGACAACTTTCTCCTCCAAGTGGTAGAGGAACCAACCAGAAAAGGTGCTATACTGGACCTTGTTCTCACCAACAGGGAAGGGCTGGCAGATTCCGATTTCCTGCTATTACAAAAAATAAAGCTGTTGTGTTATTTCCCTTTACAGAGTTAAAAACTAGATGCAGGAAAAATAAGCAGAAACATTAAGCTCTGAAATCTTTCTTTTTTTCCACTTTCCTTTTGGTAAAACAGAGTTAATATGCTCTCCTACCTGCTCTGTATCCTGCTGCTGAACTAATCCTTTCTGTGCCCTAGATTTTTATTAGCCTTGCTTGCTTATTACCAAAATATTTACTTTCTAGGACTCTTTCTAATTCCATTTACTACTACATTGCCTTTTCTCTTGAATATGCTTTTTTTTGGAGTGTCCTTGAAATATTCGTGGCCTTTTCTAACCTAGGACATATTTATAATAGCCTGATCTAGTTTTCCTAATCACTGGTGATCTTCCCAGCAGGATATGTTCCTTTGTCTTCTTCCTAATGTGATTCAGGATACATTCCAATTTAAAGTGCCCTTATGTTTGAACCGTTATGCCGGGATTTATTGGACTAAACCAAACTCCAGGAGAATTTCCTGAGGTTTTTCTTTGTCAGTTTGCACAGCACTCGTGAGATGCTGACAAAGTCCTTGCGTTTTAGCAATAACACCTTAGCATTGTTAACATAAATATGTTTTAATTTTCCTTTGGCCAGCTCATCTGCTTTGATTCCTTAAGTATTCAGATTTCTTTTGAGACAGGTCAAGGAAAGGAGCTCTTGTCCTTTACAGGAACTAAAATATCAGAAATAAATGTGGAAATAGGCATGAACGTCAGGCTGTTATTGGTGTCTGTATGGCTATGCCCACCATGCCTAGAACGGTGTAAGTACAGTAATCTGCTCTTCAAATTTGGCGGTGTGAGCTTATCACTACGTCTGGAGGTGGTTAAATGCAGGCATGAGTAGATAAAAGTGTTTTACCAGAATTAGTAAAACCATCTTGTACGTATGCAGTCCAGCCATAAATGGTGCACAGATCGAACACAAAATGATAGAAAAATAGAAATGTCTTTTTAGATACATAGGAGTAAATAGAGTATTCTGTGCTGCCCTGTGCACCTGAGTGTGTGTATATGCATTCATAGAGACACAAGGTATTTGTAGCCAGTGAGTTGTGGCTCCTAAGCTTGGTTTAAAAACTGAGTGAGTTCATTATAATCCATGCCACTCGCCAAAAAAAAAGTGGAAAAAAACTATCTGAGGAATCAATCTAATCTGTTTTACTCAATGAACATGTGAAAGTGCTTATCTGGGATAAACCTGGGGACTCTACATATTTCTCTCTCTTTTTCCTTAGAATGAAAATGCCCTTGTGAAAATAAAGGAGTCAGGAGTCGAGCTTGCAAAGATCAGGGATGAAGTTGGTAAGTAGTACAAGCAAAGTCCTTTTTCTCACTTTACACAAAAGCTGTAATTCCCTGGGACCTGGTCCTGGGGAACCTGCATACATACGGTGAAGTGTCTTCTGACGCCCAGTGGCAAGGGGGTTTGGGGCTTTGCAGGGAACCATGGTTTTACCCCTTTGTTGTGGAGGTGGGTCCATCACAACACACACTGGAGCTGGTTGTGCATCATCTTTACCAGACAAATGGTTCTTCACAAACTCCTAGCTTCCGTTCTCAAACTATGTACCACCACTGCCAAGGAGAAAGCAGAGCGTGATGAGAAGTGGGAACTTGGGTCTGTTGTGGTGCACGGTGCCTGGGAATGCATCGCTTGTATGTACGTTTGCGTGTTTTGCAGTTCAGCTACAAACTGAAGGACACCAAGCTCAGAACTTTCTTGTTAGTGACAGGTCTCTTCCTGGTTGCAAGGCGGCAAAAGCAGCATGTTTGTGCTTTTGTCTGTGTATTCCCCCTGTATCTGCGTGCATCATTTTTCCTGTCTGGTTTCTGATCTAGACAGGAGAGACAGGGAGGGCATAAAGACATTTCAATTCTTCAGAGAGAAGATGGGCTTTTGCGCTGGCTTCAGTCAACAGGCTGAGTTCTTTTGGGCTTAAACCTCCCCAGAATGGGTGTGACATTGGGTTCATCTACCGCAGGGCAAATGGAGAAGAGGAAGGGCCCCTGGAGGGAGGACCATCAGGGCAGGGGACACCCTGAGTACCAAAAGGTGTTGGAACCACTGGTGACTGGAGCTGTGAACAGGGGGGACCTCTCAGCTTTCCCTGCAAGTGGGAGCCCAGGTGCTGGGTCGCACAGTAAGCCCAGATTATGCCATCTGGCAGGACGGTTTGCAAAATGGGGCTCAGACCCTGTGAGCTGGGCAGAGCTGCAGATCCTCCCTGTGATGCTTCTTCACCTTGGCTATGACAACCCAGTGCAGAGAAGCTGATCCCAGCCCTTTTTTCATGCCCAACAGCTTGTGCTCCCTGCTGTGCTCCTCTTCAATTCTTTTGTCTGATCATCATTTCACAGCGAGCTTTATTGTCCCCGTGTCCCATCCTCTGCCTTCCTGGCACATCATTGGAAGTGGCGACTTAGCCAAGACTGTGGCTTGAGAGAAGGAAATAAGGAAAATCTCATATCCCAGTTGAAAGGCGTTGTGTCAAGCGACTGTCTCACATGCTGTTTCTTATATCCAAGGCAAAGTAAAAGCCCCAACGCCTCAATTTGTGGATCCAAGACTATGCTGGCCAGGAGCGGACATCCAGTCACCCTGCAGGTCCACGGAGTTCCCTGCTTTTATTTATTATTATTATTATTATTATTATTATTATTATTATTATTATTATTATTATTATTATTATTATTATTATTATACTTAATCAGATCCCAGTTTTGCATTGGCCTTTGCATAGTCTGGCAGTGCCTCTATTTAGACAAGTGCCTGTGTGTATGTGTGTGTGAGAGATGGGGACAGAGAGAGAAGGCACAGCGAGAGCTTGTTGATGGCTGAGATTCATGGGAGCCCCAGGGTCGGCGAGAACGACTGCGCTCAGTGCTGCACAAACAGATCAACGCCACTGTTTGCTCCCGAGGAGCTCAGAGCCTGACCGTACGGTCTTGTCTCCACAGCCCTCAACACAGAGAGATGGAAGAAACTACAGAGCGAGAAGGAGGAGCTGGAGAGGCGCTTTGAGGAGGAGTGGAAGCGGCTTGGCAGGCAGCAGCAGGAGGAGCTGCAGGCGCTGGAGCAGCAGCTGCAGAAGGAGTACGACACCAAGAGGGAGAGCCTGCAGGAGCAGCACAGCCTCCAGCTGGAGCAAGTCAAATTGCAGCATCAGGATCAGGTCAGTCTCTGCCTGTTCCCTGTGAAGAGTAGACCATGCCAATACTGAGTGGGTGTAGGTAATGAAATATATTGAACACTCCATCATAGAATCATAGAGTCTTCGTGGCTGGAAAGAACCAACCATACACACACAAAAAAACCCCTACAATCTCTGCCACTAGAGCATGCCCTGAAGTGCCACATCTACACGTTTCTTAAACACCTCTAGGGATGGTGACTCAACCACCTCCCTGGGCAGGCTGTTCCAGTGCCTGACCACTCTGCCAGTAAAGTCATTCTTCCTAATATCTAATCTAAACCTCCCCTGCCGCAGCTTCAGACCATTTCCTCTGGTCCTGTCATTATTCACCCGGGAGAAGAGGCCAACACCCACCTCTCTCCAACCTCCTTTCAGGGAGTTGTAGAGGGCAATGAGGTCTCCCCTCAGTCTCCTCTTCTCCAAGCTAAACATGCCCAGCTCCCTCAGCCTCTCCTCATGAAGGTGTTGGTAACGAACTGAAGACTGGAATAATATATTCCTGATTATCTTTATTGCTTTTCCTCCCTATTATTCCTATAGGTATTTTTACATAGTAGCACATTACATTTCCATGTCTTGTCTTCACATGCTTCCAGATGTTTTACAACACAAATATTAAGACTAGCTCTGCTCCCCATGCATACTACTACCCAACCCACCTATTGTAGCCAATGTATATGAAACCAAGGGTTGAACAAGAATCTGCTTAACACAGGTAAGGCCAGCATAGTCCTGCCTGTTGTTATTTGCAATGCTAATTAAAGGGCGGTAGAGCAAAGTGATAGGGCCCATGCAACACGTAGCCGAAACACCGGTGATACACTCTGTGTTCCCTGATTTCTGCTCCACCGTTCAGTCTAATCTCTTAGATTGTACATTCCAAGTGTTTCTCCCTGCTTTGCTTTCTGCAGGTAGGTAGGAATACTACTCTCTGCAGGTAGGAATACTCTCACATGCAGCTACTTTAGTCTTATTTTTAATGGCTGGAGTGAACAAACACTAACTCACCTATGGGCACCTCTCACATGGTGGCAGAACATCCTGCTCTGGGTTGTGGCAATAATGCCTTTACCTTGCCTTTTCTCATTTGGAACTCGGTGAGCATGGGATACAGATCTGATTTTTCCAGCTGCAACCCTTACTATTGCCCACAGTTCGTGAGGGCTTTTCTCACACGAGTATCTGCTGCACTCAGGTGCACTCTGCAGTCTGTGCCCTCGCACTTTGACATGCCACAGCCCTGGCTGCCATGGGCATGCCACCCAGGTGTCTGATGCAGTACAAGGGCCAGAGATCTGCGAAACGTGAGCCTAGCCAACAGACCCCCTGTTTGCCAGCATTGTTCTCTCCATCCTGGGGATTTTGCCAATGCCCAGGGCAGCTGGAGTTGGTAGAGGGTGACTTTTTCCCTCTCTCAGGCAACGTAAATTGGCAGCAACAACCTTTGGCAACGAAAGGTCGAGGAGAAGGTTTTATGTCTGCATGCTCTGTATCTCAGGGTATCTCTAGTGCGCATTTTGGGGCTGCTGCCTGAAGCAGGAGCCTGTGGCCAAGCAGGAGCCTGTGGCCAAGGCTCCAGAGCTGCTGCTCCACCCTGCTCATGCCCAGGGCAGAGCACAGACGTGCCCCACGTGGTTCCCAAGGACGATGACAGCGCTAGCTGTGGGCTTCAGAAGCAAACCACCCCCATCAGCAGAACCCTGTGCCTGAGCTAATTTCGACCATTTAAGAGGTAAAGGCTGGTGCAGCACTGTGTGGCCGTAGCTGAAGCGCCTCCAGGAGCCAGGGAGGGGGGCTGGCCTGCGGGGAGCTCATGGGAGAGGAGAGCACCGACACAGCGCAGCAGAGGCGGCAGCCCACTGTCTTTAAGGTCAACTGTTTGTAAAACGGGAGATGACACCATTTGCTGCCTGTGCTTGATGCACTGTAAAACACTCCTGGGATGGGAATGCAAATACAAACTGAGACGGTGACAGTTTTATGTCACTCATGCCACAGCTGCCCGGTGTTAGATTTATTGTGTAACAGCAACGGTACGCCGGGGCCGGGCACAAGCGTGGTCCTCGCTGGCACGTGGGTCAGACAGCCAGGTCAGACACACGGCATCCCAGCCTGTGCCCCAGAGTTCCTGCTGCCCTGGGGACAGCCATGCAATTTGGTTTGATTCTTCAGTGGGGGGTTTGCTGAAGAACTCTTGCTGGATTTTACCTATTTCAGTTGCTGTGCCTGCTAGTTGTTCCTGATTTGCAGGCTTATAACATGCAACACAAAGGCTTTATCTGACTGGGTTGTTTTGTCCTGGACAAACTACCTTTTTCTGTTAGGGCATTGATTTTCAAAGATGCATTAGAAGGTGCTGTCAAATAGGTTTTTGTGTTCTAAACCAGATTTTTCAAAATCTTTCTCTGTAAATTCTTAGAGATGAAGATTTGGTTCTGATTTCAGTTTATGCAAGACGGTTTTCTTGCAATGCCCCTCAAATTTTCTGCTTTGCTTTCTGATATGAAGGATGGGTGGTATTCCCAAAAGCCTTGGCTTCTTTTTCCTTTCACTGTGTCAGTGTGCCAGTTTGCCTAGTAGAAGATATCAGCTCTAGCTGCAAGCCTTGCCTCTCCTGGATCACCAGGCATAAGCATTTATGAAGGAATTTGTTCTGCGAGTTAATTTTTTGCTGAGATAGTTTCTCTCTGCTGCTCTTTGAAGTGTTTCTGCAAACTTCCGAGACCACAAGAACAGATGGTGGGTTTTTTTCCCTCAAGTTGATCAGTGCAAGAAAGGGTGATATAGGTCACCATAGGACTTGACTAGAAGTATACTTATTTTTCTCCTGTTCTTATCTATTGTCATTCTATTAATCACCACACAGAAACAATGGAAAGACATCTTTCCTTCTGTTGGGCAAATAGTTCTGTCTCCTCCAGCCCTTTGGTTTGCTCCAGGGCTCTTTGTTCCTTGAATTACTGAAGTTAAGACAAACATTTTTCTCTACTGCTTTGAAAGTGCTGCTGTGAGCCTAGTATCTCAGAGTTTAAGCCCATCTTTTCAATCCATGGTTCCGTTAGCATCTCATGATGAGTTTTAGCGGGTTTTCCCTTTCAATTCCTACTCTGGCGTACACCCATCCTGTGTCAAGTGCTCTTGGATCGGAGGAGGCTGACAGGCTGGGTTGGAAAGCTGCTCACCAGGAATGTTTCTTGGTCAAGGAGAAGGAGAACTTTTTTAGCCTAGGAACCAAGGTGCATGAGGAATAAGGATCCCTAACGGCTGCTGACCCAAAGGGTTTGTAATCCTCTGGTTCTTCCTTCCCCTTCTCAGAGGAGGAGGAGAAGTTCCTGGCTCAGACCATGCCAAAACAAGCAAGCCTACTCAAGGGACTGGACTCGTTCAGCTCCAACGCTGCTGAGCTGGGACTGGTCCCAACCAGCATTAGACCAGAGGCACCTAACCCACGAGCTAAAGAGCTCTTACGCTGGGCATGGGAAAAGCCTTGTCCTTGAGCTGTCCGTCTGTGCAGGCTAATTTGGAGCTTGTGTTCATGGCGTCAATAACAACGGCAAAATTTGCAACGTTAGTCATCCCACTTCATGGTTTCCAGTCACAACTGAGTCTTCCGCACTGTATTGCTGTAGTCACCTTTTACTTTTGCACAAGATCTGAAAGGTCCCTTCCAACCTAGGTGATTCTATGATTCTAAGGTAGCTGTTGTTTCTTTGGATACACAGTTGTCAGGTTTTGAAGGCTCATCTGTCTCTGAGGAGGTGAAGGCAGCTCTTTCGGCATAGCTGAGCGTGAGAGCCAAACTCCTCACAAACAAGTCATGTGTGACAATGCATCCCAATAGTCCTCATATCTCCTTGCAAAGTAAAGGCTGCGATCCTGGCTTGCCAGCGTTTCTTGCTTGAGCTGCTCAGCTCAAGCTGTTTTGTCCACCAACTTATTGAACTTGTCCCACTAGAGCCTCCACTTGATTTTGCTTTATTAAGCCTTAAAAATCCCACCTGAACTTCTCTTTGTAGCCAGAAATAGCCATGACACAGGTTGAGTTGATCAAGCCGATAGAGAAAGTTAGTGGCAAAGCTGGAATTAATATCCAAGAGATCTGATTCCCAGTGCTAAGTAGACTATCTGCCATGAAAAACTGCAGACAGGAGGTCATGCTGGAAGATTAGAGAGAGTCATGTGGGATGTGGATATGAAACGTACAGAAGACAGAAAAATCCCTGGAGACCATTTGGAACATATTACTTGGCTTTGTAGATAAATAACCTGCCAAGGATGGTGGCAACGAAAGGAGACCCCTTCACCTTGTGAAGGCGTTGGAGTTGAGCGTAATCATTCCTATGGGGAGCTGCTCAGCTGAGAAGCAATTAAGAGTATGAATAAAGACTTAAGCAAGGGAGAGGTAAAGAACATGGCGATGCTCATGAGGGTTCAGCGCACAGACACGGTATACAAGGACATGGTGCTCTGGGAAAAGTCAAGTGATATTCTCTATCCCGTTAGTAGCCCATTGAGTCATGGGCCCCCCTTCCCCTGCTCTTTCATGCAATATATCAGCAGGCTGAGTCTCCATTGTTTTGCAAACAGTTCTTCACCACTGAATTGTCTCCCATATTATTGTGAAAATGAGTTTGGATAACTTTAAATGCCTGTCTTTCATTCTAAGAGCATGCTTTCTCCAATACAGTTGGAAAATTTGCTTCTGTTGGATAATCTAACACATACATTTGACAGTTAGACACAGTGAAATAACACTTATTCCAGTCAAGACATGCTCAGCTGCAGTAACTTTCTACCATTATTTAACATAAGAGTGAGGAAAAAAGCTGTTTCAAGTCAAGTCACTTTGCAATGAACAGCTGTTTCATTATAAAAGTGAAATAGTTTGATCCTCTGAATTCCCAGATATCACAGAGAACGTGTTAAATGTAGAGAATAAGATCACTGTGATTACAAAACCCAGAAAAGCAAATCGATGCCTTGCATTCAGAAACTGCTCTGGACCACTGACTTAACCTTGATCACTGCTTTTCTCTGTATCTTCTTTAACGATGCATATCAAAACACCATTGTTAGGGATCTGGCTTTGCCTTTAGCCAAGTCTAGTCACAAGCAATGTACCGAAGGAGCCCCAAACCCATCGGGTGCACCCGAGCACAGGCTGCCCACTGCCCTCTTCCAGCTGCCTCCCCTGCTCCCCTTATGGCTGCGTGTGGTGGGGTGCAGTTTGCTGGGCAGCCTGCAGCAGCAGGACCTCTTTCTGGCCTCAATATGAGAGCGGGAGAAGGTTTTGTAGCCTCACCGTCACCTTGGTTACTTCCACACCCGCATGAAAACTCATGTGTCTGCACAAAGGTTCTGTCATATCATTCATCAGTTTATTAGATGTGGACTCCAAACACACGATTCAAGAGGACACAGGAATTTGGGTATAAGCGACTTCGTAGATACTCTTTTTCATGTAAAAGTGTAGAATCATAGAATCATTTAGGTTGGAAAAGACCCTTGGGATCATCGAGTCCAACCATCAACCCCACCCTACAAAGTTCTCCCTTACACCATATCCCTTAACACCTCCTCTGCACTCGCTGCAGCACCTCGATATCTCTCTCGGATTGAGGTGCCCAGAACTGGACACAATACTCAAGGTGTGGCCACACCAGTGCTGAGTACAGGGGGACAATCACCTCCCTCCTTCTGCTGGTCACACTATTTCTAATACAAGCCAGGATGGCATTGGCCCTCTTGGCCACCTGGGCACACTGCTGGCTCATGTTCAGCCCCTTGTCAATTAGAACCCCCAGGTCCTTTTCTGCCAGGCAGCTCTCCAGCCACACTTCCCCAAGCCTGTAGCGATGCATGGGGTTGTTGTGGCCCAAGTGCAGGACCCGGCACTTGGCCTTGTTGAAGCACATTCCATTAGCATTGGCCCATCGGTCCAATCTACCCAAGTCTCTCTGTAGAGCCTCCCTATCCTCATGTAGATCAACGCTCCCGCCTAGCTTCGTGTCATCTGCAAACTTGCCGATGATACACTCTATGTCCTTATCAAGGTCGTCAATAAAGATGTTAAACAGAAATGGTCCCAACACCGAGCCCTGAGGGACACCACTTGTGACCGGCCGCCGGCTGGATTTAACTCCATTGACCACCACTCTTTGGGACCGCCCATCCAGCCAGTGCTCGATCCAGCAGATCGTATGCTCATCCAGGCCGTGAGCCGCCAGTTTTTCCATGAGAATTCTATGGGGGACAGTGTCAAATGCTTTTCAAAAGCCTAGGTAGACAATGTCCACAGCCTTTCCCTCATCCAATAATTGGGTCATCTTGTCATAGAAGGAGATCCGGTTCGTCAGGCAGGACCTGCCTTTCTTAAACCCATGCTGACTGTGCCTGATCCCCTGGTTGTCCATTATATGACTTGTAATGGCGCTCAAGATGATCTGCTCCATGACCTTCCCTGCTACCCAGGTCAGACTGACAAGCCTATAGTTTCCCGGATCCTCCTTTCTGCCTTTTTTGCAGATGGGTGCTACATTTGCTACCCTCCAGTCCGTTGGGACCTCCCCAGTTAGCCATGACTTCAGGTAGATAATGGAAAGTGGCTTGGCGAGCATGTCTGCCAACTCTTTCAGCACTCTTGGATGTAAGCCATCCGGTCCCATAGACTTGTACGCATCCAAGCGGTGTAGCAGGTCACTGATCACTTCCTCTTTAATTGTGATGACCTCGTCCAGCTTCCCCTCCCTGTCTCCTAGCTCATGAGGCTGGGTGCCCACGGAATAGCTAAAGACTGAGGCAAAGTAGGCATTGAGCACCTCAGTTGATAGAGTGCAATTCATTTTGCATACCCACTAGTAATAATGTCAATGTTTCTCTAGAAATAAGTATTTTACAGATATGAATAATTCATAGGCACTTTCCATGGAAGTTAATTCAAGACCTTACAATAAACATCATTGCAGCAAAGTGCCGTGAAGACAAAAACCAGGGTGGCTCAGAACTGTCTATGTTTATCTGACCATCAGAGGGAGTCGGGTCATTAATATAATTTAGATTAACGGAACGTTGAGATTTATGAACATTTCATGAATGGCTGTTTTTGCTTAAGGGATTTTTGGCCTTTTGCTTTGTTATGTACCTCTTTTATCACCGTTAAGTTAAAAGAGCAAAAATGCTACCACCAGTGACTACACGCTACCACTCAAGGCGTCGACATGCCTGTTTCGTAATGAATAAACCTGCTCAGGTGCTGGAAGTGTCACGCTCAGTAGATCCCTTTACTGTTTTCAGCTCACTGGAGCTCTTTCGCAGTGGCTTGTCAGTGTGCCACAGCATGCCTAATCGTGTCTCCATGTCTCCATCCATTGTCGTTGGAACAGGTGGAAGATATCACAGCTTCACACGAGGCTGCACTGTTACAGCTGGAAAATAACCACGTAGTTGCCATTACAGTACTGCAGGATGAGAATGACTGGAAGATTCGAGGTAAGCCAGCGACAACCCAATGGCTACAGAGCTCTTCCAGAGCGGAAATTAGCGCTGTAGTGAGATTGTGTAAACCTGGATTTTCTTCCTCCAGAGTAGATGATAGAGAAAGTTCGTGTTGGTCTAGTGCTTTCACGTGGGGTGGACCACCAGGTTCGTGCTAGTGGTGAGGGAGAGCTGTATGCAGTGTGTACAGCATCTAACTTGGACCTGAGACTATCGGAGGGGTCTCTGCGACAACAATAAGGCTCTCTCCATGGGCTGCTGAACACAGAGTCCAAGTTCCACCTCACTTCACACCCAGACTTTTCTCAAGAGCCTGAGGAGGTGTTCAGGAGGCTAGAGCTCATTGAAGATCTCCAAATTTAGGTGCTTAAATGCCTACACTGCTTCTAAAAACAAGACTCATCATTTTCAGGAGCACAAGTCTGGCCATGCTGAGCTGATCAAAGCCACATGCTGGTGCAAATCTGCACCTCAGCACCGTTACCTTAATTTTTTGTTATGGTTTTTCCACAGGACTTGATGCTGCAGAGAGAGCTGCTTCCTCCCTACCAGCTCAGTATCTAAATAAATGTCTTTGTACATGCTTTAGCTGACATTTAGCAGATATCTGTACAATCGCCCTCTTTTTTTTTTTCTTTTAAATATAAGCATGGTCTAATATTTAAATAGCTCTGGTAGGTTTTCCCACAGCTTTCCCCAGACCAAGCCACATTGCTTAGCTCTGCACTGTGTCAATTAGGGACACAGTCGACAGCACAACTTGAGCTGAGAACAGCCTATTCCCCTTTCCCGTAGGCAGAGATGGTATCATCTAGCGTACGATTTTTAAATTAACATATACAATTTCGAAAATAACAAAAGAAGAGCTGTTCCTTGCTTGAGGATGTTCATATCTGTCCATTTGCGTTAGTATTTTCTGACGATAAATCTTGGCAGCGGTTTATCAGGGCTCTGGTGGCCAAAGTTTGTACTCCCTGCTCCTGGTGTGGCTACGAAATGCCCTCCTGTGCATGGAAAAGGCATTGCAGCAGCTGCCGTCTGGTGCCATGTACAGGGCACTAGAGCAATAGTAGTATTATTGCTGTTATTGTGGCTAGCGAGCAATAGTTCGAGGGAAAAACCCCATAGATCTGGGGGTAAAGACACAAAAAATAAAGTGTCCGAGTACCAAAAAGGTAGGTTCTACTGCTGTACTGAATGACAATTTGATGCCATTGGTTTAGAGATTAAACTTTATACTGCTTTGGTTATTATTAAGTCCAGTGTGAGTTGTTCTAGTAAGGAAACCTTAAGTCATGTAATATAAATAGAGGAGTTTTTTCTCTTCGGGGTCTGTCAGTCTCACTGATGCAATAAACCTCACGGGTCATTCGCCACAGCTCCTGGAGAAGTACTATCACATGTATTTTTGCATCCCAGTTACTGGCCCCTCTATCTCCCCAAAGAAATTCCAACCCAAGCTTTTAAGTATATTCAGTGTAAAACTCTTTGATTTGGGGACATTCACTCTGAACGGGTGTGTCAGACTGACCCTTTTCAGATCAGAGCCCCTGAGAGCCGGGAATTCTGAGCAGTTCTGAAAAGTCAGAATCTGTTCGTGTAGAAATAGAGGTACCCGCAGCCACCGAAAGGGCAGGAAATCCTGATGCTCAAAACAATTCACCTAAGGTCACAGAGTAGATTACGACCAGTTTCCTACTCAACCTCCATGCCCTAAAACTCCATCCCGAATTGCGCTTGGCTCCTGATGTCTGTGCTCTTGGACCCTGGCTTGCTGGATTTCACTTAGCAGTGTCGTGTCTGTGTGTCTTCCCCCAGAACTGAATACTGCTCACGAGCTGGAAAAGGCACAATTAGAAGAGAATTTTGAAAAGCTGCGGCTGTCACTCCAGGTTAGCAGTTTTGTTATTCCCCACCCCTGGAATGATGTTGTGGAGCAGCTGACGGGGCAGCCCCAGCCCCATTGCCGGCTGCTTCTTACCAGCTCTAGTACCTCTTGTCCTCTGCCCGGCCAAACTGGGATCTGGCAGCAAAGGTGCCCCCTCAGGTTTTTTCCTCCCCTGCCTTGGCTGGTTCAGCAAAATACTATCTGAAAGAGGAGAGAGGGAAAACCTAAAGGGAGGAAAAGGCAGCTGGATAAAGCAACGAAATGTCCTTTTGACCCTGCTGGCGGCTGGCCCAGCATAAGGAGCAAAGATGAGCTCTTCCCTGCATGGTGGGGAGAGCTCCAGCACCTGCCGTGCCTGTGAGCATCACCTTCTCTACGTGCTACCCTCGGGCAGACACCCCCGGGGCTCAGAAACGCTCGCCTCTCCCTGCCTGGCCCTGTGCCTGTGCTCTCAACTCTTTCCCACTGCCTGAAGACAGAGGAGCCAGTCCCGCGTGTAGACACGTCGCCATTCCCACCGGAAGGCAATGCGGTCCCTGGTGAGGGATGCCCCGGGGCTGGCCCTGCTGTGCAGCCAGGCTGTGGCTGGCCAGGATCAGCCCTGCCCATCATATCTCCCACATCCCACTATTTAACACCAAGCTCAAGATCATCTTGGCTTTTTCAGTCCTTCTAACAACTCCATGCTGTTCTCACTCTCTAGATGAAGAAATCCCAAGGAGTGGAGGGCAGAAACATGCCCCTGGGATTCATGCTAAGTTTGGAAATCTTGTGTGAACAAATGAAAATGCCACAGCAAATAATGCAAGCGCTGTTTGATTTCCTAGGCAGAGATGAATTGCACTTTTTAAAACCCCTGACGAGCACATATCGTTGCACCCAGCAACTGCCACTGCCTTCCTCAGGCGGCTGTGACAGTTTGAGGCGTGTCAGCAGTTTTGCAATGAGCACTGATGTACTGTTATGGCCAAGAAATTACACGTATGAAAGATAAGAATACCAATTTCACGGCAACTGTGGCTTTTACAGATGTTGTATATAGAGAGGTAACAAAAATATGATTGCTTAAAATAACGTGTTGTTCCTGTGTATAGCTCTGAGATGAAATGACGATCTTTTAAAGCCCACACCACTAATTCATCGTTGCGTGTTACCATGTTAGAAGCCCAGAAAGGTGAAGGAAGCAGGGACGGGGTAGCTACCGCCTCATTCAGGCTCTAGGGACCGCACAAATGATCTCTTTCATGCCTGTGATAGTAAATGCCAGCTCACTTAAGGAAGGACATGCTCGTTCTCATCCAGCCCAAGGTGATGGCGTGATTTAGCATCCAAGAAACTTCATGAACTAGTTCCAGTTAGCGTCAGCCAGCCTCAGGCGTTGCAGAGATTTTGGGATTTCCTGAGGCACTGGGTTATCACTGTATGTTCAAGTGGCCTTGCATAAAACATACCACCTTGCAGAAGTTTCTAAGCCTTGTTCGACTCCCCTGGTGGTTTCTCAGTGCAGATTGACTTGTATGAATGTAAGAGGGGTGATAACACGGTTGATGTGTCTCCCGTCCAGGACCAGGTAGACACCCTCACCTTCCAGAACCAATCTCTGAAGGCCAAAGCAGACCGATTTGAAGAGGCTCTGAAGAAAAACACCGAGGAACAGCTGAAGGTAGATGGCGACTATAACTGTACGGTCATCAAGATACATGTTTCTAAGTATGACTCACATCATGCGATTAAGTGGATGGCAATGGGATCCTTACCCCAGGGACTGGGGGGCAGGTCCCAACCAAGACCCCAGTTAGCTTTGACGAGGAGTCAGAAATCTTAGTCTAGGTTCATAATTTTCTGATTTTACTTCTTTTTCTTTATTCTTTCACCCAGCCTTTGTAGCTCTATTTCCAACACATTTCACATTTCATTAACTCCATCTAGTACATCCTTACTGTTGTCTATTCTTCTTTCCCTTCTTCCTCTCTTTACTTTTTGTCTTTTCACATTTAGGTTTCTTTTTTTTGTTGTTGAGTGCCTTCTGAACTAACTTCTTTGATATCCTCTGTATCCCCTCATTTTTTTCTGGGCTTGCAGGGGACAGCCCTGTCATATGAAATATTTATTCAGCTGCTGTCTATGGGGGCCATGCTGCTTATTTACAGTGTGTAAGTAAACACACACTGCAATTATTTATCTGAAATGAAATAAATAACACTGAAATGACCCTCCAAAAAGAGGTTTCTTTTAACTTGGGGCATTTCAGTGTGTTCACAGCACAACCCCATCGGCAGTTGCATCAACAGGACAGGGGGGACAGAAGAAAAACAGTGGGGTGAGGAAAGGGCTCAGTGAGTTTTTAGGTGAGAGCACTCCTTAGGAAAGGAGCACAAATGTCTGGAACAGGTTTGGCCATGGGACACAGGGAGCATCTGTCCCTTTCCACCTCCACTGTACTGATTTATGTGAAAGGACAAATTCTGCTGTGTCACAGTGATGTTAATGCTGAGTACCGCCAGGCAGTTCACTGGGAAAAATACAAACAGCTTAAGTCAGCAACAGTATTTCATCAGTGTAATTCAGAGCACATCTTTTGCCCATGAATCGAACCCTGGTGTCCCCTACCTCTGAAGTTCTCAAGCAGAGGAGGAATTTTTTCCCACTGGATCTGATCTTTGTTAACGGGCACCGTGATGCAGTGATGCAGGCAAGGCAGAACACTGTAGTTTTCCCTTCCAGCCCCCTTTTCCAGTTTCCTCAGTTTCGGGTTTGTACTTTTCCTAAGCCAAAATACCTGCACAGTCATAAAACAGCTCATGCAATTCCCAAGCTATGAGTAGGAATGAGGTTGCTGAACAACCTGGCAGCCCATTCTTCTAGCCATGAGGCTGGTCAAAAGAAAGGTACCACTAGCTATCCAGCCAAAGGGATGGTCTCAAGGAGAATATCAGGGTTCGGATGGGCTGTGGAGGCCCAAGTCCAGGTGGTTTTCACATCACTGAGACTCTCAAACCACTTTGAGAAATTTCCTCCGCATTGAGGAAACTTTATCTTATGGTGGAAGATGCATTTATGACTGATATGTATCCAAATCACTGGTATATTTCCTAGATTGTACGAGCTCCGTATCTGCACTTAGAAGAAGATCTGAAGAGCTTCAAACATGTTCTGGAAATGAAGAACCATCAGATTCACCAACAGGAGAAGATGATTATGGAGCTAGAAATGCAGGTGAGTTGTCATTTTTCCTCCAGAGGAGACGTCACAGAGATGATAAAGTAAAAGTTTGGTTACAGCAGATGAACTTAAAAAGGGTGAGACAACACATGGTGTTGGGGAAAGACACAAAGAGGTTCATAAATGGCTATGTATTGTGCTGTTCCACTGTCAGCCTGCGTAGCTGATTCTACTGTACCATGTGTCAGGTTTTCACTCAGAAATTGGGATCTTATCCCATCCCTTGATTTCTCCTACACATCCGTTGATCTCTATTGCTTTTTCATGCAATACCGGCTCAGCCTGTTACGTTAGCCAGTGAGGCAAGTGGTGTAGGAAGAATGGAGGAAGGGGAACTTTGTGGAAGGCCAGGGCTTTATTTTGTACACCAGCCTGCACCATGTGCCCCAACAGGAGTCAGGTTCAGGGCTGGAAAGGACAAGTGGAGGAAGATTGAGATGTGTGTGTCTTGCTGCTGCTTGTGCAGGCATTTAGGGAGCTCCCAGCCGCGAGTATGAATTAGCGATATTCAGCAAGCAGTCCCTATGCTGGGAAAGGTCTCTCCAACCCTAAAGCGATGCTTTTCTGCAGCCTGTGCTGTTTTCTCATCCTTTGCTTGTCGGGGTCCCTAACGAAGAACTCCCCGGTTCACCATCAATTACATTTTTTTGTTGGAAAGGGGATTGATTTTGTAAGGCATATCCTACAGTGACAGTAAACGTGTGGCGTGGTGAGAGGATGAGGCACCACCTCAGCTGGGGAGCCAGAACAGCTGGGTCAGCACAGCATTCAGCAAGATTTGTTTCCATTTACGGGGAAATTGGAGAACTCTGATGGTGATTTTGCTGAACAGATGCTTGAGTAAGTGAAAGTAGAGAGAAGTGCCTCTGCAACTGAGGCTTGTTAACTGTGCTCCTTCCAACACGCTGCTCCTGGAGCAAAGCCAGCATCTGAAAACATGCGCTGTAGTGTTATACTGAAAAAACAAAAAATCCCAAACAACAACCTGCATAGTTCCTGGTCATTTTGCTGCTTTTGCTAATTAACCCCATGTGAGCACACAGGCCTGCTCCTGCCTTTTATCACAGTAAAACACTGGCCCTACTGTTGTCCAAAGGCACAACTGCTTTCTCTTTAAAGAGTTACCTTTGTAGGTGCAAGAACATCTTCAGGGCATCTCCAAATGCTCTGAAAGATGGGGTGCCTCACAAGGGAGCAGGAGGGCATTTCAAATACAGGGTCAGGCTTGGCTCCTTGTCCTCCCTAAGGGAGGCTAGAAATGAAGGTGGCAGGAGAGGAGTGGTATAGGGTGAGGGTTGCAGTGGAGGGGGAAGGAGATGCACAGATCTCTTCCATGCTTCATGCTGGCATAGCTACTACTTATTAGAACTACTGAGGAAGCAGAGAGGCTAGCCATGGTAGTGATGCCTCTCTCAGAGCATTTCAAAACAGGGCCAGAATCCTTGTGCTGCTCTAACAAAATATACGGGGAGAGGCCAGAATATCTAAGAATCGGGAGTATCCTTTACAGTTACCTGCATAGACTGGGAACCACTGCACAAAACTGATGTCTCCACCATGAAGTGTGAGTTATTGCAAACTCCTGTGCACAATATTTTGGTTCTTTATAAAAGGTTGGGAAATTGAATAACCGAGCTCACACAGAAATAAGGTTACCCTGTGATATCTTGTTTTCTTCCAAAAGCGTTGAATCCAGCAAAATTCAAACTGCTGGAAAACCAAGAACTAAGGTGATAAATTATGTCATATTCAAAACTTGGGGAAAAGAGGGCATCTGAGGCTGTGCTACATTTTACTGATGTTTTAATACACTGCTATTGACATGCTCAAACTTTGTCCTTGAACTGTCCTGAGGAAAAGCTACCTATGCTTGGGATGGGATTAATGTCATTTAATTGTAGCTTAAAGTTAAATGACTAGTTTAAGCCTGTCATTTAAGCCAACACTGCCAGCAGTGGAGGGAAGTGTCTCCAAAGGGCAGCCCACCTCATGTGAATGCAGCAGCCATCTAAGGCTGCTTCTGGGCGTAATCCGCCCTGGTGGGTAACTCCTTCCTCCCCATACCCATGGAATCACAATCCTAGAGGCTGGATACCAGACATTTATGTCCAATGGGGTTAGTTGAGCTGGATGAGGCACATCATACCACCTGGCATTCCTCCTTCATCGATATGATGAAGTGGGCTGACCACTCCCACTACAGTGTCCTCTTCATGCTGGGCATCCCCATGCTTCCCAGGTGCCACCAGCTCCCTGTCCACAACAACAGCTGGTAACGCTGGCGCCTGAGGGATGAAAGTTGTCAGGGCATCATCAAGGAAGACGTTTCATTTGTGCTGACAAGACTAAGAACCTCCTTTTCCTCAGTTAGAAGTAAGGGTTGGTTCAGCTCTGCCTCCACTCCATGCTCTGCTGATGACCCCACTTGCTTCACCAGTATGATGTGGTGTGAGTCAGACCTCTAAGTCTTAGCTGCATCTCAAGATGACCACATCCATCTATCCCCAGATTTTAGAATTTGCTCTAGGGACAAATAAAGATAAAGAACAAATCCTCTTGGATCAGGTGTTGGGCTTTCTTCAGACTTAACGAACCTTCTTTTGTTGCAGGTTGAGAAAAATTTTAAACTGGAAGAGAAAATCACCATGCTGCAACAGCAGAATGAAGAACTCAGAGCCAGAATTGAGCAAAACACTGTCATAACAAGGTTTGTGCTGGTATTTGCAATCTGCCTGAGCCTGAAAGGAGACTGCAGATCTTGACTGCCCACGGCTGACACTTATTTCAGAAGGGGAAAAACTTACTTCCTCCTGAACGTCTATTGGTGTCCTGATCTGCTTGTTTTATTAAACAATCCGTTTTATATCGGGGTTTGCTTACTCTAACTTAAGGAATGCCACATATCTGTCTGTGTAGTTCCATGATTTTGACATGCTGCTGAGAGCAAAGTTGCCGGTGGCTTCTGATCTCAGTGTCAGTGCCCTGAGACCCCTCAGTCAGTGGGTAACAAAGGTGGGAAATGGGGCAATTTCAGAAGAGACATCATCACGGTGCCACTGTCACTCAGGCAGGGTTATCCTTAGGTGGGTTTTTTCATCTGCACTGTCTATTTGCACCCTTGTCACAACCTGATAAGGGTGACACGGCTCCGTGTGTTAGGTAGTGTAGAAATAGAGAAGGGTAGGACAGTCCCTGTCCCAGAGAGTTCATAGTCTGCTGTAAGGGAAGAGACGGCAGCTGGAGCCAGGCAGAAAGGGTACCAGGGGGAGACGCTGGAGCTGAACTTGTCCCAACACACCAGCTGTCACTGTTGCCCCAAATGATGCCATTGGCCTAAAATGCAATCTAAGTTTTAGCTGACTTTTTAAGGCTTTGGTGTCTCATCTCTGGTTTCAATTTAGTTTTTATCTTTCCGGTGCCTCCTCTATTAACGGTTTAGCCTTTTAAAAAAATTGTCTCTTGCGTGTAGATATTTTTAAAAGGCAGCATTGCTTGTACTAACATTCAGGTTGGGCTGAGGATTATGTTTCATCACGCCTGATTGTAAATAGCTGTAACACACGTGTCGCTGTCTGAGGAGGGTATCTACATACAGCCTTTCTGTGCCCGGGGAGGAAAAGCAGGAATTTTTAAGGTCTGGTTCACCAGACCAGTTTGGGACACCCGCTTTTGGACTGGACAAATTGTGGTCTGGAAGTGGCAGTCTCTCTCCAGGCCTGTGACGGCAGCCAGGGTGCCTGCTTCGGTGCTTGGTGTCTCCCTGCGCAGCAGCTCCCTGCCCTCGGCTGGGCGAATAGCACCCTCCACCCCCTGCCAGCAGCCGGCTGCAGCGCTTTGCTTCGTGCCTGTAACTGTGTAGGTACTGGTTTCGAAGAACATCTACCAGGAGAAATTCTGAATTTGAGGTCGGCCTGAAAAGTCAACTTAGAGGACAGTCATTTTCAGCAGTAGCAGTTTGGGGACAGCATCAGACAGGGCTTTGAAGCTGGCGTTGTTAAAACATGTGTTTTCCTGGCAGCGGTAGCCACCCCAGCTGCTCGTTTCTGTTGTGCTGGCACTGCCTGGGAAGTGCAGGGTGAACGAGCTCAGGGAGCTGCCCTTGCCGGGGAACAGCGCGGATTAGAGCTATTTCTGTTGATTTGCAGTTTGGGAGCCCACGCGGCCGTGGCAGCCCAGCAGCAGCAAGAGGAGGGAGGGGAGCAGGAGGGATGAGGACAAGAGCAAAGCCAGCCTTTGCAGCACGGCCAGGATGGGGGTCCTGGAGGCATCAGGGGGCCGAGGGGCGCACTACAGAGCTATTTCCAATCATAAGCCAAGGGCAGGTTCAAAGGAAGGGAGAAGAGCCTTGCAGGTAGATCATGCACCAGCTTTGGGCACAGGAACTCCACAGAATCTCTGCTGGGACTTCCCCAAGTGCTTGAATGAATCATCTGATTTCCCAACATCTCAGATTCTCCCTCCAAATTAACCAGCATTTTCTTGGTTCTCTGGACTGGGGATGTTTGAGGAATGGTTGTTTCCAGCACCCTAGAGATGAAGATGACCAGGAGGGTGTCTGGTCTCTGTTGGCATAACCTAGGCACCTACTGACCTCTCAGCCTTTTGGGAGAGGCTTTAACATGAGTTGAGGGCACGACTCAAGTGCTTTCCCCTGCATCCCTACCATGTCAGTGTGCCCCTGCAGACCTCTGTGGCTTTATGGCTGTGATTTGTTACAGCTCCTCAAACTGCAGGGAGGCTGGCAGAGGAACGCGTCTGATCCTAAGTCTGCAGTGCTGGGGATAGGTTAGGTCTAAAATTGGAGCATATATCTCAAGATACAAACTCAATAGTGAGAACACATTTGCTTTTACATTGCCTCTCTTCCTTCTTCTGTCTGAATGATGAAGAGGGGCTGAACGGGCATCTCTGCCTTTTAGAAGCAGCAACGCTGCATCTGCCCATCTCCCTGCCCCTGGCGCAGCAGAGGCAGATGCAGGTTGGCTGGGCTGAAGGCAGAGTCTCTGCTAAAGGATGCCGGCACTGCTGGGCTGTGCGAGCTGCCGCTGTCTCCATGTGGCATGAAGGTGGCTCTGCCTGTGTCCGGTCACGTCACCTTAGGTGACACAGTGTAAATTACCAGCGCAATGTGCACGAGGCTAAAATAAGTGCGATAAGCTCCTTTCTCCATCCACGTGCCAAAGCAGGTCTCTCTGGAGGACGTGTCCACATGCTGTAAGGTGTGTTCACAGGCATCTGGCTACTTTTCTGCTCAAACGTCTCCCTGCTTACCTGCTCCTGCCCAAGCGTAATGGGGCTGCAGAAGCTAGGTGTTCCTGCATGCATCCTCCAGGATGGTGGTGTTGCCAGCACATGCCCCAAACACTTGTCTGTCAGGTCCCGCAGCCTGCCTGCACTGCCCTGTCTTTTTTAAAACCAGTCACCTGGTTAGGTGAGACCTTACTGCAGCCTTTCAGTACTTAAAGGGGGCTTATAAGAAAGATGGGGACAAGCTTTTTAGCAAGGGCCTGTTGTGATAGGACAAGGGGTAATGGTTTTAAACTAAAAAAGGGTAGAGTCAGATTACATATAAGGAAGAAAGTTTTTACAATGAGGGTGGTGAAACACTGGCACAGGTTGCCCGGAGAGGTTGTAGATGCCCCATCCCTGGACACATTCAAGGTCAGGTTGTGAGCAACCTGATCTAGTTGAAGATGTCCCTGCTCGTTGCAGGGGGGTTGGGCTAGATGACCTTTAAAGGTCCGTTTCAGCCCAAACTATTCTACGATTCTGTGATTCTAGGGACGGAATGAGACGTGACACGACGGGACGGGACGGGACGGGATGGGATGGGATGGGATGGGATGGGATGGGATGGGATGGGATGGGATGGGATGGAGGGAGGTGCTGGGGGTCCTGCCTGGCCCTGCCTCTTGTGCAGAACTGGCTGCATTAATTCCACCACCTTACATGTTGTCCTGCTTACCTCTCCAGGCAACTGTCAGAGGAGAACGCTAATCTCCAAGAATACCTTGAGAAAGAAGTGGAGGAGAAGAAGAAGCTGAGCAGGACTAACGAAGAGCTTCTCTGGAAGCTGCAGGAGAGAGAAGCCGTGAGCCCCGTGAAACTCCCACCGCCATCGTCCACTTCTTTTTATCGCTGCTCATCAGGGCACTCCTCTCCAGCAAAAGTCAGAACCTTGCGGCGATGATTCGGCGCCTGACCCCCAAAGGTCCCCTGCCTTTTCTGCATTTCCAATCTGCTACATGTTACCATCCAGCGAAGTATTACCATCAACAGGCGCCCAGGATTCGTGGCTGCAGGCATGCTCGGTAGCTGCATAGCTTTGCACTAGGCAGGGTACTCTTATCGTCCCCACATAGGAGCTCTTGGTTCTGACGTGTTGATTAGGGTAGCAAAAAAGATAGCAAAAAGCTAGGACAGCAGAAGGTTAGGATAGCAAAATGTTTAGCTTGGTGTATTAACATTTTAACTGTGGTTAGAGCCAAAAGTTGGAAACTACTATGTTAATGGTTCATCAGAATGAACTTTTGCTGCAGTATTTCAGGTTAGTTACAAATACAGTTCAAGCTGTTAATATTTCTGTATATGTGTCTGTGTTTATATACATGTACGTCTTGTACCTTTATACCTATTTATAGACACACACACATATATATGTAGTTGAAGATGTTCTGAATTGCTTTTTTTATATTATTGGATACTACTAAGTGCTGATATATTTTCATTACAGTCAGCAGTTTTCTAACTCGTGCCTAAGACTTGTATCTAAATGAAAAGCATTTCTGTTTAGCTTCCCAGGAATATTTATACCCAATCTAGAAGAAAGTTACACAGAAGGAGAAGCGCCTTCCAAATGACCACCAAGTGGTACTCTATGTAACATGAACACCAGCGACTTTGAAATTTTGAGACAGTACTGCCTTTGAAACCATCACCTTTGCATTGACCACCAGATAAGATACGCATACCATTCACTGCTTTTGAACTCTTAGCATCGATAAGTGGAGATAGGCTAGAGATGAGAAACCTGAGGGTTTTTAGCGAATTTGATAGAGGTTACTGGTTAACGTGTTTCAATTTTAGTGAATTTAAATCCTAGTTAGGTCTTACCTTGTTTTACCTTGTCCTGGTTTGGGTACAATTAAAATCTCTGCTTGTAGGTTCTGGTCCATTTTGATTTATTTAAAGTCCCGTAAGCAAGAAGGAGAAGGTAAGTTATTCAACCTCGATCTTTGCTTGCCAAGAGGTTGCCAGTATTAGGATGAGATACCGGGCACCTGATGGGGCTCCGGGTTCCTCCCATCTGTAACACCAAACAGTGGTGCAACACCAGCGGACTACATGGGCGCAACTGAGGTCAGAATTTCTTTCCTTCCCCATATAGATATTATTTCACATTGCTAAAGCTTACCCAAAGTTCCAGAGCACTTTTAAGGTTCATGGAAAAAAGCGGCTAAACTACCTTTAACTTTCCCTGCTTGGGGTTCACCCAGGCTTGGCGTGACCCCCACCCGAGGGGGTGGCGAGGATGAGGAGTGGATGGGGTGGGACGGGCTGCAGGTCCCTCGTGGGCACTGCTAGCAAGAAAAAAAATATGCCTGAGCGTAATTTTTTTTGAAAAAAGGGAGATCTGTGGGATGCTTTTCTACCCAGCTTGGGGCAAAGAGCCTGCGTGCATTCCTGCTCTGAGCACCGGGGTCAAAGTAAGCGAGAGACGGTACGTGCAGAGAATCCCCGGGGTGCAGGAGCACAGCGGGGAGGGCGGCGCTCCTACCCGGCTCTGCTCGGATGGGAGCTGTGCTTCAGCTTTCCTGGGAAGTACTCAGGATTCACAGACCGCAGCTTAGATACAGCTTCAATCACCATCAAAGCGCCTGTGACCTGTTCCACAGCACTAGAAAAAAAAAAAAAAAAAAAAAAAAGGATTTTTTTCTCCTTTTTAGAGAAATGTATTTTTGTAGCAGCTTTTGCGTGATACTGTGATAAACTGAGCATCTTGTTAGAATAGATCCTGCCACACCAACTACTACTGTTGAAGTGCATTACGAGATTTTAGTGTGTGCAGCGAGTACAACCTGAAAGTAGGACAGGCACCCAACACACACAGGCACACAAAGCCCCTCCTTGCCAAGTACAACCTTAATCACTTTCATACTTGCTAAATGCACAGATAGCTGCAATACCTACTGCATTGTCATGTTGCAGTCTGCCCAAACAATTCTGAAACAATGAGATCACAGGATCATAGAATGGTTTGGGTTGGAAGGGACCTTAAAGATCATCTAGTCCAACCCCCCCGCCATGGGCAGGGACATCTTTCAATAGATCATGTTTCTCAAAGCCCCATCCAGCCTGGCCTTGAACACTTCCAGGGATGGGGCATCCACAACTTCTCTGGGCAACCTGTTCCAGTGTCTCACTGCCCTCACAATAAAGAATTTCTTCCTTATGTCCAATTTAACTCTACCATCTTTTAGTTTAAAGCCGTTACTCCTTGTCCTGTCACTACAGGCCCTGGTGAAAGGTCTCTCTCCATCTTTCTTACAAGGCCCCTTTAGGTACTGGAAGGCTGCTAGAAGGTCTCCCCGCAGCCTTCTCTTCTCCAGGCTGAACAACCCCAGCTCTCTCAGTCTGTCCTCATTGGAGAGGTGCTCCAGCCCTCGGATCATTTTTGTGACCCTCCTCTGTACTTATTCCAACAGGTCCATGTCTTTCCCGTGCTGGGGGCCCCAGATCTGGACACAGTACTCCCGGTGGGGTCTCACCACATCCGAGTAGAGGGGCAGAATCACCTCCCTCGACCTGCTGGCCACGCTTCTTTTGATGCAGCCCAGAACACAGTTGACCTTCTGGGCTGCGAGCGCACATTTCTGGCTCATGTCTGATTATTCATCCACCAGTGTCCCCAAGTCCTTCTTAGCAGACCTGCTCTCACTCCCTTCGTCCCCCAGCCTGTATCGATACCGGGGATTTACCCAACCCAGATGCAGGACTCTGCACTCGGCTTTGTTAAACCTCATGATGTTCACGTGGGCGCACTTCTCAGGCTTGTCCAGGTGCCTCTGGATGGCATCCCTTCCCTCTAGCGTATCAACTGCACCACTTGGCTTGGTGTCATCTGCAAACTCGCTGAGGGTGCACTCGATCCCACTGCCTATGTCATTAGTAGAGATATTAAACAGTACTTGTCCCAGCACAGACCCCTGAGGGACACCACTTGTTACCAATCTCCATTTGGACATAGAGCACTTGACTGCAAGTCTCTGGATGCAGCCATCCAGCCAATTCCATATCCAACGCCCATCTATCAAACCCATATCTGTCCAGTTTAGCGACGAGGATGTTGTGTGGGACCGTATCAAAGACCTTGCAGAAGTCCACGTAGATGGTATCAGTTGCTCTTCCCTTATCCACCAACATAGTCACTCCATCACAGAGGACCACCAGATTAGTCAGGCGGACTTGTTGGTAGTTTCTAGGGGCCTCCTTTTTACCCTTCTGAAAAATGGGTGAGATGATACAACCAGAGTTGTTACCGTGATGCTAATATGAGCTTTTCCATGCTAAACACACTAGAGCATATTGATGGGCTCTCTGAGACCATCCTTTTTTAATTTATTCATTCTTTCCCTCTAATTTCTGGTGCTTTCCTTATCACTTTGTTAGTTTAAATTCATATGCAAGAGATGCTTCCAGCAGTGAATTGGGAGTGGGGCTTTTATGGTGGGAAAGCTGGGACCGATCCCAGCTCCACCATCGTTTGGTATCATTGCCAATCCCTTTCCCATCTGATTTTTGCCTCCCAATCCTGCCTCTCACTGGGTTCTTCCTTGGCACGGCCTCTGGGGCCTACCCGATGGCTAGCAAAGCTGCAGGAAGTTTTGCCTGACCAGTGGGGACCCAGAAACCCATCGCTGCGGTGGGCGCCAAGAGTGGTTCCTTCTGGTGCAAGCCCAGAAACGTGGACTTTTTTCCCCCCAAAAAGGTCATTCCTTTTTTTCCTGCTCTTCCTCTCTCCTGTCCCTCCTTGCCTCTGCATGCCAGAGTAGGTGTGAAGGGGAATGAAGACCCCCCGAGCATGCGGCCAAGACGGTGACTCCGGCTCTCGCCAGGGAGCTGTGACCCTGCACGGTGAGCTTGGCATTCCCAGCGGTGTGGGAGCCACTTCTCTAGTCCTTGCTCCCCAGCCATCCCTGCTCAAAGATGAGCAAGGGGAAGCTTTTGCTTCTGGGGGGCTGGACACTTCCCGAACACCATGGCCACTGCGGTGGCTTTCCTGTTTTGCAGGGTAGGGCGGCCTTTGGCAGCAGAGGGAACATAGCCAGTGCCGAGCTGGGTTTTATTGCCCTTATGCTTTTGAAAAGGAGAACGTTTGATTTGGTTCATCTTTATTCAACACAGCGGCAATAAAACCAGCTTATAGTTGCTCTGAAGGAGGCCCAGAGACTGGCACCGGGAGCAGGTGACAGCAGTGGGACAGCAGGAGACCCAGCGGCGAGCGGGGGGCACGGAGAGCTGGAAAAGCTGCAGGAAATCTCTGTTTTTCTGCAGGAAAGCGCTGTTTGGCCCCATTGGGACAACACCTCCCGCGGCTGCCGGCTCCGAGGGGTTATCTCGGCCAGCGGCAAAGTCTTGCGGTGGGGGCGGGCTGTGGGGAGGAAAGGAAAAACTATCAAGTGCAAAAATCAGGTATTTTACGTCTCTGCACTGATGGTGGTTGTGTCCCATGGACACGCTGAGGAGCCTCTGTACAGTTTCCCATGCAGCAGGAGTTCTGTGGTCCCGTTTACTATGTGGCTAATGATTACAGGAAGAGTTTGTATTATTTCGGTTATGATGTACAGATAAGTGTAATATATTCCTGATAATAAATACATGCGCCAGCGCACATGGGGGCCGACGCATAGGAACCAGCGTGTCCTGCCGTGTTTTCTGTATGTCTGTGCACACAGGAGCTGGAGTAAATGGAAAACAAAGGAAAACCCCATTAGAGAGTTACCCTGTGACAGTAGAGGCCAAAGCCAGACAGCCACTGAGCCTCCTGGCAGCGGGGCTGGGTGGCTGGGTTACCTGACTCTGGTTTACGTGCTATAAATTAGATCAAAAATCCCATGAATTCATTTTCTAAGGGTGCTTCCAACGCAACTGGGGCTCCTGGGAGACCTGGGATCGTGGTCTGCGATGCTTTTATTAAGGTGTCGTGCTTCAGCACGTGGTAAGGGGAACATTTTCTGCCGGTGGTTCAGGCACAGCAGCAAAGACGCACGCTCAGCAATGTGCCGGTCACCCACATTTCAACACCCCTTCCCCTGGCCCTGCCCTCCCACTGAGGACACCCCGTTCCTCAGGCTTTGCCACAAGGATTGAGAAGGGGCCAGGGCACGTCCCACCGCAGGAATGGGCCCGATAACGTCCTTGTGAAAGATTTCCTACCAGGCCCCTGGCTCGCTTAGCACAGACGAAGCCGTGAAGGACCACGACTGGGAGGAGAAGGAAAGCGGCAGCTCTAAACGAGCTGTAAACACGCCAACGGTCAGTCGCCGTGGAGACCAGCTTCAGTGCAGGTAAGGCCTCACTGGGGAAGGGGATCGCGGCGGATAAGGCCGGCAAAGGGCTCTTTTGAGGGCTCTTTCGAGGGCTCTCGTAGCCAGGAAAGGCGGCTAGCTCGTGCCGAAACCGGCAGCTCGGGGGCGGGCTGCTGACGCGGCAGGGGCGGAGTCAGCATCACACGCGGCAGCTCTAAACGGGTGGTCCCGGAGCGCAGCGGCCGGCCGCTGCGCACCCAGCACGCGGGTAGCCTACGTGGGTCACCCAGGGCGGCACCGCAGTGCGAGCGAGCGAACGAACAAGGAGCAGCATTTCGTACGGTGGGTCACTGGAAGCCTTGAGTCTAAGGTAAGCAGAAGCTGGGCAACCACAAGCAGAGGAACATCGGCGTGCAAGGGCACCGGCTCAGGGCGCGAGGGAAGCGAACAGCAGAGATCCTCCATCTCCCGGCACGAGAAAAGAACATGGCTGTAAAACAGTCAAAAGCTTCTGCGAGGAAGAACGTGGGAACTCAGACTGAGCTCCTCTGCAAGCGTGTGGCTGTGCAGGTCTCGGGCTGTAATGAATGCCTGAGTCTGGCACTGCTCCCACAGGGTTCCAGAGACACTGTGTGCATACGGTGCGATCAAGTAAATGATCTGCTCAGGAAGGTGGTTGAACTGAAGGAAGAGGTAGAAAGGTTAAGAAGTATTAGGAACTGTGAAAACGAAATAGATTGGTGGAGCCATACCCTGAGGCAAAGGCAGCAGGAAGAGGCTCTATCAGAAGTGGATGACCCACTTCCCTCCTGTCACCAGGCAGAAGGAGAGGACTCAAGGGATAAGGGGGAGTGGAGTCAGATCCCTCCTCGGAGAGGTAAGCGAAACCTCTCACGGCCCCCCTCACCATCCCAACTGCCCTTACGTAATAGGTATGAGGCTCTGGAAATTGAGGACCAGGCGATTGAGGATGGAGAAGCTGATCCATCCAGTGAAATGCCCAGTGCTCGTCACTCACCCCCACGCCTCAGGACGTCCTCAACAAAGAAAGAAAGAAGGGTTATTGTAGTAGGTGACTCCCTTCTGAGAGGAACAGAGGGTCCTATCTGTAGACTGGACCCATCCCACAGGGAAGTCAGCTGCCTCCCTGGGGCCAGAATTAAGGACATACGGAGGAAACTCCCTTCCCTGGTCCAGTCATCAGATTACTATCCGCTACTGATATTTCAGGTAGGCAGTGACGAAGTAGGTACCAGAAGTCTGAGGGCAATGAAGAATGACTTTAGGGCCCTGGGACGGCTGGTTAAGGGATCGGGAGCACAAATAGTGTTCTCCTCTATCCCACCATTTGCAGGGGTAGACCAGGGGATAAATAGGAGGAGCCAGCAAATTAACTCCTGGCTCCGCGACTGGTGCGTCCGGCAGGACTTTGGCTTTTTTGAACATGGGCTGATCTACAGGAAAGCAGGCATGCTGGCATCAGGCGGGGGAAGCCTAACCCGAAGGGGAAGAAAGAGACTGGGACAAGAATTAGCAGGGCTTATCCATAAGGCTTTAAACTAGGATTGATGGGGGAAGGTGACGAAACCAGGATCACAAAAGTGGTGCCTGGGAGCAACATAGCCCTGCTCATGGGTAAAAGTGATAGCAAGGTCTTGCAGCCTGTCTCAGCGATGGCGGGGGATAGTGAATTGTGTGGCAGCATAGACACAAGGAGTAGTGATAATTTGGTAACTACAGTAGTGTCCGAGAATGATCATGTGCAAATCAGGGCCTGTCCCCCCAAGAAAGTGGCAGGACAATTAACCCAACTGAAGTGCATCTACACTAATGCACGCAGCATGGGAAATAAGCAGGACGAGCTGGAGGCCATCGTGCAGCAGGGAAACTATGATGTGGTTGCCATCACGGAAACGTGGTGGGAAGACACACACAAGTGGAGTGCTGTAATTGATGGCTACCAGCTTTTCAGAAGAGATAGGCAAGGGAAGAGAGGTGGTGGGGTGGCCCTCTATGTTGGGGCGGTTTTGAATGTCTAGAACTCAACAGTGTGAATGACAGTGTTGAGTGTGTATGGATAAAAATCAAGGGGAAGGCCAACAAGGCAGATATCATGATGGGAGTTTGTTATAGACCCCCTAATCAGGATGTAGAAACCGATGAAGTATTCTATAAGCGGCTGGCAGAGGTCTCGCGATCATCTGCCCTTGTTCTTGTGGGGGATTTCAACTTCCCGGATGTCCGCTGGGAATACTACACAGCAGAGAGGGAACAGTCCCGGAGGTTCCTGGAGTGTGTGGAAGACAACTTCCTAACACAGCTGGTGAAGGAACCTACTAGGGGAAGTGCCCTACTGGACCTACTGTTTGTTAACAGAGAAGGTCTTGTGGGGGATGTAAAGGTTGGAGGTCGTCTTGGGCAGAGTGACCATGAAATGATAGAGTTTTCAATTCTTGGTGAAGGGAGGCGGGGAGCCAGCAAAACTGCCACCTTGGATTTCCGAAGGGCAGACTTTAGCCTGTTTAGGAGCATGGTTGAGAGTGTCCCTTGGGAGGCAGTTTTGAAGAGCAAAGGTGCCCAGGAAGGCTGGTCATACTTCAAGCAGGTGCTCTTAGAAGCACAGGAGAAGGCCATCCCCATGTCCCGAAAGATGAGCCGACGGGGAAGAAGGCCAGCCTGGCTAAATAGAGAGCTTTGGCTGGACCTCAGAAAAAAAAGGAAGGCTTACATTCTCTGGAAAAGGGGCTTAGCAACTTATGAGGATTATCAAGATATAACAAAGCTATGCAGGGGGAAGATTAGAAGGGCCAAAGCTCAATCAGAACTCAGCTTGGCCACTGCAGTTAAAGACAACAAGAAGAGATTTTTCCAGTATATCAACAGAAAAAGGAAGACTAGGGAAAATATAGGTCCACTGATGAATGAGACGGGTGCCCTAGTGGTGGAAGACACAGAGAAGGCAGAGTTACTGAATGCCTTCTTTTCTTCGGTCTTCACTGATAAAGCCGTTCCTCACGCATCCCATACCCTGGAGGCAAGGGGGAAGGTCTGGAGAGAGGAAGACTTTCCCTTAGTTGAGGAGGACCGGGTCAGAGACTACTTGGCCAAGCTGGACATTCATAAATCCATGGGCCCTGACGGGATGCACCCGCGAGTGCTGAGAGAGCTGGCAGATGTTATCGCTAGACCACTCTCCATTGTCTTTGCAAGGTCATGGGGAACAGGAGAGGTGCCTGAGGACTGGAGGAAGGCTGACATCCCTCCAATCTTCAAAAAAGGCAAGAAGGAGGACCCAGGGAACTACAGGCCGGTTAGTCTCACCTCTGTCCCTGGGAAGGTAATGGAGCGACTCGTTCTGGATGTCATCTCCAAACACATAGAGGAACAGGAAGTTATTGGAAGTGGTCAGCATGGATTTACCAAGGGCAAATCATGCCTGACCAATCTGATAGCTTTCTATGATGTTATAACAGGTTGGCTGGATGAGGGGAGAGCCGTAGATGTCATCTACCTTGACCTTAGCAAGGCTTTTGACACTGTCTCCCATAACATCCTCATTAGGAAGCTGAGGAAGTATGGGCTAGACGAGGTGACAGTGAGGTGGATCGAGAGCTGGCTGAGTGACAGAACTCAGAGGGTTGTGATCAGCGGCACAGAGTCCAGTTGGAGGCCTGTAACGAGTGGTGTCCCTCAGGGGTCAATACTTGGACCAATTTTGTTCAATATATTCATTAATGACCTAGATGAGGGGACAGAGTGTATCCTCAGCAAGTTTGCTGATGATACCAAGCTGGGAGGGGTGGCCGACACTCCAGAGGGCCGTGCTGCCATCTAGCGTGACCTGGTGTCGTGGTTTAGCCTCAGACGGCAACAAAGAACCACGTGCCGCTCGCACGCGCCTTCCTAATACAGGAAGAATCGTAAG
This sequence comes from Chroicocephalus ridibundus, assembly GCF_963924245.1. NCBI lineage: Eukaryota > Metazoa > Chordata > Aves > Charadriiformes > Laridae > Chroicocephalus > Chroicocephalus ridibundus. The sequence goes on from NW_026961297.1 coordinate 233,770, forward strand.
AAAAGGCAAGACTCTTGGGTTGAGACAAAGGCAGTTTAACAGGACAGCAAAGGGAACAGGCAAACAACAACAACAACACGGATAGGGGAATATACAAACGCGATTACGGAACCGCTGCTCCCCGCCGCTCGCCAGCCGGACCCCGGACGCCCCAGCCCGCTTTTAAGCAGCAACTTCCTGCCCCCTCCCCCGGCAGCTCAGGGTGGGCGTGGCTCACATGGCATGGAATACCAGGGAAAATTAACCCTATCCCCACCGGAACCAGGACATTATCCACCCCTTATTCCATACCATCTATGCCATGCCCAGCAGGTTCCAATGAATTGCCACCACTTTCCCCTGTTATATATATATATATATATGTACACACATATAATGCCCTTAGTTTATGGGTCATCCCTCCAAAGTGTCCGTTGAGTTCTTTTAATCCACGGCTTTGGGCTCCATCTGTTAGAACAGTCTCTCAGGGCAGGTGAGATGCTGGGTGGTGCTGGTCTGTTGCATGCTGTATTTTTCGGAGCTTGTGACTGGTGCACCTGGTGTGGCTCATGCACGCAGCCCGTGGGCTGAAGATGTAGATCTTGAGGAAACTGCTGGGCGCCAGCTGCTGAGATCAGTTCTTATCCCATCATCCCTGTGCCTTACTTGTAGTACAACTGATAGCAATTATAGCAATGAGGACATACAGTGACAGTGTTACTTAGCAATTAACAGCACACAATCTGATTCATTGGCTATTCTCGCCCAAAATCAGATCCCCATGAGGTACACATCGGACTTCCCCATCCTTCCGCATCACCCACCAAGTGCACCCAGGTCCTTGGGCAAAAGCAATCCCACGGATGGGTTTGCCTTTGCCTGAGGCAGGACTAACCCAGACTGTCTTCCCTAGCATATTCTTCATGTGCACTACGGGGACTTTATCCCCTTCTAGAGTACGTGGAAGTTTTGATTGGGCAGGGCCAGCCCGATTGTTAGATCCCCTGGTGTTAACTAGCCAGGTAGCTTTTGCTAAATGTGTATCCCAGTGTTTGAAAGTCCCACCACCCATTGCTCTCAGTGTAGTTTTTAACAGTCCATTGTATCGTTCTGTCTTCCCAGAGGCTGGTGCGTGACAGGGGATGTGATACACCCACTCGATACCATGCTCTTTGGCCCAGGTGTCTATGAGGCTGTTTCGGAAATGAGTCCCGTTGTCCGACTCAGTTCTCTCTGGGGTGCCATGTCGCCACAGGACTTGCTTTTCAAGGCCCAGGATAGTGTTCCGGGCAGTGGCATGGGGCACAGGGTATGTTTCCAGCCATCCCGTGGTTGCTTCCACCATTGTGAGCACATGGCGCTTGCCTTGACGGGTTTGTGGCAGTGTGATATAATCAATCTGCCAGGCCTCCCCATATCTGTATTTCAGCCATCGCCCTCCATACCAAAGAGGCTTCAAACGCTTGGCTTGTTTGATCGCAGCGCATGTCTCACATTCATGGATGACCTGTGCAATAGTGTCCATGGTCAAGTCCACCCCTCGGTCACGAGCCCATCTATATGTCGCATCTCTCCCTTGATGGCCTGAGGAGTCATGGGCCCATTGAGCTGTGAAGACTTCACCCTTATGTTGCCAGTCCAGATCCACCTGAGCCACTTCAATCCTAGCGGCCCGATCCACCTGCTGGTTGTTCTGATGTTCCTCCGTGGCCCGATTCTTCGGTACGTGGGCATCTACGTGGCGTACTTTCACAACCAGATTCTCTATCTGGGCAGAAATATCTTGCCATAGGTCAGCAGCCCAGATGGGTTTGCCTCTGCGCTGCCAGTTGCCCTGCTTCCACTGCTGTAACCACCCCCACAGAGCATTTGCCACCATCCGTGAGTCAGTGTAGAGATAAAGTACTGGCCATTTTTCTCGCTCAGCAATGTCCAAAGCCAGCTGAATAGCCTTCACCTCTGCAAACTGGCTCGATTCACCCTGTCTGTCCCTCACTGGCCTCTGCAACTTGTCGTGTAGGACTCCACACAGCAGCCTTCCACTTTCGATGCTTTCCCACCATCCGGCAGGACCCATCAGTGAACAGGGCATATTTCTTCTCATTTTCTGGCAGTTTATTATATGGTGGGGCCTCTTCTGCATGCGTCACCTCCTCCTCTGGTGACATTCCGGAATCCTTGCCTTCTGGCCAGTCCATGATCACTTCCAGAATTCCTGGGTGACTGGGGTTTCCCATTCGAGTTCGCTGCGTGATCAGTGCAATCCACTTACTCCATGTAGCATCGGTTGCATGATGTGTGGTGGGGACCCTTTCTTTGAACATCCAGCTCAGCACCGGCAGTCGAGGTGCTAAGAGGAGCTGTGCTTCTGTACCAACTACTTCCGAAGCAGCTCGAACCCCTTCATATGCTGCCAAGATCTCTTTTTCTGTTGGAGTGTAGCGGGCTTCGGATCCTCTGTATCCACGACTCCAAAACCCTAGGGGTCGACCTCGAGTCTCCCCTGGTGCTTTCTGCCAGAGGCTCCAGGTAGGGCCGTTCTCCCCGGCTGCGCTGTAGAGCACATTTTTAACATCTTGTCCTGCCCGGACTGGCCCCAGGGACACTGCATGGACTATTTCCTGTTTGATTTGTTCAAAAGCTTGTCGTTGCTCAGGACCCCATTTAAAATCATTCTTCTTCCGGGTTACTTGATAGAGAGGGATTACAATTAGTCTGTAATGTGGGATATGCATTCTCCAAAAACCCACAATGCCTAAGAAAGCCTGTGTTTCCTTTTTACTAGTTGGTGGAGACATAGCTGCTATTTTGTTGATCACATCCATTGGGATCTGACGGCGTCCATCTTGCCATTTTATTCCTAAAAACTGGATCTCCTGCGCAGGTCCCTTGACCTTACTTCGCTTTATAGCAAAACCAGCGTTCAGAAGGATTTGGACTATTTTACTCCCTTTCTCAAAAACTTCTTCTGCTGTGTTTCCCCATACAATGATGTCATCAATGTACTGCAGATGTTCTGGAGCTTCACCCTGTTCCAGTGCAGTCTGGATCAGTCCATGGCAAATGGTGGGGCTGTGTTTCCACCCCTGGGGCAGTCGATTCCAGGTGTATTGGACGCCCCTCCAAGTGAAAGCGAACTGAGGCCTGCACTCTGCTGCCAAAGGGATTGAGAAGAATGCATTCGCTATATCAATCGTGGCATACCACTTGGCTGCCTTGGACTCCAGTTCGTACTGCAGTTCTAGCATGTCCGGCACGGCAGCACTCAGCGGTGGCGTGACTTCATTCAGGCCACGATAGTCTACAGTTAGCCTCCACTCTCCATTAGATTTTCGCACCGGCCATATGGGACTGTTAAAGGGTGAGCGAGTCTTGCTGATCACTCCTTGAACCTCTAGTTGACGAATCAGCTCATGGATGGGAATCAGAGAGTCTCGGTTAGTGCGATACCGCCGCCGATGCACCGTTGTGGTAGCAATCGGCACCTGTTGTTCTTTGACCCTCAACAACCCCACAACAGAAGAATCCTCCGAGAGACCAGGCAAGGCAGACAACTGTTTAACTTCCTCTGTCTCCAAAGCAGCTATGCCAAAGGCCCAGCGGTACCCTTTTGGGTCCTTAAAATACCCTCTCCTGAGGTAATCTATACCAAGGATGCATGGAGCCTCTGGGCCAGTCACAATGGGATGCTTTTGCCACTCATTCCCAGTTAGGCTCACTTCTGCCTCCAGTACAGTCAACTCTTGGGATCCCCCTGTCACCCCAGAAATACAAATGGGTTCTGCCCCTCTATAGCTTGATGGTATTAAAGTACACTGCGCACCCGTGTCCACTAGAGCCTTATACTCCTGTGGGTCTGATGTGCCAGGCCATCGAATCCACACCGTCCAATAAACCCGGTTGTCCCTTTCCTCCACCTGGCCGGAGGCAGGGCCCCCCTAATACTCGTCATAGTATCCATTACTCACTTCTTGCATAAATGACTTGGAAGTTCCCTCAAGAGGATCAGAAGCAAGATCAGGCCTTCTGCTTTGTCTGGGGAACGGCCCACTGGAAACTGGGGCGGCACTTTTCCTGGAGGGATCCCCTTTTGTGGTTGTCCTTCCTTGCAACTCCTGTACCCGTGTCCGCAGGATCGAAGTAGGCTGTCCATCCCACTTCCTCATGTCTTCTCCGTGGTCCCGCAGGTAGAACCACAGGGTGCCTCGTGGTGTGTACCCTCTGTACTCTCTCTCTTGAGTGGGGAAATGCCTGCTTCTAATAGCTGAGATGCTGGCCCGTACAGGTGGGGAGTAGAACATATTCTCTTCAAGTTGCTGGACCTTCCGCGACAGTTTCTCCACAGCTGAGACAAGGGGGGAAGAGAGACTTTCTTCATATCGCCGGAGCCGGCCAGCTACCTCATCCACCGTTGGTCCCTCTTCACCTTTCCATTCCATTACTGCCAGGGAGTTGGCATATGACGATGGTGCGCTCCGTACAAACTTCCGCCACATGGGCCTTGTGCATCGCACCTCATCAGGGTCTGTGGGTAAGTCTGCATTGTCCAAGCCATAATAAATCATCTCCCGCACGGCTAATTCTCTCAGGTACTGGATACCTCTTTCCATGGTAGTCCACTTGCTTGGCTGACATACAACATCCTCACTGAAGGGGTACCTCTCCCTCATGCCTGACAGGAGTCGTTTCCAGAGGCTGAGGGCTTGGGTCTTTTTCCCAATCGCCTTGTCAATGCCGCCTTCCCTAGACAGGGATCCCAGCTGCCTGGCCTCCCTACCCTCTAATTCCAGGCTACTGGCCCCATTATCCCAGCACCGGCGCAGCCAGGTGACAATGTGCTCGCCTGAAAGTCGGCTGAAATCTTTTCGCATATCCCGCAGCTCACTCAAGGATAGGGATCGAGTAATTATCTCTGGTTCTGCCTCTTCCTCCTGCTCTCGTGATGACCCTGGTTCATCATCATCTCTTACTAAGCGAACTGATTTCTTTGTGTACTTCTTCTTCTGTATGGGGGCAACTGATACCGGCACGGGTTGGTTCCCTGGTTCAGTGGCAGTGGCTGCTATGGGGGTTGGAGTAACTGCAGTGGCTACCACAGGGGTTGCAGTAGCCGCAGTGTCTGTCGCAAGGATTGCAGTAGCTACAGTGGCTGCCACAGGGGTTGCAGTAGCCACAGTGTCTGTCGCAAGGATTGCAGTAGCTACAGCGGCTGCCACAGGGGTTGCAGTAGCCGCAGGGGCTGCCGCAGGGGCCGCAGCAGCCGCAGTGTCCATCGCAGGGGCCGCAGCAGCCGCAGGGGCTGACGCAGGGGCTGCTGGTCTGGTTTCCATCTCTTCCCCTTGAGGGTGCTGCATAATTCTGAGCAGTGCCTGCTAGATACTGGCCAGGGCCCAGCACAGCGCGGTGAGTTGTGCCTCTCTAGAATAGCCACAGCATTTTCCCTTCAAATATTCTACCACTTTATCAGGGTCCTGTAATTGTTCAGGGGTGAAGTCCCAGACCATTGGAGGCGAGAAGTTCTCTAGGTACCTGCCCATGCTCTCCCACATGCCGTGCCACCCCTGACTATCCAGCCTTGGAGCAGATCTCCGGGTGGTAGTCTTAAATAGTCGCTTAACCCTAAACAAGACCTGGAACGTATTCAGGAGACATAGCACTAGGAACACGCTGGTTTGAGTATCCCAAGGATATTCAAAATTCTCAAAAGCTGTCATACCTGACCCGAAGGAGAAAAGGGAGGCAAAAGGGCTGGGGAAATTATTAACAAATTCTGAGAGACGGTGTCCAATGTACGGACAGGACAGCAAAACCACATAAACACCCCAAAATAGCCGTCTGAACAGTGATGTTATCATATCATAAACAGATATCGCACAGGACAGCAGAATGACAATCCTCATCCCTCTTCCAGACATGGTAAACAGCATCGCAGGGAGTACATAAGCCATATAGGAATTTATGTAACACAGCCATGAGAACAAACCAAGCAACATGATGACCAGTGACTATTTACCTAATAAAATAAATGCATACAAAAAAAAACCAAAACCGTTTTTTTTTTTCCACGTTCTATTTGGATTCTGTCGTTATCTCAACCCTTCGAGCCCCACGTTGGGCGCCAAAAAGGACTGTCGTGGTTTAGCCTCAGACGGCAACAAAGAACCACGTGCCGCTCGCTCGCGCCTTCCTAATACAGGAAGAATCGTAAGAAAAGGCAAGACTCTTGGGTTGACACAAAGGCAGTTTAACAGGACAGCAAAGGGAACAGGCAAACAACAACAACAACAACAACAACAACACGGATAGGGGAATATACAAACGCGATTACGGAACCGCCGCTCCCCGCCGCTCACCAGCCGGACCCGGGACGCCCCAGCCCGCTTTTAAGCAGCAACTTCCTGCCCCCTCCCCCGGCAGCTCAGGGTGGGCGTGGCTCACATGGCATGGAATACCAGGGAAAATTAACCCTATCCCCACCGGAACCAGGACAAGAGGGGAGGGGGTGTGGCTCGTGTGGGAGTCAGCCAATGGGAGGGGAGGGGCGGGGCTTAGGGCGGCTTGATTCCTCTGTTCATTTATTAGCAACTAATGTTTCAGGTCCTTTACCCCCGAAAACACAAGGGCTACTATTAGGGAGATCATCGGTTACCTTAGCCGGACTTTTTGCATTGCCTGGAGTAATTGATGCGGATACCGTTGGGGAAATTAAAATCATGGCCTGGACCCCATTTCCCCCTTGCACAGTACCCAAAGGAAGCCGCATTGCACAATTACTACTGATTCCGCAGAACGCAAGCTCTCTTTCGCCTCACCCACCTCCGCAGCAAAGACAAGGAGGTTTTGGATCTACTGGGGATCCACAGATTCTCTGGGTACAGTCCATTTCCCAGAAGCGACCACTTTGTCAATGTACTCTTATTCACGGCACTCAGCAAGTAATCCTGAATGGGATTATTGACACAGGGGCCGATGTTACCGTAATTTCACAGGCGAAGTGGCCTCCACAATGGCCTTTGGCAGCTGTGCCTCAGGCCCTGGCCGGAATCGGAGGAGTTGGTAGAAGCCACCAATCCTCGGAATTGATCCAAATCAAAGGCCCAGAAGGACGAGTGGCTTCCATCAAGCCTTTTGTGCTGCCTGTTCCTATGGTCTTACGGGGACGTGATGTGCTGTCACAATGGGGAACTTGCATTCAGTCGCATTTTTAGGGGGGGCCATTGAGGTGCGCAACACCCTGAAACTGACTTGGAAAACGCAGACGCCCATTGGGGTAGATCAATGGCCCCTACCACGCGAAAAGCTTCGCGCTCTCCAAGAACTGGTTACGGAACAATTAGCAAAAGGACATATAGTACCTACTACTAGTCCTTGGAATTCACCTGTCTTTGTTATTAAGAAGCAATCTGGCAAGTGGCGCCTGCTCCATGATCTCCGAAAAATCAATGATGCTATGGTAGATATGGGAGCTCTGCAGCCAGGGCTCCCTTCTCCAACTATGATCCCCCGCAATTGGCATCTCACCGTTATTGACCTTAAGGATTGCTTTTTTAACATTCCACTACACCCTGACGACGCTGCCAAATTTGCTTTTTCAGTCCCAAGTGTCAATATGCAAGCCCCTGTGCAACGATATCAGTGGGTTGTACTGCCACAGGGATTGAAAAATAGCCCGACAATTTGTCAATGGTATGTCGCTAAGGTACTTAGCCCTGTCAGGGTTGCGTTGCCTCAAGTTCTGTTATATCATTATATGGATGATATCTTGATGGCTGCGCCTCACCTTGAGCTCATGGAAAAGGCCGTAGCCCTTGTCACGGCCGCTGTCAATTCGGCAGGCCTCTGTATTGCGCCCGAAAAAGTCCAGAAAATGCCCCCTTGGACCTACTTGGGTTGGCGCATCAGGACCCAGACGATAGTTCCCCAACCTGTGCACATACAGGCGGACATTAAAAATTTGCATGATGTTCAAAAATTATTAGGGACCATTACTTGGGTCCGACCCTTGCTAGGAATCTCCAATTCAGACTTAAGCCCTTTGTTTGAACTCCTCAAGGGAGATTCCGATTTACGCTCCCCTCGTCGACTGGGTCCTGAAGCCGCTGCCTCATTACAAAAAGTAGCGGAAGCCATCGCCTTACGGCAAGCACACCGCTGTGCGCCTGAATTGCCCTTCAATTTAATTATTTTGAACGCTGCACGTCCGCGATATGCTTTGATTTTTCAATGGGACCCTAACAATCCTGATCCCTTATTAATCATTGAGTGGGTCTTTTTACCCAACCAGCCCACTAAAACAATTTGGACGCAACACGAAATGTTTGCTTCCTTGGTAATTAAAGCACGGCAGCGCTTGCTTGCCCTGTCAGGGATGGACTTTGCTTCTATCTGTTTACCTGTAACTAATATGTTCCTACAATGGTTATTCCAACAGTCTGATGCTTTCGTATTTGCTTTAACAGATTATTCGGGTCAACTAACCTCACATCCTCCGTCCCACAAGCTTCTACATGCTCATTTTAACTTAATATCCATACCAAAGAGATGTCACCAGCCCCTCCAAGGCCTTACTGTGTTCACCGATGGGTCTGGAAAAACACACAAGTCGGTGATTGTCTGGTGGGATGACCGCTCTCAACAATGGGAGCCGGACGTTGAGACGGTCTCCGGGTCCCCTCAAATCGTAGAGCTTGCCGCTGTTGTTCGAGCTTTTCGTAAGTGGTCTACACCACTGAATCTTATTACTGATTCTGCTTATGTTGCAGGCGTCGTCGAACGGGCAGAGGCCTCGGCGCTGCGTCATACTTCGCATGCTGATTTGTTTGCTTTGTTGCAGGAACTTGTTTTCCTTTTAACCTCTCGAACACATCCCTATTTTGTTTTACATGTTAGATCGCACACCTCTTTACCTGGGTTTATTGCAGAGGGCAATCGACGGGCCGATATGCTCACTCTGCCGGTACAAGTTTTACCTGACCGTATTGCACAAGCTAAGCTTAGTCATTCCTTTTTCCATCAGAATGCAGGGGGCCTCAAACGTCAGTTTGGCCTCACTTCTCAGCAAGCGGCGAACATCATCGCTGTCTGCCCTGATTGTCAAAAACATTCTTTTCCTACGGCACCAGGTGGGGTTAATCCCAGAGGCTTACAAAGCCTGCAATTATGGCAGACGGATGTCACACACTATCCAGAATTTGGGAGATTAAAATACGTCCATTCCTCTATTGACACCTTTTCAGGCGCTCTATTTGCCTCCTGCCATGTGGGGGAGGCGGCAAAAGATGTTCGCAGGCATCTGCTGCGTGCTTTTGCTACCTTAGGCATCCCTGCACAAATCAAAACAGACAATGGCCCTGCTTATGTCTCGGCTGCACTTAAAACCTTTTTTATCTCTTGGGGGATCACTCACATCACTGGGATCTCGCATTCCCCTACGGGCCAGTCCCTGATTGAACGCTCTCACCAGTCTTTAAAGCGCTTGTTACAGCAACAGAAGGGGGGAGTAGGGACAGCCACCCCTGAAGAACGTCTACAGAAAGCCCTGTATGTTTTTAACTTTTTAAATTGTTCTTTAATAGATAACAACCCTCCGATCGTTCGCCACTTTAACACAAACACTTCTTTCGAAGCCAGCGTAAAAGCTCCAGTCCTGATCCGCGACCCTGAGACAGGTAAGGTCTTGGGGCCATACCCCCTTGTCACATGGGGCAGAGGCTATGCTTGTGTTTGCACAGAACGAGGCCCCAGGTGGATCCCAGCGAAGAGCGTGCGACCGTTCCGTGAACCCCTACCACAGTCGGGCGGCCACAACACCAATCCACAGCTAGATCATTCCCCTGAACAGCATACCGGAGAACATTCGGAGGACTGATGCAGTGCTCTTATGGACAATAGAGCAGAGACTCCAGTAGAACATATTCATTGCGTCGCCTGTGGTAATTGTGACCCTTAGGTTTTCTGTGACTGCTATCGCTGTGGTAAGAGATGGTAGCGATGGTTAACATTGGCCAATAGATGGTGTGACAGTTGCCTAATATATGAAATATATACAATTAGCATTGTAAGAATTTAGCATTGGAAAAAAAAAAAAAAAAAAGACGAAAAAAAATTCCTTCAAACATCATGATCCTGATCCTGTTAACACTTTTTTGTATATGTGCGGCCTGGACACATGCCAATCCTTTGCCAGGGTACCACCCTCACCTTTTTGACCCCCATCAAAACGTCTGGGTTACTCTGGCCAGGTCGCTCAATACAACTAGCTTTTGTGCCAGTCTTGCTACGCCCAGCTCGCCCTTCATCACCTGCTTAGTAGGGGTACCACTGAATAACTCGACCTTTTTACTGTTTAATAACTCTATGACAACCTTACGGAAGCAGTACAGTATTTCCGGAAGGTTTCCTTTTTCATGGCAAAATCTTAAGGACCTTTTTGAAAAATACGATAATTGGGATGATAAATTGCCAATAGGGCCCGAGCCGCAGGAAATTGACTTAGTAGATTCTCTTAATGCTTCTCATTGTTTGTTTATTGGCCTTAGGTCATGGTCGGGTGCCCAAAAAGAGGGGCGCTTAGTAAAGGATTCTCCACCGACCGCCATCTCACCTATTGGTAATGCTACCCTCTGGCAACAACAATGGTGTTTGAGCATTGCTCGAGACGCCACTCACTCAGCCCCCGGTACCATGCTCCCTAGGCAGCTCCCCTTGGGGTTCTTTTTTATTTGCGGAAATAGAGCTTGGTCTGGGATCCCTTCCAACCCTAGAGGAGGCCCGTGTACTATTGGACAGCTTAGTCTTGGCACTCCTCACTATCATCCAAGCCCAAAACAGCGGTTACGTTTTACTCATGACACAACACAAGCATTAGAAAATACTTGCGACGATAATGTTAAGCTATGGAATCGCTGGGAGGTTTTTTTCGCCTCGCTATTTACACCTGGGGTGGCAGCAGCGAGAGCCCACAGAGACTTAGATGCAATTGCCTGTTGGGTTGTTCAAGCAAATGCTACCAGCCGCATACTATCTGAGATGGCTGAAGACTTGTCCACGGTACAACACGCAGTCCTGCAAAACAGAGCCGCTATTGACTTCTTGCTACTGGCCCACGGACATGGCTGTGAGGACTTTGACGGAATGTGCTGCATGGACTTAGAGGACCACTCTTCTTCGCTACATAAGCAAATTACACAACTCCTCGCGCATTCACAAAAGGTGCAATCTGATACGGACTTCTTCGGATTGGGTACTTTGGGTGATTGGTTTGGGCTAAAGGGCTGGCTTAGGAGCCTGGTACAATCTGCTGTGCTCATATTAGTTATTATATTGGTAGGCCTTTTGACTCTAAGCTGCGTTCTTTCCTGTGTCAGGTCTATGGTGACTAAAGTTGTTCGACATACATGGTTTATTCAAAACGGCGATATTCCGAAGATTTACGGTAGTGTTAGTTCTGTCCAGCTCACTGAGTATGATGACCTTTAAACCCGCGCCTCAGTTCTGCCTTTAAAGAAACAAAAAAGGGGGAGATGTCGGGGCAGCTAACGGAAAAGTACAAGTATGCAAGAAACTCGAGGGCATGCCGACCTTGCAGATCTGGGACAAATAACTCTGAGGAGTCAGGGAACAGCTGGCCTTGCAGGTCCGAGATAAATAACCTTGAAGAAGTAGGGAGTAGGCAACAAGTTATCACTGTAGCTTCTAGCACATAGCAAAACCGTAGCTTCTAGCATGTAGCGAAACCGCAAGTAGGAGGGATTATTGTAATGAAATATTTAGAGCTAAGCCAATTAGAAATGATAGAATTTGTGTAATTTGTGTAACTGTTAAGTAGCTGTATAAAAGGCTTTCCGACGCGTCTAATAAACGGACATCTTGCTTGCATCAAGCAGCGTCCCGTCTCTCAATCGCGGCAGAGAAGCAGGGTGCAGAGGGCTGTTTGAGGATCTCCTCTTCACGCTCCACAATGGCCCGCCTTGACACTCAGAAAGGAAGGCGTGGATGAGAAAGAAGCTCCTGACAAAACCCAAGCCTGAAGAGGAAGCACAGAGGAGGTGGAAGCTGGCTGCCTGCCAGCCTCAGGGGTTTTGTGTTTCCATACTGGAGACACGCATTTGTGTGTGCGTGTGCTTGTTTATGTTGGGGGGGAATTGAGGGATGAGGAGATCCTGGGGCCGGCTTCTAGATAGAGCATCTACAACCAGCTCCTGGAGGGATCCATTTTCTCTGTGTGTCTCTACAGGTCTATATTTCCCACTGACGCAGTCTGCCATACAGGCAGCGCACCATACCAGTACCCTCACTGGTATTTTGGTGATGGTTGTCACGGTACTTCCTACTTGAGGCGGCAATTCTATTGAACTAGTACCTCCTTTAATTGTGTATCGTGGCCTGCAACTCCTCATGTTATCTTGTGAGAGACAGCACCACCAGGGTGAGCCATCAGCATAGAAACATGAACAGCTGAGCAAATGGATCTTCATTCCAGGGCAATGGAGCTTCACTTCAGGGGAACCTTGAGAAACTCTGGGATATGGCCAAGAGCAACCTCTAGAAGTTTACAAGGAGAAGCATCCAGTCCTGCACTGAGGGGGAGGAAGGAATAACCAGGTGCATCAGAGCCCGCTGGGACCTAACGTGCTGAGCAGTGATCCTGAGGAGAAGGTGCTGGGAACTGGAGTGGCCCCCCAAAGAAAAGTGTCCCCCTGTGTGCAGCTCCCCATTTTGGAGGAGTGGGGAGGAACTGGAGAGTGCCCAGAGGAGGTCTGCCCAGCTGTGGTTCAGCGTATAGTGCACATGCGCTGCGTGGGGAGGCTGAGGAATGGGGGCTTCTTTGCCCCTTTGGCCCCATGGTGGAGGGGCTCTGGGCAGGACAGGGGTTGCTCGAAGGACAGTTTCAGAGATAACGGGGCTTTTCTTCTTCGTGGGAGACCGCATGAGAAAGAAATAATGCCAGAACTTGTAGCTTGGGAGGTTTAAACAGGAAACGGGAGAAAGAAACGTCACTCCAAGGGCAGTGCTGTGGAAAAGGCGGCCATCCAGAAAGAATGTGGATCAGCCCGTGGCTTTGTGTCTAAAGACATATCCCCGAAGGATGGCGAGACTTCAGAAAGCTTAGTGAGTTGCTCAGGCGAGAGCAAGGTGGAGAAGCAGGGGAGATGTCTGCAGCCTGCAGGGACCATGCCCAGGTGTGGAACACAATAGGACAGCCTGCGGTGGTTTCAACAGTGTGGGGCTGTTGAAATGTGAAAAGCCCCCAAGAGATCCAAGGTCTTAATCTCCGTGTCTGTGACTGTCACCTCTGCCACTGATGCCTATAAGGAGTACAAGAGCCTGATGGCCTCCTCGTCCCCACCTGGGAGCCTGGGAGGTGTCCTGCTGTCATTCTGCACGTGTCATTGCACCTCCCTTCCCACATCATCCGCATGGAAGAGCAACTTGGAAGACATCATCCTGATTATGGAACAGGTCATCCTGAGTGCCATTATGTGGCACATGAAGAACAACCAGGCGATCAGGCGCAGTCAGCATGGGTTCACGAAAGGCAGGTCGTGCTTGACAACCCTGATCTCCTTCTAAAATAAGGTGACCTGCTGAGTGGATGAGGGAAAGGCTGTGGATGTTGTTTACGTGGAGTTTAGTAAAGCTTTTTGACACAGTTTCCCACAGTGTTCTCCTGGAGAAATTGGCTGCCCATGGCTTGGATGGGCGTACACTTCGCTGGGTGAAAAACTTCTGGGACAGCCGGGCCCAATGAGTGATGGTGAATGGAGTTCAGTCCAGTTGGTGGCCGGTCACGAGTGGTGTTCCCCAGGGCTCAGTACTGGGGCCGATTCTCTTTAAAATCTTTATCAATGATCTGGACAATGGGATCGAGTGCACCCCAAGTAAGTTCACAGATGACACCAAGTTGGGTGCGTGTGTCAACCTGCTCGAGGGTAGGAGGGTGTTGCAGAGGGACCTGGACAGGCTGGATCGATGGGCCGAGGCCAAGGGCATGAGGTTCAACAAGGCCAAGTGCCAGGTCCTGCCCTTGGGTCACAACAACCCCATGCATCGCTACAGGCTTGGGGAGGAGTGGCTGGAGAGCTGCCTGGCAGGAAAGGACCTGGGGGTTTTTTGGTTGACAGGCATCTGAATATGACCCAGCAGTGTGCCCAGGTGGCCAACAGCATCCTGGCCTCTATCAGGAACAGTGTGGTGAATTGGACCATGGAAGTCATCGTCCCTAGTCACTAGTTCAGGTTGCTCCAAGCTCCTGACCTTGGACACGTCCAGGGATGGGGCATCCGCAACTGCAAGCCATTGCCCCTTGTTCTGCTATTACAGGCCTTGGTAAAAAGTCTCACTCCATCTTTCTTGGCCTATGACCACTGTGACTTCACCTGCAAACACCGTGGAGAGAGCCCAGAGATCTCCCAAGACAGGGTTTGGAGGCCTCAAGCACTTGACCAGTATCTAGAGGCTGAGAGCCCTGGGCTCAGTGGTGTGGAGACTGAGGACGGTATAGGAGGAGCCTGAGCGTGCTGGAAGGGTGCTTTCAGAGCTGGTGGAGCTTTTCTTCCTAGTGGAAAACAGCATGAAACAGTGGAAAACAGAAAGAAATATTGCCACGACGGGCAAGTAGGGAGGTGCAGGCTGGCCACGAGGAGAAAGAAACATCACTCCAAGGGCAGTGCTGTGGTGCAACGCGCCACCCAGAAGGACTCTGGATCAGCCCAAGGCTTTGTGTTTCAGGGAAGAGCCAGGGAGGATGGAGAGATCTCAGCAAAGGAAGGTGGCAGCAAGGTGGGGCAGCTGGGTGGATGACTGCAGAGGCAGAGGTGATGGGACGCCGTAGGACAGCCTGTGGTGTAGAAGACACAGGGATGTGGCAAAGCTGAAAGGCCCCTAACAGAGCCAACCTCTTCGTGTCTTGGGCTATGGCTGTTGTCTCTGCCACTGATGCCTCTGAGACAACCAGTCCTTCCAGCACTGCGGTCTTGTTGCCTCCTTGTCCACACTCAGGAGCCTGGGAGGTGTCGTACCCTAGTCCTGCCCTTGGCACTGCACATCTCCACATCCCACTGTGCCAGGAAGAGCCCTGAGGAAGGAGTGAGGGAGAGGATCTCCCTTCCTGGGGGCTGGGGGTCAGGCCTTGGCCCTTTGGGCGATGGAGTCAGGCCTTGGCCCTTTGCACTAATGAAACACATCCAGGCTTACCCAGCATGAGAGTCACCTTCAACTTGCTTTTCCCGACCTGTCATCACTGCCTCCAGTTTTCTGCTCTAACCAGACCCGGGGGGCAATTCCTCAGTGGTGTCCCTCAGTGGGATCCATCAACAACACAAGAAACTTTGGAGTTTGAACCCGACTTTGGCTCCTTGAGGGGTTCCTTCAACTTCCTCGCAGCGTCTGACGTTCACGGACTCGGCCTCGAACCCACCGGAGGGGGTCTCTCCAGTTGCTGCCCCCCCAGAGAATCACAGAAGATGCCGAGTTGGAAGGGACCCACAAGGCTCAAGTCCAACTCCCAGCTCCTCACGGAAGCACCTGAAACTGAACCATATGACAAAGACCGATGTCCAGATGCTCCTTGACCTCTGGCAGGCTGGGTGCCGGGACCACTCCCCTGGGGAGCCAGCGACTGACCACCCTCTCAGTGAAGAGCCTTTGTCTCACATCCAGGCGGAATTTCCCCCGATGCAGCTTCGTTCCATTTCTTCGTGTCCTGCTGCTGGTCACCAGAGAGAGCAGATCAGCACCTCCCCCTCCGCTGCCTCCGCTCGTGTCCACACGCGTGTCCATTCACCTCCCCACCTGTCTACACATGTCCACACACCCCCACAGGCATCCATGTGTCTCTGCACACGTGTCCACACACCTCCACATGCCTCCACTCCCAACCACACGCCTCCACACGTGTCCACTTGCATGTCCGCACACCCCCACAGGCTTCCACGCGTGTCTGCACATGTGTCCACACGCCTCCACATGTGTCCACATGTGTGTCCACACGCCACCACTCCTGTCTCCACACGTGTCCACACACCCACATGGGCTTCCACACGTCTCCACACGTGTCCACATGTGTCCACACACCTCCACACGTGTCCGCTCTTGACCACAGGCCTCCACACGTGTCCACACGCGTGTCCACACACCCCCACAGGCTTCCACTCCGTTCTCCACACGTGCCCACACGCATCCACACGTGCCCACACACCTCCAGACGCCTCCACACCCCACCGTGCGTGGCCACACACATGTTCACACACCTCCACATGCCTCAGACCGACCCCCCCACACCATCTTGGTGCCCCCCCCACGTCCCCTCCTGTCCCCCGTGGGGCGGCCCCCTCCCCGACCCACCCGTGTCCCCACTGGGGGGGATCTCCGTGTGTCCCCCCCCGCCTCCTGTCCCCACCCACTAGGGTGTATCCCAGCCCCCCCCACGGGTATCTCAGTGCCCCCCGTGTCCCCAGTGGGGGTCCCCGTGTTTGTCCCACCCTCCGCCTGTCCCCCCGAAAAGGGTCTACCCTGCCTCCCCCCCGGGTATCTCAGTGCCCGCCGTGTTCCCCGCGGGGGGGGTTCCTGTGCCCCCCCCGACCCCCCCTGTGTCCCTGCAAGCTGAAGGGGGCTTTTGGGGGGGCCCTGGGGCTGCTGGGGGTCGAGTTAGTCGGGTTCTTCTCAGGGGTCTCCATGTTCCGGCCTGGGCAGAGCCTCTTCTGTATCTTGGGGGGGCCCCAAAACCCGGGGGGGGACACCCTAAAAATGGGGGGGCCCTAAAACTGGGGGGGAGGGGCCTAAAACTGGAGGGAGGGGAGGGGCCTTAAATGGGGCAGGGGGGAGATGCCCTGAAATGGGGGGGGGACCCAATAAAGCGGGAGAGGCCCTGAAACAGGGAGGGACCCCGAAATGGGGGACACACACACACAAAACATGGGGGGGTGACCCTGAAACACGGGGGGGGGGGCCAAAATATGGGGGGGGAAAAAACATAAGGGGGGACAGGGCCCAACATGGGAGGGGGGCCAAAAACGGGGGGGAACCCCAAAAGGTGTGTGCAGGGGTCCGAAATGAGGGGGGGATCCCTGAAATGGGGGGCGAGACACCCCAAAACCGGGGGGCTGCCATCAGGGAGGTTCCTCCCCCCGTCCAAAGGTCACAGGGGGGCCCTGCCAGGCCCGGGGGGAGGCGGGTTTCGCCCAATTCTGCCCTGTGGGGGGGTGCCCGGGGGGGAGGGGCCGCCCCCCCCCCCCATTTTTGGGGTGATTTTCCCTGACGTGGGGCAGCGCTGGGGGCCCACGTGGCGGCTGCCCTGGGCCTGGCCCTGGCCCTGCTGGAGGACTGGAACAGCGGCTCCTTCTGGCTCCTCTTCGGCCTCTGCAGGTGGGTCGCGGGGGGAGGGGGTCTTTGTTGGGGTGTCCCCCCCCGCTTACACCTGACTGACACCCCCCATTCCCCCCCCCGCCCCGCAGTGTCCCTCCCGCTGTCACCGAGGCGCTGCTGCTGGTCTCCATTCTGGGGTGCAGGAGATGAGCCCTCTTGTTATAGTTAAATTTAAAATAAATCGAGTCCGAAATAGATTCAATAAATATTTATTGAGGTAGGAAGGCAAAAGCAGCGCTGGGCGGCCGGGGAGTCGCAGCTCCACCAAAGGCTCGCAAATTCAAGCAAGCTGAGCAGCTCTTTTTATCTTCACGGAGGTCGGTTTCGACATCTTCGGTATGCCCCTCTGTAGCTTCTTGCTTGAGGTAGTTTAGATAAAATGTTGGTCACAGAATCAGCTCAAAATAATACATTCTGATAACATTGTGGTTAAGCTTTTTGTCAAACAGGAGTTCCCATGTGGGTGTGGCAAGATAACATTGTGGACATGTCTCTTCTGGTTAAACAGGGAGTTCTCAAGACTGCCACAATGGGTTCGTTCCTCTTGCTTAACTTGTTCGATCAGCAAATCACCTTTAGTTACTTATTACACTCTGAGCCCCGGGGGGGGAAGGTGTGTCGGTGTGTCGGTGTCGGTGTCCGTACCCGCCCCCCCCCCCCGAGCCCCCCCCGAGGGTCCCCAATATGCGCTGACCCCCCCCCCCCCCCCCCGGCGTGCCCCCGAACCCCCCCTACCCCCAACTTCCACCGCCGTGTTGAGAAATTAAAGGGTTTAGCGCGGGAAAGCGCCGGCGCGCCACGGCTTTGGCGCGGAAAGACGGGGCGGTGGCCCCGCTCCTCATGCAAATGAGAGCCGCGGGGCAGGCTGGGAACGCGCGGGAGAGAGGAAGGAGGGGTTTTTTGGGGATCGGGAGGGGGATGAGGGAAGGGGATGGGGGGAGACGGCGGGGGGCGTCAGGGGAGTGCGAGGGGGCGGAGGGAGGGGGGGGAGGGCGGGTCGCCGTTGGGTAGGGGGTGGTGGCGGATGCCCGCCCCGGCGGGGGAGGGGGCGATAGTGTTAGCGTGGTGCAGTCTGATTCCTGTGTTGTGGTGGGTATGTGCTGAGTGCGGTATGAGGAGGTGTGGTTACATGTCCATGAGGGGAGTGGGGCTGGGCCAAGCGCGGTACCCGGTCGCCCCAGCGGAGTGTCAGGCTGTCGGTGCCGTGGGGGGTCAGCGGTGTGTACCGTGAATGGCCGGCCGTGCGGCCGGGGCGTGCACCCTCGGAGGTGCACAGGAGCTGCGTGTGTGAGGGGGCTGCGGGCACGAGGGACGCTCCTTGTGCCCCATACATCCCCCACCCCATGGACATCTGCTCTGCCCCATAGGTCCCCCCTTGCTCCATACGCCCCTCCTTGTGCCCTCCACTCTCCACACTGGGACCCCACTCGCCTGGTCTCTGGTTTCTCCCGTTTCTCCCAGTTTCCCAGTTGGCAGCTCCCAGCCCCGCAACGCGCAGCTCCCAGCCCTGCAACGCCGGGAGTCCCCCCCCTGCCCCGGGGACCCTCCGGTGCCCCCCGGGAATGATCCCCCCACAGCCAACCCCCCTGAAGACGGGAAATCTTGGAATCCTGGAATCATTTGGGTTGGAAAAGATGTTGAAGATCCTCAAAGGAGGATATTTGTGACCGTTCCTCAATAGCTACGGGGCGGGGGGCAGGAGGACGGGGCCCAGTGACAGGACAAGGGGCAACGGGGACAAACCGGGACACGGCAAACAAGGAAAATTTCGCTTGGAGGGAGATGGAGCTTGGGGACACGGTGCCTAGAGAGTGTCCTTCTCCGGAGATATCCCAACCCTGCCTGGAGCGGTCCTGGCCCACCTGCCCCGGGTGACCCTGCTGTGGTGGGGGCTGGATGATGGTCGCCGAAGGAGACGGAGGAGAGGGAAGGGGGGGGGTGAGGGCATGGGAAAGGGCCCATGGGAAGGAGGGGGACGTGGGGTTTTGGGGACCTGGGTTTTGGGGATGTGGGGTTTTGGGGACATAGGGTTTGGGGGACGTGGGTTTTTAGGGACGTGGGTTTTAGGGGCAGATTTTGATGGATATGGGGTTTTGGGGACGTGGGGTTTTGGGCCATAGATTTTGATGGATGTGGGGTTTTGGGGACGTGGGGGTTTGGGGACATGGAATAGTGATGGATTTGGCAGTTTTGGTCCATGGTTGGCCTCGATGATGTGAAAGGTCCCTTCCGACCTGGGCAATTCTGTGGTTCTCTGGGGCGGAAGAAGCTGTTTCTGCAGCGGCTCCCAGCCAGGCAGGAGTGTGTCTCCCCTCCCCGGCGTTGGCGGGGGCTGGATGATGGTCTCCAAAGGAGATGGAGGAGAGGGAAGGGTGTGGGTGAGGGCATGGGAAAGGGTCCACGGGAAGGAGGGGGATGTGGGGTTTGGGGACGTTGGTTTTTGGGGACATGGGCTTTAGGGACATCGATTTGTTATGGATATGGGGTATTGGGGGACATGGGGTTTTGGGGGAGGTGGGTCTCTGGGGACTCCTCCAATGGTTGGGGCTCTCTCCGGAACCCAGATGCCATTTGTCCTTCCTCTCGTGGCGTGTCGACACCGAGGCTTCTCCCTGGGGAACGCTGGCTCCAAGGTGCCATCCCCGAGCCAGAGGTGGCGGATGGGCAGCGTCGGGGACAGGCGCGGGGCCACCACAGCCCAGGGAGAAGAGCTGCCTCGGGGACTAGCGGGAGAGACCCAGCGAACGCCGGCCCTTCCTGGCCCCCCCCCCTCCAAAAGGAGGGAATTTCCCCCCAAAATGGTGGGGAATTCCCAGGAGAGGTTGTGAGCTCAGGCGCCAGCACCGCGCGGAGCCGAGGGGCGAGTTTCAGCCCGGCTCCCATGGAGCTCTCTCCCACGGGGGACCCATGACGAGCCCGCGCCAGCGTTTCCGTCCTGTGCCCCCCATCTCTCCCCGGCCCCTTCCTCTCCCAAGATGGTCTGTCCCAGTTGGCCACTTCCAGCCCCCCCGGGGGCTCCTTGGAGCAGCCTTTTTGGGGCAGTTCCGACCGCAGCCAGCGCCAAACCCCACTCCCGGACATCGGAGGAGCCCCCCGGCGGGGACGGAGCTGGGTCACAAATCCCTGGGGGATTCTCCGGGTTCCCGAGGCTCCTCCCCAACCCGCGATGCCCCAGAGAAGGGGGTGGGCTGGGGGGGGGGGGGCGGTTCGGGAAGGCAGGTGGCCAGGCGTGGGGCTCCGAAATGGCCTGGGAACCCCCCAGAGGGCTGAGTCCGTGGGGCAGGAGCCCAGAGGTCCGGGCCGTCCCTCCACGCTCCTCTCCTGCCCCACACCACGGGGAGAGGGGCCACGGAGGGGGGACCACGCGCAGGCAGATGCGGAGCGAAGCTTTGCTGAAGGAGTTTATTGATGGCGAGAGGGCAACGGTCCGGGGCTCCCGGGGGTCGGGGGGGGCCATCCAGGGATGACCATCTCCTCGTGCTGCTGCGGGGGGACGGGACGAGGGTGTCACCGCTGGTTCCAGTCCTGGAAGGCAGAGCCCGGCGTGAGACCCTCCCGGCGTGCGCCGGGCCAGGAGAGCGGCCGCGTCCCCCCCGTCTCCCCACAGAGCCCTGGGGACGGAGAAGGGACCCGGAGCCCCCCACGCACCCAGGGCAGGACCTGGCTCTCCTGAGCCCCCCGGGGCACCCCCAGCCCCTCGCCCGGCGTGGCCTTACCTGGGGATGCCCCGAAACCTCCGTGAGCCCCGCCCGGCCCCCGCGGGCATCCTGGGGGGCACCAGAGCCCCCCGCCCGGCCACGGCGGGGCCCCGGGCAATCCGTGCAACCCCCCCCGGGTGCGGGGACTGGCAGGGCAGCAGCTGCGTCCCGCTGGCCCGGGACACGCGTCGCCGCCGTCCCCTCGTCGTCCCGCTCCCACGGCCCCGGCAGTCCCGGCCCCGAGGGCTCGGGGACCCCCTGGGGCCCAGGACCCTCCGTGGGGCTGGAGTGGCCGGGACGTCACTCACCTAGGCCTCGGCCGCCTCAGCCATGCGTCTCTGGCGCGCCAGCTCCAGCAGCTTCTCAGCCCGGGGGGCCTGGGGAGACGGGGGGGTCAGGGAGGCGCTGGGAAAGCCCTGGGGGGGCTGGGGGCGAGTGGGCTCCCAGTGCGGGCACTGGGGGGGAGTGGGCTCCCAGTGCAGGCACTGGGGGGGAGTGGGGCCCCAGTGGAAATACTGGTGGGAGGGGGTGGGTTCCCAGCACAGGTACTGGGGGGGTGAGTGGGTTCCCAGCGCAGATACTGGTGGGAGGGGGTGGGGTCCCAGTGCAGATAGTGGGGGGCGAGTGGGGTCCCAGTGCAGGTACTGGGAGGGAGTGGGGCCCCAGTGCAGACACTGGAGAGTCGAGTGGGGTCCCAGTGCAGGTACTGGGGCACACTGGGATGCTCTGGAGCGCGGTGCCCGTGGGAGGGAGGGTCTAGGGGCAGCAGAGCTGGCTGTACCTACCGCAGCCCTCTTCACTCGCCCGAAGTTGATTCCCCCCTGTAGAGAGACCGTGGGGTCGCCCGGGTCACTGGGATGTCCCCAGCCCCGGCGAGCAACTGGGGGACCGAGCGGCCCCCCCAGTTCCGCAGACTGGGCGCCCTCCCAGCCCACCCGCCGCTTACCCCGATGCAGTAACCTCCGCTTGCTTCGAAGGCCTGGGGAGAAAGAGCACAGCAGGGGCTGGAGGGGACCATGGTGGGGCCGGGGGGGACAACACAGGCTCCCCTCGGCCCCAAGGCTTCCCAGGAAAAGGCCTTCTGCTGCCCCCCAGCACCATCCCCCCCCAGGTTTCACCTCACACGAGGACCAGGGGTGAGGACGGAGATGAAGGAACCACGGGGAGTTCAGGAGCCCCAGAGAGGACGGGGGCGGGGGGTGGTGGGGACGCAGCGATGGGGCACGGGGGCGGTCGGCGGGACCCCCGAGGGCCGGGGCCGGGGGCTCTGGAGGGCCGGGGGGGCGTGGGACGGACAGGAGAGGGAAGGAACCCAAGCGGAGGGGCCGTGGGGGCTCCGAGGCGGTGGCTGGTGGGGGCAGAGGGGGGAGGAGAGCGGAGGAGCACAACGAGGGGACGGCGCAGGGAGACGGTGGGGTCGGGCAGGGGCTGCAGGGACACCGCTGCCGGGGAAAGGGGGGAAGGCGAAGGGCTGAGGGGGATGAGGGGAAGAAAGACCTCGGCAGCGACGGAGAGGTGGGACACGGAGCGTGTCGCCGGGGGGAGATGGCAGCGGGGCCCAAAAGGACGGGACTCGGGGGTGCCGGGGGGGGATGGGACGGATGTGGGGGCGCCGAGACGAGAGGCCAAGCCAAGGGCTTTCGTGCCCCCCGCTGCGGCGGAGCCGGCGTCCCCCAGCCCGGCCCCGGCCCGCAGCCCTGGGGACCCACCTGGGCATCCTCCGGGGTGCAGAGCAGGACGGCGAAGAGCAGGGCCAGGCTGAGCACCGCCACCTTCATCTTCCTCTGCCGTGCGGAGAGTCCCGGCTGCAGCTGGGGAAGGTGAAAGGGCAGATTTATCCCCCCCGGGACTCCTGCTCCTCCCTCCCCACCCCGAGAGCCCCCGCGGTAAAGCTGGCCTTGGCAGAGACACCGGCCCTGGCCACCAGCCCAGCCCCGGCACAGAGTCACCTCTGTCCCGGCACCGGTCCAGCGTGGGCATGGGGCAGCTGGGCAGGGAAGGGCCCCGGCACCGGGGGGCGGCTGGAGGGGGCGGCCGGAGCCTCCCGACAGCCGGACGCCCGACAGCCGTGACCCACTGCTCCATCATGAGACCGGCCTCCAACAGCCCCTAAAGCCAGAACCCCCCAGCTCCCCGTGTCCCTCACCCCCAGACCCCCATCTCCCCACGTCCCTCACCCCCAGACCCCCATCTCCCCACGTCCCTCACCCCCAGACCCACATCTCCCCACATCTCTCACCCCCAGACCCCCATCTCCCCACGTCCCTCACCCCCAGACACACATCTCCCCACATCTCTCACCCCCAGACCCCCATCTCCCCACGTCCCTCACCCCCAGACCCCCATCTCCCCGTACCCCTCACCCCCAGACCAGCCTTTCCCTCCAGGGCCCCCCAGGGGTGACAGCACCCTCCAACCAGGGCTCTCAGGGCAGAAATACCTCTGCCTCGTCCCCAGCCCCTCGGGTAAAGGGGGGGCTGGAACCGGCCCCTCTTCTTCTGCACCGGGGACCCCGGGAGGAGGGAACGTGGGAGGGGGGAGGACGGCTGGGGGCAGGGGCCACGGGGCCGGCAGGAGACTGGGGCCTTCGGGCACTGGGGGGCACTGGTGGGTGCTGGGCGTGGAGAGGGGAAGGCTCGGCGTGGGGGATGTGCTGGGGGGCGGCCGTGCCCGGCTCCAGACCCCACTGTTCCCCAGGCTCCGCGGGACCCAAACTGGTGCTGTTCCCAGCCATGGCCCCCCCCGGCAGAGGGGGCTGGCCCCTGCCCTGGCCCTCGCCCCGCCGCCGCCTGGGGACACCCTGTCCCCCCACATCCCCGGGGTCCCCCGGGCAGAGCCGGCCCCGAGAGCGGGTCCCAGCGCCCCAGCCCCGGTGCAGCGCTGGCTCCGGTTCCCACTGGGGCTCGGCCACCTCTCGCCAAAGGCCCTCGTCCCCTCCGGTGTCCTCGACCTCTGCTGGCCCTGGACGCGGCCGTTCAGAGGGACGCGACGAAGCCTCGGCTCATCCCCGGGCAGCCCCTCGGCGCTGATGGCGGGCACGGAGCCCCCCTGGTGAGAGGAGGGACGTCTGTCCCGCGGCACCTCTGACACCTGCCTGCGCCCCGCGGCACACAGGGCCCTCCAGCCCCCCCAGGGCTTCCCCAGAGCCCACTCGGGGGCAGAACGGCGGGGGCGACAGCAGCCGGGGCGCCCTCCAGCCCCGCCAGCGGGCAGAGCCCCCTCAGGAGGGCGGTGCTGGGGGGAGCGGGGAGCAGCGGGTCCTGGGGTGCCCCAGCGCCGCGGTCCCTCCTTCCCCGGGGACAGGCCGGCGTGGCTATAATCCCTTAGACGTGAACCCTTGGCCAAGCCTGGGGCTCGGATTGGATCCAGCTGCACCTTGACTCCTCTCGGAGAAGGAGTTCGGAAAGCTGGGGGGTCCTTACCGAGCCCCGGGACCCAACGGGAGGGTCTCCCTCGCGGATCGCCTGGCCCTGGCCCCCGTGCGGTAAATAACCGGGTGCCCCTTGCCATCGAATCCCGTAAAACAGTCGCCTTCACTGCTGGCTTTGGTAAATGGTGTTTGCTGTTCATCACTATTTCGCTGCTGCTCTCTTACGAGTGAAGCTAATCCCTACGCCGGTGACGGGGCGGCGCTGGGGGAGCAGCCGGACAGCCGGGGGGGCTGCTCTCCTTGGGGGAGCCCAGGGGCCCAAGCAGCCAGGGTGATGGAGCTGCCTCCCCAGGGGCGCCGCGTCCTTTTCCCTCTCCTCCGCCTGCCCCGCGCTGGCCCTGGCTCTCCAGCTTGGTTTCCTTCACCCCCAGCCCGACCACCGCCACCCTGGGGGCCCTGGGCAGCCCCCTCAGGGCGCTGTGGGGCAGGGACAGCATGGGTCTGGTCGTAAGCGGTGCGGGGCTCCACTCCCAGCGGGGAGAGCCGCCGGGGGAAGACGCACAAGCCGAGCCAGACCTTTTCCAGCAAGCCGGCGCCAACGGAGCTGCTCTCTGCCATCGTGACGCTCCCGCAATCGGCCCCGGCTGCTCTCTTCAAGGGCGCAAGTGCCCCAAAGGGCAGAGGGAACGGCCGGGACCTCTCCCAACAGGGACAGCTTCAGGGCGGACATGGGCATTTTTGGCTCGAGGAGCTCAGGCACCCCGGGTTTTCCCCCCTGCAGACGCACACAGCTCTCAGGGGAGACAAAGAGCAGCACAGAGAGCGACTGATTGGCTTCTGCATAACGAGGAGACCAGCCCTTCGATGGCATGAGCCACCGCTGGGAGGACATGGGACCGGCAAGGTCTCCATCGGGAGGCGCAGCACGGATCGACGGGTCTCTCTGGGTGGCAGAAGGAACCGCCCGTAACAACCAGCAAATCCACTGGCCGCGCCGAGCAACGGCGGCACCGAACGCCTTGGACTCGCCGCCTGCGCTGAGTTCCCGGGACGTCGGCGTTATCCCAGCAAACCCGCGGGTGCTCTGTAAGGCTGGTGCGTTCCTCTGTAAGCTCTTCCTCTGTTCCCTGCCACAGGAATTCCAGCCACCGCGCTGCGCTGCCCAAGGGCTGTTCGCCCCCTAACCCACCCAGTGGCCCACGGCCCACGGCTGAAAGTAAAACAGCGCTCAATTGGAGTCTGTGGCCCCTGGGGTTGGGGGGGTGGTTTGTGTTTGTAGGAGACGTGGGGTGGGAGTCAAAGGCCGGTGGGAAAAATCTGGACGGGGCTTTGGAAGTCGGCTGGGAGGTTTGCCCGAGTTTCAGCGACACTGAGGTGTCGCTGGTCGTGTCCCCGTGACGGGACAGGCTCCTGTCCTGGCTCGGAAGAAACCCTGTCTGGGGTCATCTGCCCGAGAAGAGGGAAACGAGGGTGCGCTGAGAAGTCAGACACGAGAACCGTCAACGGCTCAGGGCCCTCGTTGACATTAGATGGCATTTCCGAGGGTTAGGGATAAGGTCGTGTCTTCACGAGACACTAACTCTAAATAAGGGATCTCTTGTGGCTCGGTCGTGAAAAGATTGAAGGCGCCTGACTGGAATATTTGCTTTGGAAATGCCCAAAGAGCAGGCAGCCACCTGGCAGATGTTCATTTTGACGGCTTCTGCTTTCTGCGTTATCTGTTGGACAGACAAGTCACCCGGTGCGGAATCATGCACCGCATTTAAACACGCTGTGGTGTTTTTTGCGTTCCGGGCCTGTTTTGAAAAGAATCGACGAATCGTAGGCGCTGACACCATTGAGGAATATGGGATTAGGAGCAGCCGATGAGAGAAACGCAGACCAGCGGGCGGCACTGGATGCCCCTTGACATTCACAGTGGTGTTCGGGGAGGTTCCCTCTGCCGGCTCAGTGGTGGCGACGACGACGCGCTCGGGTGGTTGTGATCGTGAGCCGCACATTGAAAAAGGTAAATGTCAGCAGTTGGCCGGTTTGACCAAGGGCTGGACAAGAGCCTCCTCAGGGTCGCTCTGAAGGGTGGCTGATCCTACCCGTGCTGTCCCCCCGCCGCCTCCTCAGGGGGAGCACAAGGCCTGTGGCTTTGACAGTTCGTGTCCCAGACAAAACCCCACCGACGCTTCCGAGCACCCCAAAGTGCCAACAGAAACCAGCTTTTAACAAGCCCAACAAAAAGGGGCGCAGGGCACAGATCTGGAGGTGACTCCCGTTGAGCGCGAAGGAGAAGTGTCCCGTCAAGGAAAGGTCTTGCCAATCCCCAAACGAGTGGACCACCGTTGAGGGCAGCACCCAGAGGGAACCTCCCGTGGGGCCAAGAGCACGTCTGTACCTTTCTCTCTTTTTCCTACAGTCCCTCCTGGGAGGCAGGGGGAGTTTTACCACATTTATTTTCCAAATAAATTTTTATCAGGGTTGTTCTCCTCAGGCTCTGACCCGCAGTGAGGCGTCCCGCCGTTTTACAGAGGGAAAGGGGAGGGAAAGTGCATGTACCGCTTCTTCTTTGGTGGGAACACTTGGTTCAGTGCTCATCGTGCACACTCGGATGGCGCTGGAGCCTGAGCCACGACCCCAGCTCTGCCCTCGGCTGGTTGGAGATGGATCTTCCCCAGGGATGGAGGCGGGAGCGAGTCTGTCTGGGGTCAACGCCTGGCACATCAACCCCACGGGAGTGTGAAGCTCTGGTGGACTCTGGTGCAATGTTTGCCTTTTTCCAGTCACCGGGGACTTCACCTGACTGCCATGGCTTTTCAAATATCATGGAGAGTGGCTTGGCAACTCCACCAGCCAGTTCCCTCAGGACTCTGGGACGCATCTTGTCAGCCCCCATAGACTCCTGCATGCTCAGGTTCCTCAGGTGGTCACAAACCTCATCTTTTGCCACAGTGGGGGGGACTTTTTTCCTCCAGTCCCTACCTTGAGGTCCACCCACTCGAGAGGTGTGGGAAGAGAGGTTGGCAGGGAAGACTGAGGCAAAACTGTTGTTGAGTACCTCAGCCTTCTCCTCGTCCATTCTTACCAGTTTGCCAGTCTTGCTCATCAGGAGGGGTACGCTTTCTTTGACCTTCCTTTTCTGGCTGACATATCTATAGAAGCCCTTCTTATTGTCCTTTGCCTCCCTTGGCAAGTTCATCTCCAGCTGCGCCTTGGCCTTCCTGACCCCATCCCTACACACCTGGGCAACATCCCCATGCTCTTCCCAGGATACCTGTCCCTGCTTCCACTGCCTGTGCATTTCCTTCTTGCCCTTTAGTTTGACCAGCAGGTCTCTACTCAGCCATGCACATTGCTCAAGGCTTTATCCATGGGGATTATCTCCACCCCAGCCACTCCCTATGCATTGAATCTCCCCTTCCATATCATTCCTAGTCGCTTCTCTGTCTCATTCCCTGTCCATTGCAGACCAACCATCTGCAATATAAATGTGGGCACCAGATGAACTCCTCCTGGGGCCTTTGACAAGCACTTAGACCTCAAAGAGCAGAGAGGTGCCTCTAGGAGGTCCTCCTCTCCCCGAGATATGCTTCCTCCGCTGGTGTCTTTAGGATGCATGAGTGGTAAATGGAGAAAGATGGTCAGCCCCTGAGAGCTTGTTAACGTTTCAGTTAGTGGTGAGGCAGTGATTGGTAGTGGGTAGGGATGCCAGAGAGGGCAGAGGAAACTCAGTGACAAACAATTCTTATGGGGAGTGGCTGAGGGAACTGGGATTGTTTAGTCTGGAGAAAAGGAGGCTGAGGGAGACCTTATCGCTCTCTACAGCCACCTGAAAGGAGATGTAGAGAGGTGGGGGTGGGTCTCTTCTCCCAAGTAACAGGCAATAAGAGAAGGGGAAGCAGCCTCGAGTTGCACCAGGGGAGGTTTAGACTGGATATTATGAAAAAAGTTTACTCTGAAAGGGTTATTAAGCATTGGACGAGGCTGCCCAGGGAAGTGCAGCCATCCCTGGAGGTATTCAAAAGACAGGTAGACGCCGTGCTTAGAGATATGCTTTAGTGATGGTTTTTGTCAGAGTTAGGTTGGTGGTTGGACTCGATGATCTGAAAGGTCTCTTCCAACTTAGGCAATGCTATGATTCTATGCACCCCAGAATGCAGGTTGCCCTCTTGGCTGCCAGGGCACACTCCTGACTCGTATTAGCCCAGCTGCCAACCAGCGTCCCCACATCCCTTTCTGCAGGGCTGCTTTCTAGCCACTCCTCTTCCAGCCTATACTTGTGGCCACCATTATTTCATCCCAGGTGTAGATTGCAGCATTTGTTCTTGATAAACATGCTGAGAGTTGCCTTCTCTGGGTCACGGACACAGGTGCTAAACTGAACAGGGCCCAGGAGCCAGCATCCCTGTGCTGCCCCACAATGCCCCAGCATGTCCCAGTACGTACCCTCCGTAAGTCCATGCTGACTGCATTTGAAGACAAATTTCTCTTTTTGGTGCCCAGAAATATCACCCAAGAGGACTCTAACTGGTGGCACACTGCTCACCAATGCGAGCTTGTACAGCCAGTGAGTTGCTCCCTGAGTTGCATTTTTGGCCTCGTTCAGAGCTGGGTGCAACACTTGCTTGTCCTCTCTCACAAGAGACCTCTGCTAACCCAATGACTTTTCAAAAGGGATATTCCAAAGAAATGTCAATCTTGTTCTGTAACTTCACTACCACTATTTTGCCTGTTATATGATGGATTTCATTTCTCTAATCTTTCTTATGTTTTCACCTGTCCTGATACAATGACCATGTCTAAAGTCATCTTTCCAGGTGCAGACTGTCTAGACAAGGGCCTTTTCTATTATACTCCCGTTTTCTCCTTCCCTTACTCTTTCTTCATTCAGGTTCCTGTCACCCATCCAGCTGCTGCTTTGAGCTTCACATGGTTAAAAGTTTCCCTGTCTTTCAGTAGTCTAATTGTCTCCTGTAGCCAACTCTTTAACTATGTTTATATCAACCTTTCTGTACCTATCCATCCAAAGCATTTCTCATAAGATTACCCCTTGCAGAAAAGCAACCTCATTAGAGGCAGCATGTACTTAGCATATGGCCGCAGGGGGTGTTTTATTGTTTACCAAACATGATCCGACATGATCAGGCTTTACTTTTCTTTGCTTGCAAAGAGGAGAAACCCTTCTGTGCCCGGGCGCAGCCAGGTCTCTAAGGGGCTCAGGTGGGAGCTGGTGCAATGGAGCTGTAACATCCAGCTGCAGAGACCAGTGGAGAAGTCTGATGGAAGGACACTGATGTAAATCCCAACTGGGCAATGACAGACATGGTGGGGTTGGGGTGGGGGCGGTGAGGAGCAGCATTGTCCATACAGTGTCAGACCTCAAGGGACTGCATTTCCTAGCCATCCAGACCTCCTGAGGAGACCCTCTGGACCAATATCGGTTGCAGAAGACTTCTATCACCTCTTCTCTAGACTGAAAAGTAAAGTAAAACAAACCCTTTAAAAAAAAAAAAAACAAAACAAAAAACTAGGTTTTCTTTGAAATCTTCCTTCTTAACTACAGTATGAAAGAGCTCCAACTCACTGTAGAAGCCTTGAAGACTTGAAGGAAATTAAAGGAAGAGAAACAGCTTGTTAGGGCTTTCTGTACTTTAATGAGCCCCATGGCGTATTTAGCTCTGAGTCCACGAACCTCAGATACTGAGAGAAGATTGAAAACACTGCTCAAGGAGTCAGAAGCAAAACTCAAAGTACCTTGAAGCATTAATGGGCCCCACTGAGGGCCACTGCTGACAAAGTCTCCCCATGGACTCGTTAGAGGAGATAGCTGGAGGCTGGGATTGCAGGAAGGCAAAGGCACTGTGCAGGTGGCTGTAATGCAGAGAAAACTGTTGCTTTGTTTGATGAAGCAGAAGGGCCAAACCTGACCCTCAGGCCCTGGGAAGGCAGATCCTGCCCCTCAGGTGTGGCTCAGGGCTCTTCCTGGGGGTAGTGGGGTGTGAGGGTGAGCAAGGCCAAGGGTAGGGGGGCTGTGCAACACCTCCTGGCTTCCTCATGCAAGAGTGAAGCAGAAACCAAGCCCAGAGCTTCAAAATAAAGTTTTTTCTAGTAGGCCTTGGTGGCAGAGGCAAGTGCCATAGCCAAGGGGACAATGAGCTTGGTGCTCTTGGGCTTTTTAACATTGCCAGAGCCCTAGGCCACCTCTACTGCAGGCTGTCCATCACTGTCCCATGCCTGCCCCTCTTTCCTTGCAGGCTGCAGACACCCATTGTGCTTTCCCACATCGCTCTCACCCCGGCATTTCTATACCTGTGCTGATGTCTCTCCACTCTCACCGGCTGTTCCTTGAAACACAAAGCCATGGGCTAAGACAGACTCCCTCTGGGTGACCTCTTGCACCACAGTGCAACCCTTTGAGTGAGATTTCTTTTTCCTCACATGCAGTCCGGCCCTTCCAAGCTGCGCTTTGTTGAGGTTTCCTTCTCTTCCCACTACCAAGAAAAGCTCCATGATCTCTGAAGCCACCCTTCAAGCAGGTGCAGGCTACTGCTAGAGAGCCCTGGGCCTCCACTTCAAAAGGTACAGAAGCCCAGCTCCCTCAGCTTCTCCACACATGCCCCAAACCCCATCCTGGCCAATGTCCTTTGGAGCTTCTCCAGTTCCTCCTCCTTCCTTCAGAACAGAGAGCCCCACACACAGACACACTAGACCAGATGTGGCCACACCAGTGCTGCATCAAGGGGGATGATAATCACAGGATCTTCGTGGTTGGAAGGGACCTTTAAGATCATCGAGTCCAACCATACACACACAACCCCTCCACACACACAATCTCCATCACTAGCGCATGCCCTGAAGTGCCACATCTAGACATGTCTTAAATACCTCTAGGGATGGGCACTCAACCACCTCCCTGGGCAGGCTGTTCCAATGCCTGACCACTCTTTCAGTAAAGTAATTCTTCCTAATATCTAACCTAAACCTCCCCTGCCGCAACTTCACACCATTTCCTCTGGTCCTGTCATTATTCCCCTGGGAGAAGAGGCCAACACCCACCTCTCTCCACCCTCCTTTCAGGGAGTTGTAGAGGGCAATGAGGTCTCCCCTCAGCCTCCTCTTCTCCAAGCTAAACGTGCCCAGCTCCCTCAGCCTCTCCTCATATGACCTGGTCTCCAGACCCCTCACCAGCCTGGTAGCTCTCCTCTGGACACGCTCCAGCACTTCATAGAACCATAGAATCATAGAATCTTTTAGGCTGGAAAAGACCCTTGGGATTATCGAGTGCAACCATCATCTCCACTCTACAAAGTTCTCCCTTACACCATATCCCTTAACACCACATCTAAACGAGTCTTAAACACATCCAGGGATGGTGACTCCACCACCTCCCTGGGCAGCCTAGTCCAGTGTCTGACCACTCTTTCTGTGAAGAATTTTTTCCTTATGGCCAGCCTAAACCTACCCTGTTGCAGCTTGAAGCCATTCCCTCTTCTTCTATCGCTAATTACCTGTGAGAAGAGACCAGCACCAACCTCTCTACAATGGCCTTTCAAGTAGTTGTAGAGAGCGATGAGGTCTCCCCTCAGCCTCCTCTTCCTCAAACTAAACAGTCCCAGCTCCTTCAATTGCTCCTCATAAGATTTATTCTCCAGGCCCTTCACCAGCTTCGTTGCCCTCCTCTGCCCTCGCTCCAGCACCTCGATATCTCTCTCGGATTGAGGTGCCCAGAACTGGACACAATACTCCAGGTGTGGCCTCACCAGTGCTGAGTACAGGGGGACAATCACCTCCCTCCTTCTGCTGGTCACACTATTTCTAATACAAGCCAGGATGGCATTGGCCCTCTTGGCCACCTGGGCACACTGCTGGCTCATGTTCAGCCCCTTGTCAATTAGAACCCCCAGGTCCTTTTCTGCCAGGCAGCTCTCGAGCCACACTGCCCCAAGCCTGTAGCGATGCATGGGGTTGTTGTGGCCCAAGTGCAGGACCCGGCACTTGGCCTTGTTGAAGCACATTCCATTAGCATTGGCCCATCGGTCCAATCTGTCCAAGTCTCTCTGTAGAGCCTCCCTATCCTCATGTAGATCAACACTCCCACTTAGCATCGTGTCATCTGCAAACTTGCCAATGATACACTCTATGTTCTTATCAAGGTCGTCAATAAAGATGTTGAACAGAAATGGTCCCAACACCGAGCCCCGAGGGACACCAGTTGTGACCGGCCGCCAGCTGGATTTAACTCCATTGACCACCACTCTTTGGGACCGCCCATCCAGCCAGTGCTTGATCCAGCAGATCGTATGCTCATCCAGGCCGTGAGCTGCCAGTTTTTCCATGAGAATTCTATGGGGGACAGTGTCAAATGCTTTTCGAAAGTCTAGGTAGACAATGTCCACAGCCTGTCCCTCCCAAGGGACTTTGTCCAGCAGTCTTCTGAACAGGTCAAAATTTGCCCTCCGGAAGTCTAAGGTGGCAGTTTTACTAACCCCTCTCCTTGTTTCCCCAAGAATCAGAAATTCGATCATCTCATGATCACTGTGCCCTAGACGGCCACCAACCTTTACTTCCCCGACAAGTTCTTCCCTGTTCACAAGAAGTAGGTCCAGGAGGGCACCTTCCCTGGTCGGATCACTTACCAGCTGTGTGAGGAAGTTATCCTCCACAGATTCCAGGAGCCTCCTGGATTGTTCCCTCTCAGCTGTGTTGTATTCCCAGCAGATATCTGGGAGGTTAAAGTCCCCCACAAGAACAACGGCAAGTGATCGCGAGATTTCCCCCAGCTGCTTATAGAAGGCTTCGTCCGCCTCACTGCTTTGGTTGGGAGGTCTATAGCAGACTCCCACAGCGATAGCAGCTTTATCGGGCCTTAACCTAATCCAAACACTCTCCACCCCGTCATCGCTATACTCGATTTCTGAGCTCTCGTAGCATTCTCTAATATACAGGGCCACTCCTCCACCTCTCCTTTCCTGTCTGTCCCTCCTGAAGAGCTTGTAGCCATCGATTGTGGCACTCCAGTCCTGTGAGGCATCCCACCACGTTTCTGTGATAGCCACTATGTCATAGTTTCCCTTGTGCATCATGGCTTCAAGCTCCCCCTGTTTCTTGTGCATACTGCATGCATTGGTAGAGATGCACTTCAGATGTGCTAATGACTCCAGCACCTTTTTGTGGGTGTGGGCCCCATTTCCCACCAGACCCCTCTCAGGTGCTTCCATGATTTCGAAATGTCTGTCCCTTCTCTCAAATGAAATGTCAGAGTGAAAGTCCTCACTAGTCAACCATCCTTCAAGCCCTGGCATGCCCCCCTTGGGTTTATTCCTGACAGGCCCAGTTGTCTCCCCTTCCCCCCTCATATCTAGTTTAAAGCCCTGTCTAAAATCTCTTTTAATCGATTTTGGGCTCCTCCTACCCACTTCATCACTACCCACCTGAAATACTAAGAGGGGGTAGTAGTCAGAGGAGTTTACTAGGGCTGGAAGTTTGTCCAACACATCCCTGACCCGTGCCCCAGGGAGGCAGCAGACTTCCCTGTGAAGTGGGTCTGGACGGCATATTGGCCCCTCCGCCCCCCTCAATAGAGAGTCACCCACCACAATGACCCGTCTGCTTTTCCTTTTGGAGCCAGCTGTGATGCTGGGTCCATGGCGACTTGGTCTTTCTGACGTTCCTGGCCTGGGTGTCTCATCCTCCTCTCCAACAGCCAGTTCCTCCTGCAGGACTCCATGCCTGTTCTGCAAAGGTAACTGGGAAGGTGGGAGGGGCCGGGAGGGGATTCTCCTGCTTCCCCGAGCAGGGACCTGTTTCCATTCCCCCTCGTCTCTGCCATCCCCTCCTATTGCCTGGTGACGAGAGGGGAGGGGGTCCTCTGACTTGTGTGGGGCCTCACCCTGTTCCCTTTCTCTCCGGGAGCGGGTCCACCAGTCACTCTCCCTCTCGCATTCTCTCATGCTCCTCAACCTTTCCACTTCTTCCTTCAGCTCAGCCACCAGAATGAGCAGATCATTTACCTGTTCACATCTGACACAGGTGTTGTCTCCGCTGCCCTCCATGGCGAGTGCCAGGCTCCGGCACTCTTTGCAGCCAGAGGCCTGGATGCCCACATGTTTGCGCGGGGCCTCTGTCTGGGTGCCCACAGTTTTTTTAACAGCCGCCTTCGACCGGGTAGCAACCACGGCTGGATCTCTAGACACAAGCGAGACCTTGTGACTCGACGGCCAGCTGGGGGGAGCACTGGTTGCTCGCTCTGGGCAAGGACTAGTCCCTGCCCTCCCGGAGGCTTCCTATAACCTGGTGGCTTGATCGATCGGGGGAGGGGCTGTCTCTGCCCCCAGGCTCACTCAGCAGCCCGCCCACCAGCTGACAGCCCTCAGCACAGGCCGAGGGCTTTTGCCGGCTTCCAAAAGCCCCAAAAAGAGCTTTGTGTCGGCCCTTTTCGCTGCAGATCCCTTCCCCAGCTCAGTCTTACCATCCCTGAAGCTGGTCTCCGCGGCAAGAGTAAAGTCAGGCCCCCGAGTTGCAGGCAAGCAAACTTCCAGCTCTTCCAGGAGCTGGTCAACAGGACCTTCTGGGACACCGATGACAATCTCAATCCTATGAAACTGATAGAAATGGGACTTGCCGATTTGGATGAGGGACTGTGAGTGCGGGGAACGTGGAGTACAACGTCCTACCCTTGCCAAGGTCTGACTTCACAAGTGATGAGCAAAGTCTTGACTGTCAGAAACACGGAGTTTATTTTAAGAAGAAAAATCCCTTCTGTCCACTCCTCCAGCCTTCCTTGCTCAGCAAGAAGACAATGTGCTGCCTCCTGTTGGGCAGGTCATGAGCAGCCCAGGTGAGAACAGCCTCCAGCATGGCCTCTTCTCTCACAGGGAGCTCCCCCTTCTCCAGCAGGCGTTGCAGGTCATTGAAGGAGAGCTCCAGAAACTCTGCGGACACCCTGGTCACCTCCTCCAAGTGACGCAGGATGAACTCGTGGGCTGCTTCTCGCAGGTCAGCACAGCAGCAGTAGTGGGTGAATCTCCAGATGCCGATGCAGTTTTCCGAGCACAGCTGGGCTTTTAAGAAGTGGCAGCAGAGGCTGACGATGCCCAGGACGTTGAACCCGTCTGCCGCCACGAGCAAACTTTCAACGTTGTCCTCCGTGAGGGGCACTGTGCCGGTGTAGGCGTACTCGATGAGGAGCCCCATCGTTCCAGAGGAAGTGCCGTGGATTTGATAGACGTTGCTGTCGGCACTGCTGCAGTTGCTGGAGAACAAAGCCCTGAAAAACCAAGAGAGTGCTGCTGGGGAAGAAAGCGGCCTTGCCGTGGGAAACCCTGAGCCCGTTATCCCCTGTGCCCCCATCCCTGCACACCCGTTTGGGCACTAGCAGTAGGCACGCTGGGAGGCCGTGGAGTTTGATGAAGGAAGGCTTTACTGGGCGCTTGTTTTCAAGAGGAGCCACAGGGCGAGTGGGCACCTGGCTTCAAGAAGAACAGCAGAGAGTAGCCGTGTGTGGGGAAGGAAAGCCTCCTGCCTGACAGCAGAGCAGCCAGGCTGGCCACGCTCCCAGCCCCGCACCCTAGCTGGGCCTTCTCAGACACCACTTCCAGCTTGTGGAGGACTTTGGGTGCCTGGGCAGGGAGCAGGAGCAGGGGGAACTGCCGGAGGAGAGTTGGAGTGCCGAGGGAAGCGCTGGAGATACAGCCAGGCACAGTGTGGCACGGAGCAGGGAGCGCTGGTTGGCCCCATCCCCTCCTCTTTCAAGCACTCACCCGAAGTACGCACTGCAGTTAGAGAGGACCATCTTGTGCGCGTTGAATTCAACGCCGTCCACGCTGAGGATCACATCGCTTGGTGTCCCTTCCGGGCAAAGCCCGTGGAAGGCGGTGCAAGCCACAGCACTCATCTTCCCCTCCCTGGGCGAGGAGGAGGAGTATGCGCCGCGAGGCAAGCTGTCGCCACCTCCAAGCCTGAGGCAGTGGGAGACGCTCCTGCCACTCTGGGGTGCTTACAGCACTTTGTCCTTGCCCTCCCTCCAGCGTCGTAGTAGAACCCCTGTTCTGCAAAGGTAACTGGGAAGGTGGGATGGGCCGGGAGGGGATTCTCCCGCTTCCCCGAGCAGGGACCTGTTTCCATTCCCCCTCGTCTCTGCCATCCCCTCCTATTGCCTGGTGACGAGAGGGGAGGGGGTCCTCTGACTTGTGTGGGGCCTCACCCTGTTCCCTCTCTCTCAGGGAGTGGGTCCACCAGTAGCCTTTTTCAGCTCATTTATGATTGTCTTTAGGCCATTTGATTCTCTGAAGAAGATTCCAAGATATCCATTGCCTTTTCAGCTGATGCAGGAACCTTCTATAAATCAGGTCTCTAAGAAGGAGGAACGAGGCTGAGGTAATGATTTCGTTCTATAGTTACCCAGCCATAGCAAGCCTGTCTCTGTAAATTTCAGCAGACATCGGCTGAAAGGTCAGTGCTGAAGGGACATAAACCATTAAGGTCAGTAATCTCCCCCTTCAGAAAGGAAAGGTGAGCAGCACTGATGGTGCTAAAGGATCGGGCTACAATTTACGACTCAGAATTTTAGCTGATTCATGATGGGCTTAGTGTAGGTTTTGTGTGTGTTATTCAAGACTGGTGGTCAGAAAAATAAGAGCATGTGTGATCTCTAGAGAGCGAAAATCACAGCAATTACACGACCGGGCCACGGCGGGAGCAGAGGCTGCAGCTCCTCACACAAGATGGCTGTCGGGAGCCCCGTGCTGGGACTACAGCTCCCAGCGTGCCCCGGGGCGCCCCTTCCCGCCCTCTGACCCCCGCAGGAACCACGGCCGCCTCCCCAGGGCTGCCCCGGCCCAGGGCCAGGCCCCGGAGCCCCGGTGGAGCTGGGAGGAGGAGGGCGGAGAGGGAGAGAGTGGCAGAGAGGGGTGGGAAGGGACAGAGGGACAACGGGGAGAGCAGGGGGGAGCTGGGCAGGGAGTGGAGGGAGGAGAAATCCCGGTGAGGAGCAGGGGGAGAGGGGGGGAAAGAGATGGAGGGCAGGGGACAGGGTCAGGAGGAGGAGGCGGAGAAGGACAGAACAGCGACGGCCTCCAGGGCAAAGGGGACGGGCTGCAGGACAGCGAGGAAGATGAGGCCAGGAAGGTGGACAGAGCGATAGAGAAGGACAGGGAGCGGGAGAGAGAGATGCAGAGAAAGA
Source organism: Chroicocephalus ridibundus (assembly GCF_963924245.1). Taxonomy (NCBI): domain Eukaryota; kingdom Metazoa; phylum Chordata; class Aves; order Charadriiformes; family Laridae; genus Chroicocephalus; species Chroicocephalus ridibundus. The sequence goes on from NW_026961297.1 coordinate 271,349, forward strand.
AAAAACTAGCAACGGGCTATAGGAGAGACAGGGAGCCAGAGAGAGAAAGATAAATATAGAAAGAGAAAAACAGGCTGTATGGCAGAGAGGGAGGGAGGAAAAACATAAGGTCAGGGAGCCGGCCAGAGAAAGAAAGAGAAAGGAAAAAATAGCGATGGGCTAGAGACAGAGAGGGAGGAATTAAAAGATGGGGGCAGGGAGCCAGACAGAGAGCGATGAGGAGGGACCACAAATAGCAATCACGGGCAACTGACTCCATTTCTTGAGCACCCCCCGTCAGCCTCAAGGAATTACCAGGCGCCTCAAGGAATGCGCTGCCGGGAAAAGCCTTTCCCTGGGCTCAGTCCTGCTGCCTAAAATTGGTGATGAACGTCGCCCTGCAGAGTGGCCAGGACTGTGGGGAAAAAGCCCAGCTCGGGGCGGGGGCAGGAAGCACTCAGCCGGTTTTTTGTTTGTTTGCTGTTGGTTTTGCTGTTTAAAATAATACCACTTAAGCTCTAAATACAACCTGTAAGGAGACAGGAACCAGGTGTACTAGGATGGGCACATTTAGAGCTCAAACCCATCCAACAGCCACACAAACCACCGCTGGCTCCCGCTGCGCACACTCCACCGCCTGCTCGCAGGTACAGGCAGCCGCCCTGGGTCTTGAGCGCTCCCCAGGAGCGGCACCGCCAGGCAGCTCAAAAAATCTCACTGCCTGCAAAAACTTGAGCACAGCTTAATTCTGGGCAATTTTCCCTCTTTTTAGGCCTGCTGGTTAAAGACTCATCTGTTGAGACATGGCTCAGGACCACGCCAGGGCTTTCTGCACCCCATGGTGGCGATGGGCAGAGGGACATGTTCCCAGATCGCGGAACGACGTTCACGCACGGGGTGTCAGGGTCACCCCCGCCTGTTTTTTCCCAGCGAAGCCCCAGCCAGGGCCAGCCTCGAGCTGCAGCCCCGGGGCCGAGGCTCAAGGAGACCAGCCATTGCCACGGAGACCAGCTTCAGGGCAGGTAAGACTGCACTGGGGAAGGGATCTGTAGCGAAAAAGGCTGACGAGAAGCTCTTTTTGGGGCTTTTTTTGAAGCCGGGACAAGGCCTCTGCTTGTCCTGGGGGCTGTCAGCTGGGGGGCGGTGCTGCTGAGCGAGCCTGGGCAGAGCCCTCCAGGGGTTAAAGGCGTCAGGGAGGACTAGTCCCTGCCCACAGAGCACAGAGGGAGCAACCGGAGCTGGTGTGTGTACCGGCCGGGCCCAGTGCCTCTGCTGGCGTACGTGGTAAGGTCAGTCGCTCCTGGGGACTCAGCTGTGGTTGCTACCAGATCGAAGGCTATGTTTAGGAAAGCTGTGGGCACCCAGACCGAGGCCCCACGCAAACACATGGGCGTGCAGGCCTCTGGGTGCAGAGAGTGCCGGAGCCTGGCGCTGGCAATGGAGGGTAGCGGAGACAACACCTGTGTCAGATGTGAACAGGTGAATGATCTGCTCAGCCTGGTGGCCCAGCTGAAGGATGAAGTGGAGAGGCTGAGGAGCATCAGGGAGTGTGAAAGAGAGATTGACTGGTGGGCCCACTCCCTGAGAGCAGGGGAACAGGTTGAGGCCCTGTGTAAATCGGAGGACCCTCTCCCCTCTTCTCACCAAGCAACAGGAGAGGATCTCGGAGAAGAGGGGGAATGGAAACAGGTCCCTGCTCGAGGAAGCAGGCAAGTCCCCTCCCAACCTCTCCCAGCTTCCCAGTTACCCCTGCAGAACAGGTATGGAGTCCTGCAGGAGGAACTGGCCGATGGAGAGGAGGATGGCACACCAAGACTAGAGAAGACAGAAAGTACACGTCACAGCGGACCCAACTTCACTACTAGCTCCAAAAGGAAAAGGAGAAAGGTCATAGTTGTGGGTGACTCTCTGCTGAGGGGGGCAGAGGGACCAATATGCCGCCCTGACCCGCTACACAGGGAAGTCTGCTGCCTCCCTGGGGCACGGGTCAGGGATGTGACGAACAAACTCCCAGACCTAGTAAACCCCACTGATTACTACCCCCTGTTAGTATTTCAGGTGGGTAGTGATGAAATGGGTAGGAGGAGTCCAAATTCAATTAAAAGAGATTTTAGAGCCTTAGGGCAGCAGCTCAAGGGGTCAGGAACACAAGTTGTCTTCTCTTCTATCCTGCAGTGGCAACTGTGAATAAAGAAATTGATAGGAAGAGGCAACAGATCAACTTGTGGCTCTGGGACTGGTGTTACAGGCAGGGCTTTGGGTTTTTCGAACATAGGTGGCTATATGAGACACCTGGCATGCCATTGTCAGGTGGGACACAGCTGTCCCAGAGGGGGAAAAGAATTGTGGGGCAGGAGTTAGCAGGGCTCATTGACCGGTCTTTAAACTAGATATGAGGGGGGAAGGGGAGATAACTGGGCCTGTCAAGATTAAACCTGAGGAAAGAAAGCATGCCACGGTTTGAAGGAGACCACATTAGTGAGGACTCCCACTCTGACGTTTCATCAGAGAAAGGTGATAGACATTTAGAAATTACTGCTAGAGAACAATGGGAAAACCCTTTCCTAGAAGGGGAAAAGGGTACTAGGCTAAGAGTTAACAAAGCTCATGGACAGAGCTTTAAGCCGAAAGTTAAGGGGGAAGGGGATAAAACCAGGCCCGCTGGTAATGAACCTGAGTGTCAAGGGCCAAAGATGGGGGTGAAATCAGTAGCCCAGGTCAAGTGCATCTACGCTAATGCACGTAGCATGGGCAACAAACAGGATGAGCTAGAAGCCATTGTGCGGCAGGACAACTACGACATAGTCGCCATCACGGAAACGTGGTGGGATGATGGTCATGACTGGAATGCTGCAATGAGTGGCTATAAGCTCTTCAGAAGGAATAGGCAGGGAAGGAGGGGGGTGTGTGGCTCTGTACATTAGGGAGTTGTTTGACTCTATCGAGATAGACTCCAGTGATGAAGAAGTTGAGTGTTTATGGGTAAGGGTGAAAGGGAAGGCTAAGAGAGGTGATTTTGTGCTGGGAGTCTGCTATAGACCACCCAACCAGGATGAGCAGGTTGATGAGGTATTCTATAAGCGGCTGGCTGCAGTCTCGTAAACGCCAGCCCTTGTTCTAGTTGGGGACTTCAACTTACCAGACATCTGCTGGAAATATAACACAGCAGAGAGCAGGCAGGCTAGGAGGTTCCTCGAGTGTATGGAGGATAACTTCCTGACACAAATGGTAGGTGAGCCTACCAGGGGAGGTGCCTTGCTAGACCTACTGTTCACGAACAAAGAAGGGCTAGTGAGGGACGTGAAGGTCGGAGGCCGTCTTGGGCTTAGTGACCATGAAATGGTTAAGTTTTCCATCCATAGTGAGGTAAGGAAGGGAGTTAACAAAACCTCCATCTTGGACTTCCGGTGGGCAGACTTTAGCCTGTTCAGAACCCTGGTTGGGAGAGTCCCGTGGGAGGTAGTCCTGAGAGACAAAGGAGCCCAGGAAGGCTGGACGCTCTTCAAGAGGGAAATCCTAAAGGCCCAGGAGCAGGCTGTCCCCATGAGGCACACAATTAAAGGGCGGGGAAAATGGCCGGCCTGGATGAACAGAGAGCTCTTGATGGGACTTAAAGAAAAAAGGCAGGTTTACCACCTTTGGAAGAGGGGACAGGCAACTCAGGAGGAGTACAGAGATCGTGTTAGGTCATACAGAGAAAAAATCAGGAAGGCAAAAGCCCAGCTGGAACTCAACCTGGCAATTAACATAAGGGACAACAAAAAAGTTTCTATAAATACATCAACAAAAAGAGAGTGACAGAGAATGTCCATCCCTTACTGGATGCGGGGGGAAACCTTGCAACCAAGGACGAGGAGAAGGCTGAGATACTTAATGCCTTCTTTGCCTCTGTCTTTAATAGTCAGACCAGCTACCCCCAGGGTGTTCAGCTTCTTGGGCTGGAAGATAAGAATGGAGAACAGGACAACCCCCCTGTAATCCAGGAGGAAGTAGTTAATGATTTGCTTATGCACCTGGACACGCATAAGTCTATGGGGCCGGACGGGATTCACCCAAAGGTTCTCAGGGAGCTGGCAGGAGAGCTCACCAAGCCTCTCTCCATTATCTATCAACAATCCTGGTCAACAGGAGAGGTGCTGGATGACTGGAGGGTGGCCAATGTGATGCCCATCTACAAGAAGGGTCGGAAGGAGGATCCTGGAAACTACAGGCCTGTCAGCCTGACCTCTGTACTGGGAAAGATCATGGAGAGGATCATCCTGAGTGAGCTCTCAAGGCAAGTGCAGGGCAGCCAAGGGATCAGGGCCAGCCAGCAGGGGTTTAGGAAAGGGAGGTCCTGCCTGACCAACTTGATCTCTTTCTATGACCATGTGACCCGCCTTCTGGATGTGGAGAAGGCTGTGGATGTTGTCTACCTGGACTTTGGTAAGGCCTTCGACACCGTCCCCCACGGCATTCTCCTGGAGAAACTGGAGAATCATGGCATAGACAAGTGTACCCTCCGCTGGATAAAAAACTGGCTGGATGGCCGTGTCCAGCGAGTTGTGATTAATGGAGCAAAATCTGGTTGGCGGCCGGTCACCAGTGGTGTCCCCCAGGGCTCAGTTTTGGGGCCAGTCTTGTTCAATATCTTTATTGATGATCTAGACAAGGGGATTGAATGCACCCTCAGTAAGTTTGCGGATGACACCAAACTAGGTGGGAGTGTTGATCTGCTTGACGGTTGGAAGGCTTTACAGAGGGATCTAGACAGGTTGGATCAATGGGCCAAGGCCAGTGGGATGAGGTTTAATAAGGCCAAGTGCCGGGTCCTGCATTTTGGTCACAACAACCCCGGGCAACGCTACAGGCTTGGGGCTGAGTGGCTGGAAAGCTGCCCAGCTGAAAAGGACCTGGGAGTGTTAGTGGACAGCCGGCTTAACATGAGCCAGCAGTGTGCCCAGGTGGCCAAGAAGGCCAATAGCATCCTGGCTCGTATCAGGAACAGCGTGGCCAGCAGGAGTAGGGAAGTGATGGTGCCTCTGTACTCGGCACTGGTGAGGCCTCACCTCGAGTACTGTGTTCAGTTTTGGGCCCCTCACTACAAGAAAGACATTGAAGTGCTGGAGCGTGTCCAGAGGAGAGCTACCAGGCTGGTGAGGGGTCTGGAGAACAAGTCCTGTGAGGAGAGGCTGAGGGAGCTGGGCATGTTTAGTTTGGAGAAGAGGAGGCTGAGGGGAGACCTCATTGCCCTCTACAACTACCTGAAAGGAGGGTGTAGAGAGGTGGGTGTTGGCCTCTTCTCCCAGGTGAATAATGACAGGACCAGGGGAAATGGTCTGAAGCTGCGGCAGGGGAGGTTTAGATTAGATATTAGGAAGAATTACTTTACTGAAAGAGTGGTCAGGCACTGGAACGGCCTGCCCAGGGAGGTGGTTGAGTCACCATCCCTAGAGGTGTTTAAGAAACGTGTAGACATGGCTCTTCAGGGCATGCTCTAGTGCCCGAGATTATTGTTTGTGGTGGGGTGTTGTGTGTGGGGTTGTGGGTGTGGAGTTTAGTAGGTGGGTGTTGGTGTGGGGTTTTTTTTGTTTGGTTGGTTGGTTTTTTTGTTTTGGTTTTTTTTGTTGTTTTTTGTTTTTTTTTTTTTGGTGGTTGGACTCGATGATCTCAGAGGTCCCTTCCAACCGCTAAGATTCTGTGATTCTGTGATTCTTCTTCTGTATGGGGGCAACTGATACTGGCACGGGTTGGTTCGCTGGCTCAGTGGCAGTGGCTGCCACGGGGGTTCGAGTAGCCGCAGTGTCCGTCGCAGGGGTTGCAGTAGCCGCAGTGTCCGTCGCAGGGGTTGCAGTAGCTGCAGTGTCTGCCAGTCTGGTCTCCATCTCTTCCCCCTGAGGGTGCTGCGTACCACTGAGCAGTGCCTGGTGGATACTGGCCAGGGCCCAGCACAGCGCGGTGAGTTGTGCCTCTCCAGAATAGCCACAGCACTTTCCCTTCAGATATTCTACCACTCTGTCAGGGTCCTGTAATTGTTCAGGGGTGAAGTCCCAGACCACTGGAGGTGAGTAGTTCTCTAGGTACCTGCCCATGCTCTCCCACATGCCGTGCCACCCCTGACTGTCCAGCCTTGGAGCAGGTCTCCGGGTGGTAGTCTTAAATAGTTGCTTAACCCTAAACAAGACCTGGAACGTATTCAGGAGACATAACACTAGGAACATGCTGGTTTGAGCGTCCCAAGGATATTCAAAATTCTCAAAAGCTGTCATACCTGACCCGAAGGAGAAAAGGGAGGCAAAAGAGCTGGGGAAACTGTCCCCACGCCCTGTTTCCCCCACAGACTGGGTGTAATTATTAATAAATTCTGAGAGACGGTGCCCAATGTACGGACAGGACAGCAAAACCACATAAACACCCCAGAATAGCTGTCTGAACAGTGATGTTATCATATCATAAACAGATATCGCACAGGACAGCAGAATGATAATCCTCATCCTTCTCTCAGAGGTGATAAACAGCATCACGGGAAGTACATAAACCGTACAGGAATTCACATAACACAGCCATGAGAACAAACCAAGCAACATGATGACCAGCGACTATTTACCTAATAAAATAAATGCATACAAAAAATCCGGTTTTCCACGTTCTAGTTGGATTCTGTCGTTATCTCAACCCTTCGAGCCCCACGTTGGGCGCCAAAAAGGGCTGTCGTGGTTTAGCCTCAGACGGCAATTCCGACTCGGAATTCAACTCTGGGAGGGCGCCCCATCTTCGGATGGTCCCGGAGGAGATTCCGACTTAGCTCACCTGCATTTTCCGAACTGAGATAGGAAAGCAAAAAGAAAAGAGAAAGGAGATACTGCAGTTCCCCGTAATTTTTGTGCACGAAGATCCGGACGAAGACTCGGGAGGGAGTAAGTATATTGCGGTTCCGTTCGGTCGGGGATTGGGTACCCGGGTGCGAGTGACTGAGACGTCCACTGGGCTTAGTAGCCCACCGGATGAAGTGAGTGCGGACCTCCTAATAGTGCGGTTCCCATTTTCCGCGAGGGCATGGGCCACGAACGGAGGGAAGTGAGTGAATTTTGAGTGAAAGAAGGCACTTTCGGAAGATGGGACAGAAGAAAAGTAGGACTTCTGGTTCCATGCTGGAGATACGGGGTGGGGGTGGGCTCCCCGATATACCCCAAGATAGCCTGTTAGGCCTAATGATTAGATATTGGGATAGTTCCCCTTCTCGAAAAGGGAAGTCCAAGGAGAAATTGGTCTATTATTGTATGGAGGTATGGGGAAGAAAACAGATAAGAAAAGATTTATATTGGCCAATTCATGGATCCTTAGAGGACTGGATATGCCAACAATTAAACATATATGTTAACAACAAACGACCATTTAATAAGGAGGAGAGTGAATACGCCTTTTTATGGATCCTGGACACGGCTCAGGCCGCTAATTTGTTTCCATTAAAAGAAAAGAAAAATGATAAAAAGAAAAGGTGGGATGTAGATGAACCTCCAGCGTCTCCCCCACCCTATGTCCCCCCTCCGCAAGGTCCTGAGCAAGATCTCCCTCCAACAGCCCCCACAGAACCTGGGGAAGAGGCTCCTCCTTCTAATCACAGAATAACTAGAAGTCAAACTAGAGAAAGGAGGGAGGAAAACTTGTTGTATCCCTTAAGGGAGACTGCTATGGGGGGACCACAACCCGGAGTTGGATTTGTATCTGTACCCCTCAGCTCCGGGGATGTGAGGGAATTTAAGAAAGAAATGGGACACTTGTTAGAGGACCCATTAGGGGTAGCAGAACGTTTTGATCAATTCCTCGGGCCTAACATTTATACTTGGGACGAGACGGAGTCTATTTTAAAGATCTTGTTCACAAACGAAGAACGAGGAATGATCAGAACAGCAGGCATGAGGCACTGGGATCAGAGGCATCAGCATGGTCCCGCCGGAGATGTATAATGGCCCTTACAGCGGCCCAATTGGGACAACCAAGACCCCGCACATAGAAATAACATGATTGATCTCTGGGATATGATAATTCAGGGGATTAGAGATTCTGTACCCAGAGGGCAAAATATTAATAAGGCCTTTAATGAACAACAAAAGAAAGATGAAACCCCCACTGAATGGCTGGAAAGATTGAGAAAAAGTTTACAGCTATATTCTGGGTTAGACCCCGATAGCCAAGTGGGTCAAGCCCTGCTGAAAACTCAATTTGTAGCTAAATCTTGGACAGATATAAGGAAAAAGTTAGAGAAAATAGAAGACTGGCAGGAAAGGGGGTTAGATGAATTATTACGAGAAGCTCAGAAGGTGTATGTGAGAAGGGAGGAAGAAAATCAGAAGAAACAAGCCAGAATCCTGATGGCAGCTGTAAGGGAAGGACAAAATCAGGGCAGGAGAGGAGAAAGTCCCCGGAAGGGCCCAGTAGAACCGAGAAGAAGAAGATTTAGTTTGCGGGACATAGAATGTTTTTATTGTCGCAAGAAGGGACATCTACAGAGAAATTGTCGGAAAAGAATGCAGGATGAGGAGATTTTTAAGGAAGATTAGGGGGGTCAGGGGCTCTATTTGCTGGGGACCCCTAAGGTTACCGAGCCCTTGATAAAATTGAAATTGGGTCCTCAGCACGAAGTGTTCGAGTTCCTTGTGGACTCGGGTGCCAAAAGATCAACAGTCCAAAAGTTACCATCTGGATGTGTTGAATCAAAGGATAAACTCCAAGTAATTGGTGCAAAGGGGGAACCTTTTAAGGTGCCCCTGATAAGGAATGTAACAATAGAAGCCCCAAATAAATATGGAGTGGGAACATTTTTATTGGTCCCAGAAGCTGAGTATAACCTTGGGACGAGACCTGATGGTGGAATTAGGAATCAATTTGGAAGTAGAGCAAGAGAAATTAAAAGTAAGATTATGCTTATTAACTGCAGAAGATGAAGCCAAGATTAATCCAGAAACTTGGTATAGCCCAGGGTCGGTGGGAAAATTAAATATCAAACCGATCACAGTCTCCATAAAAGACCCAGACCAGCCAATTAGGATAAAACAGTACCCCATCTCTAGAGAGGGGAGAGAAGGGTTGCAGCCAGTAATTGAGAGACTTTTGGCCCAAGGGCTTTTGGAACCCTGTATGTCTCCCCACAATACTCCCATATTGCCCGTAAAGAAGCCGGATGGGTCCTATCGTTTAGTACAAGATCTGAGAGCCGTAAATGAACGAACCATTACCCGGTTCCCTGTGGTGGCTAACCCGCACACTATACTTAATCAGTTAAGTCCAGATTATAAATGATATAGTGTTATAGATTTAAAAGATGCTTTTTGGGCTTGTCCCTTAGAAGGAAAATGTAGGGACTATTTTGCTTTCGAGTGGGAGAACCCCAAGACCCATAGAAAACAACAATTACGGTGGACCGTTTTGCCCGAGGGATTTACAGAGTCTCCGAACTTGTTTGGACAAGCTCTGGAACAGTTACTGGAATCTTATGAATTAAGTCAGGGACTAATTCTAATACAATACGTGGATGATTTATTGATCGCTGGAAGAACTCAAGAAGGAGTCAGAAATGAGAGCATCAAATTATTGAACATTTTAGGCCTCAAGGGATTAAAGGTTTCTAAGTCCAAATTACAGTTTACTGAAGAAGAGGTAAAATATTTGGGGCATTGGCTCATAAAGGGACACAAGAAATTAGATCCCGAAAGAGTAAAAGGAATTTTGTCTCTAACAGCGCCCACTAATAAAAGACAGATAAGACAGTTATTGGGATTATTAGGGTATTGTCGACAGTGGATAGAAAATTACAGCAGTAAAGTAAAATTCTTGTACGAAAAATTAACTAAAAACGGGTTGGTAAAATGGTCCCCTGAAGATGAGAATCGTTGGGAAAATATAAAAAGAGATCTGGTAGAAGCACCTGTCCTCAGTTTACCCGATATCCGTAAACCCTTTCAACTCTTTATCAATGTAGATAACGGGACAGCTTATGGGGTTCTGACCCAAGGATGGGCAGGGCAGAGAAAGCCTGTAGGATATTATTCTAAAATACTGGATCCTGTAAGCCGTGGGTGGCCCACCTGCTTGCAAGCAATAGTGGCCACTGCATTAGTAGAAGAAGAAGTTGGAAAAGTCACCTTAGGAGGTGAACTAAAAGTATACACCCCCCATAACATTCGAGGAGTATTGCAACAACGGGCTGATAAGTGGCTTACAGATGGTCGACTGCTAAAATATGAGGGAATTTTAATTAACTCCCCTCGACTAGAAATGGAAACCACTTCTATTCAGAATCCTGCCCAATTTTTATACGGAGAACCTAAAGAAGATTTGACACATGACTGCCTCCAATTAATAAATTTGCAGACTAAAATAAGGGAGGACTTAAAAGACGATGAATTAGACGAAGGAGAAAAATTATTTGTGGACGGCTCCTCACGAGTGGTTGAAGGACAACGGAAATCAGGATATGCTATTGTGGATGGGTATACTTTTAAGATAAAAGAATCAGGACCATTAAGTAAAGCCTGGTCCGCACAAGCGTGTGAATTATATGCTATGCTAAGGGCATTAAAGCTCTTAGAAAATAAAGTTGGAACTATTTATACAGATTCAAAGTATACCTTTGGGGTGGTACATACTTTTGGAAAAATTTGGGAAGAGAGAGGCTTAATTAACACCCAGGGAAAAGGATTAGTCCATGAAAAGCTAATCTTAGAAGTTTTAAAGGCATTAAGAGGTCCACTAAAGATAGCCATAGTCCATGTAAAAGGACATCAGAAGGGACTAACCCATACTGTAAGAGGAAACAATCTAGCCGACGCGGAGGCAAAACGGGCTGCATTATTAATGGTTCAGACCTTGAGAGAGGAACCTGAAAGGCTAAAATTAGATAAAACTTTCACTCTCCAAGAATTGGATAAGCTAAAACAAATTGGAGCAAAAAGAGATGGTGATAAATGGCTGCTACCAGACGGCAGGGAAATTCTTCCAAAAGGATTAGCTTGGGGAATACTGAATAAATTACACCATAAAACTCATTGGGGAATTCAAGCTTTAGTGGATCAGTTTGAGACAAACTATGCCTGCGTCGGAATATACGGTCTAGCTAAAAGGATTTTAGAGGGATGTTTAACCTGTCACAAAGTGAATAAACGACAACTTAGGGAAAAGGTTCAAGGAGGTCGTGAATTGGCTAAAGGACCCTTTGAGAAAATACAGGTGGATTTTACCGAATTGCCAAAGGTGGGGAGATATCAGTATTTATTGGTCTTGGTTGATCACCTTACGCACTTTGTAGAAGCCTTTCCGGTGGTAAGAGCTACTGCAAAGACAGTTATTAAGATTCTCTTGGAAGAAGTTATTCCAAGATATGGGACTGTTGTGGTAATTGACTCAGACCGAGGTCCACATTTCACATCCAAAGTAATTAAAGAGACAACTGAATTGTTCGGTACAAAATGGGAATACCATACTCCCTGGCACCCACAGAGTTCTGGGAAAGTAGAAAGAATGAATGGGGAGATAAAGAAACACCTAACCAAACTTCTGGTGGAAACAAAAATGAATTGGGTTAAATGTTTCCCATTGGCTTTGCTTTACATTAGAACTCAGCCAAGAACAGATACTGGTATATCCCCCTTTGAAATGTTGTATGGAATGCCTTATGACTTTGGGTTATTAGTGGAACACCCAAAAGTCGAGGATAAACTTTTAACAGAATATATTTTAGAACTTACAAAAAGAAGACAGGAACTAAGAAAGAAGGGCTTGGTAGTACAAAGACCTCCCTTGGATATTTCCATACACCGAATCCAGCCCGGAGACCAGGTACTAATCAAAACCTGGAAAGAAACCTCCCTAACACCCCATTGGGAAGGACCCTTTGTTGTTTTACTTACCACAGATACGGCTGTACGGACAGCAGAAAAAGGATGGACTCACGCTAGTAGGATTAAGGGACCTATCTTCCCAGAGAAGTGGACTGTGACGTCGGAACCAGGAGATCTTCGAGTAAAGATAAGGAAAAGCGAGACCGGTAAATGAACCACTCCAGAAGGGAACTAAGAGATAGTTTATATCGATGGTTCCAAATACCACCAGGAAATACTCTACGAAAGGTATATTTTGCACCTTGGAGTAAAGAAAGGATACCGGACCAAACGGGGGGGGTGGATTATACAAACTAACAGGAACTCCCCAGGTTTTTCCATTTTGTTGCGAAACAGAGACAGAGATACCCGAATCACCCAGAATAGGAGATCTCTGGGGAATACCCTGCTTAGAACACCCTACTTCCGGACATTTATGTTGGGTTGTTTGCCGATGTCTAAATTGTAATAGAGATTGGTCCTGTGTTTCATTTAAGAGACAACCCTACTGTATGAAATATCGCAATGATTTGATACGTGCCGGGGGACCAAAGGATCCAGTGGAAATTCATAAATTATTTTGTGGGTGGGAACTGTCAGTACCTGAACTTTGGGAAGTACATGAAACAGACTGGTATAGAGTTTTAAGACAGTGTGCTGTAAGATTCGCCTGGAAACGGGCACAACAACCACATAGGTGGAAATAGATTTGAGAGATAACTAACTCTTTAGACCTTGGAAATTATTGACAGGATAACAGCAAAATTCCCCTGAAGACTATCTGCTGCTGCCGAGAAGATCTTGATATCCCGTTGCTCTCTGCAAAGGAGTAGACGAGGAAGGCAGAGAGGTACTAAACAGTGGGGAAATGAAAGCTGGCATCCTATTAATGGTATTGATTACCATGACTTTAGAAAATGAATCTTGGTTTAATCAGTCACCATGGCTGACTACCTTAATTTCTACTTTGGCGGGACCCCTCATGATGTTGCTATTGGCTCTGACTTTTGGACCCTGTGTCATTAATAAATTTGTAACCTTTGTTGAAAGCAGGTTAGAAAAAGTGCAGCTAATGGTGATGAAGCAATCAGAACTGGAAATGAAAATTATACCGAACGAAAATCCTGAATTAGATGCAGCTTGTGAGGTATTGTCTAGGTTTGATCAGCAAATCACTTATAAATAAAAAAAGGGGGGGATTGTAATAAGTAACTAAAGGTGATTTGCTGATCGAACAAGTTAAGCAAGAGGAACGAACCCATTGTGGCAGTCTTGAGAACTCCCTGTTTAACCAGAAGAGACATGTCCACAATGTTATCTTGCCACACCCACATGGGAACTCCTGTTTGACAAAAAGCTTAACCACAATGTTATCAGAATGTATTGTTTTAAGCTGATTCTGTGACCAACATTTTATCTAAACTACCTCAAGCAAGAAGCTACAGAGGGGCGTACCGAAGATGTCGAAACCCGACCTCCGTGAAGATAAAAAGAGCTGCTCAGCTTGCTTGAATTTGCGAGCCTTTGGTGGAGCTGCAACTCCCCGGCCGCCCAGCGCTGCTTTTGCCTTCCTACCTCAATAAATATTTATTGAATCTATTTCGGACTTGATTTATTTTAAATTCAACTATAACACTTCTGTGGCTGTGTGCTGCTCGTTCTCCAAGTAACCCAGGTGGGAACTGGTGCCAATGGGCTGAACCACGCAGCTTCAGTGGAGGAAGCTCCGATTTGAACAGGGCTGCTGTAAGTCCCAGGGGGCTGATGAGAGAAATGCTGGGTTGGGGGCAGGGATGAAGGCTGGCCATAGGCTGTGGAACACAAAGGGTCTTGATTTTCATATCTATTCAGACTGCATTAGGAGATGCTCAGGATCAGTATCACGTAGAGACCGCTGATTTCAATTCATGTATAAGCAGAAAAATAAAGTAGGAAAAAGAAAAAAGAAATCCTTTCTTCTTGTTGTTTAGTAATCATATTATTTCACTTTGATTACGTTCCTGAAACTTCTCTAATTAAGCACATGAGAATTGAAGACTTTAAGGAAAAATATGCCCAGAGACTTGACTCGTTAGGGCGTTTTGCATGTTAATGAGCCCTCTGGTGCCAAGTGCCTGAACTGCAGATCCTGAAAGACTGAACAAGCCTCAAGACAAGTAAAAGTCAGCAGCAAACCTCCAAGAGTTTCCGAGAGTCCTTGGAGGCTGGTGAAGCAGGAAGTCAGAGGTGCTGCTTCGAGGTGGAAAATCAAACGTGGAATGTGGTTGTGAAAGCCCTTGATGTGTGTCACCAAGCAGGACAGCCAAGCCCTGACCCCATCTGCTGGGAAAGGGGATCCGTCAACTCACGGGATGCTCACACCTCAAGCCCTGCTCCCCCGGACACTGCTTCAAGGCTTCTAACAGAGATGCAGACTGCTGCATTGGACATATGTACGTTTATATTTTTTTTAATAGGTCCTGATACTCCATGGGAAATCAAACAAACTCCTGAAGGAGTATTGAAGGATTCTTGATATGGTCAGGGCTGTATAAGGGCACATGTAAAGCATCCCAGCACCTGATGCGAATTAATTCGGTGGCCATGGAAGCTCTGATGCACACACAAGATGCCAGTGTGACCAGGAAGGGGAAGACTGGATCTAAAAAGCACGTTTTTCAAAGCTGAGAGCACTAGTGTCATGGTTTCACTGCAGGAGAGCTCCAGCCTTGGGGCAAAATCACAAAAGTGGTCTAGTACATCAGGGCCAGCCAATGTATCTGGGACAAGAATGAAATGATTACTGCAGATGACAGAAATCCCCCCAGCCAAGGTGCAGCTGTCTTCTAGCGACAACCCTTCCAGTTCAGGGAGGAATGTCAGGGTGGCGGAGCTGTAGCAGGTTTCCATGTTTTCCAGCAGCAGCCCCATGCTGAGGCTGTTCCCAACTGCAATTATGGGGCAGGTCATGGGAGGGAGGAGGAAAAGATTTTTCTGAAGGTTGGGGACGTTGCCCATTCCCATTAGGGGAAACGCCATTGATGATGACAAATTGTCCTAATCCCCTTTTTCCATGGAAAATTTTAGGTCTTCCTGTCCCCTCTCTCTTTGTGGGTACGCCTTCGAGTGACAACATTTGTTTCTCTTTTAGGTGCCTAAGGAAATTGGGAAGGAAGTTCAGAGAGGTGAAACACGGAGGTGTCTGTGCTTCTGAGTGCATCCTAGTCCCTAGACGTGCTCTGTTCTGTGTGAAGGGTGAGAAAAGCCATCTTCTGGAGGGCAGTGACGCTCCTGCTTGCAGAACCCTTTCGGACTGCGCGGGCGAAATGCTCTGTGGACACGCTGCTTTCAGACTGTGTGAAACAAGGGATGGGCCATAAGGACAGGGGAGGGTGAGGCAGCACACAGAGGCACCTGCGATGAACGGGAAAAGGTTCACAGAAGCACATCCCAGTGTGGCATCCAGGTGGTTTCGCAGAGGACGTTCCTCTCAAAGTCAAGTTACCTGCAGACAGAGTGTGTCCCACAGGCCTTCGTGGACGCCCTGGGAATAGCTGGTGGCACTTGTGCTCAACTCAGGTTCCTCTCCCCACATGCACATGATGTGCATGCTTGAGTCTCCTCCATGCAATGCAGACAAGGACTTCTGACCGAATCAGGTGGAACTTTCTCGGCTCGCTGTGGCTCCATCAAAGATGTCCCTGAGGCTCCAGGGGAACCTGCTGTGAAACAAGCTGAAGTCATGACTGATGTTTCCTCCCTCAGCTGTTGCGGGGGACATTCCTTCTGGCAGTATCATTTCCCCTATCAGAGGCAGAGTTAGGTCCAAGAACGACCTCCTCTTTTCCACCTATGAGACAGGACACCCAGGCAATGAAAGGGAGGAATCTCCTGTACCCCTGCAAACCACAGTGCACATTTGAAGTGCCAGAGGTGGCCCAAGGCATGTGCAGGTATCTCTAAACTTTGATGGAGCCGTTCAGAGGGACAGGGCAGCATCTGGGGCCTTCATTTTGGAGGCTCTTGGGGCATTGCTTTGGACAGCTGAAGTGACAGCAGATGACCACGTTTAGGACAATGAAGCCTGTTCCTGCTCACTCAATGCCCAACCTAAGTCAGGGCAGCTGCCCAATTTCAAGGTTAACTCCATCCTGTGGAGCTGCCTGAGGTGCCAGGGCTCTCCAGCACAACTGCGTGCAGCCGGCAGGGACAGCACAGGACTTGCGCGAACATCATCCCCATTCAGAGCAGCCGTGTAAGAGACCCCAAGAGACCTTCTGACGCGTTCAGTGCTTTCCTTCAAGCAACTGCAGTGAGGCAAGTGCTGTCCCATCTCAATCCAGTAGATGCAGGGAGTGCTTCTCCCACGTCCCTCAGTCATCCCTTTGATGATGCAATCAAGGAACAGAGCAATGATTTTCACAGTGTTCCTGTATCTCAGGATATCCATAGCCAAGGACACTTTCAAAAGCCCCTTGTCCTTCCTGGAGATCAGCTTCACCTGCACCACAGGCCCTCTGGGGCTGCAGAGACCCCGCAGGCAGCAAAGCCCTCTCCTGCTGGGGCTGCAGAGTCCAGCCCTGCTTCCCTCTCGTCCTGAGGAGAGCAGGGATTGATCTCCTCGTTTCCCCTTTACATTGCCATCTGCCATCCCCCCCAGCATGCTCTGACGCAAACCTTTTGCCTGCACGGTACTTGGGCACTTGGTAACAGCTTGCGTTGTTACACACACGAGCTTGGCCCTGGTGCCACAACTGAGGTCCAGCACATCTCTGCTCTGACACAAAGAACCTATAATCAAGGAGAGGAAGGGGACTAACTCTTATTTAACCAACCTGAGGAAGTCTTGGGCTCACCAACGACTTAACGTCTTACCGGGGACATCAATGACCCTGTGTATTGAGTCGACATGGCTAGGTTTTGGTAGGGGTGAGGGGGCTGCAGAGGTGGCTTAGGAGAAAAGGGATCAAAGCTGACTCCATGTGAGAGAGAGCCACTTTCAGCTGGCTCCAAAAGGGACATGCCACTGCCCGAAGCTGAGCCAGTAAGCAATTCTCGTGGCACCTCTGTGATAGCATATTGAAGCAAGGCTAAAAAGCAGCGTGCAGTCACCGTAAGAGAGAGGAGTGAGACACATGGAGACAAACAGCCCTGCAGACAGCAAGGCGAGTGGAGAAGGAGGGGGAGCGGGAGTGAAGCTGGGTGGGCACCTGGCAGCCAAAAGTCAGCCCAGCACCCCCTGACATTCCCAGGAGAGCACGGTGCAAATGCTCCTTTAGGTGTCTGGAGGCTCTTTGCCTCAGCTTTTTAGCACAGCTGCCAGATGGGCCAACCAATGTGATGCTCACCTGGGTCAGAAAACCTGTGTCATCCTTGTCAGCCTTGGCTCTAGCAGCAAAGAAAGAGTGGAGTCTCAGCTCCCGAGGGAGTGAGGACGAAGAGCAGAGTGCAGATTCCAGGTCTCAGGGTGGCAGACATTGGTCTGTTCTGGGAACCTTCCGTTCAGGCTGGAAGTGACCTTGCAAGATTTCTATAGACCAACATTCTACGCAAAGCAGGGTCACAGCAGAAAGTGCCTGCAGCATTTGGGTGCTGCCAGTTGTTAGGGAGTTCCCGCAAACTCCAGATCCTTTCAATGATGATGGAGAGTGGCTTTACTGTGGCATCGTCCTGCCCTCTCAGCTCCCTCGGATGCCACCCCTCCAGTCCCATAGACGGGTAAGGATTGTGTTTGCTCAAGTAACTCCTGACTCTAACCAAATTCACCACGGTTTTTTTTCCCTCCAGAGTCCTGCCTCAAGGCACAAAGGCCTGGGAGACCTTGCTGGAGGAGACCAAGGCAAGAAGGACACAGAGAATCTCAGATTCATCTACACCTGCTGTTACTAAATTCCAGCAGTGGCCACTCATTCTCTTTGTTTCTTCTTTAACTGTTCCTGAAGCAGCAGCCTCTCCTCTTGGTGCCCTCGAACCCTTGCCTTGCAAGGGTCTACACTTGGGAAGCTCTAGCTTACCTAAAGCCACCCCCATTTCTCCTCTAGAGACCCAGCATCTGTAGTCTGCTGCAGTCTTTTCTCACTCCCCTTGGGAGCTGAGACCCCAGTACTTCATGGTCGCTACAGCCCAGGCTGACATTGTCACACCCCTGATCAGAATTCCCTCTGAAGTGACTGGACTCAGCAACACCTTTGTTGGCCTACCTTGTGCCTGTGCAAAGAAGTTGTCCCAAGAGACCCAGAGACCTGCTGGACAGTATGCATGCTGCTGTGTTCACCTTCCAGTGGTGTCAGGGTCACTAATGTCTCCAATAAGACCTGGGGTCATTATTCTGGAGACTTCCTTGTGTTGCTAAATAGGCAAATGAGTGGAGATCCCAGTGTGATGTGTTTCCTGTTCCTGAACTGCTCTGCATCGACTGGATGGAGGTGGGTCAGACGCTGCCTCATTGCCCTCGTGGGATTCAGTTACTGGTCAACAGAAACCGAATTTATTAGTCATGGCATCTGGAGCGTGTGTCTCGCACCCACTCTGAAGGCGATGCCTTTCCCGTAGCTCCTGTGCAGTCCCTGCCGGCCACCTGCAGTTGTGCTGGAGAGCCCTGGCACCTCCTGTAGCACAACAGGCCTGTCCATGGCCATTGAGTAGCTGCCCTGAATTAGGTTAGGTGATGTGGGGATGTCCATGAGACATCTGCCGTTACAGTCAGTGGGGATCTAGTATACACGGCTGATGGAGAAGATGGATGATGTCAATGGCAATGAGTACATCTGGTCCCCTGACTACCTCAGTAGGATGCCCTGGATTGAAAGAGTAGGGAAAAGTTCAGTTGTCCAAAATGTGGGCATGTGCTGGTGGCCAAAGGAATTCCTCATGAATCTCAAAGATGACAGCACCAGATACTGCCCTGTCTCTATGAACTGCTCTGTTAGATCTTGCAGTTACCGGCACATATCCCTGACCACGTCTGAGACCTGAAACGTCAGTAGGTGTTTGAGTCTGAAGAGCTCACTGCTGGCCTCCATCTCCAGGAATGATGCTGGGAGCTGAGACCAGCAGCTCCCATGCAGCAGGTGCCTATTTTGTGCCCACCTGAACAGAGGCAAGAGGAATCCCCCCTCCTGTGGGATTGTGGCAGCCCGAAGTGAGAGCTGAGTCCACTTCACACCCAGGACTACAAACCAAGGAGGAGATGCCTCAATTGACAAAGCCGACTGCCTTCGCTCAGTGAGGGCAAAGGAGATCTGGCACTGTCCAGGTTTCCTGTCTCATACCAGAAGGAACAAGACCTTTCTCTGCGCAGCTCTCTCTGATAGGAGAAATTACCCAGCTGGAAAGAAGTGTCTCTCCAGAGGTGCAAGAGAGACCACACAGTATTACTTCAGTCTCTTTCCCAGTAGGTTCCCCTGGAGGCACAGGGACACCTCCAGGGAGCCCCGAGGAGGCAGAGAAAGTGACGTCTTGGGCTGGTCCTCTGCGTCTGAGCTGGGCTGGGCTCCTGGCATGGAGGGAGCTCGTGGCAAGCGGGCAGCGCTGCAGAGAGAGCTCTGCCCAGGAGCAGCTCCTCTGCAAAGGGCAGCAGGGCTGAGGGCACTGCCTGCAGGTAAGGAGGGGAGACGTGTGAGGCCAGCGGATCTTAAAGGCAGCCTGGGGTGGGAGAATGCTGAGAGCTCACTGGGAGAAGTCCTCACAGCCTTTGCACAGTCTCTGGCTGCAGGGCATTGAATCTGCAGCTGCTGGAGGCATCTCTAGAAGCTGGAACAACCCACAGCCTATGGGATCTGCAAGCACAACTCTCACAGTTTCTCTAGTTTCGAGGAGAAGGACGACGTGTGGAGCAGGGCTTCCCTGCTGCTCCATCGGAGGGACAGGGCATGATGTGTCTCTGCTGCAGTATAATGCAGAGAGGCTCCCTGGAGCAGTCTCCTAAAGCTGGCATAGCCCATGTCTAACGTGATCTGTCAGGAAGGCTCTCAAGGCTCCGTCGGTGTTGAGAAGGATGTGCTCGAGAGCAGGGCAGCCCTACCACATCACCAAAGGCACAGGGCATGTCGGCTGCCTTCTCCCAGGGACGGCTGCCGGGCTGTGAAGGTGGCTGTGCGTGCAGGGGTGCCCAGGGCTGTCCTTCAGAGCAGGGTCCCCGTGTCCCAGGGAACTGTGTGCTGGGCCAGGGACTCTGCTGCCTGCCAGGGTCAGCTCTCAGCCTGCCCGGGGAGCTCCCCACGGCGCTGCGGGGAGAAGCCGTGGGTGGAAGGAGTGACCCCAGTCGTGTCATGGCAGGGTCCTTCTGCAGTCGGGAGGGTGCTGCATGGGTCGTGTTTCCTCCCAGCTCCAGATCACCCCCAGGACATTTGCAGAGGATCCTTTTGGAGAAGGACTTCAAGGCAGCATTTACCTGAAAGAAATGGAGCCCATGTTTTGAATTTTCCACCTTTAGTGGCATGGATGGGGAGTGGGAGAAAGGAATTTCCTTTTCCATTTAGGATGGCACCTCCCCACCACCCCTGCAGTGCGGATACGTTCCCTGGAGACACTCCCTGGTCTCCTCTCCCACACCCTAGAGGAGAAATGTTCAAGTGTCTCCCTGTCCTGACTCTTTTTGAAGAAGAATTTTCACCTGTTCCCCTCTCGCCCCTGCTGTCCTTGTTCCTTCCCTTCTTCCACTGTGGTGGGGGGTGAGGATTCAGGTGCAGCTCAGACACTGATGCTGCACGTCCTGTCATGCAGGTGTATCCAGGGAGGAAAGCATCCAAATGCCTTTAGTATTTTGGGCTCTGGGGACTGCAGTGTGTGGGGCCGAGAGTAAGCCGCCCCATCTTTAGGCTAGTTGACTCTTTCCCATGAGTGTCCTGCTTGGCTGCACGCTGCCCTCCAGAAGGGCTCAGGTCTCCCGTGGCATCTCTGTGTCGTCTAGCAGCCCCACGGAGTAGACATGTCAGTGCCAAGGCCACGTAAATCCAGCTGGAGGGCTGAATGTAGGCAGCTGCAATGAGCCCCCTGTGTCCCTGGCTGGGAGGGGAGAGCTGAGATCCTCCTCGGGTCCAATGAGCTCGGGTGAGGGTCTGGGAGAGCTGCGCTTGTAAATGGGACTCCTCTGCTCTCAGCAGTGTCCAGGTTCTTCTCAGGGGAATGTCTGCTTGGGATCATCCTCCAGCTCAAAGAGGCAGCAGCACAGGGCAGCTGAGAGCAATTCCGATGGACAAACTCGCTGTCCTCGCTCTGCACTGAGGGACAGTCCCCTTGGCTCGTAGGACCCACAAGGTTTCACTTGCAGCACAGCAGAAATGCCAGGGATTTCTGCCTTAAAAACACTCCTCAGGTGTGGTGGGGAAACTACAACGGAACAACACCAACAACAAGGTGCCCTGAGCTCTGCTCTGCAGTCGGGTGACAATGCTGAAAAGCCCTTTGATGCCAGGAGTGGATTTAATCTGAGATCACCCCGTGTTCCTTTTTACCCATAGATGTAGGGCAGGACTGAATCCTGCAGAGATCTCAGCTCTCTGGTGGACTATCAGCCAGCACCAACCAGAGTGTACAAAAAGGACCTGCAAAAGGTCTTCCTGAAAGGGGAGAGCCAGTTTGGTGGGTTTCTAAGACCAGTTGAATACTTTAGTTTGAGAGAAATCTTCCCTAACTTCTCACTGTTTTTCTTTCCATTAACAGGTCTCCAAGCCCAAGGGAAGAAAATGTCGAATGGCAGCTCCATCACCCATTTCCTCCTCCTGGCATTTGCAGACACGCGGGAGCTGCAGCTCTTCCACTTCTGGACCTTCCTGGGCATCTACCTGGCTGCCATCCTGGGTAACGGCCTCATCATCACCACCATCGCCTGTGACCACCGCCTCCACACCCCCATGTACTTCTTCCTCCTCAACCTCTCCCTCCTCGACCTGGGCTCCATCTCCACCACCCTCCCCAAAGCCATGGCCAATTCCCTGTGGGACACCAGGGACATCTCCTATGCAGGATGTGCTGCACAGCTCTTGTTCTTCATCTTCTTTCTCACAGCAGAGTATTGTATTCTCACCATTATGGCCTATGACCGCCATGTTGCCATCTGCAAACCCCTGCACTACGGGACCCTCCTGGGCAGCAGAGCTTGTGTCCACATGGCAGCAGCTGCCTGGGGCTTTGTTTTCCTCTACGCTGTGCTGCACACGGCCAATACATTTTCACTACCACTCTGCCAGGGCAATGCCCTGGACCAGTTCTTCTGTGAAATCCCCCAGATCCTCAAGCTCTCCTGCTCAGACTCCTACCTCAGGGAAGTTGGGCTTCTTGTGGTCAGTGCCTGTTTAGGCTTTGGTTGTTTTGTTTTCATCGTGCTGTCCTATGTGCAGATCTTCAGGGCCGTGCTGAGGATCCCCTCTGAGCAGGGACGGCACAAAGCCTTCTCCACGTGCCTCCCTCACCTGGCCGTGGTCTCCCTGTTTCTCAGCACCGGCGCATTTGCCTACCTGAAGCCCCCCTCCACCTCCTCCCCAGTTCTCGACCTAGTGGTGGCAGTTCTGTACTCGGTGGTGCCTCCAGCAGTGAACCCCCTCATCTACAGCATGAGGAGCCGGGAGCTCAAGGAGGCCATTAAGAAAGTGTTTTCATGGATTTTTTTCAAAAGTTAGAAATTTACCACCTCTCTAACCAAATGACTCCCACGCTATCTGATTCCATCTTTTTTTTTTTTATATTTTGTGTTTGGTTTTGTGTTTTTAATGATTATATTTCTCATCATTGCTGTTGATATTGTCATTTATGGTTTTTATGCTCCTACACAAAGGTTTCACTTGTGTCACTACAGCTGAGACATTTACGTCTTAGTTTCACCTGGTTCCCTTATAAAAATGTATTTAACAGTGGCTCAGAGCTGGCCTCTTTCACAGAGTCTCTGTTAACAAAGCAAGATCTCCCTGGTGCAGTGCTTTAATGCTGGGGTCTTTCTCCAAACATGCCTGAGGAAATTCACCCCTGAAGTTCTTCTTCCTCCATGTGTCCAGGAATAAAAAGCTGACTGTCCATTTGTAACATTTTAGAGATATTGGAATGGATTTAGGAGTCACCAGTTGGTGTCTGGTGACAGGTAAGATCGTGGGTTAAACTGAGGGACGTACCCCAGCCCTTCACACAGATGACATAAAGGACACCCATCCTTTAGGAGGGGAATCTGGAGCTGTCTGGAGAGGCTGGTGTTTCTCCAGGGACAGCATGTTCCTGGGGTTGTGTTGGGATGTCAGAGGTCAGAAGGATGGGGTTTGGGGCCTCAAGCAGAGGCCATGTGCAGACCTCCTCTGGGCACTCTCCCGTTCCTCCCCACCTGTCTATAGCAGGAATTCCCACAGAGGGACAGACATGTCCAGGTGTGGCCACACCACAGCTCACTGAAAGGGCATGAAAAGTTAAGCTGTCTGGGTAGCCCTCTCCTCCTAATCCACCCTGTGTGCAGCTGGCCTTGTTCATGGTCAGCATGTGCCACTGCCTCATGTGGTGTCCCTCATAATGCGTGGGCCCTTCTCCTCAGGGTCACTGCTCATCCTGTCACGTCCCACCTGGCACTGTAATACGGTGTTTTTCTTCCCCCTGATGCAGGACTGGCCACTTCTCTTTCTTGCCAGGGCCGCCCTTCCCAGCCCTGTTTCTCTCTGTTCTTGCAGACAGCAGGCTTTGCTCACCATCAACATCCAATTTCAGCTTTAAGCTTCCAGGCGCCGTCCACTTGACCATGTCTCTGCCGTGAAGCAAAGCCTTTGCACACAGAAGGTCTTCAATGCTTGGTACCAGTTTTCCTTTAAGAGACGTCCGAGCTTGGCCTGGAGGTACACCTGAGGTGCCACAGCCCAGATGTGCACCAAAACTCTCAGCCAGGGGAAGAGACAAGTTGAGAGAGAGCCTGTGCTTTTTGACTTTGATAGAGGAACTGCCAAGGCGTGGTGGGACAAGGCACACAGCTTGGGGTGCTGCAATGGATGGGTACAGGCTTTTCAGGAGAGACAGGCTGGAAGGATCAGGAGTGGAGTTTCCTGAAAGTGAAGCCGTTAACTGCATGTATGGCACAACACCTTGGGGCAGGTGAAGAGTTTGGTGAGCCTCTGTGGGGGAGGGTGAGAGGAGAGGCCAGTAGAAGTGTCCTGTCATGGTGGGAGATAAGGAACCCACAGTCAGGATGAGGAAGAGGGTATAGTCTGTCTGAAGGATCCCAAGGAAGTGTCTGGCTGTACGAGCCTGGGTCTCGCTGGGGACTGCCATGATACTGGCAGCTTCTGAAAGAGGAGCACAGCAGCATGTACAGCCCAGGTGGTTTCTGGAGTGTCTTAGGACAACATCTTAGCACAGCTGCCAGATGGGCCAACAAAAATAATGCCAACCTTGATGTGATACCTGCAATCCAGGAAGAGCTGGTCAGAGACATGAAGATCGGCTGTCTTGACCCTGAAGTAGTGGGGTCCCAGCACTCCAGGGGAGTGAGGAAGCAGAACAGAAGACTGCAGACGCTGGACCTCAGAGGTCCTTTTGCCTTTGGCGTACGCTGAGGAGTTTTCATGGGGATCCAATGGTCAGGAGCACTGAAGGTGGCGCAAAGCTCTGTACAGCTGGTCTTCAAGGACAGCATCCTCCAAGGAGAACATTGGTCTGTATCAAAAATCAGTTTGAAACGTGAAAGTAAATTCAGGGGAATCATAACGAGGTTTCCAACTTCAGGAATACCTACAGAAGAAAACAAAGATATTAGTTGGACACTGTTGCATTGAGTTAGAGTAGGGAGAGAGAGTTCCGAGATACTCTATGTCTTTTTTGCCTCAGACTTCCCCAGCAAGGTCTCTCAGGCTTTGTGCCTCGAGGCAAGGCTCTGGACAAGAACAGCCAATGGCGGATAGGAATGAAATCAGGATCTACTTGAGCCAACTCAACCACTACCAGTACATGGGAATGGACGGGGTACATCCAGAGGTGCTGAGAAAGTAAGAGAATGTCACAGTGAGGCCACTCTCCATCATCCTGGAAAGGTCCTGGAGACTGGTGGGACTCCCTGACATCTGGCAAAAAGTAAATGCTGCACGCATCTTTCAAAAGGGTCCAGAGAAGGAGGTGGGGAGCTAAAGGCTGCTTAGCTTCCCTTTAGATGAGGAACATGTCCCAGAGCATGTTCTCTCGCACTGCATTTCTGTGTGCATGAAGGAGAAGGTGCCTGGATGAACTCAGGGAACATGTACACCGGTTACAGTTTGGCACTTGGAGGGCCATTGGTGTTATGCCATTGTACACCCCATAAAGATTTGGCCACCTCAAAAAAAGGGATGATAGGAGGGAAGTGCTAGCAGGTGGGACCATTGCTTGACTGCAAAGAGATAAAGGCAAGATCTATCCAACGTATCCAACCTTCATTGCGCCCAGAATCCTTTAGATATGGGATACAGATATGAAAATTATTAAAATAAACATGTCCTCAGAACACAGTTTGGGATCTGTGCTTGACAGGAAAATGTGTTTTCTATTGGTCTAAGGCCATCCAGAATGGAAAGTGAACTTCAGGGCAGGGAATGGGGACGTGACATACAGCTGAGGCATGTCTTCTCTGTATTGAACTCTGCCTGCCTTTGTTTTCCTGTGTTGGCAATTAGGAAACATCCTTCTGTGTCAGCTCGTTTTCAAGGTAAAGCAGGTGGGAACCGGTGCCAAGGAGTGGAAACACGCAGCTACGGACTGGAGTGGAGAAAGCTCAGGTTTGAACAGGCTGCTGTAAGTCCTGGTTGCCAGATGAGAGAAATGGTGAGATTGAGACAAAGCCTGTCCATGGAGTGTTTGCAATAAAGGGTCTTGCCTTAAAGGGTCTTGAGACTCCATTAGCAGAAATTCAGGATCAATATGAACTGGAGATCGCTGGCATCATTTATTGTGTAAGAAGAAAAAATAAAGAACAAAATATGAAGGAAGCAATCCTTTCTTATGGTTGTTTAGTATTGAAATGTATTCATCTGAGAACTCTCTAATTAAGCACAGAAGAACTGAGGAAACCAGGAAGACTATGCACAGACACTTGGCTGGTTATGGCATTTTGTATGGAAATGAGTCCTCTCCGGCCAAGATCCTGTAGACCCTCAAACACTGGGCAGGCCTCTACAGAAGTAAAACTCAGCAGCAAAACCCCAAGATGGTGAGGGTGTTACCAGGCCCCACTGATGCCCATCACTGGAGACACCATGGAGGGAATGACCGGACAAGATTCCTGTCCCTGGGGACCGGTGAAGCAGAAAGTCAGAAGCACTGGTTACAGGTGGAAAATCAAATGTGGAGGTGGCTCTGAAAACCTTTGATGCATTTCATCAATGGGGACAGACACGCCCTGTCCCCTGTCCCTTGGGGATTTGCCAGAGATTCCAACAGTTCACCCACCTTCTTCCAAAGCCCTGATAATGTTCCCCTAGCACAGAAGATGCCTTAGCCCCCCGACTTGCTTGAACCTTCTGGTGGAAGTTCCAATATGAACTGGTGCCAAAGGCAGCCAAGTGGTGTGCTACATCTGACATTGCCAATGCATTCTTTTTCAATCCCTTTGGCAGCAGGGTGCAGGCCACAGTTTGCTTTCACGTGGTGTCCAATGCACCTGGAATGCCCCCAGGGACAGGACAAGAGGTACTTGAACATAAGCAGTTCCATCTAAACATGAGGAGGAACTTCTTTACTCTGAGGGTGGCAGAGCACTGGAACAGGCTGCCCAGAGACGTGGTGGACTCTCCTTCTCTGGAGACATTCAAAACCCGCCTGGACACATTCCTGTGCAATGTGCTCTAGATGAACCTGCTCTGGCAGGCGGGTTGAACTACATGATCTCCAGAGGTCCCTTCCAACCCCTACCATTCTGTGATTCTGTAATCGACTATCCTACGGTTTGCCATGGACTAATCCAAACTGCACTGGAACAGCGTGATACCCCTGAACTGTACAATACATCGATGATCTCATCATGTGGGGCAACAAAGCAGAAGTGTTTGAGAAGGGAAAAAGAGCAATTCAGATTCTTCTGAAAGCTGGTTTTGCCATAAAAGAAGCAAGGTCCAGGGACTTGCAGAGAAGATTCAGTTCTTGAGAATAAAATGGCAGGATGGATGCTGTCATGTCCCTGTGGATGCGGTCAACAAGATAGCAACTATGTCTCCACCAGCAAACAAGAAGGAAGCACAAGCTTTCTTAGGCCTTGTGGGATGCTGGAGAATGCATATTCCAGGTTATAATCAGCTTGTGAGCCCTCTCTATGGAGTAACCTGAAAGAAGATCTATTGTGAGTGCGGCCTTGAACAACAACAACCCTTTGAGCAGATCAAACAGGAGATAGCTCCTGTGACAGCTTTTGGGTCTGTCCAGGCAGGACCAGCCGTGCGTAATGGTCTCTACAGTGCAGCTGGGGCACGTGGTCTCACCCGGAGCCTCTGGCAGAAATCATCGGGAGAAACCTGAGGTCAACCTCTAGGCTTTGGAGATGAGGGTATTGAGGATCGGAAGCCCTCAACACCCCAACCGAAAAAGAGATCCTAACAGTGTATGAGGGGGTTTGAGACACTTCAGAAGTTGTTGATGGGCAAGCACGGCTCCTCCTGGCACAGCAGTTGCCTGTGCTACACTGGATATCCCCTCCACACATCACGCGACTGACACTACATGGACTAAGCGGGTAGTGCTGATCACACAGTGAGCTCGACCAGGGAAACCAAACCACCAGCAATCCTTAAAGAGATTATGGACTGTCCAGAGGGCATAGATTTTGGAGCATCTCATGAGGAGGTGGCTCATGCCCAGGTGGCACCCTCATACAATGAGTTGTCATCTACTGATGAAAGGTGTTATGCTCTGTTCACTGAAGATCCTGTCGTGTTGTAGGAAACCATCGGAAGCTGTGGTGTGGAGTCCCACACGAAAAGTTGCTGAAGCCACGGAAGGAGAAAGGGTATCAAGGCAGTTTGCAGAAGTGAAAGCCATCCAACTGGCCCTAGAGACTGCTGAACAAGAAGAGTGGCCAGTGCTCTCTACTCTGGGGGTGACCAGAGCAAAATTAGGGGCAGAGGGGACGGCATCAAGATTGCCTTGCAACCGTCAGCTCCAGGTGAGCTTTGCCTTTCCTAGAAACATACTTGTGCAACACAGACAATAAATGCCAAGTACTTTTCTGTAACCTGTCCTTACTTTCACCTCCTGAACACCTGCTTTGTGGCCCACACCAGTGCCCTCTCCATACACAGCCCAGGCCCCACACTTGGTCCCACTGTCCAGGAGCCCCGTGGGATGCATTGGTTCAGGGGCGGGAGAGACCACCAGGGCAAAATGCCCTGAGAGCCCTCAGTGCTCAGTCCATGTCTGCCCTCCTGCACTGACAGCACCCTCAGTGCCTGACCACTTCCCAGTCCCAGCCGTGTCCCACACGGAGGGTGGCAGACAGTCCTGCTGTGGGGTCAACCAAGGTCTGGGCAAGTAGAGAGACTGGGCACGGTTGGGTGTTCCCCCAAGAAAGGCGCTGAGACCAGCAAACCTCACCCATTACCTGCTGGTGGTGGTGCTGGCAATGGCCTATGGGACATGCTGGGGTGGTGAATGTCCTGGACACCTTCCTGGTCTGTTCATGCCACCAAGGGCACACAGCAGCCTCCTTTCTCCTGCACCTACGTGTCTCTGCTCCCTTCATGGACACCTGGCTCTGCACTGCACACCCACGGGAGCGTGTCCTCACCCTGCATGGTCACACAGCCCAGACAATGTTGTTGTTTGGTTTTTTTCTTTCCTGGTCACTTTGCAGTCCAGGCCAGCTCTCCTCACCTCCCTTGCCCTCAGCCCAGCTGAGCACAGACCAGCAGAGCAGCCCATTCTGGGCTGGCCCCATGGCAGAGCCCACCACAGGGTGAAGCAACACTTGGGGAACTCACCCCACAGCCCCTCTACAGGGCTCAGCAGCTGCTGGGGGGCAGAGAGGGGTCTCTGCTTCCCCATGAGCCCCTGGGCTGATGGCTGAACATAGCAGGAGGAAAAGGAGGTTAGTGAAACTTCGCGATCCCTGGTCTCAAGTCCAGGAGATCCCCACCACAGACTGCCTGAGCTCCCCCAGTTCCAGCCCCTCTCCCCAGGCCAGGTCAAACACCCTGGCCCAGCGACAGAGCAGCCTGCCCCAGGCGTGTGCCTGCAGAAAGAGTTTCTCTTTCTCATGGATTCCTCCCTGCAGGCAAACAAATGCTCCCTGGCTCTTCTCCAGGGACACCCCTTCTCCCCAGAGAGCCTTTCCCCAGGTGAGTGTGTCTCTGCTGGCCTGGCTGGCCGTTCATGGTTGCCTCCTCATGCTCCTCGCAGGGCCCCGAGCTGGCGGTGCTGCTCTGTAGAGGGAGGGGGCTGCGGTGCCCTGTGAACATGGAGTGACCCTGCACTGGCCGGGCTGGTCATAGTGCCGAGCAGCCCCAGCCGTACGACGTTCACGCTTGCTGAGCCCCTTGGCATCTTCCTTCATGGCTCAATAGCCAAGGATGGGGCTGGGCAGGATTCAACCCAACCAACTCGAAATTTCTTACCCAAAAAATCCAACCCAAAATCTAACTGAATTTTTTCAAATTCACCCCAAATCCACCCCAAAAATCCAAGCCCAAAAAATCCAACTGCAAACATCCAACCCAAAAAAATCCAAAATCCAATCCAAAATCCAACCCAACCAAACAAAATCCACCCCAATATCCAACCCAACCGACCCAAAATCCCAGGGGTCAAGGCCAGCTTGGACGGGGTTGGAGGAACCTGACCTGCTTGAACATGTCCCTTCTGATGGCAGCCCCACCACTGCGGGCAGCAGATCAGCAGTTGCCATGCCACCACCACCAGACAATCAGCGCTGGCCCTGCCGCTGTCATGTCACAATGACTGTCTGACACGCCCACACAGAGCTAAAAATCCAAACCCAATAATCCAACCCAAAATCCAACCCAAAAATTTGAACCCAAAAAAGTCTAAAACCCAAACCCAAAAAACCCCAACCCCAAAAAACCCAGCCTGAAATTCAACACAGTATCACAGAATCTTCAGGGTTGGAAAGGACCCTTAAGATCATCGAGTCCAACCAAACAACCTACAATCTCTGCCACTAGAGCATGCCCTGAAGTGCCACATCTAGACGTGTCTTAAATACCTCTAGGGATGGGCACTCAACCACCTCCCTGGGCAGGCTGTTCCAGTGCCTGACCACTCTGCCAGTAAAGTCATTCTTCCTAATATCTAATCTAAACCTCCCCTGCTGCAACTTCAGACCATTTCCTCTGGTCCTGTCATTATTCCCCTGGGAGAAGAGGCCAACACCCACCTCTCTCCACCCTCCTTTCAGGGAGTTGTAGAGGGCAATGAGGTCTCCCCTCAGCCTCCTCTTCTCCAAGCTAAACATGCCCAGCTCCCTCAGCCTCTCCTCATATGCCCTGGTCTCCAGACCCCTCACCAGCCTGGTAGCTCTCCTCTGGACACGCTCCAGCACCTCAATGTCCCTCTTGTACAGAGGGGCCCAGAACTGAACACAGCACTCGAGGTGAGGCCTCACCAGTGCCGAGTACAGAGGCACCATCACTTCCCTGCTCCTGCTGGCCACGCTGTTCCTGATACAAGCCAGAATGCTGGTGGCCTCCTTGGCCATGGGCACACTGCTGGCTCATGTTAAGCTGGCCGTCCACCAGCACCCCCAGGTCCTCTGCCCCAAGCCTGTAGCGTTGCTTGGGGTTGTTGTGACCAAAATGCAGGACCCGGCACTTGGCCTTATTAAACCTCATACAGTTGGCCTTGGTCCATTGATCCAGCCTGTCCAGGGCCCTCTGGAGAGCCTTGCTACCCTCCAGCAGATCAACACCCCCACCCAGTTTGGTGTCATCTGCAAACTTACTGAGGGTGCACTCAATCCCCTCATCCAGATCATTGATAAAGATATTAAACAAAACCGGCCCCAAAACTGAGCCCTGAGGGACACCACTGGTGACCGGCCGCCAAGAGGATTTCACCCCATTAATCCCAACTCTCTGGGCACGGCCATCCAGACAGTTTTTAACCCAGCGAAGAGTACACTTGTCTATGCTGTGATTCGCCAGCTTCTCCAGGAGAATGCTGTGGGGGACGGTGTCAAAGGCCTTGCCAAAGTCCAGATAGACAACGTCCACAGCCTTCCCCGCATCCAGAAGGCGGGTCACATGGTCATAGAAAGAGATCAGGTTGGTTAAGCAGGACGTCCCTTTCCTAAACCCATGCTGGCTGGCCCCGATCCCTTGGCTGCCCTGCACTTGCCGTGAGAGCTCACTCAGGATGATCCTCTCCATGATCTTTCCTGGTACCGAGGTCAGGCTGACAGGCCTGTAGTTCCCCGGATCCACCTTCCGACCCTTCTTGTAGATGGGCATCACATTAGCCACCCTCCAGTCATCTGGTACCTCCCCTGTTGACCAAGACTGTTGATAAATGATGGAGAGAGGCTTGGTGAGCTCTCCTGCCAGCTCCCTGAGTACTCTTGGGTGAATCCCATCCAGCCCCATAGACTTATGTACGTCTAGGTGCAGAAGCAGATCATTGACTACTTCCTCCTGTGTTATGGGTGGGTTGTTCTGCTCTCCATCCTTATCTTCCAGCTCAGGAGGTTGAACACCCTGGGGTGTTTTTTGTTGTCCTTAATGTTAGTGGCCAAGTTGAGCTCCAGCTGGGCTTTTGCTTTCCTAATTTTCTCTCTGTACAACCTAATGAGATCTCTGTACTCCTCCTGAGTTGCCTGTCCCTTCTTCCAAAGGGGGTAAACCCTCCTTTTATTCCTAAGTTCCATGCGAAGTTCCTTATTCATCCAGACTGGCCATTTTCTCCGCCCTTTAGACTTGCGACACTTGGGGACGGCCTGCTCCTGGGCCTTTAAGATTTCCTTCTTGAAGAGTGTCCAGCCTTTCTGGACCCCTTTGCCCTTCAGGACTGTCTCCCAAGGGACTCTCTCAACCAGTGTACTGAACAAGTCAAAGTCCGCCCTCCGGAAGTCCAAGGTGGAGGTTTGCTAACCCCCATCCTTACATCGCTACAAATTGAAAACTTGACCACTTCATGATCACTAAACCCAAGTCGACCTTCCACCACCACATCTCCCACTAGTCCTTCTCTGTTTGTGAGCAGTAGGTCTAGCAAAGCACCTCCCCTAGTAGGTTCACCTACCAGTTGTGTCAGGAAGTTCTCTTCCATGCACTCGAGGAACCTCCTAGCCTGCCTGCTCTCTGCTGTGTTATATTTCCAGCAGATACCCGGCAGGTTGAAGTCCCCGACCAGAACAAGAGCTGGCGATTGCGGGACTTCAGCCAGCCGCTTATAGAATACTTCATCTGTCTCCTCATCCTGGTTGGGTGGTCTATAGCATACTCCCAGCACAAGATCTCCCTTATTTGCCTTCCCCTTCATCCTTACCCATAAGCACTCGACTGGAATCTAGCTCTATATAATCAAAACATTCCCTAATGTACAGAGCCACACCCCCGCCTCTCCTTCCTTGCCTGTCCCTTCTGAAGAGCTTATAGCCATTCATCGCAGCATTCCAGTCGTGACAGTCATCCCACCACGTTTCCGTGATGGCGGCTACATCATAGCTGTCCTGCTGCACAATGGCTTTCAGCTCATCCCGTTTCTTGCCCATGCTACGTGCATTCGTGTAGATGCACTTCAGCTGGACTACCAATTTCACCCCCATCCTTGGCCCTTTATCCCTAGGCTCGTTACTAGTGGGCCTGGTTTTATCCCCTTCCCCCTTCATTTCTAGTTTAAAGCCCTGTCCATGAGCCGTGCTAACTCTTGGCCTAGTCCCCTTTTCCCCTTTTGGGATAGGGTTTTCCCATTCTTAGCACGCAGGCCTGGTGTCCTGTAGATCAAACTATGATCACTGAACCCAAACCCTTGCTCGTAGCACCAGTTTTGGAGCCAAGTGTTGATCTGTCTGATTTTCTTGTTTACACATTCGTCAGTCCCCAAAACTGGAAGGGCAGAGGAGAACACAATTTGTACTCCTGAACCCTTGACAAGCCATCCCAAGGCCCTGAAATCGTTCTTTATTGCCCTCAGACAAGATAAATGCCTTGTCTTGGTGGCCATGTGCCCCCTAATGCAGCCCTATGTGCAGCTAGTCCAGTTCACGGTCCGCATGTACCACTGGCTAAAGTTGCATCCCTCGTAATGCCCAGGCCCTTCTCCTCGGGGTCAGTCCTCGGCCAGTCAGGTCACGGCATGCCCTCATCTGTGGGGTGATCCTGCCCCCAGTCAAGGTCTGACCACTTCTCCTTGTAAAACTATGGGAGTTTTCCAATTGCTGAATCACAGAGTTTTTCAGGGTCCCCCAGGAATGAAGCTCCGTTGGGCCAGTCGTTCATGTGTGCGTGCAGATGGCTCTCCCTGACATGTGCTGCCTCTGACAAGATAGCAGCATGAGGAATTGCAGGACACTACAGATAATAAAAGGAGGCACTTGATCAATGCCATTGTTCACCAAGGTACACATTCCCATGGCGAGAAGCTCGGAAACACCAAATGAAAGTACAAAGGAGGGCGAACTAGGACTATGGAGGAAAGGGTAAATAGAGGTGGGGTATTTGCCCATGGGAGGGTACAAGGATGGTCAAAGGGAAGAACCTGTGATTGGGAAAAGAGGGAAAAAGAAATGGTGAAGCAATGGAAAAGATCAGGGCTGTTTGGGGGGACCTGCCAAGCAGCGCTGCATCTGAGCAACTATGCCCAGAGTGGGATAAGAAAGTCTGACCAGACTTTCTGATTGACTTCCGTGGTCACCAGGAACCTGACTGATTTCCCTCCCCTCATGAAGAAAAGATCCATGGTGGAGTGAGATGTGGAATCATTCATGCTGGAAGGAAGCTGAGGAGATCTCTAGACCACTCTCCTGCTCACAGCAGGCTCAGCTATGGGGTCAGACCAGGTTGCTCAGGGCTTCCTTCATTTTGGGCTTGAAAAGCTCCAAGGATGGAGATGACACAAGCTCTCTGGGAAATCCTCTCCAGTGTTTGCCTGTCTAGGCAGGGAGGATGTTTTGCTCATTTATTTCAGCTGATGCCATTGGCCCTCATCCTCCCATCACGCACAATAGTGAAGAGCCTGGATGCATTTTCTTGATGCTAGCCAAGAAGATGTGGGAAGGCTGTTATTAGGTCTCCCCAAAGCCTTCTCTTTGCCAGGCTTTGCACCCTTGCAGCAAAGGTGGCCAATGGCTTTCTGGGCTGCACTAGGAAGAGCACTGCCAGCAGGTCGGTGGAGGTGATCCTTCCTCTCTACTCAGCCCTGCTACAATTTGTCTTGCTTGTTTTCTACCCTACTACCTTCACTTAGAGGTGGTTGTAGGGCTTCAGGTTACTGGTTGTAACTAGGGTAAAGGCCTCTCATGAATGTTTTCACAGTCAGTGTCACAGAAGTCTGAACATCATCTGAACAGATCTTACCTCTTCAAACCTTCCAACCCCTACTATTCTGTGATGCTGATTCTTTGATTCCATTGTCATTGCCCAGAGGGGCTACCACAGATGTAGACTGCTCCAGGGCAGGTATTTATATTTAGGCCCATCAATGATGTTGTTGCTTTAATGTTTTTTTGTTTTGGTATATGCTGCTGTTGTTATGGAAATCACACAAACACTTAAAGGACAATGGGCCAATGGAAGGGTTACCACCTTAGTGGCCCTCCAGTGAGCTGGCTCCTGTTTGCCATTGTCTCACTGTCACTGGGCAGGGTGTGGTGTAAAAGATGCTGAGCAGAGCAGGATAATCACTTCTTCTGGCTGTGCTCCTGCTCATACAGCCTCGGATGCTGTTGGCCGCCTTTGCTGCTGGCTCTTGTTTGGCCTGATAAAACTCAAGGAGCCCGAGGGCCATTTCCACAGAGCTGCTGCCCAGCCATGCAAAATGATCCAAAATGGAGCAGAGCAGCGCTGCTCTGACATCAGCCTGGTCTCTCAACATCCTTGGATTCATCCTGTCTGGTCCAATGGACTACCAAAGGTTGACCTTACCTATGTAGCCCCTGACTTGATCTGCATCCACTGCTGGATTTCGCGTGGGGTTCTGCCCCTTAGGCACACAGAACTGGGAGACCTTGCTGGTGAAGACGCAGGACAAGAGTACCTCGTACCTATCTACACCTACTCTCTGCAAATTCGGCCGTGACCACACATTATCTTTGTTTATTCTTCAGGTGTTCCTGAAGGAGTACCTGCTCATTGTTATGCCCTTCAAATCCCTTGCAAGTGTCAACTCTACGGGAGCTTTGGCTTTTGTAAAACCAACCATATTCCTCAATTCCTCCTTTGTTTTCATCCTTGTATCCACCTCTTCATGCTTCTTTTTTTCTATGGAGCTTCCCCATGAGTGTCTTGTTTCCCCCAGCTCTTCTTCTGGTAGCTCTGCTTCTTGTCCTGACTATGGGTATGACCACACTCTCGTACTTGAAAGACACTGTCCTTGCAGACCACTGTACTGCAGACCCTCTGCTGCCCTTCTGTGCTGCTCACATGGGCTCCCCCCGAAAAATTCAGAAGACTAAGCCAAAGTCTGCTCCTCTGAGGTCTGTCATCTGCATTCTTCTATTCTCCTTGGGAGGTGAGACCCCACTATTTCATGGTCACAACAGCCAAGGCTGGCACTGGTTTTCATATGAAAAAACAACATTTCCATTAGTTGAAAATGTCCATGTCACATCCTTTGATTCAGGCAGACTGTGATAATTATTGGCATGCCCGAAACTGGACAGAGAAGAGCCTCACGAAGTTCAGCAAAGGGAAAAGCAAGCCCTGGACCCAGGGAGAGATAGTCCCCTGCACCCGTGTAAGTTGGGGGCTGAGTGACTGAGAGCTTCTCAACACTTTGGCAGAGAAGTACCTTTGGTGTTCTGGGAGACAGGCAGCTGACCGACAGCCAGCGGTGTGCCCTTGCAGCAAAGCAGGCCGACAGCCTCCTGGGCTGTGTTAGGAAGAGCAGTGCCAGCAGGTCGCGGGAAGTGATCCTTCCTCTCTACTCAACACTAGTGACACGCTTCTGTGGTGGTCAATCATTTTCATTTACTTCCTTAACTGTTCCTCAAGAATTAACTCCCCGTCCTTGCGCCCTTGAAGTCCAGGGGAGCTCTGGCTTTTCTAAAACCTCCCTTATTTCTAAATTCCTCCTTTGTTTTAATTCTTCATCGACCTCTCATATGTTTCCTTTTCCTATGGAGCTTCCCCATGGGGAGACCCCACTATTTCCCAGGTGAGACCCCACAACTTCATGGTCATGACAGCCAAGGCTGACACTGGTTTTCACATCCATGTCCAGCTCTTTCTTCTTTGAGAGTAACAGCTGCAGATGACATCACCATTGTAGACCACACTGGCAGCTGTGCTATGAAGAGTTGTGCCCCAAGCTGTGCCTTGACCAAGACCTTCCAGAAAAATCCAGGACTGTTTGCATGCTGTTTTGGTCTCCTTCCACTGAATTCCAGGACAATTAAAGTCTACAAGGGGACTTCAACAGGTTCTTTGTCTCCCACCACAATGTCACCCTTATTAGTCTCTCCTCTGACACTCACCCACAGGGGCTCACCCAACCAATTCATTCCATAGAGGAGCTGCACACATCTCAGCAGATCCTTCACACTGAGGGCAAACCCCTCCTGACCTTCCTGGCCTCCTGGTCATCCTGAGCCCACCCATCACAGCATCCCAGGCATGTGAGCTGTCCCAACACCCCTCAGCTGTTCTTCCCTCCAAGTGGAAGGAAGAGGTTGCACACACAGCTCCAGCTCCTCCTCTCTGTGCCCCAGGCTGAAGGCATCAGGGGCATGTCTGGGCTGCAGCACCTCAGCTGTGGCACATTTGCGCTGAGAGCAAAATTGCAGTGGGAAAACCTTCTTCCAAGACCTCAAGACCTCAGTTGTGCAAAGGCTTTGCTCAGAGCAGAGACATGCTGGAGTGGATGGGAGATAGTCGTGTGAAGAAGAAATGAGGTTCTCTCAAAGAGAACAAACCCTGCTTTCTGACGAGCCAGAGAGAAACAGAGCTCAGCAGTCAGTCTGAGCAGGAGAGGGCTTTGATGTCTGTTGCGTCTCTGCAGGCCTGAGGGCCTGTGGTGGAGGTGAAGCTGATCTCAGGAAGGAAGAGATGATGTTGACAATGTCCTTGAGTGTGGAAATCCTGTGATTGAGGTCCACTGTGAAAATCATTGGCCTGATCCATGATTGTATCATCAAGGGGATGTTTAAACTCTGGAGGAGAGAAGAACCAGCAGAGTGTGAGAGTGAAGGAACACGTGTGGAGACCCTGGTATGATGTGCTTGGTATTCATGCCATGTCCGGCATCTACCGTAAAGAGAAGGGACAGCCCTTGCGTCACTGCAGTGGTGGGATTCACTCAGTGGCCCAAAGGCAGCACCTCTGTCTGAGATGCCCTGGGGGATGCCTGTCCCACAGCTAGTCTGGATGGGGACGGGGCTCCTGTACAGGACCTGTGCTGTCCATGTCAGCTGCATGCAGTTGTGCTGGAGAGCCCTGGCACCTCCCATGGCACCACAGGCCTGAATGTGTCAATTAAAGTAAGATTCAGCTGCCCTGAGTTAGGTTAGGACATGAAGGTTAGGCACATAAGACAATTACCACAATGAGAGAGACTCTGCTGTCCCTGTGCCACATGACTCCATTTGGTCAGCTGAGTCCCTCCATGGGCTGCCCTGGACATAAGGAAGAGTTACAGGTTCACTTGTCCTACGTGTGGTTGTCTCCTCTCATCGAAGTTGGCCAAAATATTTTCTGACCAGCCTCCAAGAAGATGCCCCCAGATACTGCCCTGTCTCTATGAACTGTTGCATTAGAGCTTGCGGTGACCAGCATGCATCTTGGTCACCTCTGGCACCAAATGTGTCCCCAGGTGTCTGTGTCAGAACATCTGACTCCTGCCCTCCATCTCCATTCCTTAGCAAGGGAGCTGAGACAAGGAGCTCACATACAGGAGCCGATTTTGGACACATCTGAAGTGAGACGAGAGGAATCCCACCTCCACTGGGTTTGTGGCATGCTCCTCCTTTAACTCAGAGGCCTACGAGCCCAGGATGAGGACCCTCCATTGACTCAGCTGAATCGCTTTTCTCAGAAGAGTTAAAGCAGATTCTTCCCCAGCATTGTCTGGGTGTCCTATTAAACAATGAAACAAAAAAAGTATTCTTGGACCTATATCTGTCTAATTGAGAAATGCAACTGCAGGAAAGAAGTGACTCTACCCAGCTGAAGGAGGGAACATCAGTGGTTACTTCATCCTGTTTCCCAGCAGGTTCCCCGGGAGCCCCAGGGACACCTGGAGGGAGCCCCAAGGGGGCAGAGAAAGGGCTGCCTTGGGCTGGTCCTCTGCTGCTGAGCTGGGCTGGGCTCCTGGCATGGAGGGAGCTGATGGCAAGCGGGCAGCGCTGCAGAGAGACAGCTCTGCCCAGGAGCAGCTCCTCTGCCAAGCGCAGCAGGGCTGAGGGCACTGCCTGCAGGCACCCGAGAGGAGCCAGGCACAGAGAGGATAAAGGCAGCTGGGAGTGGGAGGAGAGTTCTGAGCTCGTTCTCTCCTGGCTTCTCTGGTGTGGAGAAGGAGGCCGTGCTTCCGAGCAGGGATGCCCTGCTGCACCATCGCAGCGACAATGAAGGAGGGCTGCCTTCTGCGAGGGACTGTGCCAGGGTTTTGAAGACAGGTGGGTGTGCAGGCAGGGGTGCCCAGGGCTGTCCTTGAGCAGGGTCCCTGCACCCCAGGGCTCTGTGTGCCGGGGCAGGGACTCTGCTGCTTGCCAGGGTCAGCTCTCAGCCTGCCCAAGGAGTTCCCCCCCGAGCGTCTGTGGGGAGAAGCTGTGGGGAAAAGGAGAGACTCCCCTCAGGGCAGGGTCCTTTGGCTCTTTTTCGAGTGTGTGCTGTGTGGGTCAGGGCTGCCCACAGCTGCAGATCTCCCCCAGAGCACTGGCAGAGGCAGCATTTACAGAGGAAAGACAAGGCAGGGGCTGCCTGGAAGATGAAGACATTGCAGGGTCTGTGCTCTCAGCTGTCTCCTGAGGGAAAGGAGCTGTCACTGTTCCACTGAGGGATCAGCAGATCTGCCAGAAACCTCACAAAGTGCCTTCAGCCCCTCCTCTCCCTACACACAGCACCAGCAGCACCTCTGCTTCCAGCATCAGGCTTTCTCTCCTCTCCTCCTGAGGAGCCACAAAGAGGGAGATGGCCCTGGGCAGTGCCCTGCTGCCAGGAGGGGTCTGCAGGGCAGAGCTGAGCCCCCAGCGGGTGGGATGGGCTGTGGGAGCAGGGACAGGGAGGAGACGTGGGCACAGAGCAGCAGCTCCTGGCAGGGGCAGCTCCAGGCAGCAGAGACATGGGCAAGGGCTGGGGGGAAACTGCCAACGTGGACTGGGGGAGGGGGGGCTCAGGCAGCTCTCCTTTGGTCCTTCACTGGAGACGTCTTCTGGGCATTGTCTGCTGGGCAACGAGCTGACTCTCCCCTCGGAACATCTCGTCTCTGGGACGCCAGACTCTCTGCTTTGCCTGTCCTGCTGGGCTTGCCAGCTGCCCCCAGAAAGGCAGAGCTCTCCTGTGGGATAATGAGTCATAAAAATGAGGATTTCTACCCCTCAATAGAACAGTCACCAGATGTGATAGTAAAAAACACTTAAAAAAAAATTTAAAAACACATAATCCCTGAAAAGGAGACTGTCTTTCCTATAAGGCGTCTGTCCTAATTTTTTTTTGCATTTTTTTTTCCTCCTTTGGACAGAGCCCCCATGCCAAGAAACAGCAGATGTCCAACAGCAGCTCCATCACCCAGTTCCTCCTCCTGGCATTTGCAGACACACGGGAGCTGCAGCTCTTGCACTTCTGGTCCTTCCTGGGCATCTACCTGGCTGCCCTCCTGGCCAACGGCCTCATCATCACGGCCATCGCCTGTGACCACCGCCTCCACACCCCCATGTACTTCTTCCTCCTCAGCCTCGCCCTCCTTGACCTGGGCTCCATCTCCACCACTGTCCCCAAAGCCATGGCCAATTCCCTCCGGGAAACCAGGGCCATCTCCTACACAGGATGTGTTGCACAGGTCTTTTTTTTCTTTTTTTGTGCTGCAGCAGAGTTTTATCTTCTCACTGTCATGTCCTATGACCGCTACGTGGCCATCTGCAAACCCCTGCACTACGGGACCCTCCTGGGCAGCAGAGCTTGTGTCCACATGGCAGCAGCTGCCTGGGGCAGTGGGTTTCTCACTGCTCTCCTGCACACGGCCAGTACATTTTCCCTACCCCTCTGCCAGGGCAATGCTGTGGACCAGTTCTTCTGTGAAATCCCCCCAATCCTCAAGCTCTCTTGCGCAGACTCCAACCTCAGGGAAGCTGGGCTTCTGGTGGTTAGTTCCTGTTTAGTCTTTGGGTGTTTTCTGTTCATTGTAGTGTCCTACATGAAGATCTTCAGGGCCGTGCTGAGGATCCCCTCTGAGCAGGGACGGCGCAAAGCCTTTTCCACATGCCTCCCTCACCTGGCCGTGGTCTCCCTGTTTGTCAGCACTGCCATGTTTGCCTACCTGAAGCCCTCTTCTACCTCCTCCCCATCCCTGGACCTGGTGGTGGCTGTGCTGTACTCGGTGGTGCCTCCAGCAGTGAACCCCCTCATCTACAGCATGAGGAACCAGGATCTCAAGGATGCCCTGTGGAAACTGGTGACTGGATGGTTTTCAGAAGCTGCAGAGTGTTCATGTTCTTCAGCATATGACTCATAATGTAACTCATTATAGGCCCAGCCTTCCTTTATTAGTTTTTGTTGTTGTCATTGTTGTTGGGTGAGGTTTTTTTCTTTTCTTTCTTTTTTTGCCTATGATAATGTTGTCCACAAAGAATTGTGGACACCCCACTTTGACTTCATTATAATCTACCTCACCGGTATGACCCAGTGACTATGTGAACGAGGATCTATACTCCTTCTTTAATCAAACAAAGAAATGTATTTGCAGTGACTTATCTGTCTGACACCCAAGCATCTAAAACCGAACTAAATGTTGTTCCTCGCAATTTCCCTACAGGGTTAGAGGGGAAAAGAAGGACATAAAAAATTCCATGGAGAAAGGGCAATAGGACAAGCATGGAGTCTCCCATAGCTATGGAATGAGGAATGTTGCCAGCCCTTAGACAAATCCCTTCCTCATCTCCCTTATGACCTGCATGGTGTGTGCATTTTGGAACGCTCTCATCGTCATCATCACCATCATGCGGGAAAGCCAGCATCTGCACACTGCCATGGGCTTCTTCTTGAGGCATTTGTCTTCCCTGGAGATGTGCTACTGCACCACCACCCTGGCCCAGCTGATGGCCAGCTTCATGACTAGGGAAAGGACTATGTCTGCTCGTCATGGCGTTAGTACTCTTTTCTGCACCTTTGCCATGTACGCCATGTTTACCTCTGGTGACCACATCCTAGGATCAGCATTGGTTTCTGTGCCACCCTCTGCTCTCTGAAAGGCTCATTGACTGGCAGGTCGGTCTCCAGAGGGTAGCTGCACCTTCGCTAGGGTGATTTCTGTCATCTGCGGTAATCATTTCAGTCGTGTCCCAGATACAGATTCACAGAATTTTCACAGAATTTTCACAGAATTTCAGAGTTGGAAGGGACCTCTAGAGATCATCTAGTCCCACTCCCCTGCTAAAGCAGGATTGCCCGGAGCACATGACTCAGGGCTGCATCCAGGCGGGTCTTGAATGTCTCCAGAGAAGGGGACTCCACAGCTTCCCTGGGCAGCCTGTTCCAGGGCTCTGTCACCCTCACCGTAAAGAAGTTTCTTCTCATATCTGATCAGAACCTCCCACGTTCCAGCTTGTGCCCATTACTCCTCGTCCTGTTACTGGGAACCACTGAAAAGAGTCTGGCTCCATCCTCCTTAAACCCACCCTTTAGATACTTGTCAACATTAATAAGGTCTCCCCTCAGCCTTCTCTTCTCCAGGCTCAAGAGTCCCAGCTCTCTCAGCCTTTCCTTATAAGGGAGATGCTCCAGTCCCCCAATCATCTTTGTTGCCCTACACTGGACTCTCTCCGGCAGTTCCCTGTCTCTCTT
Organism: Chroicocephalus ridibundus; assembly: GCF_963924245.1. NCBI lineage: Eukaryota > Metazoa > Chordata > Aves > Charadriiformes > Laridae > Chroicocephalus > Chroicocephalus ridibundus. The sequence goes on from NW_026961297.1 coordinate 313,245, forward strand.
GAACTGGGGAGCCCAGAACTGGACACAGTGTTCCAGTAGTGGCCTCACCAGTGCAGAGTAGAGGGGGGGAATGACCTCCCTTGACCTGCTGGCCACACTCTTCCGTATGCAGCCCACAATTCCGTTGGCCTTCTTGGTGACAATGGCACATTGCTAGCTCACGGATGATTTACTGTCTACCAAGACCCCCAGATCCTTTTCTTCAGAGCCGCTTTCCAGCAGGTCCACCTCTAACCTATACTGGTGCCTGACATTCTTCCTCCCCAGGTGCAGGACCCTACACTTGACCTTGTTGAACCTCATTAGGTTCTTCTCTGCCCGGCTATTCAGCCTGTCCAGGTCACGCTGGATGGCAGCGTGGCCCTCTGGGGTGTCAGCCACCCCACCCAGTCTGGTATCATCAGCGAACTTGCTGAGCATACACTCTGTCCCCTTGTCCAGGTCATTGATGAATACATTAAACAACACTGGTCCAAGTATTGACCCCTGGGGGACACCACTGGTTACAGGCCTCCAACAGGCTCCATTAATCACAACCCTCTGGGTCCTGTCACACAGCCAGCTCTCGATCCACCTCACTGTCCCCTTGTCTAGTCCACACTTCCTCAGTTTCCTAAGGAGGATGTTATGGGAGACAGTGTCGAAAGCCTTGCTGAAGTCAAGGTAGATGACATCTGCTGCTCTGCCCTCGTCCAGCCAAGCATCTATAACATCATAGAAGGCTATGAAATTGGTCAAGCATGATTTACCCTTGGTAAATCTACGTTGACCACTTCCAATAACTTCCTGCTCCTGAACGTGCTTGGATATGACATCCAGAACGAGTCTCTCCATTACCTTCCCAGGGATGGAGGCGAGAATGATCGGTCTGTAGTTCCCTGGGTCCTCCTTCCTGCCCTTTTTGAAGTCTGGAGTGATATTGGCCTTCCTCCAGTCCTCAGGCACCTCTCCTGTTCCCCATGACCTTTCAAAGATGATGGAGAGTGGCCAAGCAATAACATCTGCCAGCTCTCTCAGCACTCGCGGGTGCATCTCGTCAGGGCCCATGGACTTATGGATGTCCAGTTTGGCCAAGTGGTCTCTAACCCGATCTTCCTCTACTGGGGAAAACTCTTCCTCTCTCCAGACCTTCCCCCTTGCCTCCAGGGCCTAGTATTCATGAGGGACAGCTTTAGCAGTGAAGACTGGAGCAAAGAAGGCATTCAGTAGCTCTGCCTTCTCTGTGTCTTCCACCACTAGGGCGCCCATCTCATTTGTTACTGGGCCTAGGTTTTCCTTAGTCTTCCTTTTTCTATTGATATACTGAAAGAACCTCTTGTCATCTTTAACCATGGTGGCCAAGATGAGTTCTGCTTGAGCTTTGGCCCTTCTAATTTTCGCCCTGCAGAGCTTCACTACATCTTGTTATTTTTCATAAGTAGCCAACCCCCTTTTCCAAGGATCATAAACTTTCTTTTTTTATCTTGCGGTCCAGCCAAAGCTCTCCATTTAGCCAGGCTGGTCTTCTTCCCTGTCTGCTCATTTTTTGGGACTTGGGGATGGCCTTCTCCCGAGCTATTGAGATTTCCTCCTTGAAGTAAGACCAGCCTTCCTGGACACCTTTGCCCTTCAGGACTGTCCCCCAAGGGACACACTCGACCATGCTCCTAAGCAGGCCAAAGATTGCCCTTTGGAAATCCAAGGTGGCAGTTCTGCTGGCTCCCCGCCTTGCTTCATCAAGAATCGAAAATTCTATCATTTCATGATCACTCTGCCCAAGTCGACCGCCAATCTTTACATCCCCTACAAGACCTTCTCTGTTAACAAGCAGCAGGTCCAATAGGTCAGTTTCCCTAGTTGGCTTCCTCACCAGCTGTGTTAGGAAGTTGTCTTCCACACACTCCAGGAACCTCCGGGACTGTTCCCTCTCTGCTGTGTTTTATTTCCAGCAGACATCTGGGAAGTTGAAGTCCCCCACAAGAATAAGGGCGAGTGATCATGAGACCTCTGCCAGCTGCTTATAGAATATTTCATTGGCCTCTACATCATGGTTGGGGGGATCTATAATAAACTCCCACCACGGTGTCCGGCTTATTGGCCTTCCCCTTGATTCTTATCCATAAACACTCAACAGTGTCATCACACATATCGTTAAGTTCTTAGTTCCTTCGAACAATTCCCCTTGATCCTCCCCTTAGCAACTACTCAGCGACTATCTACAATCATCCTTAGCAACAGAGCCAGTATGTAAAGCTTGATTACCTACGGAGCCATGGTTAACTTTAAATTCGATGATGGATATCAGGGCTCGTGTACAGATCAGGGATAATCCAAAGCTGCAGAATGGGAACCACTCGCTCGAGTGGAAATAATTGGTGTCTCCTTGCCTGTGGGAGGGAAGGGAGATCAAGAGTCCACCCAAACGAACTTCTCGCCGTTAGAGATGGGTCTCTGGAGCTCACAGTCAAAAGATGTTCATTGAGGGTAGTCGTGGCAGCTCGCCTCACCGACCAATGTGCTGCGGCTGGTTTGGGCACTAAATATTTCCCAAGTTTGGGGTTTATGAAGTGCTTTTTGGTTATTAGTTGATGTCATGCTTGCACGTAGGTCTGGCCCTGTCCTTAGGGGCCTCGTGCATCGGACCCAGGGGACCGTCAGCCCTCAGGATGGGGAATTTCTCATGCACAGAGAAATTCTCTAACTCCGGGGGATTTTGTGGAGCCTGGAAATCCCAAGGGAATAGTTAGTGGTGTGCGAGGATGAGGATGGCAAGACAGGCTAAAGGACGGTCTCAGTGGAATGATTTTTAGCTTAAGCAGTTTTTTTCTATCTTTCAGGCAGAACGGCCAGGGATTTGGGTTTAGTCTGATGAAGGATAACACTAAAATCCGCATTCAGCCATGAGTTGTGGCCCAGCAGTCAGAATAAGAGCAAACACTCAGCAAATGGGGGATGAGGGAACCGCAGCTGGGGAGTTGGTGGGAGGGTGGTGCAGCGCCTGGGCTGTGCGGGCCCTCGCAGTTGACATTGACTTTCTCCCCATCACTTGGCCAGTTCTGCTGAAGTCAACAGCACGGTTGTTATGGCCAGAGGATGCCCCCGTGTTGGGCAGAAACGCAGCAAAATGCCCAGTGAAGCACTGGCTGTGCTTACGTCATAAAGAGCATTGCCGGCCGCCCGCGTCCTACACAACATTCTGATGCTCTTCTTGCTCGGTGGCCGCAGCTCTTGCAGCTCACTGCTGCTCTGGGAGTGAACCTCACCAGTTCGGTCGGGTTTTGAGAGAAGGAGGACAGAATTTCTTGCCTGATGGGGTGCAAAAGGACTCTTGGGGCAGCATGGTGATGCCGGTGGTGCTGGGAAGGGACCGTGGAAGTTGTTAGAGGAGTGCTAGTCGTGCTTTGCTGGGAAAGATGTAACATATTTAGTGCAGCTCCTCACATCTCCCCTCTTCCTAAGTGTCTGCTGATCGTGCTGTATCTGTTCCCAACTTGCCTTCCTCCCCTCCTCTTCCTTATGATTTCAGGTGCCTCAACATGGGCAGCCATTTTCAGGCAGAGCTCCCAAAACACCAGGACAGATCCCATTTGGCCGAGGAGGAAGAGGGAGCATCTCTGGGGTGCTCTGGAGCATCTCTTTTTTTCCCCAGTTATCCCTGGGATACTAGGGGTCAAAATTTCCCCTTTTTCACACCAGCTTTTTGGGATTTTGGATTCTCTCCCTTCTCTTCTTGACTGCCTTCACCCCTGGTAGCGTTAGAGGGAAGGAGATGGCTCAGTTCTGGCAGGACAGTGACCAAATAATAACCGGTGCTGCTCTTGGCAGCACCCTCCATGAGAAATGGGCATTTGTAGGTGTCACACTTCATCTGCTCAAAGCCCCATCCAACCTGGTCTTGAACACCTCCAGGGATGGAGCCTCCAAAACTTCTCTGCGCAACCTGTTCTTTTCTGGGCTGCTCTCGATCCATTCTCTGCCAAGCCTCTGTTTGTGCTTGGGACGATGTCCTCTGGCAACTTGAAGCTGCAAACATTTTGGTGGTGTTATCCTCCTTGCTTGGCTTTCTCTTGTTTTAATATACTGATCTCTGGGGGATATTTTGTTCTGCATTTGTTTGCAAAGGCAATTGATGATAAAATTGGGGTGGGACGCTTTTAGAGGGACACGGGCGCGTGGTGCCAGTGTGGGTGCCCTGGGACCCTCTGCCCAGGCTGCAGCTGCAGCTTCCGAGGGGCTCTGCTCTCCAGCAGGTCCTCTGTGACAGTGGCCAGTCCCAGGCATGTGCTTCAGAGACACTGCGTCCTCTGGAGGTACCGCTGGGCACTGATGGTCAGACAGCGGAGCTCTGCCTAAAGAACAGACATTTTGGCTCGTGTATGAGCACAATCTCATCAACTAACACAAAATAACTTAAATAATTTAAATATCATGTCTGTGTTTTCCGATGAGATCAATACGAGGAGTTTTCAGGGTGTGCATTAATAGGAAGAGGAGAGCTATTGACCTTCCACTCCGTTTGCATCGTCAGTACTCTCTCGATCAGGCTGTGCATTTGATCTCCCTCATCTTTCACGTATTTCCACACCTCTTTAATAAATAGACCATGTCTGGAGTCACCTTTCCAGCAGCACATCTGAACAGAAGCACATGCGATTGCTCTCTAGATTTCCCCTGCCCTTCCTCTTTGATCACTTGGACACATCTCAACAATCCAGAAGATGCTTTGAGCTTCAGGGAGTCAAAAGCTTGTCTATATTCCAGGAATCTGTCTAATTCTGTCTGTAGCCCACTCTTTAATTGTGGTTACTTTTTAATTTACTTTCTGTGTAAAAGATTTCTTGCATGGTTCTGCCTTGTGGAAGGTGAACCTCATTGGTGGCAGATTGTACTTGGCACACGGTTGAGGAGTGGTTTATTTTAATCACAGAATCACAGACTCACAGAATGGTTGGGGTTGGAAGGGACCTTAAAGATCATCCTGTTCCAATTCACATTCACCCTTGGCTCTAATTAAGATCTGACCCACACTTCGACTCCAGATGAACTGTTCTGTCAAAAAACCCAGCATTTTTCCTTTCACACTTGGGTTCTGAGAGGGACTTCCAGACACCTCGGCCACCTTTTTCCTCTACAGCACCGCTTGCTTCCAGGGACTGCTTCCCTGACTGAAGGAAGCTGTGGGTTCTCACTGGTGCCCCCCCAATGGCGGCAGCAGCTGAAGAAGTACATCCTGATCAACCTGTGCAGGTACAGTCTGGAGAGCCAGGCCGGACAAGGACTTAGAGCCTGTTTTGTCCAGTTGCCCCACACTGTTCCTTGACTCTGGCAGCATTGAGGCCTATGGTCAGCAGGACCCTGTGAGTCGTGCTGCCAGCAGGCAGGAGGGAGCCAGTCAGCCTTCTCCAGCCCATCTGTCTCTCTAGGAGGAGACCCAGGCCTGCCTTAGGCACTAATTCTATCCAGCGCCTGGGCCGTGATCCTCATGGTCTCCCCATGGCAGGTACCCAGGCATGGGAGTGCAGGGTGTTTGCAGCCCTGCTCCAGTTGCTGAACACAGACCCCGTAGCCTACTGTTGTGCTGTGGGCTGGGCTGGCCACCGACCACCTACTCACCCGTGGTTCCAGCTTGAAGCTCACTGCATTCCCATGGCAGAATGCACCCGCACAAAAGGCAGTTGGAAAGAGGCTCTAAGGAGAACCGGGCACAGGCTCGTGCAGGGCTCCATCAGAGCAGCCTGCTGACTAGAAACCTGTTTACACGTACACAGTGCCTTTTTCCCCTTTGCTCTCTTTTCCTGTTTTGTTGCCAAACAACTTTGTTGCTGATTCTGTTTTCCTTTAGACTCAAGAGGAGTTTTCCATGACTACAAACACCAGGAACTTAACTGAGTGCCTTAATTTCAGTATTACGAGTAATATACCCATTACGGTGCTGTAGGCATCCTAGTCAAGAGAAGGCTTAAAGGGAAGTTGGAAGGAGACCATTGCAATGGCTCTGTGGGTCTGTCGAAGAGATGCTTCCAAAATGATCATAGAACCGTAGAATCCTTTAGGTGGGAAAAGGCCCTTAAGATCATCAAGTCCAACTCTTAACCTAACGCTGCCAAGTCCACCAGTTAATTTTGAAGGTGACTCATTTTGGCTAATCTTGGAGGTGGTTAATTTTGAAGGGGGTTGACTGAGCTCAATCCCTTGGTTTCAAGTCAATCCACTGTCTCAGACCAGCCTCTCCTCTCGTCGATGTGCATGATGAGATGGGAGAGTCCCTGGACCAGCCAGGGCATTAATGACCTAAGTGCTCTGGTTGCACACCGGCACAGGCTTGATGCCCAGCTACACCACCGTTAGAAATGGAACAGAATTCACACAGCTTTTGCCAGAAATATCAGTTCCCAGCTGGCAGTCCAGAATGCCCATGCAAACTAGCAAGGCTGGAGAGGCATTTCTTCTGTCTGAAGAGAAGTGGGTTGGATCAATATTTTTCATGTCATTGGGTAAAAACACAGAGGAAAGCAGAATCCCTACAGAGCAAAATTCTGGTCTCCCATTTCAAGAAGGAGGAAGAAGCCTAAGAAAAGGGAAGGAAGGCTGACAAATGTAACAAGATGAATTTCACCAAGCATGATATTGGTTACTCTTGTCACACCCTCTCTGACCAGGTACCGAAATCATAGAATCATAGAATCATAGGGTTGGAAGGGACCTCTGTAGATCATCTAGTCCAACCCCCTGCCAGAGCAGGTTCACCTAAAGCAGGTTGCACAGGAACACATCCAGGCAGATGGAGACTCCACCACCTCTCTGGGCAGCCTGTTCCAGGGCTCTGCCACCCTCAAAGTCAAAAAGTTCCTCCTCATGTTTAGGTGGAACTTCCTGTGCTCAATTTTATGCCCATTACGTCTTGTCCCGTCGCTGGGCACCGCTGAAAAGAGCCTGGCCCCATCCTCCTGACACCCACCCTTTCAGTATTTAGAAGTGTTGATGAGATCCCCCCTCAGCTGCCCTTTTTGCAGACTGAAGAGACCCAAATCCCTCAGCCTTTCTTCATAAGAGAGGTGTTCCAGTCCTCTAATCATCTTGGTAGCGCTCTGCTGCACCCTCTCCAGCAGTTCTCTGTGCCTCTTGAACCAGGGAGCCCAGAACTGGACACAGTACTCCAGCTGTGGCCTCACCAGGGCAGAGTAGAGGGGGAGGATGACCTCCCTCCACCTGCTTGCCACACTCCTCTTGATACATCCCAGGATGCCATGGGCCTTTTTGACCACAAGGGCACATTGCTGGCTCATGGTCACCCTGTTGCCCACCAGGACTCCCAGGTCTCTTTCCACAGAGCTGCTCTCCAGCAGGTCAGCCCCCAGCCTCTCCTGGTACATGGGGTTATTCCTCCCCAGGTGCAGCACCCTGCGCTTGCCCTGGTTGAATTTCATAAGGTTCCTCTTTGCCCAGGTCTCCAGCCTGTCCAGGTCTCTCTGGATGGCGGCACAGCCTTCTAGTGTGTCAGCCACTCCCCCCAGCTTTGTGTCATCGGCGAACTTGCTGAGAGTGCACTCTATCCCCTCATCCAGGTCATTGATGAATATATTGAAGAGGACTGGAATGGATCCTCACAACTGTACTATATATTTCCTAAAGACCTCCTCAGTCATTCAAGTGTTGATAATCCTCCTTTTCAAGCTGCTGCTGGTGGTTGATCTGCTCACTGTCGCGAGGAATGCAGTCATCATTGCCATCGTTTGGCTCCACCACTAATAACATGCCCCCATGTATCCCATCCTCAGCACCTTGTCCTTCTTGGATACTTGGTTCACTTTGGTCATTGCCCCTCACATATTTGGCAGTCCCATGTTGGAGATTAACGTGCCTCTGTGGCTGCTTACAAGTCCTAGAACTTCTTCTCTGACTTCCTGGGCACAGATGAGTGTAACCTTTGCAATAGGTCTGAGTGAAGTTGGAATTTCCCAGGAATGCGGTGAAATAGCTAACAGCCTCTTTAATCTCTTCTGTTCTGGAGAAAGAATCCTTTGTGGGGTTTGAAAAAGGTAGAAAGAAGACAACAAATTCTCTGAGGCCTCTAACTGAAATGTGAAACACAAAAACCAGGGTGTGAGCCATACTCTCTGTGTTATACAGGAAGACTGCAGGAAAGGAGAAAAAGCAGAAAAGGACAGAACTTTTCATCCAGACCGTGAAATTACCACACTTGGGTTTTTTGCCATGTTCCCATCTCGGCTGGGTGAACTGAAATTTAGCACGGGACCAGAAAATGCAACGGCAGTTACTGAGTTCATCCTAGAGGGTTTTTCAGGGCTTGATCAAAGACTACAGCTATTTCTCTCGCTGGTCCTTCTGATCATATACCTGACAACAGTGACGGGGAACGCAACCATCATGTTCCTTGTATGTCTGGATCACCACCTGCAAACCCCCATGTACTTTTCCATCAGCAATCTGTCCTTCCTGTAAATCTGGTTTACATCCTCCACAAGCACCAAATTGCTTGTGATCCTTGGTTCTGGTAGGAGAACAATCTCACTGCGCAGCTGCTTTGCCCAATCCTATTTCTGTTTTGCCCTGGGCAGTACAGAGTTTGTTCTACTTGTTGTCATGTCCTTTGACCGCTACGTTGCCATCTGCCTGCCTTTGCGTTATGCTGCCATCATGAAGCCTCAGCTCTGCATCCACCTGGTCGTTGCTGCTTGGGTCATGGGCACCACACTCTTGAGTTACCGCCTGGTCCTCCTCTACAAGCTGACTTTCTGGGGCTCCAACAAGATCCACCTTTTCTTTTTTGCGACAGCTCCCCCTTGTTCAAATTGTCCTGCTCTGACACCAGCTTGCTTTGGAAAATGGACTCTATTTTATCATCATTTGTCATGCTGGGTTCCTTCTGTTTAACTCTGGCATTTTACACAGGCATCCTTTTCTGTATTCTACACCTTCCAGCAGCCTCTGGGAGGAAAAAAGCTTTCGCTACATGTTCTTCCCATCTCACCACCTTGGCCATTGGCTAGGGGAGCTGCATTGCTCTCTATGTGCATCCTTCAGAACACGTTTCCTTGGAGGCAAACAGAAGGGTAGCTTTGCTAAACACTGTCCTCTACCCATTCTTAAATCCGTTCATCTACAGTCTTAGAAACAAGACCGTGATACTGGCCCTGAATGAAGCCATTGCCCATGCAACAGTAAAGCTTTTCGCCTTATCACAATGCATTTCTGGACAGCAATTCCCATGATCTGCTATCAGATGTTAAATCATACCATTGCATATGTATGTCATCTCCAAATACAGATGCCTCATGAGATGTATGTTCTGGTTGGATTGTGTTAGGTTAGCTCACCTGCACGCACAAAGAAGGCACTAACAATGGCAGGAGGAGGAACTCAGTTAATACCCTGCCCCAGCTGCTCCCAGACCCATCACGGGAGAACCACCTGGAACCCGTCTCCAGAAATCAAGAAGAGCACAAAGGCACAGTGGCAGATGGGAACCCAAATTACAGGCTCCCAAGGAATGAACACCTTGTGCCACTTATTATGGGAAGTTTAGGGGAGGACACGACCAGTGCAGTCTGTCCTGTCCTCTCATTAAACTTAATTTCTACCTCTTTTCCATGTGAGTGAATCTTCTGTGTGAATGTGTGAGCACAGTGGTGTGAGTGCAGCAGCTGGAGCAGGACCAGGAGGTCAGACAGCCCCTATGCCATTAGTGCCAGAACCTGAGAGACTGGAGTGACTGGACTTAAGAGTTCATGTGCGTGTGTGTGATTGTGTGTGTACCAGCATCTGGAATGGAGCTGTGGCCTCAGGGACTCATATGTCCAGGTGGCTCCAACTGGGTAGGCTGAGTGCCCGAGCCCAGCTTCTGGAGGGATCTACCCTGTACAGGTGTATATATAGAATGGAATGGAATGGAGTAGAATAGAATAGAATGAAATAGAATAGAATCGTTCAGTTGGAAGGGACCTACAATCATCATTTAGTCCAAATACCTGAGCACTTCAGGGCTGACCAGAAGACAAATCATGTTATTAAGGCATTGTCCAAATGCCTCTTAAACACCAATGGGCCTCTTAAACACAAGGCATCGACCACGTCTCTAGGAAGCCTGTTCCAGTGTTTGACCACCCTTTTGGGAAAGAATTGCTTCCTTCTGTCCAGTCTAAACCTCTCCTGGCAAAGCGTCCCATGTGTCCTATCACTGGGTATGAGGAAGAAGAGCTCAGCACCTCCCTCTCTACTTCCCCTCCTCAGGACACTGCAGAGAGCAATGAGGTCACCCCTCAGCCTTCTTTTTCTAAACTGAACAAACCCAGAGTGCTCAGCCGCTCCTCACAGGACATGCCTTCCAGCCCTTTCCCCAGCTTTGTCCTCTGGGCACATTTGGGTACCTTCACATCCTTCTTACATTGTGGGGCCCAGAACTGCACACAGAGCTCAAGGTTGAGGTCGCACCAGCGCTCAATACAGTGGGATAACCACCAGCTGCTTATGCTGTGTGTGACGCACCCCAGGATGCAGTTTGCCCTCGTGGCTGCTGGGGCACACTGCTGACTCCCATCCAGCCTGCTGTCGACCAGCGCCCCCAGATCCCTTTCTGCAGGGCTGCTTTCTAGCCACTCCTCTCCCAGTCTATATTGTGTCCAGCATTATTTCATCTCAGGTGCAGAATGCGGCATTTGTTCTTCTTAAGCATGGTGGGAGTTACCTCCTTTGGGTCATGGATACAGGTGTTAAACTGAACAGGGCCCAGGAGAGCTTCGTGTGCTGCCCCACAGTATGTCCCAGTGGCCTCCAGGTAGGGTATGACCCCTTCACCATTGCTCTCCCGGCCTCGTCATCCAACTGGTGTTTGACCATCCCTTTGTCTGCCCTTCCAGACTGTACTGTCCTAACTTGAGTACAAGAGAGATCATGTCAAAAATCTTGCTGAAGTTGAAGTGAACGGCATCCACTCTTCTCCCCTCATGCACAAATGATGTTACTCCATGATGAAGGCAGTCAGACTGGTGAACCATGATTTACCCTTTGAAAGTCCAGGCTGGCTCCTTTTGGACGTGGTCTTCTCTTTTAGGCACCCAGGAATATCGCCCAAGAGATACTGATGGTTTACTCCTCACCAAACTGAGCTTGTACAGCCTGTAGTTCCCGGGGTTGCACTTTTGGTTTCTTTCAGAGTTGGGTGCAACATTGGCTTGTCCTCTCTCACAAGAGACCTCCACCAAGCCCATGACATTTCAAGAAGGATATTCCACAGAAATCTCAATCTTCCCCTGGAACTTCATTACCACTACTCTGCCTGTTATACAGTGTACTTAATTTCTCTAATCTTTCTTATGTTTTCACCTGTCCTGATACAATGACCATGTCTAAAGTCATCTTTTCCGTGCAGACTGTCTAGACAAGGGCCTTTTCTACTATACTCCCGTTTTCTCCTTCTCTTACTCTTTGTCCATTCAGGTTCCTGTCACCCATCCAGCTGCTGCTTTGAGCTTCACGTAGTGAAAAGTTTGCCTGTCCTTCAGTCTAATTAGCTCCTGTAGCCAACTCTTTATACCTCTCTGTTCGTACCTATTTCTCATAAGATTATCCCTCGTAGAAAAGCAACCTCATTAGAGGCAGATTGTACTTAGCATATGGCTGCAGAGGGTGTTTTAGTGTTTATCAAATATGATTATTCTTTACTTTGCTTTGCTTGCAAAGAGGATAAACCCTTCTGTGCCCGGGCGCAGCCAGGTCTCTAAGGGGATCAGGTGGGAGCTGGTGCAATGGAGCTGTAACATCCAGCTGCAGAGACCAGTGGAGAAGTCTGATGGAAGGACACTGATGTAAATCCCAACTGGGCAATGACAGAGATGGTGGGGTTGTGGGGGTGAGGAGCAAGGATGTCCACACAGTGTCACCTCAAGGGACTGCTTTTCCTAGCCATCCAGACCTCTGGATCAATATCAATTGCAGAATACTTCTATCATCTCTTCTCTAAACTGAAAAATAAATTTAAAATAATAATAATAATAATAATAATAATAATAATAATAATAATAATAAATTAGGTTCTCTTTGAAATCTTCCTTCTTAACTACAGTATGAAAGAGCTCCAATTAGCTGAGGAAGTCTTGAAGACTTGAAGGAAATTGAAGGAAGAGAAATAGGTCTTTAGGGCTTTCTGTACTTTAATGAGCCCCATGGCGTATTTAGCTCTGAGTCCACGAACCTCAGATACTGAGAGAAGATTGAAAAAACTGCTCAAGAAATCAGAATGAAAACTCAAGTACCTGGAAGCATTAATGGGCCCCACTGAGGGCCACTGCTGACAAAGTCTCCCCATGGACTCGTTAGAGGAGATAGCTGGAGGCTGGGATTGCAGGAAGGCAAAGGCACTGTGCAGGTGGCTGTAATGTGGAGAAAACTGTTGCTTTGTTTGATGAAGCAGAAAGGCCAAACCTGACCCTCAGGCCCTGGGAAGGCAGATCCTGCCCCTCAGGTGTGGCTCAGGGCTCTTCCTGGGGGTAGTGGGGTGTGAGGGTGAGCAAGGCCAAGGGTAGGGGGGCTGTGCAACACCTCCCAGCTTCCCCATGCAATGGTGAAGCAGAAACCAAGTCCAGAGCCTCAAAATAAAGTTTCTTCTGGTAGGCCTTGGTGGCAGAGGCAAGTGCCATAGCCAAGGGGACAAAGACCTTGGTGCTGTTGGGCTTTTTAGCCTGGCCAGAGCCCTGGGCCATCTCTACTGCAGAGTGACCATCACTGTCCCATGCCTGCACCTCTTTCCTTGCAGGCTGCAGGCACCCATGATGCTTTCCTGATGTCTCTCCACTCTCACCAGCTGTTCCTTGAAACACAAAGCCATGGGCTAATACAGACTCACTCCAGGTGACCTCTTGCACCACAGTGCAACCATTTGAGTGAGATTTCTTTTACCTCACATGCAGTCGGAACCTTCCAAGCTGCACTTTGCTGAGGTTTCCATCTCTTCTCAGTACCAGGAAAAGCTCCACCATCTCTGAAGCCACCCTTCAAGCAGGTGCAGGCTACTGCTAGAGAGCCCTGGGCCTTCACTTCAAAAGGTACAGAAGCCCAGCTGAATGGGAGCACCTGGCTACACTGGTTCCAGAACACAAAAGGTGAGATGCAGGGAGCTGTTGTTCGACTCAGCTCCATCTCGCCTTGGCAGAGGCTTATTGATCCCTATCTATGCAGAGACAACTTGGAGGGAGCTGTGGAGATGGCTCAGCCTGGGTGGTCTCAACACTGCATTACAGTAAGAACTGAAACCAAATGGTGCCTTTAACAAACAAAATGCCCTGAGTCAAGTCCCACCACTATTCAGTGAGTTTGAGACCAGACATCACAAAATAAACATTGCTATCTGAGGGGCCATCAAACCACCAGAGATAATCATCCCAGATAGTGTAATCCATTCAAGCACAGTCCCGGAAAAAGGATATTTAAGTCCAAAGTTTTGGGGAGAAAAGTGTGGGGGGATCTTCCAAAGATACAGCTGGCCTGTAGGAGATTCTGCCCCGCCTTGTCCAGGACGCTGTGCAAGGTAACATCCCGGGATTGAGTGGCCTTACCTGAGAGAGGGGGTAAGTGATTTATAATGTACGTATGATGTCTAGCATCTAAGATCGTGATTTGTGCATTCATTAAGGTATTCATATCTAGTGCGCTGGTGGTTTGTGTTGTTACTTTTTGGGATCACTTGTTAGGTGGTAATAGCGTATTCTGTGAATTGTTTTGTTCTTTTCCCCTTAAATTGCAATAGTGCAGTCTTTCATTGTACCCATAAGAACTTGCAGTAGGGGCGTATCGGACCTGCGAGTGAACTCCAAATAAATTGTTAATTTGAACCTCTCGGTGAAGTCTTCTCTCCGTCACACCAGCTCCCTCAGCTTCCCCACGCAGGCCCCAAACCCCATCCTGGCCAACGTCCTTTGGAGCTTCTCCAGTTCCTCCTCCTTCCTTCAGAACAGAGAGCCCTGCACACAGACACACGACACACGAGACACAGACACGAGTCCAGATGTGGCCACACCAGTGCTGCGTCAAGGGGGATTATAAGTGCCTTGTCTGGGTGGCCATGTGCCCCCTAATGCAGCCCTGTGTGCAGCTAGTCCAGTTCACGGTCCGCATGTACCACTGGCTAAAGTTGCATCCCTCGTAATGCCCAGGCCCTTCTCCTCGGGGTCAGTCCTTGGCCAGTCAGGTCACGGCATGCCCTCATCTCTGGGGTGATCCTGCCCCCAGTCAAGGCCTGGCCACTTCTCCTTGTAAAACTATGGGAGTTTTCCATTTGCTGAATCGCAGAGTTTTTCAGGGTCCCCCAGGAATGAAGCTCCATTGGGCCAGTCGTTAATGTGTGCGTGCAGATGGCTCTCCCTGACATGTGCTGCCTCTGACAAGATAGCAGCATGAGGAATCACAGGACACTATAGATAATAAAAGGAGGCACTTGATCAATGCCATTGTTCACCAAGGTACACATTCCCATGGTGAGAAGCTCGGAAACACCAAATGAAAGTACAAAGGAGGGCAAACTAGGACCATGGAGAAAAGAGGAAATAGAGGTGGGCTATTTGCATGGAAGGGTACAAGGATGGTCAAGGGGAAGAACTTGTGATTGGGAAAAGAGTGAAAAGGAAATGGTGGAGCAATGGGAAAGATCAGGGATGTTTGGTGGTACATGCCAAGCAGCGCTGCATCTGAGCAACTCTGCCCAGAGTGGGACAAGAAAGTTCCAGATCATCTGACCAGACTTTGTGATTGACTTCAATGGTCACCAGCAACCTGACTGATTTCCCTCCCCTCATGAAGAAAAGATCCATGGTGGAGTGAGATGTGGAATCATTCATGCTGGAAGGAAGCTGAGGAGATCTCTAGACCACCCTCCTGCTCACAGCAGGCTCAGCTATGGGGTCAGACCAGGTTGCTCAGGGCTTCCTTCATTTTGGGCTTGAAAAGCTCCAAGGATGGAGATGACACAAGCTCTCTGGGAAATCCTCTCCAGTGTTTGCCTGTCTTGGCAGGGAGAAAGTTTTACTCATTTGTTTCGGCTGATGCCATTGGCCCTCATCCTTCCATCAGGCACAATAGTGAAGAGCCTGGATGCATTTTCATGGTGACAGCCAAGAAGATGTGGGAAGGCTGTTATTAGGTCTCCCCAAAGCCTTCTCTTCTCCAGGCTTTGCACCTTTGCAGCAAAGCTGGCCAAAGGAAGATTCCATACTGTAGCCATCATGGTCAGCGTATAAACGGGGGTTGGCTGGGGGGCAGTGATCCATGATCGCTGCTTTGGACAGGCTGGGCAATCATTCATTGGGTGATGAGAGCAATTTGTGTGGCATCAATTATTTTGTATATTCTTTTGTCCGTTATTATTATTTTCCTCTTATGTTATTTGTCTATTAATCTGTCTTTACCTCAAGCCACAAGATTTGTTTTATCCTTTTTCTCCCGCACTTCCTTATGCTACTTGTTGTTGCAGGGGGATGTAAAGTGAGTAAATGGCTGTGTTTTCCTAGTTGTTGGCCAGGGTTGAACCACGAAAACGTGGGAGATCCTGTTTTATTGAAGAGCAGTTATCTGACAGGCCGCATCTGACACAGTGTTGTGCAAGAGTCAGACACAGCCTAAGAGAAGTAGACACAGAAATATATCAATAAGTAGGACTATCACAAGAGTAAAAAGCATACTCTGGCCTAAGATAAACGCTGTGAAATGTGCAGAGAAAGAGAGGCATGTTATTGTCAGGGAAAGAGCGTCCCATGGGCCAGTTTCCACAGGGCATCCTTGAGCTCCTGGTTCCTCATGCTGTAGATGAGGGGGTTCACTGCTGGAGGCACCACCGAGTACAGCACTGAAACCACAAGGTCCATTATGGGGGAGGAGATGGAGGGGGGCTTCAGGTAGGCAAACATGGCAGTGCTGACAAACAGGGAGACCACGGCCACGTGAGGGAGGCACGTGGAAAAGGCTTTGTGCCGTCCCTGCTCTGAGGGGATCCTCAGCACGGCCCTGAAGATCTTCATGTAGGACACTACAATGAACAGAAAACACCCAAAGACTAAACAGGAACTAACCACCAGAAGCCCAGCTTCCCTGAGGTTGGAGTCTGCGCAAGAGAGCTTGAGGATTGGGGGGATTTCACAGAAGAACTGGTCCACAGCATTGCCCTGGCACAGGGGTAGGGAAAATGTATTGGCCGTGTGCAGGAGAGCATTGAGAAACCCACTGCCCCAGGCAGCTGCTGCCATGTGGACACAAGCTCTGCTGCCCAGGAGGGTCCCGTAGTGCAGGGGTTGGCAGATGGCCACGTAGCGGTCATAGGACATGACAGTGAGGAGAGAAAACTCTGCTCCGACCAAGAAGGCAAACAGAAAGACTTGGGCAATGCATACTGCATAGGAAACCGTCCTGGTGTCCCAAAGGGAATTGGCCATGGATTGGGGAACAGTGATGGAGAGGGAGCCCAGGTCAAGAACAGAGAGGTTGAGGAGGAAGAAGTACATGGGGGTGTGGAGGCGGTGGTCACAGGCGATGGTGGTGATGATGAGGCCGTTGCCCAGGATGGCAGCCAGGTAGATGCCCAGGAAGAGCCCAAAGTGCAAGAGCTGCAGCTCCCGTGTGTCTGCAAATGCCAGGAGGAGGAACTGGGTGATGGAGCTGTTGTTCGACATTTGCTGTCTCTGGGCAACCTGCTCAAGCAGGAAAACACAGTAAGTTAGGGGAGACTTCTCTAAGCAAAATCAAATCCGTTTCCCATGGACTCTGCCCCTGCTGCACACACCCCTGTTCATTTTCCAGGAGACCTTCCTCAGCTCCATGGCTGGAGCTCTGGTCCGTGCTGGCTGAATGTGGCGGGAGGAGCAGGGCCTCTGCCTGCCCGCTGCCGAGGAGTCCACGCTGCTCTGCAGCAGTGCGTTCATGGGACGGTGGAGTCAGGGACCAACCCTGGTGTTCTACTTTGATGAAAGCACTTCTAATGCAGAAGGGCCTGTCAGCATCAGCACTCTCTGTGCTAAGGAACTAAGATTCCAGAAGGCAGTTTGAGAAGTCTGAGGTTCTTTACAGCTCCCCAGATCTCACCTGGGGAGTTTTCTTGCATGTCAAAAACACTCAGCATTTCTGCCACACTCAAGGAGAACAGAGTGAGTCCTGTAAAGCAGGATGATTGCCTGTGGCTTAGAGCAGAGTTGGGGAACGTGGTTTGTCCATCCATCTTATTCCCAGCTGACAAGCCCTTGCAGCCTCATGAGAGGGAGGGTCATCACACTCATATGTTGCAACCAGACACTGCTGAGAGCAGAGGGATCTACCTCAGACCATGAAATGTCTCACCCTTTCTGAAGGTCTCGGCACCCACTTCTAGCCAAGGACACACAGGGCTCCTTTCACCAACCCAACAGCATTTCCTCAGCCACAGAGTCTCTGTGTTTCTCCGTGGGGCTTTCAGATAACACAGTGGTGCTACGGGACAGATTTCAATCCTGGAGGGCAGCTCACAGCTTGGATGGATGCCCAAAGGAGAAGCTCATTGTCCTAATTTTTGCACCTCAGTAAGAGAAAATTGACTCATTCCCCAGCCCCACAGACTGCATTGCCCACAGCCCCACAGCTTAGAGGAAAGCTGGGACACTTATTTCCATGGACAAACTACAGGAATGGATGAACAAGATCAGTGTGGGACTCTGCAGCTGAAATTCCCCTCCCCGGGGAGGCTGACAGCGATAAAATATAAGTTTAAACAGATGTGTGGATAAAGCAGGAAAAATACTGTGAGGGCCTGGCTGAGAGAGGCCAGGGCAGAGGCAGCCAAGCCCTCAGGACAGCGTTACCCTCACCCAGCTGTGCATGCCACCTCCCGGACAGTGAGAAGGCAGGACAGTTGCCCTCGTCCCGATTGCTGATCACCAGAAATGGGCACGTGGCAGAAGGGATGCCCTTCGCCTCTTCTGCTGCTCTGCTGGACAGAAAGGTGACTCCCACCTGAGAACCCATGGCAGTGAGGTCCAAGGGCTGGGCTGGGTTGCTCAAGGAAGACATCTGCACTGCGGGGGTGGCTGGGAGGTGCCGATATCTCCCCTACAACAGGGCTTCCTTGAGCAGTTCCCTCCTCCCCTGCCCATCTCTGCTGCCTGGAGCTCTCCCTGCCAGGAGCTGCTTCCCTGGCCCCTCGTCTCTTCCCTCCAGTGCTCCCAGAGCCCAGCCCAGCCCCTCTGTGCCCAGCTCTGCCCTGCAGCCTCTCCGTGTGTGCAGGGGCTAAAGAGCAGGTCCCACAAACCCTGAGGAGACTGGAAAGGGGATGCTGGTTCTGTCTGTATCCCCCCCAAAAAACCTGAAAAACTGGAAACTAAACACAGACCCAGAAAAGCTCCCAATCTATACAGTGATCTCTCATTTGAGTTTGCAATTGAAAAGTCGCCTTGAAAATGTGCCACTGCCCACCCAGCCAACAAGATGAGAGATCTCAAAAGAGGGACACTTCCCTTCCAGGGAACTCCATCTTGAAAAGTCCTCTCCGGGATGCCTGGAGGCGATCTTGAGCTGTGAGCAGCCCTGACACACGCAGCATACTCTCAACAGCAGGTGCCCCCCTACCCGTGGTTGCTCCTTCCACCCACAGCTTCTCCCCACAGTTGCCGTGGGAAGCTCCCCAGGCAGGCTGAGAGCTGACCCTGGCAGGAGATATGTCCCTGCCCCAGCACATAGCCCCTGGGGTGCAGGGACCCTGCTCTGAAGGACAGCCCTGGGCACCCCCGGCTGCACACCCACCTTCACAGCCCTTGGGCTGTTCATGGAAGAAGGCAGCCGTCATGCCCTGTGCCTTTGATGGTGCCACAGGAAAGCCCTGCTCGCCAGCATGTCCTCCTAAAACACAACACAGGAGTTGTGAGAGTGCTCCTGAAAGGTCCCGTGGGCTGTGGGATGTGCCAGCTTTTGGAGATCTCTGCAGGAACTACAGCCGCTTTGCTTTATGAAGATTTCTCCCCCTATTAACTCTCAGGATCCTCCCACTCCAGGCTGCCTTTAACCTAATGCTGCCTCCCTCCTCTCCTCTTGCTGCCTGCAGGCCGTGCCCTCAGCCCTGCTGCGCTTGGCAGAGGAGCTGCTCCTGGGCAGAGCTGTCTCTCTGCAGCGCTGCCCGCTTGCCGTGAGCTCCCTCCATCCCAGGAGCCCAGCCCAGCTCAGCAGAAGACCAGGCATAACTCTCTCTGCCTCCTCCCCATCCTCCCCGACTCCCACAAGGTGGCCCTGGGGCTCCAGGGCTGACAGCTCCTGAAAGGCAGCAGGGTCTCTCCTGGGGAACAGGATTCAAAGCAAACTGAAGTAATCACCAACGGTCTCTCTCTAAACACTGGCCAGACTGATTCCTGCAGCGGGAATTGCTCTACCAGGATGTGTGCATCGACGGGAGGTGCCAATGCTCCCATCTCAAAACCCCCACTCCTCTCCCATTGTCAGGCAGGGCACGTAGGCAGTAACAGGCAGGGGATCATTTCCACCTGTGCAGGACGGGGGTTGAGCCAAGCCAATGTAGGCACCTCAGCTCTCAGCAGCATTCCCCAGGCTGGAGGGGCACTCAGCTTCTCCAGTGCATCCCACAGACCCACAGGAGGTGGGGTTCCTCTTGCCTCAGCTCAGCTGCACAAAATCGGTGTGAGCTCTTTATCTGAGCTGCCATGTTAAAAATGGAGATAGAGGCCAGGGGGGACCTTTTCTGATGCAAACACAGGGTGACATTTGAGGTGGCTCAGAACAGGTGCGGGGCACTGCAAGCTCTAATGGAGCAGTTGTGAGAGACAGGGCAGCATCTGGGGGCATCGTCCTGGATGATGGTGGGGAATCCCTTCGGCCAACTGAAATGACAGAAGATGATCACGTTTAGGACAACTCAACCTGTCACGCCTCAGTATGCTTAGGGCAGCCGACGGAGGTGTTCATCTGCCCAGATGGAGCCACGTGCCACAGGGGGAGCTCAGCCTGTGTTTCTCTTCTCCTTCACTTGTATTTCCTACATCTCCCCCAAGTGGAACCAAAGTTTTCCCATGGACATCCCTACGTTGCCTAGCCTAGCCCAGGGCAGCTGCTCAACTTAGTGGTCAAATGCAGGCCCGTGGCGCTACCTCAGATGCCAAAGCTGCCCAGCACAAATGCGAGGCATATCACAGCAGGGTCTCCACTCCTGTGCCAACACTTCCAAATGCTGCTGATTCTTCTTGCCTTTATCTTTCATTCCCCTCTTTGATAACACAATCAAGGAACAGGTGAACAATTTTCACCATGTATCTGGATCAGTGTCCATAACCAAGGACGTTCTCAGCAGCACCTTGTCCTTCCTGGAGATCAGCTTGACCTCCACCACACCACAGACAGAAAAGCCCTCTCTTGTCAGGGCTGCAAAGGCAAGCCCTGTTTCTCTCTTGCCTTGGGAAGAGCACAGTTTTCTAACTTTGTGGGCCCCTACTTTCACCCTTACATTGCCGCCTGCCATCCAGACCAGCATGTCTCTGCTCTGAAGGAAAGTCTGTCGTAGTTTTAGCCAAATTGGCCAATGGCCAGTGACCGATGATCCCCCCCAGCCTCTCGTGCATGGGGAGGAGAGGGAGAGATAAAGAGAGATTTATGAGTTTAGAAGAAACTAAACTACTTTAATGAAATATTAATAATAAAATAAAAAAGAAAATAATGAAATAGATACAGTATATAGAAAACCGTATTAAGCTCCCAGGATGATGTCACCAGCAGGCACTGGGGAAGTCCCAGGCTGGACCCAGCGACGGGTGGGAACCAGGTTCCAGAGTTGGGGTCAGGAACACATGGTTCAGGATGAAGGGCAGATCAACAGACAGGGTCCTCCTCGGACGTCAGCCATTGGAGGAAGAGAGTTGACCCTTTGATCCCTCAGCTTTTATACTGAGCATGGGGCAGATGGGATCATGGAATCACGGAATTTTTCAGAGTTGGAAGGGACCTCTAGAGATCATCTAGTCCCACTCCCCTGCTAACGCAGGACTGCCCAGAGCACATGACTCAGGGCTGCATCCAGGCGGGTCTTGAAAGTCTCCAGAGAAGGGGACTCCACAGCCTCCCTGGGCAGCCTGTTCCAGGGCTCTGTCACCCTCACCGTAAAGTTTTTTTCTCATATTTGATCGGGACTTCCTATGTTCCAGCTTGTGCCCATTACCCCTTGTCCTGCTATTGGGAACCACTGAAAAGTGTCTGGCTCCATCCTCCTTAAACCCACCCTTTAGATACTTGTCAACATTAATCAGGTCTCCCCTTGGCCTTTTCTCCAGGCTAAAGTGTCCCAGCTCTCTCAGCTGGGAATACTCCTGTTGGTCAATTTTTGGTCACCTGTCCTGTCCGCTCCTACCCACAGGTGGGACCCCTCTACGCTTTTCCGCTTCTGACCCTCTAATGGGGCAAATAATGAGAATTAGCTGACCTTGGTTGTTATAGCAATAAGTATAAGCAAGAGCCTCGCTGCGTAGCGTTCCTTGGCACAAACTGTCTTATCACTCTGAACAGACCGTTTCAGACACAACATGCTGTTAATGTCAGAGAGTTAGAAGAGGCCTTGCTAAGAAATAAAATTACTGAACAGAAAGTTGGTTCTGTTTTACCTCAAACCAGGAGAAAGTCTTTGCTTGCCCAGGATCTATGGCACAAGATCTGTGACAATTTAGAGCTTGGCGCTGGTGCCACAGCTGAGGTGCTGCAGCCCAAAGGTGTGACAAAGCCCAGAGCCTGGGGCTCAGACAGGAGGAGCTGGAGCTCTGTGTGCTCTCACAGAGCTGTGACATTGACTTAATAACTGCTGAGGTGTGTGGGACAAGTCAGAAAGCTTGAGGTGCTGCAATGGATGGATAGAGAGTCTGCAGAAGAGACAGCTGGGGAGAGCTCGCTCAGCTCTTGAGTGAGCTCTCACGGCAAGCGCAGGGCAGCCAAGGGATAAGGGCCAGCCAGCAGGGGTTTAGGAAAGGGAGGTCCTGCTTAACCAACCTGATCTCTCCCTATGACCATGTGACCCGCCTTCTGGACGCGGGGAAGGCTGTGGACGTTGTCAATCTGGGCTTTGGTAAGGCCTTTGACACCGTCCCCCACAGCATTCTCCTGGAGAAGCTGCCGAATCCTGGCATAGACAAGTGTACTCTTTGCTGGGTTAAAAACTGTCTGGATGGCCGTGCCCAGAGAGTTGTGATTAATGGGGTGAAATCCTCTTGGCGGCCGGTCACCAGTGGTGTCCCTCAGGGCTCAGTTTTGGGGCCAGTTTTGTTTAATATCTTTATCGATGATCTGGATGAGAGGATTGAGTGCACCCTCAGTAAGTTTGCAGATGACACCAAACTGGGTGGGGGTGTTGATCTGCTTGAGGGTAGCAAGGCTCTCCAGAGGGCCCTGGACAGGCTGGATCGATGGGCCAAGGCCAACTGTATGAGGTTTAATAAGGCCAAGTGCCGGGTCCTGCATTTCGGTCACAACAACCCCAAGCAACGCTACAGGCTTGGAGCAGAGTGGCTGGAAAGCTGCCCGGCAGAAAAGGACCTGGGGGTGCTGGTGGACGGCCAGCTTAACATGAGCCAGCAGTGTGCCCATGGCCAAGGAGGCCACCAGCATTCTGGCTTGTATCAGGAACAGCGTGGCCAGCAGGAGTAGGGAAGTGATGGTGCCTCTGTACTCGGCACTGGTGAGGCCTCACCTCGAGCACTGTGTTCAGTTCTGGGCCCCGCTGTACAAGAGGGACATTGAGGTGCTGGAGCGTGTCCAGAGGAGAGCTACCAGGCTGGTGAGGGGTCTGGAGACCAGGGCATATGAGGAGAGGCCGAGGGAGCTGGGCATGTTTAGCTTGGAGAAGAGGAGGCTGAGGGGAGACCTCATTGTCCTCTACTCCCTGAAAGGAGGGTGGAGAGAGGTGGGGGTTGGCCTCTTCTCCCAGGTGAATAATGACAGGACCAGAGGAAATGGTCTGAAGTTGCGGCAGGGGAGGTTTAGGTTAGATATTAGGAAGAATGACTTTACTGAAAGAGTGGTCAGGCACTGGAACAGCCTGCCCAGGGAGGCGGTTGAGTGCCCATCCCTAGAGGTATTTAAGAAACGTCTAGATGTGGCACTTCAAGGCATGCTCTAGGGGCAGAGATTGTAGCTTGTTTGGTTGGACTCGATGATCTTAAGGGTCCTTTCCAACCCTGAAGATTCTGTGATACTGTGTTGAATTTCAGGCTGGGTTTTTTGGGGTTGGGTTTTTTTGGGTTTGGGTTTTAGACTTTTTTGGGTTCAAATTTTTGGGTTGGATTTTGGGTTGGATTATTGGGTTTGGATTTTTACCTCTGTGTGGGCGTGTCAGACAACCTTTGTGACATGACAGCGGCAGGGCCAGCGCTGATTGTCTGGTGGTGGTGGCATGGCAACTGCTGATCTGCTGCCCGCAGTGGTGGGGCTGCCATCAGAAGGGACATGTTCAAGCAGGTCAGGTTCCTCCAACCCCGTCCAAGCTGGTCTTGACCCCTGGGATTTTGGGTCGGTTGGGTTGGATATTGGGGTGGATTTTGTTTTGTCGTGTTGTATTTTGGATTGGATTTTGGATTTTTTGGGGTTGGATATTTGTGGTTGGATTTTTTGGGCTGGGATTTTTTGGGGTGGATTTGGTTTTTTTTTCAGTTAGATTTTGGGTTGGATTTTTCGGGTAAGAAATTTCGAGTTGGTTGGGTTGAATCCTGCCCAGCCCCATCCTTGGCTATTGAGCCATGAAGGAAGATGCCAAGGGGCTCAGCAAGCGTGAACATCGTACGGCTGGGGCTGCTCGGCACTATGAACAGCATGGCCAGTGGCAGGGTCACTCCATGGCCACAGGGCACCGCAGCCCCCTCCCTCTACAGAGCAGCACCGCCAGCTCGGGGCCCTGCGAGGAGCATGAGGAGGCAACCATGAACGGCCAGCCAGGCCAGCAGAGACACACTCACCTGGGGAAAGGCTCTCTGTGGAGAAGGGGTGTCCCTGGAGAAGAGCAAGGGAGCATTTGTTTGCCTGCAGGGAGGAATCCATGAGAAAGAGAAACTCTTTCTGCAAGCACACGCCTGGGGCAGGCTGCTCTGTCGCTGGGCCAGGGTGTTTGACCTGGCCTGGGGAGAGGGGCTGGAACTGGGGGAGCTCAGGCAGTCTGTGGTGGGGATCTCCTGGACTTGAGACCAGGGATCGCGAAGTTTCACTAACCTCCTTTTCCTCCTGCTATGTTCAGCCATCAGCCCAGGGGCTCATGGGGAAGCAGAGACCCCTCTCTGCCCCCCAGCAGCTGCTGAGCCCTGTAGAGGGGCTGTGGGGTGAGTTCCCCAAGTGTTGCTTCACCCTGTGGTGGGCTCTGCCATGGGGCCAGCCCAGAATGGGCTGCTCTGCTGGTCTGTGCTCAGCTGGGCTGAGGACAAGGGAGGTGAGGAGAGCTGGCCTGGGCTGCAAAGTGACCAGGAAAGAAAAAAAACAAACAACAACATTGTCTGGGCTGTGTGACCATGCAGGGTGAGGACACGCTCCCGTGGGTGTGCAGTGCAGAGCCAGGTGTCCATGAAGGGAGCAGAGACACGTAGGTGCAGGAGAAAGGAGGCTGCTGTGTGCCCTTGGTGGCATGAACAGACCAGGAAGGTGTGCAGGACATTCACCACCCCAGCATGTCCCATAGGCCATTGCCAGCACCACCACCAGCAGGTAATGGGTGAGGTTTGCTGGTCTCAGCGCCTTTCTTGGGGGAACACCCAACCGTGCCCAGTCTCTCTACTTGCCCAGACCTTGGTTGACCACACAGCAGGACTGTTTGCGACCCTCCGTGTGGGACACGGCTGGGACTGGGAAGTGGTCAGGCACTGAGGGTGCTGTCAGTGCAGGAGGGCAGACATGGACTGAGCACTGAGGGCTCTCAGGGCATTTTGCCCTGGTGGTCTCTCCCGCCCCTGAACCAATGCATCCCACGGGGCTCCTGGACAGTGGGACCAAGTGTGGGGCCTGGGCTGTGTATGAAGAGGGCACTGGTGTGGGCCACAAAGCAGGTGTTCAGGAGGTGAAAGTAAGGACAGGTTACAGAAAAGTACTTGGCATTTATTGTCTGTGTTGCACAAGTATGTTTCTAGGAAAGGCAAAGCTCACCTGGAGCTGACGGTTGCAAGGCAATCTTGATGCCCTCCCCTCTGCCCCTAATTTTGCTCTGGTCACCCCCAGAGTAGAGAGCACTGGCCACTCTTCTTGTTCAGCAGTCTCTAGGGCCAGTTGGATGGCTTTCACTTCTGCAAACTGCCTTGACACCCTTTCTCCTTCCGTGGCTTCAGCAACTTTTCGTGTGGGACTCCACACCACAGCTTCCGATGGTTTCCTACAACACGACAGGATCGGCAGTGAACAGAGCATAACACCTTTCATCAGTAGATGACAACTCATTGTATGAGGGTGCCACCTGGGCATGAGCCACCTCCTCATGAGATGCTCCAAAATCTATGCCCTCTGGACAGTCCATAATCTCTTTAAGGATTCCTGGTGGTTTGGTTTCCCTGGTCGAGCTCACTGTGTGATCAGCACTACCCGCTTAGTCCATGTAGCGTCAGTCGCGTGATGTGTGGAGGGGATATCCAGTGTAGCACAGGCAACTGCTGTGCCAGGAGGAGCCGTGCTTGCCTATCAACGACTTCTGAAGTGTCTCAAACCCCCTCATACACTGTTAGGATCTCTTTTTCGGTTGGGGTGTTGAGGGCTTCCGATCCTCAATACCCTCATCTCCAAAGCCTAGAGGTTGACCTCAGGTTTCTCCCGATGATTTCTGCCAGAGGCGCCGGGTGAGACCACATGCCCCAGCTGCACTGTAGAGACCATTACGCACGGCTGGTCCTGCCTGGACAGACCCAAAAGCTGTCACAGGAGCTATCTCCTGTTTGATCTGCTCAAAGGGTTGTTGTTGTTCAAGGCCGCACTCAGAATAGATCTTCTTTCAGGTTACTCCATAGAGAGGGCTCACAAGCTGATTATAACCTGGAATATGCATTCTCCAGCATCCCACAAGGCCTAAGAAAGCTTGTGCTTCCTTCTTGTTTGCTGGTGGAGACATAGTTGCTATCTTGTTGACCGCATCCATAGGGACATGACAGCATCCATCCTGCCATTTTATTCTCAAGAACTGAATCTGCTCTGCAAGTCCCTTGACCTTGCTTCTTTTATGGCAAAACCAGCTTTCAGAAAAATCTGAATTGCTCTTTTTCCCTTCTCAAACACTTCTGCTTTGTTGCCCCACATGATGAGATCATGGATGTATTGTACAGTTCAGGGGTATCAGGCTGTTCCAGTGCAGTTTGGATTAGTCCACGGCAAACCGTAGGATAGTCGATTACAGAATCACAGAATGGTAGGGGTTGATTTTCCACCTGTAACCAGTGCTTCTGACTTTCTGCTTCACCGGTCCCCAGGGACAGGAATCTTGTCCGGTCATTCCCTCCATGGTGTCTCCAGCGATGGGAATCAGTGGGGCCTGGTAACACCCTCACCATCTTGGGGTTTTGCTGCTGAGTTTTACTTCTGTAGAGGCCTGCCCAGTGTTTGAGGGTCTACAGGATCTTGGCCGGAGAGGACTCATTTCCATACAAAATGCCATAACCAGCCAAGTGTCTGTGCATAGTCTTCCTGGTTTCCTCAGTTCTTCTGTGCTTAATTAGAGAGTTCTCAGATGAATACATTTCAATACTAAACAACCATAAGAAAGGATTGCTTCCTTCATATTTTTTTCTTTATTTTTTCTTCTTACACAATAAATGATGCCAGCAATCTCCAGTTCATATTGACCCTGAATTTCTGCTAATGGAGTCTCAAGACCCTTTAAGGCAAGACCCTTTATTGCAAACACTCCATGGACAGGCTTTGTCTCAATCTCACCATTTCTCTCATCTGGCAACCAGGACTTACAGCAGCCTGTTCAAACCTGAGCTTTTTCCACTCCAGTCCGTAGCTGCGTGTTTCCACTCCTTGGCACCGGTTCCCACCCGCTTTACCTTGAAAACGAGCTGACACAGAAGGATGTTTCCTAATTGCCAACACAGGAAAACAAAGGCAGGCAGAGTTCAATACAGAGAAGACCTGCCTCAGCTGTATGTCACGTCCCCATTCCCTGCCCTGAAGTTCACTTTCCATTCTGGATGGCCTTAGACCAATAGAAAACACATTTTCCTGTCAAGCACAGATCCCAAACTGTGTTCTGAGGACATGTTTATTTTAATACTTTTCATATCTGTATCCCATATCTAAAGGATTCTGGGCGCAATGAAGGTTGGATACGTTGGATAGATCTTGCCTTTATCTCTTTGCAGTCAAGCAATGGTCCCACCTGCTAGCACTTCCCTCCTATCATCCCTTTTTTTGAGATGGCCAAATCTTTATGGGGTGTACAATGGCATAACACCAATGGCCCTCCAAGTGCCAAACTGTAACCGATGTACATGTTCCCTGAGTTCATCCAGGCACCTTCTCCTTCAGGCACCCAAAAATGCAGTGCGAGAGAACATGCTCTGGGACATGTTCCTCATCTAAAGGGAAGCTAAGCAGCCTTTAGCTCCCCACCTCCTTCTCTGGACCCTTTTGAAAGATGCGTGCAGCATTTACTTTTTGCCAGATGTCAGGGAGTCCCACCAGTCTCCAGGACCTTTCCAGGATGATGGAGAGTGGCCTCACTGTGACATTCTCTTACTTTCTCAGCACCTCTGGATGTACCCCGTCCATTCCCATATACTGGTAGTGGTTGAGTTGGCTCAAGTAGATCCTGATTTCATTCCTATCTGCCATTGGCTGTTCTTGTCCAGAGTCTTGCCTTGAGGCACAAAGCCTGAGAGACCTTGCTGGGGAAGTCTGAGGCAAAAAAGACATAGAGTATCTCGGAACCATCTCTCCCTACTCTCAATAAATTCAGCAGCATCCAATCAATGTCTTGTTTTCTTCTGTAAGTATTCCTGAAGATGGAAATCTCGTTATGACTCCCTTGAATCGGCTTTCAGGTTTCAAACTGATTTTTGACACAGACCAATGTTCTGCGTGAAGAATGCTGTCCTTGAAGACCAGCTGTACTGAGCTCTGCTGCCCCTTCAGTGCTCCTGACCATTGGATCCCCACGAAAACTCCTCAGCGTACGCCAAAGGCAAAAGGACCTCTGAGGTCCAGCATCTGCAGTCTTCTGTTCTGCTTCCTCACTCCCCTGGAGTGCTGGGACCCCACTACTTCAGGGTCAAGACAGCCGATCTTCATGTCTCTGACCAGCTCTTCCTGGATTGCAGGTATCACATCAAGATTGGCATTATTTTTGTTGGCCCATCTGGCAGCTGTGCTAAGATGTTGTCCTAAGACACTCCAGAAACCACCTGGGCTGTACATGCTGCTGTGCTCCTCTTTCAGAAGCTGCCAGTATCATGGCAGTCCCCAGCGAGACCCAGGCTCGTACAGCCAGACACTTCCTTGGGATCCTTCAGAAAGACTATACCCTCTTCCTCATCCTGACTGTGGGTTCCTTATCTCCCACCATGACAGGACACTTCTACTGGCCTCTCCTCTCACCCTCCCCCACAGAGGCTCACCAAACTCTTCACCTGCCCCAAGGTGTTGTGCCATACATGCAGTTAACGGCTTCACTTTCAGGAAACTCCACTCCTGATCCTTCCAGCCTGTCTCTCCTGAAAAGCCTGTACCCATCCATTGCAGCACCCCAAGCTGTGTGCCTTGTCCCACCACGCCTTGGCAGTTCCTCTGTCAAAGTCAAAAAGCACAGGCTCTCTCTCAACTTGTCTCTTCCCCTGGCTGAGAGTTTTGGTGCACATCTGGGCTGTGGCACCTCAGGTGTAGCTCCAGGCCAAGCTCGGACGTCTCTTAAAGGAAAACTGGTACCAAGCATTGAAGACCTTCTGTGTGCAAAGGCTTTGCTTCACGGCAGAGACACGGTCAAGTGGACGGCGCCTGGAAGCTTAAAGCTGAAATTGGATGTTGATGGTGAGCAAAGCCTGCTGTCTGCAAGAACAGAGAGAAACAGGGCTGGGAAGGGCGGCCCTGGCAAGAAAGAGAAGTGACCAGTCCTGCATCAGGGGGAAGAAAAACACCGTATTACAGTGCCAGGTGGGACGTGACAGGATGAGCAGTGACCCTGAGGAGAAGGGCCCACGCATTATGAGGGACACCATATGAGCCAGTGGCACATGCTGACCATGAACAAGGCCAGCTGCACACAGGGTGGATTAGGAGGAGAGGGCTACCCAGACAGCTTAACTTTTCATGCCCTTTCAGTGAGCTGTGGTGTGGCCACACCTGGACGTGTCTGTCCCTCTGTGGGAATTCCTGCTATAGACAGGTGGGGAGGAACGGGAGAGTGCCCAGAGGAGGTCTGCACATGGCCTCTGCTTGAGGCCCCAAACCCCATCCTTCTGACCTCTGACATCCCAACACAATCCCAGGAACATGCTGTCCCTGGAGAAACACCAGCCTCTCCAGACAGCTCCAGATTCCCCTCCCACAGGATGGGTGTCCTTTATGTCATCTGTGTGAAGGGCTGGGGTACGTCCCTCAGTTTAACCCACGATCTTACCTGTCACCAGGCACCAACTGGTGACTCCTAAATCCAGTCCAATATCTCTAAAATGTTACAAATGGACAGTCAGCTTTTTATTCCTGGACACATGGAGGAAGAAGAACTTCAGGGGTGAATTTCCTCAGGCATGTTTGGAGAAAGACCCCAGCATTAAAGCACTGCACCAGGGAGATCTTGCTTTGTTAACAGAGACTCTGTGAAAGAGGCCAGCTCTGAGCCACTGTTAAATACATTTTTAGAAGGGAACCAGGTGAAACTAAGACGTAAATGTCTCAGCTGTAGTGACACAAGTGAAACCTTTGTGTAGGAGCATAAAAACCATAAATGACAATATCAACAGCAATGATGAGAAATATAATCATTAAAAACACAAAGCCAATGACAAAACACACAAAAAAGCAGATGGAATCAAATAATGCAGGAGTCATTTGTGGAGAGAGGTGGAACATTTCTCCCTCTTGAAAAAAATCCATGAAATCTGATACCTAATGGCCTCCTTGAGCTCCCGGTTCCTCATGCTGTAGATGAGGGGGTTCAGTGCTGGAGGCACCACCGAGTACAGAACTGCCACCACTAGGTCGAGAACTGGGGAGGAGGTGGAGGGGGGCTTCAGGTAGGCAAATGCGCCGGTGCTGACAAACAGGGAGACCACGGCCAGGTGAGGGAGGCACGTGGAGAAGGCTTTGTGCCGTCCCTGCTCAGAGGGGATCCTCAGCACGGCCCTGAAGATCTGCACATAGGACAGCATGATGAAAACAAAGCACCCGAAGGTTAAACAGGCACTGACCACAAGAAGCCCAACTTCCCTGAGGTAGGAGTCTGAGCAGGAGAGCTTGAGGATCTGGGGGATTTCACAGAAGAACTGGTCCAGGGCATTGCCCTGGCAGAGTGGTAGTGAAAATGTATTGGCCGTGTGCAGCACAGCGTAGAGGAAAACAAAGCCCCAGGCAGCTGCTGCCATGTGGACACAAGCTCTGCTGCCCAGGAGGGTCCCGTAGTGCAGGGGTTTGCAGATGGCAACATGGCGGTCATAGGCCATAATGGTGAGAATACAATACTCTGCTGTGAGAAAGAAGATGAAGAACAAGAGCTGTGCAGCACATCCTGCATAGGAGATGTCCCTGGTGTCCCACAGGGAATTGGCCATGGCTTTGGGGAGGGTGGTGGAGATGGAGCCCAGGTCGAGGAGGGAGAGGTTGAGGAGGAAGAAGTACATGGGGGTGTGGAGGCGGTGGTCACAGGCGATGGTGGTGATGATGAGGCCGTTACCCAGGATGGCAGCCAGGTAGATGCCCAGGAAGGTCCAGAAGTGGAAGAGCTGCAGCTCCCGCGTGTCTGCAAATGCCAGGAGGAGGAACTGGGTGATGGAGCTGCCATTCGACATTTTCTTCCCTTGGGCTTGGAGACCTGTTAATGGAAAGAAAAACAGTGAGAAGTTAGGGAAGATTTCTCTCAAACTAAAGTATTCAACTGGTCTTAGAAACCCACCAAACTGGCTCTCCCCTTTCAGGAAGACCTTTTGCAGGTCCTTTTTGTACACTCTGGTTGGTGCTGGCTGATAGTCCACCAGAGAGCTGAGATCTCTGCAGGATTCAGTCCTGCCCTACATCTATGGGTAAAAAGGAACACGGGGTGATCTCAGATTAAATCCACTCCTGGCATCAAAGGGCTTTTCAGCATTGTCACCCGACTGCAGAGCAGAGCTCAGGGCACCTTGTTGTTGGTGTTGTTCCGTTGTAGTTTCCCCACCACACCTGAGGAGTGTTTTTAAGGCAGAAATCCCTGGCATTTCTGCTGTGCTGCAAGTGAAACCTTGTGGGTCCTACGAGCCAAGGGGACTGTCCCTCAGTGCAGAGCGAGGACAGCGAGTTTGTCCATCGGAATTGCTCTCAGCTGCCCTGTGCTGCTGCCTCTTTGAGCTGGAGGATGATCCCAAGCAGACATTCCCCTGAGAAGAACCTGGACACTGCTGAGAGCAGAGGAGTCCCATTTACAAGCGCAGCTCTCCCAGACCCTCACCCGAGCTCATTGGACCCCAGGAGGATCTCAGCTCTCCCCTCCCAGCCAGGGACACAGGGGGCTCATTGCAGCTGCCTACATTCAGCCCTCCAGCTGGATTTACGTGGCCTTGGCACTGACATGTCTACTCCGTGGGGCTGCTAGACAACACAGAGATGCCACGGGAGAGCTGAGCCCTTCTGGAGGGCAGCGTGCAGCCAAGCAGGACACTCATGGGAAAGAGTCAACTAGCCTAAAGATGGGGGGGCTTACTCTCGGCCCCACACACTGCAGTCCCCAGAGCCCAAAATACTAAAGGCATTTGGATGCTTTCCTCCCTGGATACACCTGCATGACAGGACGTGCAGCATCAGTGTCTGAGCTGCACCTGAATCCTCACCCCCCACCACAGTGGAAGAAGGGAAGGAACAAGGACAGCAGGGGCGAGAGGGGAACAGGTGAAAATTCTTCTTCAAAAAGAGTCAGGACAGGGAGACACTTGAACATTTCTCCTCTAGGGTGTGGGAGAGGAGACCAGGGAGTGTCTCCAGGGAACGTATCCGCACTGCAGGGGTGGTGGGGAGGTGCCATCCTAAATGGAAAAGGAAATTCCTTTCTCCCACTCCCCATCCATCCCACTAAAGGTGGAAAATTCAAAACATGGGCTCCATTTCTTTCAGGTAAATGCTGCCTTGAAGTCCTTCTCCAAAAGGATCCTCTGCAAATGTCCTGGGGGTGATCTGGAGCTGGGAGGAAACACGACCCATGCAGCACCCTCCCGACTGCAGAAGGACCCTGCCATGACACGACTGGGGTCACTCCTTCCACCCACGGCTTCTCCCCGCAGCGCCGTGGGGAGCTCCCCGGGCAGGCTGAGAGCTGACCCTGGCAGGCAGCAGAGTCCCTGGCCCAGCACACAGTTCCCTGGGACACGGGGACCCTGCTCTGAAGGACAGCCCTGGGCACCCCTGCACGCACAGCCACCTTCACAGCCCGGCAGCCGTCCCTGGGAGAAGGCAGCCGACATGCCCTGTGCCTTTGGTGATGTGGTAGGGCTGCCCTGCTCTCGAGCACATCCTTCTCAACACCGACGGAGCCTTGACAGCCTTCCTGACAGATCACGTCAGACATGGGCTATGCCAGCTTTAGGAGACTGCTCCAGGGAGCCTCTCTGCATTATACTGCAGCAGAGACACATCATGCCCTGTCCCTCCGATGGAGCAGCAGGGAAGCCCTGCTCCACACGTCGTCCTTCTCCTCGAAACTAGAGAAACTGTGAGAGTTGTGCTTGCAGATCCCATAGGCTGTGGGTTGTTCCAGCTTCTAGAGATGCCTCCAGCAGCTGCAGATTCAATGCCCTGCAGCCAGAGACTGTGCAAAGGCTGTGAGGATTTCTCCCAGTGAGCTCTCAGCATTCTCCCACCCCAGGCTGCCTTTAAGATCCGCTGGCCTCACACGTCTCCCCTCCTTACCTGCAGGCAGTGCCATCAGCCCTGCTGCCCTTTGCAGAGGAGCTGCTCCTGGGCAGAGCCGTCTCTCTGCAGCACTGCCCGCTTGCCATCAGCTCCCTCCATCCCAGGAGCCCAGCCCAGCTCAGACGCAGAGGACCAGCCCAAGACGTCACTTTCTCTGCCTCCTCGGGGCTCCCTGGAGGTGTCCCTCTGCCTCCAGGGGAACCTACTGGGAAAGAGACTGAAGTAATACTGTGTGGTCTCTCTTGCACCTCTGGAGAGACACTTCTTTCCAGCTGGGTAATTTCTCCTATCAGAGAGAGCTGCGCACGAGAAAGGTCTTGTTCCTTCTGGTATGAGACAGGAAACCTGGACAGTGCCAGATCTCCTTTGCCCCCACTGAGCGAAGGCAGTCGGCTTTGTCAATTGAGGCATCTCCTCCTTGGATTGTAGTCCTGGGTGTGAAGTGGACTCAGCTCTCACTTCGGGCTGCCACAATCCCACAGGAGGGGGGATTCCTCTTGCCTCTGTTCAGGTGGGCACAAAATAGGCACCTGCTGCATGGGAGCTGCTGGTCTCAGCTCCCAGCATCATTCCTGGAGATGGAGGCCAGCAGTGAGCTCTTCAGACTCAAACACCTACTGACATTTCAGGTCTCAGACGTGGTCAGGGATATGTGCCGGTAACTGCAAGATCTAACAGAGCAGTTCATAGAGACAGGGCAGTATCTGGTGCCGTCATCTTTGAGATTCATGAGGAATTCCTTTGGCCACCAGCACATGCCCACATTTTGGACAACTGAACTTTTCCCTACTCTTTCAATCCAGGGCAGCCTACTGAGGTAGTCAGGGGACCAGATGTACTCATTGCCATTGACATCATCCATCTTCTCCATCAGCCGTGTATACTAGATCCCCACTGACTGTAACGGCAGATGTCTCATGGACATCCCCACATCACCTAACCTAATTCAGGGCAGCTACTCAATGGCCATGGACAGGCCTGTTGTGCTACAGGAGGTGCCAGGGCTCTCCAGCACAACTGCAGGTGGCTGGCAGGGACTGCACAGGAGCTACGGGAAAGGCATCGCCTTCAGAGTGGGTGCGAGACACACACTCCAGATGCCATGACTAATAAATTCGGTTTCTGTTGACCAGCAACTGAATCCCACGAGGGCAATGAGGCAGCGTCTGACCCACCTCCATCCAGTCGATACAGAGCAGTTCAGGAACAGGAAACACATCACACTGGGATCTCCACTCATTTGCCTATTTAGCAACACAAGGAAGTCTCCAGAATAATGACCCCAGGTCTTATTGGAGACATTAGTGACCCTGACACCACTGGAAGGTGAACACAGCAGCATGCATACTGTCCAGCAGGTTTCTGGGTCTCCTGGGACAACTTCTTTGCACAGGCACAAGGTAGGCCAACAAAGGTGTTGCTGAGTCCAGTCACTTCAGAGGGA
The DNA here is from genome assembly GCF_963924245.1 of Chroicocephalus ridibundus. Classification (NCBI taxonomy): domain Eukaryota; kingdom Metazoa; phylum Chordata; class Aves; order Charadriiformes; family Laridae; genus Chroicocephalus; species Chroicocephalus ridibundus. Next base: position 347,722 of record NW_026961297.1, read on the forward strand.
ATTCTGATCAGGGGTGTGACAATGTCAGCCTGGGCTGTAGTGACCATGAAGTACTGGGGTCTCAGCTCCCAAGGGGAGTGAGAAAAGACTGCAGCAGACTACAGATGCTGGGTCTCTAGAGGAGAAATGGGGGTGGCTTTAGGTAAGCTAGAGCTTCCCAAGTGTAGACCCTTGCAAGGCAAGGGTTCGAGGGCACCAAGAGGAGAGGCCGCTGCTTCAGGAACAGTTAAAGAAGAAACAAAGAGAATGAGTGGCCACTGCTGGAATTTAGTAACAGCAGGTGTAGATGAATCTGAGATTCTCTGTGTCCTTCTTGCCCTGGTCTCCTCCAGCAAGGTCTCCCAGGCCTTTGTGCCTTGAGGCAGGACTCTGGAGGGAAAAAAAAACCGTGGTGAATTTCGTTAGAGTCAGGAGTTACTTGAGCAAACACAATCCTTACCCGTCTATGGGACTGGAGGGGTGGCATCCGAGGGAGCTGAGAGGGCAGGACGATGCCACAGTAAAGCCACTCTCCATCATCATTGAAAGGATCTGGAGTTTGCGGGAACTCCCTAACAACTGGCAGCACCCAAATGCTGCAGGCACTTTCTGCTGTGACCCTGCTTTGCGTAGAATGTTGGTCTATAGAAATCTTGCAAGGTCACTTCCAGCCTGAACGGAAGGTTCCCAGAACAGGCCAATGTCTGCCACCCTGAGACCTGGAATCTGCACTCTGCTCTTCGTCCTCACTCCCTCGGGAGCTGAGACTCCACTCTTTCTTTGCTGCTAGAGCCAAGGCTGACAAGGATGACACAGGTTTTCTGACCCAGGTGAGCATCACATTGGTTGGCCCATCTGGCAGCTGTGCTAAAAAGCTGAGGCAAAGAGCCTCCAGACACCTAAAGGAGCATTTGCACCGTGCTCTCCTGGGAATGTCAGGGGGTGCTGACTTTTGGCTGCCAGGTGCCCACCCAGCTTCACTGCAGCTCCCCCTCCTTCTCCACTCGCCTTGCTGTCTGCAGGGCTGTTTCTCTCCATGTGTCTCACTCCTCTCTCTTACAGTGACTGCACGCTGCTGTTTAGCCTTGCTTCAATATGCTATCACAGAGGTGCCACGAGAATTGCTTACTGGCTCAGCTTCGGGCAGTGGCATGTCCCTTTTGGAGCCAGCTGAAAGTGGCTCTCTCTCACATGGAGTCAGCTTTGATCCCTTTTCTCCTAAGCCACCTCTGCAGCCCCCTCACCCCTACCAAAACCTAGCCATGTCGACTCAATACACAGGGTCATTGATGTCCCCGGTAAGACGTTAAGTCGTTGGTGAGCCCAAGACTTCCTCAGGTTGGTTAAATAAGAGTTAGTCCCCTTCCTCTCCTACATTATAGGTTCTTTGTGTCAGAGCAGAGATGTGCTGGACCTCAGTCGTGGCACCAGGGCCAAGCTCGTGCGTGTAACAACGCAAGCTGTTACCAAGTGCCCAAGTACCGTGCAGGCAAAAGGTTTGCGTCAGAGCATGCTGGGGGGGATGGCAGATGGCAACGTAAAGGGGAAACGAGGAGATCAATCCCTGCTCTCCTCAGGACGAGAGAGAAGCAGGGCTGGACTCTGCAGCCCCAGCAGGAGAGGGCTTTGCTGTCTGCGGGGTCTCTGCAGCCCCAGAGGGCCTGTGGTGCAGGTGAAGCTGATCTCCAGGAAGGACAAGGGGCTTTTGAAAGTGTCCTTGGCTATGGATATCCTGAGATACAGGAACACTGTGAAAATCATTGCTCTGTTCCTTGATTGCATCATCAAAGGGATGACTGAGGGACGTGGGAGAAGCACTCCCTGCATCTACTGGATTGAGATGGGACAGCACTTGCCTCACTGCAGTTGCTTGAATGAAAGCACTGAACGCGTCAGAAGGTCTCTTGGGGTCTCTTACACGGCTGCTCTGAATGGGGATGATGTTCGCGCGAGTCCTGTGCTGTCCCTGCCGGCTGCACGCAGTTGTGCTGGAGAGCCCTGGCACCTCAGGCAGCTCCACAGGATGGAGTTAACCTTGAAATTGGGCAGCTGCCCTGAATTAGGTTGGGCATTGTAGGGGTGCCAGTGAGAACCCAGCCCTAACTGCCAATGGAGATCTGGTAAAGACAGCTGGTGGAGAAGAGAGAGACACGTAGCTCTTCAGATGGCAATGACTCCATTTGCTCAGAGGAATAGCTCTATAGGCTGCCCTGTACATAGTGAGCAGGAACAGGCTTCATTGTCCTAAACGTGGTCATCTGCTGTCACTTCAGCTGTCCAAAGCAATGCCCCAAGAGCCTCCAAAATGAAGGCCCCAGATGCTGCCCTGTCCCTCTGAACTGCTCCATCAAAGTTTAGAGATACCTGCACATGCCTTGGGCCACCTCTGGCACTTCAAATGTGCACTGTGGTTTGCAGGGGTCCAGGAGATTCCTCCCTTTCATTGCCTGGGTGTCCTGTCTCATAGGTGGAAAAGAAGAGGTCGTTCTTGGACCTAACTCTGCCTCTGATAGGGGAAATGATACTGCCAGAAAGGGATGTCCCCCCCAACAGCTGAGGGAGGAAACATCAGTCATGACTTCAGCTTGTTTCACAGCAGGTTCCCCTGGAGCCTCAGGGACATCTTTGATGGAGCCACAGCGAGCCGAGAAAGTTCCACCTGATTCGGTCAGAAGTCCTTGTTTGCATTGCATGGAGGAGACTCAAGCATGCACATCATGTGCATGTGGGGAGATGAACCTGAGTTGAGCACAAGTGCCACCAGCTATTCCCAGGGCGTCCACGAAGGCCTGTGGGACACACTCTGTCTGCAGGTAACTTGACTTTGAGAGGAACGTCCTCTGCGAAACCACCTGGATGCCACACTGGGATGTGCTTCTGTGAACCTTTTCCCGTTCATTGCAAGTGCCTCTATGTGCTGCCTCACCCTCCCCTGTCCTTATGGCCCATCCCTTGTTTCACACAGTCTGAAAGCAGCGTGTCCACAGAGCATTTCGCCCGCGCAGTCCGAAAGGGTTCTGCAAGCAGGAGCGTCACTGCCCTCCAGAAGATGGCTTTTCTCACCCTTCACACAGAACAGAGCACGTCTAGGGACTAGGATGCACTCAGAAGCACAGACACCTCCGTGTTTCACCTCTCTGACCTTCCTTCCCAATTTCCTTAGGCACCTAACAGAGAAACAAATGTTGTCACTTGAAGGCGTACCCACAAAGAGAGAGGAGACAGGAAGACCTAAAATTTTCCATGGAAAAAGGGGATTAGGACAATTTGTCATCATCAATGGAGTTTCCCCTAATGGGAATGGGCAACGTCCCCAACCTTCAGAAAAATCTTTTCCTCCTCCCTCCCATGACCTGCCCCATAATTGCAGTTGGGAACAGCCTCAGCATGGGGCTGCTGCTGGAGAACATGGAAACCTGCTGCAGCTCCGCCACCCTGACATTCCTCCCTGAACTGGAAGGGTTGTCGCTAGAAGACAGCTGCACCTTGGCTGGGGGGATTTCTGTCATCTGCAGTAACCATTTCATTCTTGTCCCAGATACATTGGCTGGCCCTGATGTATTAGACCACTTTTGTGATTTTGCCCCAAGGCTGGAGCTCTCCTGCAGTGAAACCATGACACTAGTGCTCTCAGCTTTGAAAAACGTGCTTTTTAGATCCAGTCTTCCCCTTCCTGGTCACACTGGCATCTTGTGTGTGCATCAGAGCTTCCATGGCCACCAAATTAATTCGCATCAGGTGCTGGGATGCTTTACATGTGCCCTTATACAGCCCTGACCATATCACGAATCCTTCAGTACTCCTTCAGGAGTTTGTTTGATTTCCCAAGGAGTATCAGGACCTATTAAAAAAAATATAAACGTACATATGTCCAATGCAGCAGTCTGCATCTCTGTTAGAAGCCTTGAAGCAGTGTCCGGGGGAGCAGGGCTTGAGGTGTGAGCATCCCGTGAGTTGACGGATCCCCTTTCCCAGCAGATGGGGTCAGGGCTTGGCTGTCCTGCTTGGTGACACACACCAAGGGCTTTCACAACCACATTCCACGTTTGATTTTCCACCTCGAAGCAGCACCTCTGACTTCCTGCTTCACCAGCCTCCAAGGACTCTCGGAAACTCTTGGAGGTTTGCTGCTGACTTTTACTTGTCTTGAGGCTTGTTCAGTCTTTCAGGATCTGCAGTTCAGGCACTTGGCACCAGAGGGCTCATTAACATGCAAAACGCCCTCACAAGTCAAGTCTCTGGGCATATTTTTCCTTAAAGTCTTCAATTCTCATGTGCTTAATTAGAGAAGTTTCAGGAATGTAATCAAAGTGAAATAATATGATTACTAAACAACAAGAAGAAAGGATTTCTTTTTTCTTTTTCCTACTTTATTTTTCTGCTTATACATGAATTGAAATCAGCGGTCTCTACGTGATACTGATCCTGAGCATCTCCTAATGCAGTCTGAATAGATATGAAAATCAAGACCCTTTGTGTTCCACAACCTATGGCCAGCCTTCATCCTGCCCCCAACCCAGCATTTCTCTCATCAGCCCCCTGGGACTTACAGCAGCCCTGTTCAAATCGGAGCTTCCTCCACTGAAGCTGCGCGGTTCAGCCCATTGGCACCAGTTCCCACCTGGGTTACTCGGAGAACGAGCAGCACACGGACACAGAAGGGTGTTTATCACTTGCCAACAAATGGAAACAAAGGAATGCATAGTTCAATAAAAAAATAAGACATTCCTCAGCAATGTGTAAAGTCCACATTAGAATCATAGAATCATAGAATCATAGAATTGCTGAGGTTGGAAGGGACCTTTAAGATCATCGAGTCCAACCTTTAACCTACCCTGACAAGAGCCACTTCTAAACCATGTCCCTCAGTGCCCCATCTACCCTTTTTTTAAACACCTCCAGGGATGGTGAATCCACCGCCTCCCTGGGCAGCCTGTTCCAATGTTTAATAACCCTTTCAGTGAAAAAATGTCTCCTAATATCCAATCTAAACCTCCCCTGACGTAACTTGAACCCGTTTCCTCTCGTCCTATCACTTGTCACCAGGGAGAAGAGGTCAGCCCCCATCTCTCTACAACCTCCTTTCAGGTAGTTGTAGAGTGCGATAAGGTCTCCCCTCAGCCTCCTCTTTTCCAGGCTAAACAACCCCAGCTCCCTCAGTCGTTCTTCATAAGGTTTGTCCTCCAGGCCCCTCACCAGCTTTGTAGCCCTTCTCTGGACACGCTCCAACACCTCAATGTCCCTCTTGTAGCGAGGGGCCCAAAACTGAACGCAGTACTCGAGGTGGGGCCTCACCAGTGCCGAGTACAGGGGGATGATCACTTCCCTAGTCCGGCTCACCACACTATTCCTGATACAGGCTAGGATGCTGTTGGCCTTCTTGGCCACCTGGGCACACTGCTGGCTCATATTCAGCCGGCTGTCAACCAACACCCCCAGGTCCTTTTCTGCCGGGCTGCTTTCGAGCCACTCTGCCCCAATCCTGTAGCGCTGCATGGGGTTGTTGTGACCCAAGTGCAGGACCCGACACTTGGCCTTGTTGAACCTCATACCATTGGTCTCAGCCCATCGGTCCAGCCTGTCCAGATCCCTCTGCAGAGCCAACCTACCCTCAAGCAGATCAACACGCCCGCCCAGCTTAGTGTCATCTGCGAACTTACTGAGGGTGCATTCGATCCCTTCATCCAGATCATTGATAAAGATATTAAAGAGAACCGGCCCCAGCACCGAGCCCTGGGGGACACCACTTGTGACTGGACACCAACTGGATTTAACTCCGTTTACCACCACTCTCTGGGCACGGCCATCCAGCCAGTTTTTTACCCAGCGAAGAGTACACCTGTCCAGGCCACGAGCAGCCAGTTTCTCCAGGAGAATGCTGTGGGAAACAGTGTCAAAAGCTTTGCAAAAATCCAAGTAGATAACATCCACAGCTTTTCCCTCATCCACTAAGTGGGTCACCTTATCATAGAAGGATATTAGGTTTGATAGGCATGACCTGCCCTTCACAAACCCATGCTGACTGGGCCTGATCACCCTGTTCTCCTGCATGTGCCGTGTAATGGCACTGAGGAGGATCTGTTCCATGACCTTCCCAGGCACCGAGGTCAGACTGACTGGCCTGTAGTTCCCCGGATCCTCCTTCCGGCCCTTCTTGTGGATGGGTGTCACATTTGCTAACCTCCAGTCAGCTGGGACCTCCCCGGTTGTCCAGGACTGCTCATAAATGATACCAAGTGGCCTGGCGAGCACCTCCGCCAGCTCTTTCAATACCCTTGGGTGGATCCCATCCGGCCCCATAGATTTGTGCACCTCCAGGTGCTGAAGCAGGTCCCTCACCGTTTCCCTTTGGATTAGAGGGCTTCAGTCTGCTCCCCATCCCTGTCTTCCAGCTCAGGGGTCTGGGTGCTCAGGGAACAACTGGTCCTACTGCTGAAGACTGAGGCAAAGACTGCATTAAGTACCTCAGCCTTTTCCTCATCCTTGGTCACTATGTTGGCGGCCCCATCTACTAGAGGACAGACATAATCCTTAGTCCTCTTCCTATTGCTAATATATTTATAGAAACTTTTTTTGTTGTCCTTGACAACAGAAGCCAGGTTTAGTTCTAGCTGGGCTTTGGCCATCATTTAGTTCAAAGCATTCATAACACTCCTTAACATACAGGGCCACACCCCCGCCTCTCCTTGCTTGCCTATCCTTCCTGAAGAGCCTATAGGCATCCATGGCAGCACTACAGCTATGCGAGTCATCCCACCATGTTTCTGTGATGGCGACTACATCATAATGTACACATTATGATGCTGCACAATGGCTTCCAGCTCCTCCTGTTTGTTGCCCATGCTTCAACATTAGTGTATAAGCACTTCAGCTGGGCTATAGGTCCTTTCTCCTTTTCACTGTCGGGAGCAGAAATTCTGCCACCCCCAGACTTATTCCTAAGGAGCCTGGTTACGCCCCCTATCTTTTCCAAGTCAAGTGCCAGCATGCCACCTTCAGGCTTTTTGCTAGCAAGCTTGGATCTATCCCCATCCTCCTTCGAATCTAGTTTAAAGCCCTGTCAATGAGCCCCGCCAACTCCTGCCCTAAAACCCTTTTCCCCCTCTGAGACAGGCTTTTGCCGTCTGTTGCCAGCAGGCCTGGCGTCCTGAAAAGCAGCCCATAATCAAAGAACCCAAAGTCCTGCCGATGACACCAGTCTCTGAGCCAGGCATTGAACAGCTGGCATTTCCTGTTAATCTTCTCATCAATCTTCGCAACTGTTGGGATAGAAGCAAACACTACTTGTGCTCCTGATCCCCTCGCCATCCGTCCCAGGACCCTGAAGTCTTTCTTCATTGCCCTCAGGCTTCTTCCTGAAATTTCATCATTGCCTAACTGAAAAATCCATAAAGGGTAGTAGTCAGTAGGCCTAACTAGGGTAGGGAGTTTCTTCTGGACATCCTTAACTTTGGCCCCAGGGAGACAGCAGATTTCCCTACAGATTGGGTCTGGCCTACATATGGGACCTTCCGCTCCCTTCAGAATCGAGTCCCCTACTACAAGGACCTGTCTTTCTTTCATAACTGAGGATGTTGTTATACGAGGCATAATCCGTCTTGGCCTCAGTGACAACTCCAAGTTCAGCAAGCTGTTGTCCTTGTCATCGTCCGGTTCCCTTTGCAGAACATCATATCTGTTCTGCAAGGGCACCTGGGATGGTGTGGGGGTTACCTGGGTGGCACGCCTGCTACGCTGGACGGGGACTTGTTGCCACTGGCCCCTGTCCTCTGAATCTCCACATTCAGCCACGCTGCTAGAGGGTGGGGAGCGCTCTGTATGTGGAGCTCTGTCTGCCTGAGGTGCTTCTTTCAGGGAAGGCAGGATGCGACTCCAGTTATCTATCTCCTGTTCACAATCCCTTATACTTCTCAGACGACTTACCTCCTCACGGAGCTCCATCACTAGGTGAAGGAGTTCCTCTACCTGGGCACACCTCCCACAGGTCTGCTCACCACTGCCATTCAACACCGGCGCAAGAGCAGGGCACACCCTGCAGCCTGACACCTGGGTGGCAGCATGTTCCCACGCAAGCTCTGTCTGAGTGGCCACATCGGAGCTGCTCGGTGCAGAGCTCAGGGATAGCATGGCCTTCTGCCGAGTTCTTACCATGACGTCCTGGTCAGGTCGAGAGCTTTCCAGTGACTTACTGTTCAAAGAGCTGCGTCCTGTACACCCGCTCTCGCCGCGGTGACACCCACCAGCTGCCTGCGTGCTGGGTGTGGGGACAGTCCGTTTAGAACTGCCGCGTGTGTCGTTGTCTCCACCCCCGTCGTGTCAGCACCCCATCCCCGAGCTGCCGGTTCCGGCACGAGGCAGCTGCTTTTCCCAGCCACGATCCCCTTCCCCAGTGAGGCCTTACCTGCACTGGAGCTGGTCTCCTCGGCGACTTCAGCTATTTCACCCTTTGGAACACACACTGTATTTTCAGTGCAGAGCCATTTTCTTTACAGTCAAGGAGGCTTACCTTATGTCCTGGAGGCTGCTTCAACACAGCATCACTACAACTTTCCGTAAGACATGTCAGAGAGAGAGTGGCCCAGCAGGGCACAGAACGGCACAGCAAGAGCCTGAATCTACAGCCCAAAAGCAGAAATGGAGTGTGCTCAGAGAACCCTGCTCCTGGTTAGCGTCTCCTTCAAATGAGAGTTAAGGAATAAACCTAAATTGCTTTGAAATGTTGAGTTCTTACAGCTATAAATGTCTGTTACCTGGCACTGTAAAGACCGCAGGTTACAAAGCTTCGTGCAGCCTAATGCGGGCGGGTTCCGCTTGGAAAATGACAGTTAAGAATTTGGATCCCACTCGATGTACTGGTAACGTGGTTTCAGGCAGCTGTTGCCAGCACTGACCAAAGGGATGAGGATTGGCAAAACCAGAGAAGGCCGTAGCCATGCTCTATTTCTGCTAATCTCTGTTTCCCTGAGACGCGAAATAGCAGCTGGCTGCTCCAGCTCTCCTTTTAGCTGCCTTTGAGCTTGCAAAGTCATTTCAAGCCAGTGCCTGAGGACTCGTAGGAATGGAGAAAACCAGTTTCCTGCACTGTGTTGTGTGAACTCAGAAATCGGGTAATGAAAAATGGGGAAAACGCTCAGCTCTCCTAACCTGGGGATGGGCACCGCTTCCTGCTTGGCATCTCAAGACTTGCAGCACCTCAAGACTTGCAGGGATCAAAAAAAACTCAAAGGGACTCAAAAAAAACCCCACAGCCCCTTCCCTTCCAACTTCTGCCTGCTGCCAGGGAGACACAGCTCACCATTCCCTGCTCCCGGATAAGCTTATTTGCCTTCTCGCTGAGGTCTAGTGCCCATAAATGGACTGGGAGCTCTGGATCAGACTGGCAGGAGCAGATCGGGTAACAGGAGATGAGGCAAAAGACAAGCATCTATTGAAGGAGGGAAAATGCACTGCAGAACGTCTTCTTACCTTCTTGTAGACCAGGTCAATGGGACACCTGACATTGATGTCCACAAAGTCCACTTCAGTTGTCTGGTTCAGGAGCTCTGCGCATTTGGTCATCGTGTATGGATGGAGGAGCCGTGGGACAAAGTCACCTTCCCTCTGGGGGCTGGGGTCGTTCTCTGACATGGGCTGTAGCCAGCACAAAGCTCACTGCAGATGTTTGGTGCTGCCACACGTTCCTGGTGGGTGTATTTAGGAGGCTGTGCTGCTAATGCAGCGAGCAAGGGCTGGTGCTCATGAGAGCGGCCGGAGTGCAAAGTCTGTCCTTGTGTTTGGTGTGTGGGTGGGAGTTCAGACTGAAAGACAGAGTGATGTGACAAGTGTGGGGTGCTTGGTGTGAGACGGCACTCGCTGACCTCTGCTTCCTGCCCTCTAGCTGCCACATCTTCCCCATGCGTTTGGGACCCCGGCTGCAGCCTCTCCAGCTCCATAGTCATAGAATCGGGTCATACGGAGGTTGGAAGCGTGTCCAGGGGAGCGAGGAGCTGTGAATCCTGTGTTGCGGCTGCCTGAGCTGGAAGGCTTTCATGGGCGAGTACAGTGCTTGGATCGCCAGAGCTGTCGCTTCAACATCCTTCAGCAGCACTAAAGCAGCTTTGAAGAAAACCACTAGCCAAGAACTCGCTGGGAAAGGCCAAGTCAGGAGAAAAGGAAAGGCTGATTGCAGGAGAGTGTGATGTGTATACAGGGAGAAGTAAGTCAGAAAAAGTTGAGCTGCTTGAACGTCCAAGTTAAACAAGGGACAGGTATGAATGAAAATACCCTTTCAGCGGGGCTGTGGCACCTGGTGGGGGCCCATTCCCGCTGACCCCCCCCGTGCTCCCTCCCCTCCCACACAGGCACGGAGCGGGGCTGGAGAAACAACTTTTAATGGAAAAACACAAGAGAAAATGTCCTAACAAAGCCACTCTAAGCCCCCCTCCCCTAAACGCATCCCTCCCCCCACCCTCCCCAAATACACTCCCCCCCGCGCCACCAAATACACGCTGGTCCTCTAAACACATCCCTCCCCGTGCCCCCCAGGTACACTGCCCGCTACAACTTGTAATGGAAAAACAGGAGAGAAAAGGCCCTATCGAAGCTACTCTAAGCCCCCCACCCCTAAACACATCCCCCCATCTCTCCAAATGCATTACCCCACCTCCAAATGCACCACCCTCCCCCAAACACACCACCCCCCCAGATACAATCCCCTCCCTTAAATCTGCCCCCCTCCCCTAAATACAACCCTCCCCCACATCCCAACTGCACCCCCCCTCTGCCCCCCATCATCTCTGTCTCCTCACTGGGGTGGTCTCTTCCCCCCTGCCACCCCCGGGCAGCCTGCCAGAGCCCTGCGCTTGCTGGGTGGTGGCGATGGGGGGCTCGGCCCCCGCTTTGTCCCCCGCTTCTCCGCCACAGTGGGCTGGGCCGGCGGTAGCTCCATCCCCACGTCCCCGCACAGTTCCTGGGACTCTGTCCCATAGAGGGATTCTTCTAGGACGCGGATGGCCTCCAGGGTCTCCTCCACGCTGTAGTACTCGAAAGGCACCTTCTGGGGCACTGCAAGGTGGCCGTCCTTGTCCCCGAGGGCTTGGCTGTGGGGGACAGCAGAGGCGCTGCTGGGGACATCTTTCTCCCAGGAGATGTCACTCTCGCAGGGGTTGTCGCTGCTCCAGAAGGTGTCACTCTTTAGGGAGATGATGTTGCGGTCTGAGCTGTTGTCTTCTGAGGAGATGTCGCTTTTTGGGGAGAAATTGTGCTCTGGGGAGGTGTCGCTCTTGGAGGAGGTGTTGCGCTCTGCGGAGATGTGGCGCCCCGAGGAGGTGTCACTCTTTGGAGAGATGTTGTGCCCGGAGATGTCACTCTCAAAGGAGATGTTGAATGCCTCTGGGGAGATGTTGTGCCCCGAGGAGATGTCACTCTTTGGAGAGATGTTGCGCCCTGTGGAGATTTCACCCTCAAAGGAGATGTTGCTCTCTGGGGAGATGTCACGCTCTAAGGAGATGTCGCTCTTTGGGGAGGTGTTGCTCTTTGGGGAGATGTTGAACGCTGAGATGATGTTGCTTTTTGGGGAGATGTCACGCTCTGAGGAGGTGTCGCTTTCTGAGGAGATGTTGCTGCCCAGGGCTGTCTGCGTGGGGGAGGCCCTGCTGGAGCCGTTGGTCACTGAAGAGCATTCCTCGGTGTTTTCAGAGGCAGGGATGGAGGTTGGCAGCTGGGTGGGTGCTGGGGCCACCGCTCTCCCCTCTCTGCTGGCGCCACTGCGTTCCCCAGGTGTGGGGACAGCGGTGTCAGGGTCCTGGCCGACCTGCACTGCGTCTGGGGAGGAACCAAAGAGCCTGAGGGCGTCTTGCAGGAGCATCTCCTCGGTCACTTCAATGTTGGCATCCAGGTCGATAGGAGCTTCTTTGTGGGGGGCTGCAATGGGTCTGGAGGAGACGCAGGTGCCCGTGGGGATGCGGCTGGCAGTGGGTGTGTGCACAGGTATGGCCGTGCCGGAGCTGTTGGTGCCTGCAGGCTGTCCCTTGAGGTGCTGGCATCCGGGGATGGAGGTGAGGAGCAGCGTGGGGGCTGCGGGCACCGCTGTGCCCTGGTGGCCGTAGTCTGGGAGCTGCGTCATGTGGGGCAGTGGGTGTATTCCCTGGGGGGTGCCAGGGGCTGCCCAGGCCGGGAGGGTCCCGCAGCCCCTGGGGCCCCACAGGGCAGCGCCTGGTGGAGCAGCGGTGCCATGGCTGAGGGTGGCGGTGGCCGGCACAGACACATTGTTGACCGTCCGCTCGATGTGGACGAAGCGTGGGTCGATGCCGTAGGCACCGCATGGGGCCCTGTGCAGCCCTGTGTGGGTAGAATGGAGCCGTGCTGGGCCGTGGGCACCCCCCGGGGCACCCGCCGAACCGCCCCCCATGGCCATCAGGGCGCTGATGGTGTCAGGGTGGCAGAGGGGACAGGGGTGCCATACCTGGTGGTGGGGCCTGTGGGGCTGCCCCCAGTGGGGGTGCCCAGGCTGCAGGGAATGGCTGCTGCTGCCCGGGCGGTGGGAACAGGGTGGCTGCGCCTGGAAGAGAGACAGGAGCCATGGCCGGCGGTCACCTCCTGCGCTCTCGTCCCCAAGAGGTGGCCCCAGGTATTGGGGAAATTCTCAGGAACTGGGATTCACTGGGCAGGCGAGGGCAGGGACACTCAGCCGGGCTTGCTGAGCCCCCGAGCCAGAACTGCCGGGGGGGGAACAGGGGAGGTGGGATGGTGAAGGTGACCATGGAGAGGGGAGGGGGAGGCTGAAGGTGCCCAGGGTTCTTGGGTGCCAAAAGGTGTTGGGGTGGCCGAGGGGACAGGGGTGCCATACCTGGTGGTGGGGCCTGTGGGGCCCCCCCCACTGGGGGTGCCCAGGCCGTGGGGAAGAGCAGCTGCTGCCCGGGTGGTGGGAACAGGGTGGCTGTGCCTGGAAGAGAGACAGGAGCCATGGTCACCTCCTGCACTCTTGGCCCCGAGAGCGTCCCCGGGCTGTGGGTCGGGGTCGTTCCCTGCCTTGAGGGTGGAAGGTTTGTGGGAGCACGAAAGCCTGATGGCTCTGGGGGGCCGGGGGGGTGCGGGGGCCGCGCAGTGGGCGCCACCGAGGTGGCAGCGCCATGGTGGGTCCCCTCAGTCTCTCGGCTGCTAAGGACTCTTTGGCGTCTCCAGGATGGAATGTTGGGGCTCCCTGTGCTCCGCCCCCTCCCAACGGCCCCCCCAACAGCCCCCCCTGCTCCTGCTGGGGAGGGAAGGGGCTCGGGGGGGCTGAGGGCCTGCAGCCCCTACGGGCAGCTACCGGGGGCTGTGGGTGCAAGTGCCTTTGGCTGGAGCCTTGGTGCGTTCCCAGAGCTGGGGTGTCCTTGGGGTGAGTGGGGCTTGGTGGGGTGGTCCCACAGCTGCGGGGCCGCGCTGGAGGTGCTGGGCTGTATCAGGGGGGTGGCAGGGCAAGGGTGGAGGGGTCGCACTGTACCCAAGGGAGAGGTTTGATGGTCCAGCCACGATGGTGCAGTGGGGGTCTGCGACCCATTGCCCAGCCAGGATGCCGGCACTGAGGCCGTGAGTCTCTGAATCTCTAGGGGATGAGGAGACACCTCTGTGTCAGGAGCCCTTCTCCTTCTGGCAGATTTCGTCTTCCCAGACAGCATCTGGGAAGCCCCTGGTGCTGTGAGGAGCAGGGCTGGGCAATTCCTGCAGTTTGTGGGAGATGGGAACTTCTTGTCGGCAGCGCTCGGGGGCCATCGAGGAAAGGTGCCCTGCGAGACATGGTGGTTGTGAGCGGAGAAGGACTCGTGGGAGACGGGAAGGTCTCAGCTGCAGACATCATGAAATGGTTGAGTTTCAAATTGTCAGAAAAAGGGCGGGCAGAGTTGCTCCCCTGGATTTTGGGAGGTGAATGCCCCATTAGGAAGGTTGCTGGTGATCCGAAAGTGAGAGGTGCTGTTGAGTGTGTTGAGGGCCAAGAGGCCTTGCAGAAGGCTCTAGATGGCTTGGAGCGTTGGGCAATCCTGGCGGCGTGAAATTGAAGCAGTCCAAGTGCCGCGTTCTGCAGGTGGGAGGGAGGGAGTAACGGCGGCACCAGTGGGAATGGGAGGGGGCGTCTGGGGAGCAGCCCTGCAGAAAGGGGTGTGGGGGTGGTGAGCAGCTCAGGAGGAGCCAACAGTGTCCCCTGGCACCAAGAGGGGACCAAGAGGGCAAGCGCATCGTGGGGGGCATCAAAGACAGTAGAAGCAGGCGGCCAAGGGAGGGGATTGTCCCGCTGTGTTCAGCGCTGGCGCGGCTTCACCTGGAGCACTGTGTGCGGTGCTGGGCAGCCCTGCAGTTAACTCGTGGTCAGCCCTGCAGTTTGGGTTCTGGTCTTTCTCTTCCCTTTTCCTCCTTCTCTGGCGCAGAGCAGCTCCCCGCGGCCCCCGGGAGCTGCGGGCAGTGGCGGTGCAGCTGCTGCAGGGGACGGGAGTTTTGGGTGCAGGAGGGTGCTCGGGGCGGGGGGTTGGGAGGCCGGACACGGAGCAGCAGCGGTGCCGGGAGCTGCGCCGGGCCCTGCTGAGGCCAAGGGGACTGCGCCCGCCCGGGGCCTGCAGCGGCGCCCCCCAACGCTGGGGGTGCCGCGGCGGGGACCGGGGCCTCCCCCCTCACCTTCTGCGCACTGTACCTGCAGAGGGGCGGCCGCTGCCCGAAGGCGCCCTTGGCTGCGTTGGCCCCGGGCTGTGGAGCTGGGAGGGGGAACGGGCAATAAAGAGCTGGGGTTTCCAGGCACTTTTGGCCCCTGCCGTGATTTCTTTGTTTATTTCTTTCCTTATATCCCCCCTCCCCAGCTGCTGTCAGGGCTGCCCAAGGCGCAGGCCGAGGAGGGGAGGAGGGTCCCTGCCTGGCCGGCAGCTCCCCCCTGGCCGTTGTGGGGGTGATTTGGGGTGATTGGGCAGCGCAGGGAGGCAAAGCCGGGCTGCGGAGCCGCGGACGGGGGTGATTGTGCCGAGGCTTTGGGGGCTTTGCCCCGAGCCCTGTCCCTGCAGGAGGGGACGCTGGCTGGGGTCCAGCCAAAGGCCTGGCAGCCCTTGTGGTCGTGTGTGTCCGTCCCCTCCTGCTCCCCAAGGTCTGTCCTTGTCCCAGGGGCTCCGTGCTGCTTTCTGCGTGGGGCCGTGTCCGTGGGTCCTGCAGGGACCCGTCTGTCCTGGCTGCCCCTGGAGAAAGGGACAGGGGAGTCCCCCCCCGCCACTGCCACCCCACTGGCTTTGACTCGGCCCTGGGGGCGGCTCGGTGCCCTTCGGGGTCCCATGTGGGACTGTGGCACCTGGTGGGGGCCGATTCCCGCTGTCCCCCGCGCTCCCTCCCCTCCCAGACAGGCACGGAGCGGGGCTGGAGAAACAACTTTTAATGGAAAAACACGAGAGAAAAGGTCCTATCGAAGCTACCCTAACCCCCCCTCCCCTAAACATATCCCTCCCCCCAAATACACTGTCCACCACAACCTTTAATGGAAAAACACAGCAGAAAAGGTCCTGTCGAAGCTACTCTAACCCCCCCTCCCCTAAACTCACTCCCCGCATCTCTCAAAATACACTACCCCACCTTTAAATGTACCCCCCTCCCCTAAACACACCCACCTCCCCAAACACACTGCCCGCTACAACTTGTAATGGAAAAACACGAGAGAAAAGGTCCTATCGAAGGTACTCTAACCTCCCCTCCCCTAAACATGTCCCTCTCCCCACGCCCCCCAAACACACGCGCCCCCCCCCCCCCCCCCCCGATACAGTCCCCTCCCTTAAATCTGCCCCCTGTGAGAAACAAGTTCCGGTCCGAATGAAACAGGCTCAGGCAGCATCCTCTGTGAAGCACATTTTTATTCACGTTCTTGCAAGAGCGGGTGACCTAGCAAGTAGGCACACTTCCAGTTCTTGAAACACACCTTTTTATTCCCTAATCCCGGCCGAATTTTTCCCTCCCCTGTTTCCCATTGGTTGGGTACTCCAGGGTTCACAGTCTGTCCGAGGCGCCTAAAATTCTTCCCACATGTCCTGCCTCTGTTTACTTCTCTTTATGCTACACCTAAAGGGATTATCTGACTAGTTTATTTCTTTCCTTTTTGGTAAAAGATTGCTCAATGTCATTAGCCCTGGTTAAATGTTTGACTCCCCTTCTAGACACTAATCCAGGAGGCATCAGTTTGTCCTTTTGTCTGTGTGATAAGAGATGTTCTACAAGCCTTTGCTGGAGCCTCTTTGTCTTAGTCATTCCCTTATCGTGTCACCTCTGATGGAAACGGCTTTTCTCCTCTGCAAAAGCAATACCTGCCTTTCTTACACTTACTGTTAAACAAGCATGTACTTTTGGATTACTAGACTGGATTTTCGACTATTACTGGGGTAGTTATTCTAAATCAATGTCAGCCACATACACTATTTCAACTAATTCCCATGAATCAAAAGTACTTACTTTGGCAAAAAGAATTTGCTCTCCCAAGATGCATACAGCTTCTATAACTCTGGCACGCTTCTATAACTCCGGCACGCTATCCTCTGTGATACTCGATGCATTGATTAGGAATACACTCCCGAACTGCAAATTAGCAGTTCACAGAATCACAGACTGGCAGGGGTTGGAAGGGGCCCTCTGGAGATCATCTCCTCCAACCCCCGGCCAGAGCAGGGTCACCCAGAGCAGGTGGCACAGGAACGCGTCCAGGCGGGTTTGGGATGTTTCCAGAGTTGGAGACTCCCCCACCTCTCTGGGCAGCCTGTGCCAGGGCTCTGACACCCTCAGGGTAGAAGTTCCTCCTCGTGTTGAGATGGAACTTCCTCTGGTCAAGTTTGTGCCCATTACCTCTTGTCCTGTCGCCGGGCACCACTGGAAAGAGCCTGGCCCCATCCTCCTGACGCCCCGCCTTGAAGTATTTATAAGTGTTGATAAGATCCCCCCTCAGTCGTCTTTTTTCCAGACTGAAGAGACCCAAATCCCTCAGCCTTTCTTCAGAAGAGAGATGTTCCAGGCCCCTCAGCATCTCTCCAGCACTTCCCTGTCCTTCTTGAACTGGGGAGCCCAGAACTGGACACAGTCCTTTTGTCAATGTTGGAGGCAGGTCCATGCCCTGTAGCAATCTGGTCCTTCTCCCAGGCAGCTTTGGAGTGTTTTGACCTTGGCTGGAGACTGCTGAAGTCCTGGATAACAGCCACGTACGACTCCTCCTATGTAGTTACCTGAAAGGTTTTCTTCATGTGTGAGGCGGGTCCAGACTCAAAAGAGGCATTAACACATCAAGCGGCCATTTGCTGCGGAGAGGAGCTTCAGGGCAGGTAAGTCTGCTCAGGGGAAGCGATCTGAAGCCAAAAGGGCCGTCAAAAATCTCTTTTGGGGGCTCTTAGAAGCTGGGAGAAGCGGTGTGCCCATGCTGGGGGCCGACCGCTTGTGGGGGGGACCTGCTGAGCTAGTGTGGGCGGGCCCAGCAACACCCACCGCTCATCAGACTATAACAAGACTCTGGGAGGGCAGCAAGTGCTGCCCACAGAGCACCAACTGAGTGTGGGTGCGGTGCTGCAGCTGTTTGCAGCTCGTTGAGCTGTTTCAGCTGCTGTTTGCAGCTCGTTGGGCAGGACACGAGGTGCTGCACTTCACTCAAGTGAAGATTAGCTGTGCTTAGTGAAGGTTAGCCCTGGCTTCCACCCACAAGAAGGTGGTGTGCTCAGCCTCAACCAGAAAGGATGTGGGAACCCAGACGGGGCTCCCCCAGAGACACGAAGCCGTCCAGGTCACCGGGGGCAGGGAGCGCTGGAGCCTTTCGCCGACAACGGGAGGCAGCTGTGGGAACCACCGCGCGTGTTGCGAACAGGTAAGTGATGTGCTCAGCCTGGTGGCAGAGCTGCGAGAGGAAGCTGAAAGGTTAAGAAGCACTGGGGAGGCTGAGGAAGAAATAGACTGGTGGAGCCAGGCTCTGCCCTCCTTCAAACAGCAACAGGAGCACCCAGCAGGAAGCAGCCGGGATCTAGAGGCCCCTGTACCCTGCTCCTGCCACGCAGAAGGCAGAAGCCTAAATGAAGGGAGTGAATGGAGGCGAGTTCACGGTCGGGGCAGTGGGCGAACCCTCTCCTTGCCCCCCCTGTTGTACCCGGTACCTCTGAACAACAGCTATGAGGTACTGAACGAGGAAGGCCAGTCGAGTGAGGGTGTGGATGACGGGCAATCTACACTAGAGACACCTCCACAGTCAGAAGGGCGTACTGCCTGCACTATCACCACAGCCCCAAGAAAGAAAAGAGGGGTTGTAGTCACTGGGGCTTTGGAATCTGAGGGCCAGGCAAATGAGGATGGGGAGGATTGTCCATCTAGTGAGTCACACAGGGCTAATCACTCACCCCCATGACTCAGGACCTCCTCAACCAAGAAAAAAAGGAAGGCAATTGTAGTAGGTGCCCTTCTGAGGGGAACAGAGGGCCCTATCTGTCGACCAGACCCATCCCACAAAGTGGTCAGCTGCCTCCCTGGGGCCAGGATCAAGGACATGGAGGAAACTCCCTACCCTGGTTCGGCCCTCAGATTATTATCCACTACTGATATTTCAAGTAGGTAATGATGAGATAGCTACCAGAAGTCTAAGGGCAATGAAGAGAGACTTCAGAGGCCTGGGAGGGCTGGTTAAGGGATCAGGAGCACAAGTAGTGTTCTCCTCTATCCCACCAGTTGCAGGGATTGATGAGGGGATAAACAGGAAGAGTCAGGAGATTAACTCCTGTCTCAGAGACTGGTGCAACCGACAGAACTTTGGTTACTTTGACCATGGGTTGATGTACAGGACACCAGGCATGCTGGCAACAGGTGGGGAAAGCCTAACCCAACGGGGAAGAAGGATTCTAGGACAGGAGTTAGCAGGACTCATTGAAAGGGCTTTAAACTAGGTTTGCAGGGGGGCGGGGATGTAACCAGAGTGACTAAAGCGGTGCCTGGGAGCAGCACGCCAGCGCCGGTGGGTAAAAGTGCTAGCAAGGTCTTGCAGCCTGTTGTTGCAGTGGAGGTGGGAGATGATGACCCACGTGCTAGCAAAGACATGAGGAGTAGTGATGGGTTGGCACCTGCAGAAATGTCTGAGCATGGACAGGTGGGAATAAGGGCTTGTCCCCCCAGTCAAGTGACAAGGCAATTAGGCCAGCTGAAGTGCATCTACAGGAATGCACGCAGCATGGGCAACAAACAGGAAGAGTTGGAGGCCATTGTACAGCAGGGAAAGTATGCCATAATTGCCATCACAGAAACGTGGTGGGAAGACACGCACAACTGGAGTGCGGTGACTGACGGCTACCAACTCTTCAGAAGGGCTAGGCAAGGAAGGAGAGGTGGTGGGGTGGCCCTCTAGGTCAGGGGCAGTCTTGAATGCCAAGAACTTAACAATGTGCATGACGACATTGTTGAGCATTTATGGATGAGAATCAAGGGGAAGGCCAATAAGCCGGACACCGTGGTGGGAGTTTGTTATAGACTCCCCAACCAGGATGTAGAGGCTGATGAAATATTCTATAAGCAGCTGGCAGAGGTCTCACGATCGCTCGCCCTTGTTCTTGTGGGGGACTTCAACTTCCCAGATGTCTGCTGGAAATATAACACAGCAGAGAGGGAACAGTCCCGGAGGTTCCTGGAGTGTGTGGAAGACAACTTCCTAACACAGCTGGTGAAGGAGCCAATTAGGGAAGGTGCCCTACTGGACCTGCTGCTTGTTAACAGAGAAGGTGTGGTGGTGTGCTCTCCCCTTTCCCCCCCCCCGGCTCCTGCTCAAGCCATGGCCATCAGCGGGAGTTGTGATGAGTCGCACTTGAACTGTGGGAGATGGCTGGCAACATAACCAAAACCCTGTCTGGAGTGGGAACCTGGGTATCTTGTTCCCATGAGAATATGACTGTAGGTCAATTCTCCTACTCCATAAACAGTGGACAGCCCAAGAGCCCTTGGAGCTCTCCTGCACGGCAGCGGCTGCACGACAGGATCTCCCCTTGAGTGGGGACGCTCACTTAAGGTTCTTCTCCTCGAGGCCGAGAGATTCCTTGCCGCAACAGATTCTCGGTAAGTGACTAATAGCATGCTAAACTTTGAAATCTTAGCTAAGGGATCTAAGGATTGATTGCGCATATAGAATCCTTTAGACATAAACCGTTGACCGAGTCTGGGACTAGGATTGGATCCAGCCGCAGCCAGACTCCTCTCTGAGAAGGAGTTTAGAAAGCCAGGGGGTCCTTTCTGAACCTCGGGACTCAACGGGAGGGTCTCCCTGAGAGCTTGTCTGACCCCGGCCTCTATGCAGTAAATAATCAAGTGTGCCCTGGCATCGAATCTCGTAAAACACTGTCGCATTCACTGCTAACTTTGTTAAATCACTGTTTTATGTTAATAAACATTTCACTACTCTCTTACAAGTGAAGTTATTCACTCCGCCTGCGACAGCAGATCCTAAAATGATGTTAGCCAGTTCCATTGGGATCAGATCTATCCTTCCTTAAGACTTCAGCTGTTTCACCCTTTGGAACACCCATTGTATTTTCAGTGCAGAGCCATTTTCTTTACAGTCAAGGAGGCTTACCTTATGTCCTGGAGGCTGCTTCAACACAGCATCACTACAACTTTCCGTAAGACATGTCAGAGAGAGAGTGGCCCAGCAGGGCACAGAACGGCACAGCAAGAGCCTGAATCTACAGCCCAAAAGCAGAAATGGAGTGTGCTCAGAGAACCCTGCTCCTGGTTAGCGTCTCCTTCAAATGAGAGTTAAGGAATAAACCTAAATTGCTTTGAAATGTTGAGTTCTTACAGCTATAAATGTCTGTTACCTGGCACTGTAAAGACCGCAGGTTACAAAGCTTCGTGCAGCCTAATGCGGGCGGGTTCCGCCTGGAAAATGACAGTTAAGAATTTGGATCCCACTCGATGTACTGGTAACGTGGTTGCAGGCAGCTGTTGCCAGCACTGACCAAAGGGATGAGGATTGGCAAAACCAGAGAAGGCCGTAGCCATGCTCTATTTCTGCTAATCTCTGTTTCCCTGAGACGCGAAATAGCAGCTGGCTGCTCCAGCTCTCCTTTTAGCTGCCTTTGAGCTTGCAAAGCCATTTCAAGCCAGTGCCTGAGGACTCGTAGGAATGGAGAAAACCAGTTTCCTGCACTGTGTTGTGTGAACTCAGAAATCGGGTAATGAAAAATGGGGAAAACGCTCAGCTCTCCTAACCTGGGGATGGGCACCGCTTCCTGCTTGGCATCTCAAGACTTGCAGCACCTCAAGACTTGCAGGGATCAAAAAAACCTCAAAGGGACTCAAAAAAAACCCCACAGCCCCTTCCCTTCCAACTTCTGCCTGCTGCCAGGGAGACACAGCTCACCATTCCCTGCTCCCGGATAAGCTTATTTGCCTTCTCGCTGAGGTCTAGTGCCCATAAATGGACTGGGAGCTCTGGATCAGACTGGCAGGAGCAGATCGGGTAACAGGAGATGAGGCAAAAGACAAGCATCTATTGAAGGAGGGAAAATGCGCTTCAGAACGTCTTCTTACCTTCTTGTAGACCAGGTCAATGCGACACCCGACATTGATGTCCACAAAGTCCACTTCAGTTGTCTGGTTCGGGAGCTCTGCGCATTTGGTCATCGTGTCTGGAAACGCTCCCTCCGGCTGCCAGAGGGGGACAGGCTGCATGAATTCAAGCAGCAGCTTTTCTCCTCAGAAGCGAGTTATCATTTCTTTGGTTCTCAAGATGACAGCACCCACCCGCACCCCAAAAATTACCTTCGGTGTGATGCCGTTTGAGGAGAGCCCACTGGGAGGACTGGCCCTGAAGCAGGTTTGTGCACGCAGCCGTCTCTCCACAGGTGACGTCTGCCCCAAAGCGCTCGCATCGCCTTCGGAAAGGGAGGTTACCGCCCTGAAAGAGACAGCAGAGAGATGGTTTGTCAGGAGATTTGCTCTGTTCCAGATGTGGCAATGGCAAATTTGGACAAAAGGAGAGAATTATCCACCTACCGTGGTCAGCGGAGCCCAGTAGAGCTTGCCTTGGATTTCCAGCTGGAAAGCAAGAAGGATGGAGGAGCACGTCAGGAGAGCTGAAGCAGCAGTGGTTAAACAGAAGGATATTCCAGGTAGCAATTGTAGCACTTGCCTTGGCTAAACGTCAGTGGGAAACCCAGGAAATCACTGGTTTTTCTTCGAGATCCCCAACTATTCCAAGAGAATGTATCACTTGGAGAAAAGAACCAGAAACTGGAACCGCTCCGTTTGTTTTCAGTGCTCACCCTGGAGAAAACTCAAAGCAGTTACAGATCTAGAGGGATGCAAGACTGGCTAAAGGATGAACGCGGAGAGGGGCCAGAACTGCTCCAAGCACCCGTCGCTCCCCGGGTGATGTTGGGTGCCCCACGAAACGCTCCCAGGAAGCCGACTGCTGTAACGTGCCGCAGAAGGGCGGTGACGTACCCACTTGAGGGGACATTTTAGCACTAGCGCTTCAGGGAAGCTGAAGCTTTACTTGTCCCGCTCAGCTCATCCTGCTTCACCCTCTCCCAGGCAGCCAACGGAGCTGGTTTTGTCGGCGCAGCCCCCTGCTACGCGCTCCCTGCTGGGAGCCTGCCCTGGTGCGTCTCTCTCTTCAGTGTGCTTCCCTAGACTTCCAAATCAATGCAGCCCTGGAGGGATCACCGGGGTCCCAAATCCCCCACCCCAGAGCAGCGCAGAGCAGGGCCCCCGCACCCTACCTGCGTTACCCACGGGCACAGCCTGCTCTGCTCGTAGCGCTTGGGCTTCATACACGGCCTGTTCTTCTTCTGCCCCCGGGCCCGCTTCCGCTCCACGGGCTCCTTCTCTGCTGCTCCACCATCCTCTCGGCTTTCCCCGTCCTGACCGAGGTCCTCTGACTTCACTCGTTTGACGGGGGGCTCGCTCTGGCAGCTGCCGACCTCCTCCTCGACCTTCTCTTCCTCCTCCTCCTCCTCCTCCTCGCCCCTGCCGCTGGGCTCGCCCCGGGCCCGCAGGTAGGCATGGAACTGCTCCTTGGAGGCGAGGAACCTACAGAAACATCCCACCCCTGTCACCCCAGCCATGGGGGGGGCGGTGTGACAGGGCCATGGGGGCAGGGGGCTGCTGGGGGGACAGCGGGGCCGGGCATGTACTGGGGGGGCAGTGCAGAGGCTTGGCATGTACCGGGAGGGGGTTATGGGGGGGCCGTACACGTAGTGGGGGGGTTATGGAGGGCCCTGGCCCCTACCAGGGGGGTTATGGAAGGGCCATACCTGTACCCGGGGGGTTATGGGGAGGTCTGCGCATGTACTGTGGGGGTTGGGGGGGGGCCTGGCACGTACCGAGGGGGGTTAGGAGGGGGCCCGGGCACGTACCGGGGGGCCGCCGGGGCCGGGGCCGGGGCCGGGGCCGGGGCCGTCGTGGGCCCGCACTCAGCGGGGGCCGCCGCCGCCGCCATGCTGCCGCACGCGGGGATGAGGGCAGGGGCCGGGCGGGCCACGTGACGGGGGCGCGTGCGCGGGGCGGGTAGAAAAGGCCCGGCGGCGGCCAGGCTGCCTCAGAGCGGCGGCGGGGCCGGGGTTTGCGTGTGCCCGGGCCGGGGGCGGCGGCCGGGCGGGCTGTGTGAGGGGTCGCAGCGCCGCTGAGGTCAGTGTCCGTCCGGCTGTGGGAGGCTCTGAGCGCTCTGCGGGGGAGCAGGGCCTGTGGGCTGGGGGCGGCCCTCAGGAAGGGCCTGGCCGTGGGGGCAGGACCCCCGGGGCAGGGGCGGCGCGGGGCGGCCGGTGTGTGGGCCTTGCACCGGGGAGAGGTGTCGTCCCGTGTTGTGGCTCCTGAGGGCCTGTGTTTTGGGGCACCTCCTGGGTGCTGACCTGTGAGGCGTTGGGGATGAGCAGCAGCTGCTGTGCCGGGGGAGCAGGGCTCATCCTGGCTCGAGGGACAGAACAACCCCCCTAGAGGCCCCCATCTGGTGACCTCTGAGGGGTTCTGTGCTTTGGGGCTTTGGCTCTTCTGCCTCCTGCTGGCTGTCAGCTGGAGAAGGTGGAGCTCTCTGCAGAGATGCAGGGCGCTTGGTGTGGGCTTTTTTAATGTGGGGTTTTTTGAAGCAGTAAATGCAAGGCCTGGTTGCTCAGGGCTCAGCCGTCTCCCATTGCACAGAGGTGTAAATCTGCTTGAAGCTGTCCCGTGGGCAGAATTCTGTTGGTGCTGCTCCGGCAACAGGGTTTTCCACATTACCCCTTGGAAGGATTTTCAAGCTCAGCCCAGCAGAGGTGTGAGAGGGCTTTGTGTTTCGGCTGCTGGTGGCCCATGGGAGGAACTGTTTTTTGCTCCTCCTTTGGTGCAGGCCGTTGTGCCTTCTTCCTGCTGTGGGCAGGCTGCAGGATGGATGGAGGAGCCGTGGGACAAAGTCACCTTCCCTCTGGGGGCTGGGGTCGTTCTCTGACATGGGCTGTAGCCAGCACAAAGCTCACTGCAGATGTTTGGTGCTGCCACACGTTCCTGGTGGGTGTATGAAGGAGGCTGTGCTGCTAATGCAGCGAGCAAGGGCGGGTGCTCATGAGAGCGGCCGGAGTGCAAAGTCTGTCCTTGTGTTTGGTGTGTGGGTGGGAGTTCAGACTGAAAGACAGAGTGATGTGACAAGTGTGGGGTGCTTGGTGTGAGACGGCACTCGCTGACCTCTGCTTCCTGCCCTCTAGCTGCCACATCTTCCCCATGCGTTTGGGACCCCGGCTGCAGCCTCTCCAGCTCCATAGTCATAGAATCGGGTCATACGGAGGTTGGAAGCGTGTCCAGGGGAGCGAGGAGCTGTGAATCCTGTGTTGCGGCTGCCTGAGCTGGAAGGCTTTCATGGGCGAGTACAGTGCTTGGATCGCCAGAGCTGTCGCTTCAACATCCTTCAGCAGCACTAAAGCAGCTTTGAAGAAAACCACTAGCCAAGAACTCGCTGGGAAAGGCCAGTCAGGAGAAAAGGAAAGGCTGATTGCAGGAGAGTGTGATGTGTATACAGGGAGAAGTAAGTCAGAAAAAGTTGAGCTGCTTGAACGTCCAAGTTAAACAAGGGACAGGTATGAATGAAAATACCCTTTCAGCGGGGCTGTGGCACCTGGTGGGGGCCCATTCCCGCTGACCCCCCCCGTGCTCCCTCCCCTCCCACACAGGCACGGAGCGGGGCTGGAGAAACAACTTTTAATGGAAAAACACAAGAGAAAATGTCCTAACAAAGCCACTCTAAGCCCCCCTCCCCTAAACGCATCCCCCCATCTCTCAAAATGCATTACCCCACCTCCAAATGCACCACCCTCCCCCAAACACACCACCCCCCCAGATACAATCCCCTCCCTTAAATCTGCCCCCCTCCCCTAAATACAACCCTCCCCCACATCCCAACTGCACCCCCCCTCTGCCCCCCATCATCTCTGTCTCCTCACTGGGGGGGTCTCTTCCCCCCTGCCACCCCCGGGCAGCCTGCCAGAGCCCTGCGCTTGCTGGGTCGTGGCGATGGGGGGCTCGGCCCCCGCTTTGTCCCCCGCTTCTCCGCCACGGTGGGCTGGGCCGGCGGTAGCTCCATCCCCACGTCCCCGCACAGTTCCTGGGACTCTGTCCCATAGAGGGATTCTTCTAGGATGCGGATGGCCTCCAGGGTCTCCTCCACGCTGTAGTACTCGAAAGGCACCTTCTGGGGCACTGCAAGGTGGCCGTCCTTGTCCCCGAGGGCTTGGCTGTGGGGGACAGCAGAGGCGCTGCTGGGGACATCTTTCTCCCAGGAGATGTCACTCTCGCAGGGGTTGTCGCTGCTCCAGAAGGTGTCACTCTTTAGGGAGATGATGTTGCGGTCTGAGCTGTTGTCTTCTGAGGAGATGTCGCTTTTTGGGGAGAAATTGTGCTCTGGGGAGGTGTCGCTCTTGGAGGAGGTGTTGCGCTCTGCGGAGATGTGGCGCCCCGAGGAGGTGTCACTCTTTGGAGAGATGTTGTGCCCGGAGATGTCACTCTCAAAGGAGATGTTGAATGCCTCTGGGGAGATGTTGTGCCCCGAGGAGATGTCACTCTTTGGAGAGATGTTGCGCCCTGTGGAGATTTCACCCTCAAAGGAGATGTTGCTCTCTGGGGAGATGTCACGCTCTAAGGAGATGTCGCTCTTTGGGGAGGTGTTGCTCTTTGGGGAGATGTTGAACGCTGAGATGATGTTGCTTTTTGGGGAGATGTCACACTCTGAGGAGGTGTCGCTTTCTGAGGAGATGTTGCTGCCCAGGGCTGTCTGCGTGGGGGAGGCCCTGCTGGAGCCGTTGGTCACTGAAGAGCATTCCTCGGTGTTTTCAGAGGCAGGGATGGAGGTTGGCAGCTGGGTGGGTGCTGGGGCCACCGCTCTCCCCTCTCTGCTGGCGCCACTGCGTTCCCCAGGTGTGGGGACAGCGGTGTCAGGGTCCTGGCCGACCTGCACTGCGTCTGGGGAGGAACCAAAGAGCCTGAGGGCGTCTTGCAGGAGCATCTCCTCGGTCACTTCAATGTTGGCATCCAGGTCGATAGGAGCTTCTTTGTGGGGGGCTGCAATGGGTCTGGAGGAGACGCAGGTGCCCGTGGGGATGCGGCTGGCAGTGGGTGTGTGCACAGGTATGGCCGTGCCGGAGCTGTTGGTGCCTGCAGGCTGTCCCTTGAGGTGCTGGCATCCGGGGATGGAGGTGAGGAGCAGTGTGGGGGCTGCGGGCACCGCTGTGCCCTGGTGGCCGTAGTCTGGGAGCTGCGTCATGTGGGGCAGTGGGTGTATTCCCTGGGGGGTGCCAGGGGCTGCCCAGGCCGGGAGGGTCCCGCAGCCCCTGGGGCCCCACAGGGCAGCGCCTGGTGGAGCAGCGGTGCCATGGCTGAGGGTGGCGGTGGCCGGCACAGACACATTGTTGACCGTCCGCTCGATGTGGACGAAGCGTGGGTCGATGCCGTAGGCACCGCATGGGGCCCTGTGCAGCCCTGTGTGGGTAGAATGGAGCCGTGCTGGGCCGGGGGCACACTCCGGGGCACCCGCGGAGCCACCCCCCATGGTCATCAGGGTGCTGATGGTGTCAGGGTGGCAGAGGGGACAGGGGTGCCATACCTGGTGGTGGGGCCTGTGGGGCCCCCCCCACTGGGGGTGCCCAGGCCGTGGGGAAGAGCAGCTGCTGCCCGGGCGGTGGGAACAGGGTGGCTGTGCCTGGAAGAGAGACAGGAGCCATGGTCACCTCCTGCACTCTTGGCCCCGAGAGCGTCCCCGGGCTGTGGGTCGGGGTCGTTCCCTGCCTTGGGGGTAGAAGGTTTGTGGGAGCACGAAAGCCTGATGGCTCTGGGGGGCCGGGGGGGTGCGGGGGCCGCGCAGTGGGCGCCACCGAGGTGGCAGCGCCATGGTGGGTCCCCTCAGTCTCTCGGCTGCTAAGGACTCTTTGGCGTCTCCAGGATGGAATGTTGGGGCTCCCTGTGCTCCGCCCCCTCCCAACGGCCCCCCCAACAGTTCCCCCAGCTCCTGCTGGGGAGGGAAGGGGCTCGGGGGGGCTGAGGGCCTGCAGCCCCTACGGGCAGCTACCGGGGGCTGTGGGTGCAAGTGCCTTTGGCTGGAGCCTTGGTGCGTTCCCAGAGCTGGGGTGTCCTTGGGGTGAGTGGGGCTTGGTGGGGTGGTCCCACAGCTGCAGGGCCGCGCTGGAGGTGCTGGGCTGTATCAGGGGGGTGGCAGGGCAAGGGTGGAGGGGTCGCACTGTACCCAAGGGAGAGGTTTGATGGTCCAGCCACGATGGTGCAGTGGGGGTCTGCGACCCATCGCCCAGCCAGGATGCCGGCACTGAGGCCGTGAGTCTCTGAATCTCTAGGGGATGAGGAGACACCTCTGTGTCAGGAGCCCTTCTCCTTATGGCAGATTTCGTCTTCCCAGACAGCATCTGGGAAGCCCCTGGTGCTGTGAGGAGCAGGGCTGGGCAATTCCTGCAGTTTGTGGGAGATGGGAACTTCTTGTCGGCAGCGCTCGGGGGCCATCGAGGAAAGATGCCCTGCGAGACATGGTGGTTGTGAGCGGAGAAGGACTCGTGGGAGACGGGAAGGTCTTGGCTGCAGACATCATGAAATGGTTGAGTTTCAAATTGTCAGAAAAAGGGCGGGCAGAGTTGCTCCCCTGGATTTTGGGAGGTGAATGCCCCATTAGGAAGGTTGCTGGTGATCCGAAAGTGAGAGGTGCTGTTGAGTGTGTTGAGGGCCAAGAGGCCTTGCAGAAGGCTCTAGATGGCTTGGAGCGTTGGGCAATCCTGGCGGCGTGAAATTGAACCAGTCCAAGTGCCGCGTTCTGCAGGTGGGAGGGAGGGAGTAACGGTGGCACCAGTGGGAATGGGAGGGGGCGTCTGGGGAGCAGCCCTGCAGAAAGGGGTGTGGGGGTGGTGAGCAGCTCAGGAGGAGCCAGCAGTGTCCCCTGGCACCAAGAGGGGACCAAGAGGGCAAGCGCATCGTGGGGGGCATCAAAGACAGTAGAAGCAGGCGGCCAAGGGAGGGGATTGTCCCGCTGTGTTCAGCGCTGGCGCGGCTTCACCTGGAGCACTGTGTGCGGTGCTGGGCAGCCCTGCAGTTAACTCGTGGTCAGCCCTGCAGTTTGGGTTCTGGTCTTTCTCTTCCCTTTTCCTCCTTCTCTGGCGCAGAGCAGCTCCCCGCGGCCCCCGGGAGCTGCGGGCAGTGGCGGTGCAGCTGCTGCAGGGGACGGGAGTTTTGGGTGCAGGAGGGTGCTCGGGGCGGGGGGTTGGGAGGCCGGACACGGAGCAGCAGCGGTGCCGGGAGCTGCGCCGGGCCCTGCTGAGGCCAAGGGGACTGCGCCCGCCCGGGGCCCGCAGCGGCGCCCCCCAACGCTGGGGGTGCCGCGGCGGGGACCGGGGCCTCCCCCCTCACCTTCTGCGCACCGTACCTGCAGAGGGGCGGCCGCTGCCCGAAGGCGCCCTTGGCTGCGTTGGCCCCGGGCTGTGGAGCTGGGAGGGGGAACGGGCAATAAAGAGCTGGGGTTTCCAGGCACTTTTGGCCCCTGCCGTGATTTCTTTGTTTATTTCTTTCCTTATTTCCCCCCTCCCCAGCTGCTGTCAGGGCTGCCCAAGGCGCAGGCCGAGGAGGGGAGGAGGGTCCCTGCCTGGCCGGCAGCTCCCCCCTGGCCGTTGTGGGGGTGATTTGGGGTGATTGGGCAGCGCAGGGAGGCAAAGCCGGGCTGCGGAGCCGCGGACAGGGGTGATTGTGCCGAGGCTTTGGGGGCTTTGCCCCGAGCCCTGTCCCCGCGGGAGGGGACGCTGGCTGGGGTCCAGCCGAAGGCCTGGCAGCCCTTGTGGTCGTGTGTGTCCGTCCCCTCCTGCTCCCCAAGGTCTGTCCTTGTCCCAGGGGCTCCGTGCTGCTTTCTGCGTGGGGCCGTGTCCGTGGGTCCTGCAGGGACCCGTCTGTCCTGGCTGCCCCTGGAGAAAGGGACAGGGGAGTCCCCCCCCGCCACTGCCACCCCACTGGCTTTGACTCGGCCCTGGGGGCGGCTCGGTGCCCTTCGGGGTCCCATGTGGGACTGTGGCACCTGGTGGGGGCCGATTCCCGCTGTCCCCCGCGCTCCCTCCCCTCCCAGACAGGCACGGAGCGGGGCTGGAGAAACAACTTTTAATGGAAAAACACGAGAGAAAAGGTCCTATCGAAGCTACCCTAACCCCCCCTCCCCTAAACATATCCCTCCCCCCAAATACACTGTCCACCACAACCTTTAATGGAAAAACACAGCAGAAAAGGTCCTGTCGAAGCTACTCTAACCCCCCCTCCCCTAAACTCACTCCCCGCATCTCTCAAAATACACTACCCCACCTTTAAATGTACCCCCCTCCCCTAAACACACCCACCTCCCCAAACACACTGCCCGCTACAACTTTTAATGGAAAAACACGAGAGAAAAGGTCCTATCGAAGGTACTCTAACCCCCCCTCCCCTAAACATGTCCCTCTCCCCACGCCCCCCAAACACACGCGCCCCCCCCCCCGATACAGTCCCCTCCCTTAAATCTGCCCCCTGTGAGAAACAAGTTCCGGTCCGAATGAAACAGGCTCAGGCAGCATCCTCTGTGAAGCACATTTTTATTCACGTTCTTGCAAGAGCGGGTGACCTAGCAAGTAGGCACACTTCCAGTTCTTGAAACACACCTTTTTATTCCCTAATCCCGGCCGAATTTTTCCCTCCCCTGTTTCCCATTGGTTGGGTACTCCAGGGTTCACAGTCTGTCCGAGGCGCCTAAAATTCTTCCCACATGTCCTGCCTCTGTTTACTTCTCTTTATGCTACACCTAAAGGGATTATCTGACTAGTTTATTTCTTTCCTTTTTGGTAAAAGATTGCTCAATGTCATTAGCCCTGGTTAAATGTTTGACTCCCCTTCTAGACACTAATCCAGGAGGCATCAGTTTGTCCTTTTGTCTGTGTGATAAGAGATGTTCTACAAGCCTTTGCTGGAGCCTCTTTGTCTTAGTCATTCCCTTATCGTGTCACCTCTGATGGAAACGGCTTTTCTCCTCTGCAAAAGCAATACCTGCCTTTCTTACTGTTAAACAAGCATGTACTTTTGGATTACTAGACTGGATTTTCGACTATTACTGGGGTAGTTATTCTAAATCAATGTCAGCCACATACACTATTTCAACTAATTCCCATGAATCAAAAGTACTTACTTTGGCAAAAAGAATTTGCTCTCCCAAGATGCATACAGCTTCTATAACTCTGGCACGCTTCTATAACTCCGGCACGCTATCCTCTGTGATACTCGATGCATTGATTAGGAATACACTCCCGAACTGCAAATTAGCAGTTCACAGAATCACAGACTGGCAGGGGTTGGAAGGGGCCCTCTGGAGATCATCTCCTCCAACCCCCGGCCAGAGCAGGGTCACCCAGAGCAGGTGGCACAGGAACGCGTCCAGGCGGGTTTGGGATGTTTCCAGAGTTGGAGACTCCCCCACCTCTCTGGGCAGCCTGTGCCAGGGCTCTGACACCCTCAGGGTAGAAGTTCCTCCTCGTGTTGAGATGGAACTTCCTATGGTCAAGTTTGTGCCCATTACCTCTTGTCCTGTCGCCGGGCACCACTGGAAAGAGCCTGGCCCCATCCTCCTGACGCCCCGCCTTGAAGTATTTATAAGTGTTGATAAGATCCCCCCTCAGTCGTCTTTTTTCCAGACTGAAGAGACCCAAATCCCTCAGTCTTTCTTCAGAAGAGAGATGTTCCAGGCCCCTCAGCATCTCTCCAGCACTTCCCTGTCCTTCTTGAACTGGGGAGCCCAGAACTGGACACAGTCCTTTTGTCAATGTTGGAGGCAGGTCCATGCCCTGTAGCAATCTGGTCCTTCTCCCAGGCAGCTTTGGAGTGTTTTGACCTTGGCTGGAGACTGCTGAAGTCCTGGATAACAGCCACGTACGACTCCTCCTATGTAGTTACCTGAAAGGTTTTCTTCATGTGTGAGGCGGGTCCAGACTCAAAAGAGGCATTAACACATCAAGCGGCCATTTGCTGCGGAGAGGAGCTTCAGGGCAGGTAAGTCTGCTCAGGGGAAGCGATCTGAAGCCAAAAGGGCCGTCAAAAATCTCTTTTGGGGGCTCTTAGAAGCTGGGAGAAGCGGTGTGCCCATGCTGGGGGCCGACCGCTTGTGGGGGGGACCTGCTGAGCTAGTGTGGGCGGGCCCAGCAACACCCACCGCTCATCAGACTATAACAAGACTCTGGGAGGGCAGCAAGTGCTGCCCACAGAGCAACAACTGAGTGTGGGTGCGGTGCTGCAGCTGTTTGCAGCTCGTTGAGCTGTTTCAGCTGCTGTTTGCAGCTCGTTGGGCAGGACACGAGGTGCTGCACTTCACTCAAGTGAAGATTAGCTGTGCTTAGTGAAGGTTAGCCCTGGCTTCCACCCACAAGAAGGTGGTGTGCTCAGCCTCAACCAGAAAGGATGTGGGAACCCAGACGGGGCTCCCCCAGAGACACGAAGCCGTCCAGGTCACCGGGGGCAGGGAGCGCTGGAGCCTTTCGCCGACAACGGGAGGCAGCTGTGGGAACCGCCGCGCGTGTTGCGAACAGGTAAGTGATGTGCTCAGCCTGGTGGCAGAGCTGCGAGAGGAAGCTGAAAGGTTAAGAAGCATTGGGGAGGCTGAGGAAGAAATAGACTGGTGGAGCCAGGCTCTGCCCTCCTTCAAACAGCAACAGGAGCACCCAGCAGGAAGCAGCCGGGATCTAGAGGCCCCTGTACCCTGCTCCTGCCACGCAGAAGGCAGAAGCCTAAATGAAGGGAGTGAATGGAGGCGAGTTCACGGTCGGGGCAGTGGGCGAACCCTCTCCTTGCCCCCCCTGTTGTACCCGGTACCTCTGAACAACAGCTATGAGGTACTGAACGAGGAAGGCCAGTCGAGTGAGGGTGTGGATGACGGGCAATCTACACTAGAGACACCTCCACAGTCAGAAGGGCGTACTGCCTGTACTATCACCACAGCCCCAAGAAAGAAAAGAGGGGTTGTAGTCACTGGGGCTTTGGAATCTGAGGGCCAGGCAAATGAGGATGGGGAGGATTGTCCATCTAGTGAGTCACACAGGGCTAATCACTCACCCCCATGACTCAGGACCTCCTCAACCAAGAAAAAAAGGAAGGCAATTGTAGTAGGTCCCCTTCTGAGGGGAACAGAGGGCCCTATCTGTCGACCAGACCCATCCCACAAAGTGGTCAGCTGCCTCCCTGGGGCCAGGATCAAGGACATGGAGGAAACTCCCTACCCTGGTTCGGCCCTCAGATTATTATCCACTACTGATATTTCAAGTAGGTAATGATGAGATAGCTACCAGAAGTCTAAGGGCAATGAAGAGAGACTTCAGAGGCCTGGGAGGGCTGGTTAAGGGATCAGGAGCACAAGTAGTGTTCTCCTCTATCCCACCAGTTGCAGGGATTGATGAGGGGATAAACAGGAAGAGTCAGGAGATTAACTCCTGTCTCAGAGACTGGTGCAACCGACAGAACTTTGGTTACTTTGACCATGGGTTGATGTACAGGACACCAGGCATGCTGGCAACAGGTGGGGAAAGCCTAACCCAACGGGGAAGAAGGATTCTAGGACAGGAGTTAGCAGGACTCATTGAAAGGGCTTTAAACTAGGTTTGCAGGGGGGCGGGGATGTAACCAGAGTGACTAAAGCGGTGCCTGGGAGCAGCACGCCAGCGCCGGTGGGTAAAAGTGCTAGCAAGGTCTTGCAGCCTGTTGTTGCAGTGGAGGTGGGAGATGACCCACGTGCTAGCAAAGACATGAGGAGTAGTGATGGGTTGGCACCTGCAGAAATGTCTGAGCGTGGACAGGTGGGAATAAGGGCTTGTCCCCCCAGTCAAGTGACAAGGCAATTAGGCCAGCTGAAGTGCATCTACAGGAATGCACGCAGCATGGGCAACAAACAGGAAGAGTTGGAGGCCATTGTACAGCAGGGAAAGTATGACATAATTGCCATCACAGAAACGTGGTGGGAAGACACGCACAACTGGAGTGCGGTGACTGACGGCTACCAACTCTTCAGAAGGGCTAGGCAAGGAAGGAGAGGTGGTGGGGTGGCCCTCTAGGTCAGGGGCAGTCTTGAATGCCAAGAACTTAACAATGTGCATGACGACATTGTTGAGCATTTATGGATGAGAATCAAGGGGAAGGCCAATAAGCCGGACACCGTGGTGGGAGTTTGTTATAGACTCCCCAACCAGGATGTAGAGGCTGATGAAATATTCTATAAGCAGCTGGCAGAGGTCTCACGATCGCTCGCCCTTGTTCTTGTGGGGGACTTCAACTTCCCAGATGTCTGCTGGAAATATAACACAGCAGAGAGGGAACAGTCCCGGAGGTTCCTGGAGTGTGTGGAAGACAACTTCCTAACACAGCTGGTGAAGGAGCCAATTAGGGAAGGTGCCCTACTGGACCTGCTGCTTGTTAACAGAGAAGGTGTGGTGGTGTGCTCTCCCCTTTCCCCCCCCCCGGCTCCTGCTCAAGCCATGGCCATCAGCGGGAGTTGTGATGAGTCGCACTTGAACTGTGGGAGATGGCTGGCAACATAACCAAAACCCTGTCTGGAGTGGGAACCTGGGTATCTTGTTCCCATGAGAATATGACTGTAGGTCAATTCTCCTACTCCATAAACAGTGGACAGCCCAAGAGCCCTTGGAGCTCTCCTGCACGGCAGCGGCTGCACGACAGGATCTCCCCTTGAGTGGGGACGCTCACTTAAGGTTCTTCTCCTCGAGGCCGAGAGATTCCTTGCCGCAACAGATTCTCGGTAAGTGACTAATAGCATGCTAAACTTTGAAATCTTAGCTAAGGGATCTAAGGATTGATTGCGCATATAGAATCCTTTAGACATAAACCGTTGACCGAGTCTGGGACTAGGATTGGATCCAGCCGCAGCCAGACTCCTCTCTGAGAAGGAGTTTAGAAAGCCAGGGGGTCCTTTCTGAACCTCGGGACTCAACGGGAGGGTCTCCCTGAGAGCTTGTCTGACCCCGGCCTCTATGCAGTAAATAATCAAGTGTGCCCTGGCATCGAATCTCGTAAAACACTGTCGCATTCACTGCTAACTTTGTTAAATCACTGTTTTATGTTAATAAACATTTCACTACTCTCTTACAAGTGAAGTTATTCACTCCGCCTGCGACAGCAGATCCTAAAATGATGTTAGCCAGTTCCATTGGGATCAGATCTATCCTTCCTTAAGACTTCAGCTATTTCACCCTTTGGAACACCCATTGTATTTTCAGTGCAGAGCCATTTTCTTTACAGTCAAGGAGGCTTACCTTATGTCCTGGAGGCTGCTTCAACACAGCATCACTACAACTTTCCGTAAGACATGTCAGAGAGAGAGTGGCCCAGCAGGGCACAGAACGGCACAGCAAGAGCCTGAATCCACAGCCCAAAAGCAGCAATGGAGTGTGCTCAGAGAACCCTGCTCCTGGTTAGCGTCTCCTTCAAATGAGAGTTAAGGAATAAACCTAAATTGCTTTGAAATGTTGAGTTCTTACAGCTATAAATGTCTGTTACCTGGCACTGTAAAGACCGCAGGTTACAAAGCTTCGTGCAGCCTAATGCGGGCGGGTTCCGCTTGGAAAATGACAGTTAAGAATTTGGATCCCACTCGATGTACTGGTAACGTGGTTTCAGGCAGCTGTTGCCAGCACTGACCAAAGGGATGAGGATTGGCAAAACCAGAGAAGGCCGTAGCCATGCTCTATTTCTGCTAATCTCTGTTTCCCTGAGACGCGAAATAGCAGCTGGCTGCTCCAGCTCTCCTTTTAGCTGCCTTTGAGCTTGCAAAGTCATTTCAAGCCAGTGCCTGAGGACTCGTAGGAATGGAGAAAACCAGTTTCCTGCACTGTGTTGTGTGAACTCAGAAATCGGGTAATGAAAAATGGGGAAAACGCTCAGCTCTCCTAACCTGGGGATGGGCACCGCTTCCTGCTTGGCATCTC
This sequence comes from Chroicocephalus ridibundus, assembly GCF_963924245.1. Taxonomy (NCBI): domain Eukaryota; kingdom Metazoa; phylum Chordata; class Aves; order Charadriiformes; family Laridae; genus Chroicocephalus; species Chroicocephalus ridibundus. The sequence goes on from NW_026961297.1 coordinate 383,118, forward strand.
AAGACTTGCAGCACCTCAAGACTTGCAGGGATCAAAAAAACCTCAAAGGGACTCAAAAAAAACCCCACAGCCCCTTCCCTTCCAACTTCTGCCTGCTGCCAGGGAGACACAGCTCACCATTCCCTGCTCCCGGATAAGCTTATTTGCCTTCTCGCTGAGGTCTAGTGCCCATAAATGGACTGGGAGCTCTGGATCAGACTGGCAGGAGCAGATCGGGTAACAGGAGATGAGGCAAAAGACAAGCATCTATTGAAGGAGGGAAAATGCGCTTGTCCTGGTTCCGGTGGGGATAGGGTTAATTTTCCCTGGTATTCCATGCCATGTGAGCCACGCCCACCCTGAGCTGCCGGGGGAGGGGGCAGGAAGTTGCTGCTTAAAAGCGGGCTGGGGCGTCCAGGGTCCGGCCGGTCGGCGAGCGGCGGGGAGCCGCGGTTCCGTAATCGCGTTTGTATATTCCCCTATCCGTGTTGTTGTTGTTTGCCTGTTCCCTTTGCTGTTCTGTTAAACTGCCTTTGTCCGAACCCAAGAGTCTTGCGGTTTTCTTACGATCCTTCCTGTATTAGGAAGGCACGTGCGAGCGGCATGTGGTTCTTTGTTGCCATCTGAGGCTAAACCACGACAGTCCTTTTTGGCGCGCAACGTGGGGCTCGAAGGGTTGAGATAACGACAGAATCCAACTAGAACGTGGAAAAAACGGTTTTGGTTTTTTTTTCTTGTATGCATTTATTTTATTAGGTAAGTAGTCACTGGTCATCATGTTGCTTGGTTTGTTCTCATGGCTGTGTTACATAAATTCCTATATGGCTTATGTACTCCCTGCGATGCTGTTTACCATGTCTGGAAGAGGGATGAGGATTATCATTCTGCTGTCCTGTGCGATATCTGTTTATGATATGATAACATCACTGTTCAGACGGCTATTTTGGGGTGTTTATGTGGTTTTGTTGTCCTGTCCGTACATTGGACACTGTCTCTCAGAATTTGTTAATAGTTTCCCCAGCCCTTTTGCCTCCCTTTTCTCCTTCGGGTCAGGTATGACAGCTTTTGAGAATCTTGAATATCCTTGGGATACTCAAACTAGTGTGTTCCTAGTGCTATGTCTCCTGAATACGTTCCAGGTCTTGTTTAGGGTTAAGCAACTATTTAAGACTACCACCCGGAGATCTGCTCCGAGGCTGGATAGTCAGGGGTGGCACGGCATGTGGGAGAGCATGGGCAGGTACCTAGAGAACTTCTCGCCTCCAATGGTCTGGGACTTCACCCCTGAACAATTACAGGACCCTGATAGAGTGGTAGAATATCTGAAGGGAAAGTGCTGTGGCTATTCTAGAGAGGCACAACTCACCGCGCTGTGCTGGGCCCTGGCCAGTATCCACCAGGCACTGCTCAGAATTATGCAGCACCCTCAGGGGGAAGAGATGGAAACCAGACCAGCAGCCACTGCGGCTACTGCAACCCCTGCGACGGACACTGCGGCTACTGCAACCCCTGCGACGGACACTGCGGCTACTGCAACCCCTGCGACGGACACTGCCACTGAACCAGGGAACCAACCCGTGCCGGTATCAGTTGCCCCCATACAGAAGAAGAAGTACACAAAGAAATCAGTTCGCTTAGTAAGAGATGATGATGAACCAGGGTCATCACGAGAGCAGGAGGAAGAGGCAGAACCAGAGATAATCACTCGATCCCTATCCTTGAGTGAGTTGCGGGATATGCGAAAAGATTTTGGTGATTTTGATTTTTGTGAAGGGAGGCGGGGAGCCAGCAGAACTGCCACCTTGGATTTCCGAAGGGCAGACCTTAACCTGTTTAGGAGCATGGTTGAGAGTGTCCCTTGGGAGGCAGTTTTGAAGAGCAAAGGTGCCCAGGAAAGCTGGTCATACTTCAAGCAGGTGCTCTTAGAAGCACAGGAGAAGGCCATCCCCATGTCCCGAAAGACGAGCCGACGGGGAAGAAGGCCAGCCTGGCTAAATAGAGAGCTTTGGCTGGACCTCAGGAAAAAAAGGAAGGCTTACATTCTCTGGAAAAGGGGCTTAGCAACTTATGAGGATTATCAAGATATAACAAAGCTATGCAGGGGGAAGATTAGAAGGGCCAAAGCTCAATCAGAACTCAGCTTGGCCACTGCAGTTAAAGACAACAAGAAGAGATTTTTCCAGTATATCAACAGAAAAAGGAAGACTAGGGAAAATATAGGTCCACTGATGAATGAGACGGGTGCCCTAGTGGTGGAAGACACAGAGAAGGCAGAGTTACTGAATGCCTTCTTTTCTTCGGTCTTCGCTGATAAAGCCGTTCCTCACGCATCCCATACCCTGGAGGCAAGGGGGAAGGTCTGGAGAGAGGAAGACTTTCCCTTAGTTGAGGAGGACCGGGTCAGAGACTACTTGGCCAAGCTGGACATTCATAAATCCATGGGCCCTGACGGGATGCACCCGCGAGTGCTGAGAGAGCTGGCAGATGTTATCGCTAGACCACTCTCCATTGTCTTTGCAAGGTCATGGGGAACAGGAGAGGTGCCTGAGGACTGGAGGAAGGCTGACATCACTCCAATCTTCAAAAAAGGCAAGAAGGAGGACCCAGGGAACTACAGGCCGGTTAGTCTCACCTCTGTCCCTGGGAAGGTAATGGAGCGACTCGTTCTGGATGTCGTCTCCAAACACATAGAGGAACAGGAAGTTATTGGAAGTGGTCAGCATGGATTTACCAAGGGCAAATCATGCCTGACCAATCTGATAGCTTTCTATGATGTTATAACTGGTTGGCTGGATGAGGGGAGAGCCGTAGATGTCATCTACCTTGACCTTAGCAAGGCTTTTGACACTGTCTCCCATAACATCCTCATTAGGAAGCTGAGGAAGTATGGGCTAGACGAGGTGACAGTGAGGTGGATCGAGAGCTGGCTGAGTGACAGAACTCAGAGGGTTGTGATCAGCGGCACAGAGTCCAGTTGGAGGCCTGTAACGAGTGGTGTCCCTCAGGGGTCAATACTTGGTCCAATTTTGTTCAATATATTCATTAATGACCTAGATGAGGGGACAGAGTGTATCCTCAGCAAGTTTGCTGATGATACCAAGCTGGGAGGGGTGGCCGACACTCCAGAGGGCCGTGCTGCCATCTAGCGTGACCTGGACAGGCTGGAGAGCTGGGCAGAGAGGAACCAAATGAGGTTCAACAAAAGCAAGTGTAGGGTCCTGCACCTGGGAAGGAAGAATGCCAAACACCAGTATAGGTTAGGGGCGGACATGCTGGGAAGCAGCTCTGAGGAGAAGGACCTGGGGGTCCTGGTAGACAGCAAATTATCCATGAGCCAGCACTGTGCCCTTGTCGCCAAGAAGGCCAATGGCATCCTGGGCTGCATAGGGAAGACTGTGGCCAGTAGGTCGAGGGAGGTCATTCTCCCCCTCTACTCTGCCCTGGTGAGGCCACAACTGGAGTACTGTGTCCAGTTTTGGGCTCCCCAGTTCAAGAGGGACAGGGAACTACTGGAGCAAGTCCAGCGTAGGGCAACCAAGATGATTATGGGACTGGAGCACCTCCCTTATGAGGAAAGGCTGAAAGAGCTGGGACTCTTGAGCCTGGAGAAGAGAAGGTTGAGGGGGGACCTGATTAATGTTTACAAGTATCTAAAGGGTGGGTTTAAGGAGGACGGAGCCAGGCTCTTTTCAATGGTTCCCAGTGACAGGACAAGGGGCAATGGGCACAAGCTGGAACATAGGAAGTTCCGTTCAAATACACGGAAAAACTTCTTTACAGTGAGGGTGACAGAGCACTGGAACAGGCTGCCCAGGGAGGGTGTGGAGTCCCCTTCTCTGGAGATTTTCAAGACCCGCCTGGATGCAGCCCTGAGGGATGTGCTTTAGGCAATCCTGCTCTAGCAGGGGAGTTGGACTAGATGATCTCTAGAGGTCCCTTCCAACTCTGAAGATTCCGCGAAGAGCAATTCCGGGATCCTGGAGGACTAAGGTGCCATAGAGATGCGAGTTGGAGGACTGAGGGGGCCCCTGGAGGACTAAAGTGCCATAGAGGCAGAAGTCGGAGGACTGAAGGGGCTGTTGGAGGACTAAAGTGCCATAGAGACGCGCATCGGAGGACTGAGGGGGCACTTCCTGGGTCCTGGAGGACGGCGGGGCCATGGAGATGTACAGCCAGAAAACTGCTGGGCACTGACTGGGGCACGGTAACGCGCAAGAGCCGATACTGGAGTGCCGACGGCTGCTCTCGAGGCCGGGCGGGCAGCACCGATCGCGCTCCAGTTGGCGTGGAGCTCGCCGGAGTCCTGGCGGTCCTGGTTCGCCCTCCGGCCGCCGCTTTCTTGGGACACTCGCCGGACTGGCCTCCGCGAAGCCGCGCATGCGCACGAGCTGCGGCACCAACGCACAGCGCTGCCGGGGGCGGGGCCAAAGTGCACACGCGGCTCCCCACCTGCAGGACCGGCCTGCAGCCGCTGGGCGGCAGCACCCCCTCCATTATTTCCACACACAGGTATATATATTTAGGGAATTTATATTATCTGTTTACACTTAGACAGAAAATCTGCTTAGACTTCTACGTTGACACTTATGATACCGAATATATATATTTAGACTGTCTGCTTAAACATCTATTTTGACAGGAATATCTTCTTATAAATACATTTTAAGTATTTTTATATTGTAGGATCTTTTATATAACACAGAAGCACAGGATCAGAGAATCCTTAGAGATAGAGGTTTTTATTTTGAACTTTACATACATAAATTAATATTATTTCTCAATATATAATTCTCATATATAAATGAGAGAGCTTGTTCGCTGTTTCAATACCTCACACCCATAGTTACAGGTTCTCACATTTTTTAATGCATCCCAAGAATTTTCAGACGTTTTCGGGGGTGTGAACCACCGCTTTTGGGAGACTGCCACGTAAACCCCCCATCCCCCGCTCACCTGCTCCTCTGCTGCATCATCGCTGCCCCGGTGACATCGCAGTGTCCCAAATGACAGAGACACCATTCTATTCCCCCCAAAAAAGGCCCAAAACGCCCAGAGCCAGGGCTGGCCCCTTCCCCTCAGCGGGACTCCACCACTGGCTGCAAACCTGGTGCCAGGACAGTCCCAGGGGGACGTGGTGGGTGCTGGGGAGGAGCTCCAGGGGGTCCCAGAGGGCTCTTGGGTTCTCTGGGGGGCTCCGGGGGGGACCTGTGGGGTCCTAGAGGGGGTGTGTGGGGGTGTTGGGGGGAATGTGGGGGGTCCCAGAAGGCTCCACGGTGCCCTGGGGGGAACACGAGAGGTCCTAGAGGGTCCTGGATAGTCCCACAGCGGTCCTGGGAGAACATGAAGGGTCGCACGGCCATCCTGCAGAGCTCTCGGGGGGACAGGGGGGTCTAGGAGATTCTAGGGGGTCTCCGGGGGATCCTGAGCGGGTTTGGGGGAGCCCAGGGGTTATCAGAGGGCTCTGGGGGGTCCCAGGCTGTCTCAGAGAGCTCCGGAGGGGGTCCCAGTATCCCCACACCTGCGACGTGGACAGTGACGGCACAGGCCCCCAAGCAACAGCTGGTGTGGAGAAGGCAGCCTGTGCTGGGGGGAAAACGTGGCAGTGATGGGGGACGCTCCCTTGAAGCCAAAGACAATGAGCTGGGAGGAGTCGCTGAGCCCCTCGCAGACCCTCGGCTACAGCTCGCTGTAGGCCTCCTCATCCTGTGGGAGGAGGGTCACAGGGACCCTGAAACGCTGGGAGATGCCTCCACCCTCCCCTCCCACCCCCAGCCCCCCTGCACCCCCCCCATCACCCCTCAGCCCGTCCCTATCTCCCCCTCACAGCCCCTCTCCAACGCAGGACCCACTTCAGGCCATAGCCCCGCCCCTCCCCAAACTCAGGGTTCCCCCAGCACCCCATCCCCCAGCTCAGGGCTCCCCTCTTGCCCCCACCACCACCACGGCCCCCCCAGGGCTCCCTTCAGGCCCCCACGTCCCCATCCCAACCCCCTCCACTGCCCCCCCCTCAGAACCCCCTGTTTGCCTCCATCACACTCTCAGGGCCCCCCTCCCCACTGTCTGGGCCCCCTCAGCCCTCCGTTCCCCCAGCCCCCCTCAAGGCCCCCCCTCACCCCTCGGCCCCCCCCAGATCCCCCTCAGCCCCCTCATTCCCCCCACAAAGCCCCCCCCCAACCCCCCACCCCGAGAGTCCCTTCAGCATCCCCCATCATCCCTCAGTCCCCCTCGGAGACCTCTCAGGACCCCCAGCCCCTCTCAAGGCCTCCCCATTACCCTCAGGAACCCCGTGCTCCCCCTCAGCCACTCCCCAGGGACAACTCAGCCCCGCCCGTCCCCCTCAGAACGCTCCTCTTCCCCTGCATCAGCTGCCTCCACCGCACCTCGGGGCCACCGCAGCCTCCCTGCTGCCCCCAGCCTCCCTCAAGTCCCACCCTCAGTCCCCCCAGTCCCCTGCGGGATTCCCCCAGCTGCCCCCAGTCACCCCTCGCGGCCCTCTCAATCCCCCCGCCGTTCCCCGCCGCCTCCTGCTCACCTTCACGTGGTCCAGCTTCCTCACCACGTGCTCGCGGCGGCACCGCGGGCCCGGCCCGACCGAGCGCCCAGCGCCCGCCCGCCGCGCCCCGCTCTCCGCCCGCACCACGCGTCTCCGATTTCGAGCCGGCCGCCATTTTTCCCCAGCCCCCTCTGCTACCAGAGCGCCCCGCCCACAGCGCGTGCCCATTAGTCGCCGCCCGCCCCCGCTCACTCACCTTATTTGCAGCAGCGCCGCTCTATTGGTCCGTCGCTGCCGTCAATTCCCACCGCCCCGCAGCCCCTGCGAGCGACACGACCAATGGAAGCGCGGCGAGGCGATCCGACCCGACCTATGGGAGCTCTCATTGGCCCACCCGCCCGTCCATCCGCCCGGCAGCGGTTGCAATGCCTCAGTACAGCGGTGTGGCGTGCACTGCGCAGCGAATGTGCTCTGCAGCGCTGCCACCTTCTGGCCACAATGCTGTACTGCAGGTGGGGCGACAACGCATGCGCAGTCCAGACGTACGGCACACGGACTCCCGAAATCCACCGTGTACAAGAAATATATGCAAGAAATTAAAATTTATTTGGGGAGACAGATAGAGGGAAAGGTTGCAAGTTTTATTTAAAACTAACAGGGATCAAGAAACATAAGCAAGAATTAGAAATAATGAGATGGAAAGTAAGAAATAAAGTTTGAAAAGATATCGGGTACAAGAGAGAGAGTCAAGCACGAAAACAACAAGGACAGGGAGCGTAGCAGAAGTCATCTGTGGTGGTTTGACCTTGGCTGGCCCCTTCGTACTCCCCCAGCCACTCTATCGCAGCCCTTCCTCAACAAGGCAAGGGGAGAAATGAAAATCAAAAAGCTTGTAGGTTGAGACAAGGACAAAGAGATCTCTCATCGCCACAAGAGCAACAGACTCAATTTGGACTAGATGATCTCTAGAGGTCCCTTCCAACTCTGAAGATTCCGTGATTCCGTGATTCACCCCCAGCCCGACCACCGCCACCCTGGGGGCCCTGGGCAGCCCCCTCGGGGCGCTGTGGGGTAGGGATAGCGTGGGGCTGGTCGTAAGCTGTGCGGGGCTCCGCTCCCAGCGGGGAGAGCTGCCGGGGGAAGCCGCACAAGCCGAGCCAGACCTTTTCCAGCAAGCCAGCGCCAATGGAGCTGCTCTCTGCCATCGTGACGCTCCCGCAATCGGCCCCGGCTGCTCTCTTCAAGGGCGCAAGTGCCCCAAAGGGCAGAGGGAACGGCCGGGACCTCTCCCAACAGGGACAGCTTCAGGGCGGACATGGGCATTTTTGGCTCGAGGAGCTCAGGCACCCCGGGTTTTCCCCCCTGCAGACGCACACAGCTCTCAGGGGAGACAAAGAGCGGCACAGAGAGCGACTGATTGGCTTCTGCATAACGAGGAGACCAGCCCTTCGATGGCATGAGCCACCGCTGGGAGGACATGGGACCAGCAAGGTCTCCATCGGGAGGCGCAGCACGGATCGACGGGTCTCTCTGGGTGGCAGAAGGAACCGCCCGTAACAACCAGCAAATCCACTGGCCGCGCCGAGCAACGGCGGCACCGAACGCCTTGGACTCGCCGCCTGCGCTGAGTTCCCGGGACGTCGGCGTTATCCCAGCAAACCCGCGGGTGCTCTGTAAGGCCGGTGCGTTCCTCTGTAAGCTTGTCCTCTGTTCCCTGCCACAGGAATTCCAGCCACCGTGCTGCGCTGCCCAAGGGCTGTTCGCCCCCTAACCCACCCAGTGGCCCACGGCCCACGGCTGAAAGTAAAACAGCGCTCGATTGGAGTCTGTGGCCCCTGGGGTTGGGGGGGTGGTTTGTGTTTGTAGGAGACGTGGGGTGGGAGTCAAAGGCCGGTGGGAAAAATCTGGACGGGGCTTTGGAAGTCGGCTGGGAGGTTTGCCCGAGTTTCAGTGAAACTGAGGTGTCGCTGGTCGTGTCCCCGTGACGGGACAGGCTCCTGTCCCGGGTCGGAAGAAACCCTGTCTGGGGTCATCTGCCCGAGAAGAGGGAGACGAGGGTGCGCTGAGAAGTCAGACACGAGAACCGTCAACGGCTCAGGGCCCTCGTTGACATTAGATGGCATTTCCGAGGGTTAGGGATAAGGTCGTGTCTTCACGAGACACTAACTCTAAATAAGGGATCTCTTGTGGCTCGGTCGTGAAAAGATTGAAGGCGCCTGACTGGAATATTTGCTTTGGAAATGCCCAAAGAGCAGGCAGCCACCTGGCAGATGTTCATTTTGACGGCTTCTGCTTTCTGCGTTATCTGTTGGACAGACAAGTCACCCAGCGCGGAATCATGCACCGCATTTAAACACGCTGTGGTGTTTTTTGCGTTCCGGGCCTGTTTTGAAAAGAATCGACGAATCGTAGGCGCTGACACCATTGAGGAATATGGGATTAGGAGCAGCCGATGAGAGAAACGCAGACCAGCGGGCGGCACTGGATGCCCCTTGACATTCACAGTGGTGTTCGGGGAGGTTCCCTCTGCCGGCTCAGTGGTGGTGACGATGACGCGCTCGGGTGGTTGTGATCGTGAGCCGCACATTGAAAAAGGTAAATGTCAGCAGTTGGCCGGTTTGACCAAGGGCTGGACAAGAGCCTCCTCAGGGTCTCTCTGAAGGGTGGCTGATCCTACCCGTGCTGTCCCCCCGCCGCCTCCTCAGGGGGAGCGCAAGGCCTGTGGCTTTGACAGTTCGTGTCCCAGACAAAACCCCACCGATGCTTCCGAGCACCCCAAAGTGCCAACAGAAACCAGCTTTTAACAAGCCCAACAAAAAGGGGCGCAGGGCACAGATCTGGAGGTGACTCCCGTTGAGCGCGAAGGAGAAGTGTCCCGTCAAGGAAAGGTCTTGCCAATCCCCAAACGAGTGGACCACCGTTGAGGGCAGCACCCAGAGGGAACCTCCCGTGGGGCCAAGAGCACGTCTGTACCTTTCTCTCTTTTTCCTACAGTCCCTCCTGGGAGGCAGGGGGAGTTTTACCACATTTATTTTCCAAATAAATTTTTATCAGGGTTGTTCTCCTCAGGCTCTGACCCGCAGTGAGGCGTCCCACCGTTTTACAGAGGGAAAGGGGAGGGAAAGTGCATGTACCGCTTCTTCTTTGGTGGGAACACTTGGTTCAGTGCTCATCGTGCACACTCGGATGGCGCTGGAGCCTGAGCCACGACCCCAGCTCTCCCCTCGGCTGGTTGGAGATGGATCTTCCCCAGGGATGGAGGCGGGAGCGAGTCTGTCTGGGGTCAATGCCTGGCACATCAACCCCACGGGAGTGTGAAGCTCTGGTGGACTCTGGTGCAATGTTTGCCTTTTTTCGAGTCACCGGGGACTTCACCTGACTGCCATGGCTTTTCAAATATCATGGAGAGTGGCTTGGCAACTCCACCAGCCAGTTCCCTCAGGACTCTGGGACGCATCTTGTCAGCCCCCATAGACTCCTGCATGCTCAGGTTCCTCAGGTGGTCACAAACCTCATCTTTTGCCACAGTGGGGGGGACTTGGCCCCTCAAGTCCCTACCTTGAGGTCCACCCACTCAAGAGGTGTGGGAAGAGAGGTTGCCAGGGAAGACTGAGGCAAAAATGTTGTTGAGTACCTCAGCCTTCTCCTCGTCCATTGTTACCAGTTTGCCAGTCTTGCTCATCAGGAGGGGTACGCTTTCTTTGACCTTCCTTTTCTGGCTGACATATCTATAGAAGCCCTTCTTATTATCCTTTGCCTCCCTTGGCAAGTTCATCTCCAGCTGCGCCTTGGCCTTCCTGACCCCATCCCTACACACCTGGGCAACATCCCCATGCTCTTCCCAGGGTACCTCTCCCTGCTTCCACTGCCTGTGCATTTCCTCCTTGCCCTTTAGTTTGACCAGCAGGTCTCTACTCAGCCATGCACATTGCTCAAGGCTTTATCCATGGGGATTATCTCCACCCCAGCCACTCCCAATGCATTGAATCTCCCCTTCCATGTTATTCCTGGTCGCTTCTCTGTCTCATTCCCTGTCCATTGCAGACCAACCATCTGCAATATAAATGTGGGCACCAGACGAACTCCTCCTGGGGCCTTTGACAAGCACTTAGACCTCAAAGAGCAGAGAGGTGCCTCTAGGAGGTCCTCCTCTCCCCGAGATATGCTTCCTCCACTGGTGTCTTTAGGATGCATGAGTGGTAAATGGAGAAAGATGGTCAGCCCCTGAGAGCTTGTTAACGTTTCAGTTAGTGGTGAGGCAGTGATTGGTAGTGGGCAGGGATGCCAGAGAGGGCAGAGGAAACTCAGTGACAAACAATTCTTATGGGGAGTGGCTGAGGGAACTGGGATTGTTTAGTCTGGAGAAAAGGAGGCTGAGGGAGACCTTATCGCTCTCTACAGCCACCTGAAAGGAGATTGTAGAGAGGTGGGGGTGGGTCTCTTCTCCCAAGTAACAGGCAATAAGAGAAGGGGAAGCAGCCTCGAGTTGCACCAGGGGAGGTTTAGACTGGATATTATGAAAAAAGTTTACTCTGAAAGGGTTATTAAGCATTGGACGAGGCTGCCCAGGGAAGTGCAGCCATCCCTGGAGGTATTCAAAAGACGGGTAGACGCCGTGCTTAGAGATATGCTTTAGTGATGGTTTTTGTCAGAGTTAGGTTGGTGGTTGGACTCGATGATCTGAAAGGTCTCTTCCAACTTAGGCAATGCTATGATTCTGTGCACCCCAGAATGCAGGTTGCCCTCTTGGCTGCCAGGGCACACTCCTGACTCGTATTAGCCCAGCTGCCAACCAGCGTCCCCACATCCCTTTCTGCAGGGCTGCTTTCTAGCCACTCCTCTTCCAGCCTATACTTGTGGCCACCATTATTTCATCCCAGGTGTAGATTGCAGCGTTTGTTCTTGTTAAACATGCTGAGAGTTGCCTTCTCTGGGTCACGGACACAGGTGCTAAACTGAACAGGGCCCAGGAGCCAGCATCCCTGTGCTGCCCCACAATGCCCCAGCATGTCCCAGTACGTACCCTCCGTAAGTCCCTGCTGACTGCATTTGAAGACAAATTTCTCTTTTTGGTGCCCAGAAATATCACCCAAGAGGAGACTAACTGGTGGCACACTGCTCACCAATGCAAGCTTGTACAGCCAGTGAGTTGTTCCCTGAGTTGCATTTTTGGCCTCGTTCAGAGCTGGGTGCAACACTTGCTTGTCCTCTCTCACAAGAGACCTCTGCTAACCCAATGACTTTTCAAAAGGGATATTCCAAAGAAATGTCAATCTTGTTCTGTAACTTCACTACCACTATTTTGCCTGTTATATGATGGATTTCATTTCTCTAATCTTTCTTATGTTTTCACCTGTCCTGATACAATGACCATGTCTAAAGTCATCTTTCCAGGTGCAGACTGTCTAGACAAGGGCCTTTTCTATTATACTCCCATTTTCTCCTTCCCTTACTCTTTCTTCATTCAGGTTCCTGTCACCCATCCAGCTGCTGCTTTGAGCTTCACATGGTTAAAAGTTTCCCTGTCTTTCAGTAGTCTAATTGTCTCCTGTAGCCAACTCTTTAACTATGTTTATATCAACCTTTCTGTACCTATCCATCCAAAGCATTTCTCATAAGATTACCCCTTGCAGAAAAGCAACCTCATTAGAGGCAGCATGTACTTAGCATATGGCCGCAGAGGGTGTTTTATTGTTTACCAAACATGATCCGACATGATCAGGCTTTACTTTGCTTTGCTTGCAAAGAGGAGAAACCCTTCTGTGCCCGGGCGCAGCCAGGTCTATAAGGAGCTCAGGTGGGAGCTGGTGCAATGGAGCTGTAACATCCAGCTGCAGAGACCAGTGGAGAAGTCTGATGGAAGGACACTGATGTAAATCCCAACTGGGCAATGACAGACATGGTGGGGTTGGGGTGGGGGCGGTGAGGAGTAGTGTTGTCCATACAGTGTCAGACCTCAAGGGACTGCTTTTCCTAGCCATCCAGACCTCCTGAGGAGACCCTCTGGATCAATATCAGTTGCAGAAGACTTCTATCACCTCTTCTCTAGACTGAAAAGTAAAGTAAAACAAACCCTTTAAAAAAAAAACTTATTGGGTTTTCTTTGAAACCTTCCTTCTTAACTACAGTATGAAAGAGCTCCAATTCACTGTAGAAGCCTTGAAGACTTGAAGGAAATTAAAGGAAGAGAAACAGCTTGTTAGAGCTTTCTGTACTTTAATGAGCCCCATGGCGTATTTAGCTCTGAGTCCACGAACCTCAGATACTGAGAGAAGATTGAAAACACTGCTCAAGGAGTCAGAAGCAAAACTCAAAGTACCTTGAAGCATTAATGGGCCCCACTGAGGGCCACTGCTGACAAAGTCTCCCCATGGACTCGTTAGAGGAGATAGCTGGAGGCTGGGATTGCAGGAAGGCAAAGGCACTGTGCAGGTGGCTGTAATGCGGAGAAAACTGTTGCTTTGTTTGATGAAGCAGAAAGGCCAAACCTGACCCTCAGGCCCTGGGAAGGCAGATCCTGCCCCTCAGGAGGGGCTCAGGGCTCTTCCTGGGGGTAGTGGGGTGTGAGGGTGAGCAAGGCCAAGGGTAGGGAGACTGTGCAACACCTCCCGGCTTCCCCATGCCACGGTGAAGCAGAAACCAAGCCCAGAGCCTCAAAATAAAGTTTCTTGTGGTAGGCCTTGGTGGCAGAGGCAACTGCCATAGCCAAGGCGACAAAGACCTTGGTGCTGTTGGGCTTTGTAGCCTTGCCAGAGCCCTGGGCCACCTCCACTGCAGGCTGTCCATCACTGCCCCATGCCTGCGCCTCTTTCCTTGCAGGCTGCAGACACCCATTGTGCTTTCCCACATCGCTCTCACCCCGGCATTTCTATACCTGTGCTGATGTCTCTCCACTCTCACCGGCTGTTCCTTGAAACACAAAGCCATGGGCTAATACAGACTCCCTCTGGGTGACCTCTTGCACCACAGTGCAACCGTTTGAGTGAGATTTCTTTTTCCTCACATGCAGTCCGACCCTTCCAAGCTGCGCTTTGTTGAGGTTTCCTTCTCTTCCCACTACCAAGAAAATCTCCATGATCTCTGAAGCCACCCTTCAAGCAGGTGCAAGCTACTGCTAGAGAGCCCTGGGCCTCCACTTCAAAAGGTACAGAAGCCCAGCTCCCTCAGCTTCTCCACACAGGCCCCAAACCCCATCCTGGCCAATGTCCTTTGGAGCTTCTCCAGTTCCTCCTCCTTCCTTCAGAACAGAGAGCCACACACACAGACACACTAGACCAGATGTGGCCACACCAGTGCTGCGTCAAGGGGGATGATAATCACAGGATCTTCGTGGTTGGAAGGGACCTTTAAGATCATTGAGTCCAACCATACACACACAACCCCTCCACACACACAATCTCCATCACTAGAGCATGCCCTGAAGTGCCACATCTAGACGTGTCTTAAATACTTCTAGGGATGGGCACTCAACCACCTCCCTGGGCAGGCTGTTCCAGTGCCTGACCACTCTTTCAGTAAAGTCATTCTTCCTAATATCTAACCTAAACCTCCCCTGCCGCAACTTCACACCATTTCCTCTGGTCCTGTCATTATTCCCCTGGGAGAAGAGGCCAACACCCACCTCTCTCCACCCTCCTTTCAGGGAGTTGTAGAGGGCAATGAGGTCTCCCCTCAGCCTCCTCTTCTCCAAGCTAAACGTGCCCAGCTCCCTCAGCCTCTCCTCATATGACCTGGTCTCCAGACCCCTCACCAGCCTGGTAGCTCTCCTCTGGACACGCTCCAGCACTTCATAGAACCATAGAATCAGAGAATCATTTAGGTTGGAAAAGACCCTTGGGATCATCGAGTCCAACCATCATCTCCACTCTACAAAGTTCTCCCTTACACCATATCCCTTAACACCACATCTAAACGAGTCTTAAACACATCCAGGGATGGTGACTCCACCACCTCCCTGGGCAGCCTATTCCAGTGTCTGACCACTCTTTCTGTGAAGAATTTTTTCCTTATGGCCAGCCTAAACCTACCCTGTTGCAGCTTGAAGCCATTCCCTCTTCTTCTATCGCTAATTACCTGTGAGAAGAGAGACCAGCACCAACCTCTCTACAATGGCCTTTCAAGTAGTTGTAGAGAGCGATGAGGTCTCCCCTCAGCCTCCTCTTCCTCAAACTAAACAGTCCCAGCTCCTTCAATCGCTCCTCATCAGATTTATTCTCCAGGCCCTTCACCAGCTTCGTTGCCCTCCTCTGCCCTCGCTCCAGCACCTCGATATCTCTCTTGGATTGAGGTGCCCAAAACTGGACACAATACTCAAGGTGTGGCCTCACCAGTGCTGAGTACAGGGGGACAATCACCTCCCTCCTTCTGCTGGTCACACTATTTCTAATACAAGCCGGGATGGCATTGGCCCTCTTGGCCACCTGGGCACACTGCTGGCTCATGTTCAGCCCCTTGTCAATTAGAACCCCCAGGTCCTTTTCTGCCAGGCAGCTCTCGAGCCACACTGCCCCAAGCCTGTAGCGATGCATGGGGTTGTTGTGGCCCAAGTGCAGGACCCGGCACTTGGCCTTGTTGAAGCACATTCCATTAGCATTGGCCCATCGATCCAATCTGTCCAAGTCTCTCTGTAGAGCCTCCCTATCCTCATGTAGATCAACACTCCCGCTTAGCATCGTGTCATCTGCAAACTTGCCGATGATACACTCTATGTCCTTATCAAGGTCGTCAATAAAGATGTTGAACAGAAATGGTCCCAACACCGAGCCCCGAGGGACACCAGTTGTGACCGGCCGCCGGCTGGATTTAACTCCATTGACCACCACTCTTTGGGACCGCCCATCCAGCCAGTGCTTGATCCAGCAGATCGTATGCTCATCCAGGCCGTGAGCCGCCAGTTTTTCCATGAGAATTCTATGGGGGACAGTGTCAAATGCTTTTCAAAAGTCTGGGTAGACAATGTCCACAGCCTGTCCCTCCCAAGGGACTTTGTCCAGCAGTCTTCTGAACAGGTCAAAATTTGCCCTCCGGAAGTCTAAGGTGGCAGTTTTACTAACCCCTCTCCTTGTTTCCCCAAGAATCAGAAATTCGATCATCTCATGATCACTGTGCCCTAGACGGCCACCAACCTTTACTTCCCCGACAAGTTCTTCCCTGTTCACAAGAAGTAGGTCCAGGAGGGCACCTTCCCTGGTCGGATCACTTACCAGCTGTGTGAGGAAGTTATCCTCCACAGATTCCAGGAGCCTCCTGGATTGTTCCCTCTCAGCTGTGTTGTATTCCCAGCAGATATCCGGGAGGTTAAAGTCCCCCACAAGAACAACGGCAAGTGATCGCGAGATTTCCCCCAGCTGCTTATAGAAAGCTTCGTCCGCCTCACTGCTTTGGTTGGGAGGTCTATAGCAGACTCCCACAGCGATAGCAGCTTTATCGGCCCTTAACCTAATCCAAACACTCTCCACCCCGTCATCGCTATACTCGATTTCTGAGCTCTCGTAGCATTCTCTAATATACAGGGCCACTCCTCCACCTCTCCTTTCCTGTCTGTCCCTCCTGAAGAGCTTGTAGCCATCGATTGTGGCACTCCAGTCCTGTGAGGCATCCCACCACGTTTCTGTGATAGCCACTATGTCATAGTTTCCCTGGTGCATCATGGCTTCAAGCTCCCCCTGTTTCTTGTGCATACTGCATGCATTGGTAGAGATGCACTTCAGATGTGCTAATGACTCCAGCACCTTTTTGTGGGTGCGGGCCCCATTTCCCACCAGACCCCTCTCAGGTGCTTCCATGATTTCTAAGCATCTATCCCTTCTCTCCAATGAAATGTCAGAGTGAGAGTCCTCACTATCCTCCCCTTTGATTTATTCCTGACAGGCCCAGTTGTCTCCCCTTCCCCTCCTCAGATCTAGTTTAAAGCCCTGTCAATGAGCCTTGCTACCTCCTGCCCCACAATTCTTTTCCCCTTCTGGGACAGGCGCGTTCCACCTGCCACCAGCAGGTCAGGTCACTCCTATAGCAGCCTGTGATCAAAAAACCCAAAGCCCTGCCCATAACACCAGTCCTGGAGCCACGAGTTGACCTGTTGCCTCTTCCTGTTAATTTCCTCATTCATGATTGCCACTGAAGGGATAGAGGAGAACACAACTTGCGTTCCTGACCCCTTAAGCTGTCACCCCAAGGCTCTAAAATCTCTTTTAATCGATTTTGGGCTCCTCCTACCCGCTTCATCACTACCCACCTGAAATACTAAGAGGGGGTAGTAGTCAGAGGAGTTTACTAGGGCTGGAAGTTTGTCCAACACATCCCTGACCCGTGCCCCAGGGAGGCAGCAGACTTCCCTGTGAAGTGGGTCTGGACGGCATATTGGCCCCTCCGCCACCCTCAATAGAGAGTCACCCACCACAATGACCCGTCTGCTTTTCCTTTTGGAGCCAGCTGTGATGCTGGGTCCATGGCGACTTGGTCTTTCTGACGTTCCTGGCCTGGGTGTCTCATCCTCCTCTCCAACAGCCAGTTCCTCCTGCAGGACTCCATGCCTGTTCTGCAAAGGTAACTGGGAAGGTGGGAGGGGCCGGGAGGGGATTCTCCTGCTTCCCCGAGCAGGGACCTGTTTCCATTCCCCCTCGTCTCTGCCATCCCCTCCTATTGCCTGGTGACGAGAGGGGAGGGGGTCCTCTGACTTGTGTGGGGCCTCACCCTATTCCCTTTCTCTCCGGGAGCGGGTCCACCAGTCACTCTCCCTCTCGCATTCCCTCATGTTCCTCAACCTTTCCACTTCTTCCTTCAGCTCAGCCACCAGAATGAGCAGATCATTTACCTGTTCACATCTGACACAGGTGTTGTCTCCGCTGCCCTCCATGGCGAGTGCCAGGCTCCGGCACTCTTTGCAGCCAGAGGCCTGGATGCCCACATGTTTGCGCGGGGCCTCTGTCTGGGTGCCCACAGTTTTTTTAACAGCCGCCTTCGACCGGGTAGCAACCACGGCTGGATCTCTAGACACAAGCGAGACCTTGTGACTTGACGGCCAGCTGGGGGGAGCACTGGTTGCTCGCTCTGGGCAAGGACTAGTCCCTGCCCTCCCGGAGGCTTCCTATAACCTGGTGGCTTGATCGATCGGGGGAGGGGCTGTCTCCGCCCCCAGGCTCACTCAGCAGCCCGCCCACCAGCTGACAGCCCTCAGCACAGGCCGAGGGCTTTTGCCAGGTTCCAAAAGCCCCAAAAAGAGCTTTGTGTCGGCCCTTTTCGCTGCAGATCCCTTCCCCAGCTCAGTCTTACCATCCCTGAAGCTGGTCTCCGCGGCAAGAGTAAAGTCAGGCCCCCGAGTTGCAGGCAAGCAAACTTCCAGCTCTTCCAGGAGCTGGTCAACAGGACCTTCTGGGACACCGATGACAATCTCGATCCTATGAAACTGATAGAAATGGGACTTGCCGATTTGGATGAGGGACTGTGAGTGCGGGGAACGTGGAGTACAACGTCCTACCCTTGCCAAGGTCTGACTTCACAAGTGATGAGCAAAGTCTTGACTGTCAGAAACACGGAGTTTATTTTAAGAAGAAAAATCCCTTCTGTCCACTCCTCCAGCCTTCCTTGCTCAGCAAGAAGACAATGTGCTGCCTCCTGTTGGGCAGGTCATGAGCAGCCCAGGTGAGAACGGCCTCCAGCGTGGCCTCTTCTCTCACAGGGAGCTCATCCTTCTCCAGCAGGCGTTGCAGGTCATTGAAGGAGAGCTCCAGAAACTCTGCGGACACCCTGGTCACCTCCTCCAAGTGACGCAGGATGAACTCGTGGGCTGCTTCTCGCAGGTCAGCACAGCAGCAGTAGTGGGTGAATCTCCAGATGCTGATGCAGTTTTCCGAGCACAGCTGGGCTTTTAAGAAGTGGCAGCAGAGGCTGACGACGCCCAGGACGTTGAACCGGTCTGCCGCCACGAGCAAACTTTCAACGTTGTCCTCCGTGAGGGGCACTGTGCCGGTGTAGGCGTACTCGATGAGGAGCCCCATCGTTTCAGGGGAAGTGCCGTGGATTTGATAGACGTTGCTGTCGGCACTGCTGCAGTTGCTGGAGAACAAAGCCCTGAAAAACCAAGAGAGTGCTGCTGGGGAAGAAAGCGGCCTTGCCGTGGGAAACCCTGAGCCCGTTATCCCCTGTGCCCCCATCCCTGCACACCTGTTTGGGCACTAGCAGTAGGCACGCTGGGAGGCCGTGGAGTTTGATGAAGGAAGGCTTTACTGGGCGCTTGTTTTCAAGAGGAGCCACAGGGTGAGTGGGCACCTGGCTTCAAGAAGAACAGCAGAGAGTAGCCGTGTGTGGGGAAGGAAAGCCTCCCGCCTGACAGCAGAGCAGCCAGGCTGGCCACGCTCCCGGCCACGCTCCCAGCCCCGCACCCTAGCTGGGCCTTCTCAGACACCACTTCCAGCTTGTGGAGGACTTTGGGTGCCTGGGCAGGGAGCAGGAGCAGGGGGAACTGCCGGAGGAGAGTTGGAGTGCCGAGGGAAGCGCTGGAGATACAGCCAGGCACAGTGTGGCACGGAGCAGGGAGCGCTGGTTGGCCCCATCCCCTCCTCTTTCAAGCACTCACCCGAAGTACGCACTGCAGTTAGAGAGGACCATCTTGTGCGCGTTGAATTCAACGCCGTCCACGCTGAGGATCACATCGCTTGGTGTCCCTTCCGGGCAAAGCCCGTGGAAGGCGGTGCAAGCCACAGCACTCATCTTCCCCTCCCTGGGCGAGGAGGAGGAGGATGCGCCGCGAGGCAAGCTGTCGCCCACCTCCAAGCCTGAGGCAGTGGGAGACGCTTCTGCCACTCTGGGGTGCTTACAGCACTTTGTCCTTGCCCTCCCTCCAGCGTCGTAGTAGAACCCCTGTTCTGCAAAGGTAACTGGGAAGGTGGGATGGGCCGGGAGGGGATTCTCCCGCTTCCCCGAGCAGGGACCTGTTTCCATTCCCCCTCGTCTCTGCCATCCCCTCCTATTGCCTGGTGACGAGAGGGGAGGGGGTCCTCTGACTTGTGTGGGGCCTCACCCTGTTCCCTCTCTCTCCGGGAGTGGGTCCACCAGTAGCCTTTTTCAGCTCATTTATGATTGTCTTTAGGCCATTTGATTCTCTGAAGAAGATTCCAAGATATCCATTGCCTTTTCAGCTGATGCAGGAACCTTCTATAAATCAGGTCTCTAAGAAGGAGGAACGAGGCTGAGGTAATGATTTCATTCTATAGTTACCCAGCCATAGCAAGCCTGTCTCTGTAAATTTCAGCAGACATCGGCTGAAAGGTCAGTGCTGAAGGGACATAAACCATTAAGGTCAGTAATCTCCCCCTTCAGAAAGGAAAGGTGAGCAGCACTGATGGTGCTAAAGGATCAGGCTACAATTTACGACTCAGAATTTTAACTGATTCATGATGGGCTTAGTGTAGGTTTTGTGTGTGTTATTCAAGACTGGTGGTCAGAAAAATAAGAGCATGTGTGATCTCTAGAGAGCGAAAATCACAGCAATTACACGACCGGGCCACGGCGGGAGCAGAGGCCGCAGCTCCTCACACAAGATGGCTGTCGGGAGCCCCATGCTGGGACTACAGCTCCCAGCGTGCACCGGGGCGCCCCTTCCCGCCCTCTGACCCCCGCAGGAACCACGGCCGCCTCCCCGGGGCCGCCCCCAGCCCAGGGCCAGGCCCCGGAGCCCCGGTGGAGCCGGGAGGAGGAGGGCGGAGAGGGAGAGAGTGGCAGAGAGGGGTGGGAAGGGACAGAGGGACAACGGGGAGAGCAGGGGGGAGCTGGGCAGGGAGTGGAGGGAGGAGAAATCCCGGTGAGGAGCAGGGGGAGAGGGGGGGAAAGAGATGGAGGGCAGGGGACAGGGTCAGGAGGAGGAGGCGGAGAAGGACAGAACAGCGACGGCCTCCAGGGCAAAGGGGACGGGCTGCAGGACAGCGAGGAAGATGAGGCCAGGAAGGTGGACAGAGCGATAGAGAAGGACAGGGAGCGGGAGAGAGAGATGCAGAGAAAAAAAAACTAGCAACGGGCTATAGGAGAGACAGGGAGCCAGAGAGAGAAAGATAAATATAGAAAGAGAAAAACAGGCTGTATGGCAGAGAGGGAGGGAGGAAAAACATAAGGTCAGGGAGCCAGCCAGAGAAAGAAAGAGAAAGGAAAAAATAGCGATGGGCTAGAGACAGAGAGGGACGAATTAAAAGATGGGGGCAGGGAGCCAGACAGAGAGCGATGAGGAGGGACCACAAATAGCAATCACGGGCAACTGACTCCATTTCTTGAGCACCCCCCATCAGCCTCAAGGAATTACCAGGCGCCTCAAGGAATGCGCTGCCGGGAAAAGCCTTTCCCTGGGCTCAGTCCTGCTGCCTAAAATTGGTGATGAACGTCGCCCTGCAGAGTGGCCAGGACTGTGGGGAAAAAGCCCAGCTCGGGGCGGGGGCAGGAATCACTCAGCCGGTTTTTTGTTTGTTTGCTGTTGGTTTTGCTGTTTAAAATAATACCACTTAAGCTCTAAATACAACCTGTAAGGAGACAGGAACCAGGTGTACTAGGATGGGCACATTTAGAGCTCAAACCCATCCAACAGCCACACAAACCACCGCTGGCTCCCGCTGCGCACACTGCACCGCCTGCTCGCAGGTACAGGCAGCCGCCCTGGGTCTTGAGCGCTCCCCAGGAGCGGCACTGCCAGGCAGCTCAAAAAATCTCACTGCCTGCAAAAACTTGAGCACAGCTTAATTCTGGGCAATTTTCCCTCTTTTTAGGCCTGCTGGTTAAAGACTCATCTGTTGAGACATGGCTCAGGACCACGCCAGGGCTTTCTGCACCCCATGGTGGCGATGGGCAGAGGGACATGTTCCCAGATCGCGGAACGACGTTCACGCACGGGGTGTCAGGGTCACCCCCGCCTGTTTTTTCCCAGCGAAGCCCCAGCCAGGGCCAGCCTCGAGCTGCAGCCCCGGGGCCGAGGCTCAAGGAGACCAGCCATTGCCACGGAGACCAGCTTCAGGGCAGGTAAGACTGCACTGGGGAAGGGATCTGTAGCGAAAAGGCTGACGAGAAGCTCTTTTTGGGGCTTTTTTTGAAGCCGGGACAAGGCCTCTGCTTGTCCTGGGGGCTGTCAGCTGGGGGGCGGTGCTGCTGAGCGAGCCTGGGCAGAGCCCTCCAGGGGTTAAAGGCGTCAGGGAGGACTAGTCCCTGCCCACAGAGCACAGAGGGAGCAACCGGAGCTGGTGTGTGTACCGGCCGGGCCCAGTGCCTCTACTGGCGTACGTGGTAAGGTCATTCGCTCCTGGGGACTCAGCTGTGGTTGCTACCAGATCGAAGGCTATGTTTAGGAAAGCTGTGGGCACCCAGACCGAGGCCCCACGCAAACACATGGGCGTGCAGGCCTCTGGGTGCAGAGAGTGCCGGAGCCTGGCGCTGGCAATGGAGGGTAGCAGAGACAACACCTGTATAAGATGTGAACAGGTGAATGATCTGCTCAGCCTGGTGGCCCAGCTGAAGGATGAAGTGGAGAGGCTGAGGAGCATCAGGGAGTGTGAAAGAGAGATTGACTGGTGGGCCCACTCCCTGAGAGTAGGGGAACAGGTTGAGGCCCCGTGTAAATCGGAGGACCCTCTCCCCTCTTCTCACCAAGCAACAGGAGAGGATCTCAGAGAAGAGGGGGAATGGAAACAGGTCCCTGCTCGAGGAAGCAGGCGAGTCCCCTCCCAACCTCTCCCAGCTTCCCAGTTACCCCTGCAGAACAGGTATGGAGTCCTGCAGGAGGAACTGGCCGATGGAGAGGAGGATGGCACACCAAGACTAGAGAAGACAGAAAGTACACGTCACAGCGGACCCAACTTCACTACTAGCTCCAAAAGGAAAAGGAGAAAGGTCATAGTTGTGGGTGACTCTCTGCTGAGGGGGGCAGAGGGACCAATATGCCGCCCTGACCCGCTACACAGGGAAGTCTGCTGCCTCCCTGGGGCACGGGTCAGGGATGTGATGAACAAACTCCCAGACCTAGTAAACCCCACTGATTACTACCCCCTGTTAGTATTTCAGGTGGGTAGTGATGAAATGGGTAGGAGGAGGCCAAATTCAATTAAAAGAGATTTTAGAGCCTTAGGGCAGCAGCTCAAGGGGTCAGGAACACAAGTTGTCTTCTCTTCTAGCCCACCAGTGGCAACTGTGAATAAAGAAATTGATAGGAAGAGGCAACAGATCAACTTGTGGCTCTGGGACTGGTGTTACAGGCAGGGCTTTGGGTTTTTCGAACATAGGTGGCTATATGAGACACCTGGCATGCCATTGTCAGGTGGGACACAGCTGTCCCAGAGGGGGAAAAGAATTTTGGGGCAGGAGTTAGCAGGGCTCATTGACCGGTCTTTAAACTAGATATGAGGGGGGAAGGGGAGATAACTGGGCCTGTCAAGATTAAACCTGAGGAAAGAAAGCATGCCACGGTTTGAAGGAGACCACATTAGTGAGGACTCCCACTCTGATGTTTCATCAGAGAAAGGTGATAGACATTTAGAAATTACTGCTAGAGAACAATGGGAAAACCCTTTCCTAGAAGGGGAAAAGGGTACTAGGCTAAGAGTTAACAAAGCTCATGGACAGAGCTTTAAGCCGAAAGTTAAGGGGGAAGGGGATAAAACCAGGCCCGCTGGTAATGAACCTGAGTGTCAAGGGCCAAAGATGGGGGTGAAATCAGTAGCCCAGGTCAAGTGCATCTACGCTAATGCACGTAGCATGGGCAACAAACAGGATGAGCTAGAAGCCATTGTGCGGCAGGACAACTACGACATAGTCGCCATCACGGAAACGTGGTGGGATGATGGTCATGACTGGAATGCTGCAATGAGTGGCTATAAGCTCTTCAGAAGGAATAGGCAAGGAAGGAGGGGGGTGTGTGGCTCTGTACATTAGGGAGTTGTTTGACTCTATCGAGATAGACTCCAGTGATGAAGAAGTTGAGTGTTTATGGGTAAGGGTGAAAGGGAAGGCTAAGAGAGGTGATTTTGTGCTGGGAGTCTGCTGTAGACCACCCAACCAGGATGAGCAGGTTGATGAGGTATTCTGTAAGCGGCTGGCTGCAGTCTCGCAAACGCCAGCCCTTGTTCTAGTTGGGGACTTCAACTTACCAGACATCTGCTGGAAATATAACACAGCAGAGAGCAGGCAGGCTAGGAGGTTCCTCGAGTGTATGGAGGATAACTTCCTGACACAAATGGTAGGTGAGCCTACCAGGGGAGGTGCCTTGCTAGACCTACTGTTCACGAACAAAGAAGGGCTAGTGGGGGACGTGGAGGTCGGAGGCCGTCTTGGGCTTAGTGACCATGAAATGGTTAAGTTTTCCATCCATAGTGAGGTAAGGAAGGGGGTTAACAAAACCTCCATCTTGGACTTCCGGTGGGCAGACTTTAGCCTGTTCAGAACCCTGGTTGGGAGAGTCCCATGGGAGGTAGTCCTGAGAGACAAAGGAGCCCAGGAAGGCTGGACGCTCTTCAAGAGGGAAATCCTAAAGGCCCAGGAGCAGGCTGTCCCCATGAGGCGCAAAATTAAAGGGCGGGGAAAATGGCCGGCCTGGATGAACAGAGAGCTCTTGATGGGACTTAAGGAAAAAAGGCAGGTTTACCACCTTTGGAAGAGGGGACAGGCAACTCAGGAGGAGTACAGAGATCGTGTTAGGTCATACAGAGAAAAAATCAGGAAGGCAAAAGCCCAGCTGGAACTCAACCTGGCAATTAACATAAGGGACAACAAAAAAGTTTCTATAAATACATCAACAAAAAGAGAGTGACAGAGAATGTCCATCCCTTACTGGATGCGGGGGGAAACCTTGCAACCAAGGACGAGGAGAAGGCTGAGATACTTAATGCCTTCTTTGCCTCCGTCTTTAATAGTCAGACCAGCTACCCCCAGGGTGTTCAGCTTCTTGGTCTGGAAGATAAGAATGGAGAACAGGACAACCCCCCTGTAATCCAGGAGGAAGTAGTTAATGATTTGCTTATGCACCTGGACACGCATAAGTCTATGGGGCCGGATGGGATTCACCCAAAGGTTCTCAGGGAGCTGGCGGGAGAGCTCACCAAGCCTCTCTCCATTATCTATCAACAATCCTGGTCAACAGGGGAGGTGCCGGATGACTGGAGGGTGGCCAATGTGATGCCCATCTCCAAGAAGGGCCGGAAGGAGGATCCGGGGAACTACAGGCCTGTCAGCCTGACCTCTGTACTGGGAAAGATCATGGAGAGGATCATCCTGAGTGAGCTCTCAAGGCAAGTGCAGGGCAGCCAAGGGATCAGGGCCAGCCAGCAGGGGTTTAGGAAAGGGAGGTCCTGCCTGACCAACTTGATCTCTTTCTATGACCATGTGACCCGCTTTCTCGATGAGGGGAAGGCTGTGGATGTTGTCTACCTGGACTTTGGTAAGGCCTTCGACACCGTCCCCCACAACATTCTCCTGGAGAAGCTGGCGAATCCTGGCATAGACAAGTGTACTCTTTGCTGGGTTAAAAACTGGCTGGATGGCCGTGCCCAGAGAGTTGGGATTAATGGGGTGAAATCCTCTTGGCGGCCGGTCACCAGTGGTGTCCCCCAGGGCTCAGTTTTGGGGCCAGTCTTGTTCAATATCTTTATTGATGATCTAGACAAGGGGATTGAATGCACCCTCAGTAAGTTTGTGGATGACACCAAACTAGGTGGGAGTGTTGATCTGCTTGACGGTCGGAAGGCTTTACAGAGGGATCTAGACAGGTTGGATCAATGGGCCAAGGCCAGTGGGATGAGGTTTAATAAGGCCAAGTGCCGGGTCCTGCATTTCAGTCACAACAACCCTGGGCAACGCTACAGGCTTGGGGCTGAGTGGCTGGAAAGCTGCCCAGCTGAAAAGGACCTGGGAGTGTTAGTGGACAGCCGGCTTAACATGAGCCAGCGGTGTGCCCAGGTGGCCAAGAAGGCCAATAGCATCCTGGCTCGTATCAGGAACAGCGTGGCCAGCAGGAGTAGGGAAGTGATGGTGCCTCTGTACTCGGCACTGGTGAGGCCTCACCTCGAGTACTGTGTTCAGTTTTGGGCCCCTCGCTACAGGAAAGACATTGAGGTGCTGGAGCGTGTCCAGAGGAGAGCCACCAGGCTGGTGAGGGGTCTGGAGAACAAGTCCTATGAGGAGAGGCTGGGGGAGCTGGGCATGTTTAGTTTGGAGAAGAGGAGGCTGAGGGGAGACCTCATTGCCCTCTACAACTCCCTGAAAGGAGGGTGGAGAGAGGTGGGTGTTGGCCTCTTCTCCCAGGGGAATAATGACAGGACCAGAGGAAATGGTCTGAAGCTGCGGCAGGGGAGGTTTAGATTAGATATCAGGAAGAATGACTTTACTGAAAGAGTGGTCAGGCACTGGAACAGCCTGCCCAGGGAGGTGGTGGAGTCACCATCCCTGGAGGTATTTAAGAAACGTGTAGACATGGCTCTTCAGGGCATGCTCTAGTGCCCGAGATTATTGTTTGTGGTGGGGTGTTTTGTGTGGGGTTGTGGGTGTGGAGTTTAGTAGGTGGGTGTTGGTGTGGGGTTTTTTTTGGTTGGTTGGTTGGTTTTTTTGTTTTTTGTTTTTTTTTTTTGTTTTGTTTTTTTGTTTTTTTTTTTTGTTTTTTTTTGTGGTTGGACTCGATGATCTCAG
This sequence comes from Chroicocephalus ridibundus, assembly GCF_963924245.1. Taxonomy (NCBI): domain Eukaryota; kingdom Metazoa; phylum Chordata; class Aves; order Charadriiformes; family Laridae; genus Chroicocephalus; species Chroicocephalus ridibundus. Next base: position 409,234 of record NW_026961297.1, read on the forward strand.
AGGTCCCTTCCAACCACTAAGATTCTGTGATTCTGTGATTCTTCTTCTGTATGGGGGCAACTGATACTGGCACGGGTTGGTTCCCTGGCTCAGTGGCAGTGGCTGCCACGGGGGTTCGAGTAGCCGCAGTGTCCGTCGCAGGGGTTGCAGTAGCCGCAGTGTCTGCCGGTCTGGTCTCCATCTCTTCCCCCTGCGGGTGCTGCCTACCACTGAGCAGTGCCTGGTGGATACTGGCCAGGGCCCAGCACAGCGCGGTGAGTTGTGCCTCTCCAGAATAGCCACAGCACTTTCCCTTCAGATATTCTACCACTTTATCAGGGTCCTGTAATTGTTCAGGGGTGAAGTCCCAGACCATTGGAGGCGAGAAGTTCTCTAGGTACCTGCCCATGCTCTCCCACATGCCGTGCCACCCCTGACTATCCAGCCTCGGAGCAGGTCTCCGGGTGGTAGTCTTAAATAGTCGTTTAACCCTAAACAAGACCTGGAACGTATTCAGGAGACATAACACTAGGAACATGCTGGTTTGAGCATCCCAAGGATATTCAAAATTCTCAAAAGCTGTCATACCTGACCCGAAGGAGAAAAGGGAGGCAAAAGAGCTGGGGAAAGTGTCCCCCCGCCCTGTTTCCCCCACAGACTGGGTGTAATTATTAATAAATTTGAGAGACGGTGCCCAATGTACGGACAGGACAGCAAAACCACATAAACACCCCAAAATAGCTGTCTGAACAGTGATGTTATCATATCATAAACAGATATCGCACAGGACAGCAGAATGATAATCCTCATCCCTCTCTCAGAGGTGATAAACAGCATCACGGGAAGTACATAAACCATACAGGAATTCACATAACACAGCCATGAGAACAAACCAAGCAACATGATGACCAGCGACTATTTACCTAATAAAATAAATGCATACAAAAAATCCGGTTTTCCACGTTCTAGTTGGATTCTGTCGTTATCTCAACCCTTCGAGCCCCACGTTGGGCGCCAAAAAGGGCTGTCGTGGTTTAGCCTCAGACGGCAATTCCGACTCGGAATTCAACTCTGGGAGGGCGCCCCATCTTCGGATGGTCCCGGAGGAGATTCCGACTTAGCTCACCTGCATTTTCCGAACTGAGATAGGAAAGCAAAAAGAAAAGAGAAAGGAGATACTGCAGTTCCCCGTAATTTTTGTGCACGAAGATCCGGACGAAGACTCGGGAGGGAGTAAGTATATTGCGGTTCCGTTCGGTCGGGGATTGGGTACCCGGGTGCGAGTGACTGAGACGTCCACTGGGCTTAGTAGCCCACTGGACGAAGTGAGTGCGGACCTCCTAATAGTGCGGTTCCCATTGTCCGCGAGGGCGTGGGCCACGAACGGAGGGAAGTGAGTGAATTTTGAGTGAAAGAAGGCACTTTCTGAAGATGGGACAGAAGAAAAGTAGGACTTCTGGTTCCATGCAGGAGATACGGGGTGGGGGTGGGCTCCCCGATATACCCCAAGATAGCCTGTTAGGCCTAATGATTAGATATTGGGATAGTTCCCCTTCTCGGAAAGGGAAGTCCAAGGAGAAATTGGTCTATTATTGTATGGAGGTATGGGGAAGAAAACAGATAAGAAAAGATTTATATTGGCCAATTCATGGATCCTTAGAGGACTGGATATGCCAACAATTAAACATATATGTTAACAACAAACGACCATTTAATAAGGAGGAGAGTGAATACGCCTTTTTATGGATCCTGGGCACGGCTCAGGCCGCTAATTTGTTTCCATTAAAAGAAAAGAAAAATGATAAAAAGAAAAGGTGGGATGTAGATGAACCTCCAGCGTCTCCCCCACCCTATGTCCCCCCTCCGCAAGGTCCTGAGAAACATCTCCCTCCAACAGCCCCCACAGAACCTGGGGAAGAGGCTCCTCCTTCTAATCACAGAATAACTAGAAGTCAAACTAGAGAAAGGAGGGAGGAAAACTTGTTGTATCCCTTAAGGGAGACTGCTATGGGGGGACCACAACCCGGAGTTGGATTTGTATCTGTACCCCTCAGCTCCGGGGATGTGAGGGAATTTAAGAAAGAAATGGGACACTTGTTAGAGGACCCATTAGGGGTAGCAGAACGTTTTGATCAATTCCTCGGGCCTAACATTTATACTTGGGACGAGACGGAGTCTATTTTAAAGATCTTGTTCAAAAACGAAGAACGAGGAATGATCAGAACGGCAGGCATGAGGCATTGGGATCAGAGGCATCAGCATGGTCCCGCCGGAGATGTATAATGGCCCTTACAGCGGCCCAACTGGGACAATCAAGACCCCGCACATAGAAATAACATGATTGATCTCTGGGATATGATAATTCAGGGGATTAGAGATTCTGTACCCAGAGGGCAAAATATTAATAAGGCCTTTAATGAACAACAAAAGAAAGATGAAACCCCCACTGAATGGCTGGAAAGATTGAGAAAAAGTTTACAGCTATATTCTGGGTTAGACCCCGATAGCCAAGTGGGTCAAGCCCTGCTGAAAACTCAATTTGTAGCTAAATCTTGGACAGATATAAGGAAAAAGTTAGAGAAAATAGAAGACTGGCAGGAAAGGGGGTTAGATGAATTATTACGAGAAGCTCAGAAGGTGTATGTGAGAAGGGAGGAAGAAAATCAGAAGAAACAAGCCAGAATCCTGATGGCAGCTGTAAGGGAAGGACAAAATCAGGGCAGGACAAAATCAGGGCAGGAGAGGAGAAAGTCCCCGGAAGGGCCCAGTAGAACCGAGAAGAAGAAGATTTAGTTCGCGGGACATAGAATGTTTTTATTGTCGCAAGAAGGGACATCTACAGAGAAATTGTCGGAAAAGAATGCAGGATGAGGAGATTTTTAAGGAAGATTAGGGGGGTCAGGGGCTCTATTTGCTGGGGACCCCTAAGGTTACCGAGCCCTTGATAAAATTGAAATTGGGTCCTCAGCACGAAGTGTTCGAGTTCCTTGTGGACTCGGGTGCCGAAAGATCAACAGTCCAAAAGTTACCGTCTGGATGTGTTGAATCAAAGGATAAACTCCAAGTAATTGGTGCAAAGGGGGAACCCTTTAAGGTGCCCCTGATAAGGAATGTAACAATAGAAGCCCCAAATAAATATGGGGTGGGAACATTTTTATTGGTCCCAGAAGCTGAGTATAACCTCTTGGGACGAGACCTGATGGTGGAATTAGGAATCAATTTGGAAGTAGAGCAAGAGAAATTAAAAGTAAGATTATGCTTATTAACTGCAGAAGATGAAGCCAAGATTAATCCAGAAACTTGGTATAGCCCAGGGTCGGTGGGAAAATTAAATATCAAACCGATCACGGTCTCCATAAAAGACCCAGACCAGCCAATTAGGATAAAACAGTATCCCATCTCTAGGGAGGGGAGAGAAGGGTTGCAGCCAGTAATTGAGAGACTTTTGGCCCAAGGGCTTTTGGAACCCTGTATGTCTCCCCACAATACTCCCATATTGCCCGTAAAGAAGCCGGATGGGTCCTATCGTTTAGTACAAGATCTGAGAGCCATAAATGAACGAACCATTACCCGGTTCCCTGTGGTGGCTAACCCGCACACTATACTTAATCAGTTAAGTCCAGATTATAAATGGTATAGTGTTATAGATTTAAAAGATGCTTTTTGGGCTTGTCCCTTAGAAGGAAAATGTAGGGGCTATTTTGCTTTCGAGTGGGAGAACCCCAAGACCCATAGAAGACAACAATTACGGTGGACCATTTTGCCCCAGGGATTTACAGAGTCTCCGAACTTGTTTGGACAAGCTCTGGAACAGTTACTGGAATCTTATGAATTAAGTCAGGGACTAATTCTAATACAATACGTGGATGATTTATTGATCGCTGGAAGAACTCAAGAAGAAGTCAGAAATGAGAGCATCAAATTATTGAACTTTTTAGGCCTCAAGGGATTAAAGGTCTCTAAATCCAAATTACAGTTTACTGAAGAAGAGGTAAAATATTTGGGGCATTGGCTCATAAAGGGACACAAGAAATTAGATCCCGAAAGAGTAAAAGGAATTTTGTCTCTAACAGCTCCCACTAATAAAAGACAGATAAGACAGTTACTGGGATTATTAGGGTATTGTCGACAGTGGATAGAAAATTACAGCAGTAAAGTAAAATTCTTGTACGAAAAATTAACTAAAAACGGGTTGGTAAAATGGTCCCCTGAAGATGAGAATCGTTGGGAAAATATAAAGAGAGATCTGGTAGAAGCACCTGTCCTCAGTTTACCCGATATCCGTAAACCCTTTCAACTCTTTATCAATGTAGATAACGGGACAGCTTATGGGGTTCTGACCCAAGGATGGGCAGGGCAGAGAAAGCCTGTAGGATATTATTCTAAAATACTGGATCCTGTAAGCCGCGGGTGGCCCACCTGCTTGCAAGCAATAGTGGCCACTGCATTAGTAGTGGAAGAAGTTGGAAAAGTCACCTTGGGAGGTGAACTAAAAGTATACACCCCCCATAACATTCGAGGAGTATTGCAACAACGGGCTGATAAGTGGCTTACAGATGGTCGACTGCTAAAATATGAGGGAATTTTAATTAACTCCCCTCGACTAGAAATGGAAACCACTTCTATTCAGAATCCTGCCCAATTTTTATACGGAGAACCTAAAGAAGATTTGACACATGACTGCCTCCAATTAATAAATTTGCAGACTAAAATAAGGGAGGACTTAAAAGACGATGAATTAGACGAAGGAGAAAAATTATTTGTGGACGGCTCCTCACGAGTGGTTGAAGGACAACGGAAATCAGGTTATGCTATTGTGGATGGGTATACTTTTAAGACAAAAGAATCAGGACCATTAAGTAAAGCCTGGTCCGCACAAGCGTGTGAGTTATATGCTATGCTAAGGGCATTAAAGCTCTTAGAAAATAAAGTTGGAACTATTTATACAGATTCAAAGTATACCTTTGGGGTGGTACATACTTTTGGAAAAATTTGGGAAGAGAGAGGCTTACTTAACACCCAGGGAAAAGGATTAGTCCATGAAAAGCTAATCTTAGAAGTTTTAAAGGCATTAAGAGGTCCACTAAAGATAGCCATAGTCCATGTAAAAGGACATCAGAAGGGACTAACCCATACTGTAAGAGGAAACAATCTAGCCGACGCGGAGGCAAAATGGGCTGCATTATTAATGGTTCAGACCTTGAGAGAGGAACCTGAAAGGCTAAAATTAGATAAAACTTTCACTCTCCAAGAACTGGATAAGCTAAAACAAATTGGAGCAAAAAGAGATGGTGATAAATGGCTGCTACCAGACGGCAGGGAAATTCTTCCAAAAGGATTAGCTCGGGGAATACTGAATAAATTACACCATAAAACTCATTGGGGAATTCAAGCTTTAGTGGATCAGTTTGAGACAAACTATGCCTGTGTCGGAATATACGGTCTAGCTAAGAGGATTTTAGAGGGATGTTTAACCTGTCACAAAGTGAATAAACGACAACTTAGGGAAAAGGTTCAAGGAGGTCATGAATTGGCTAAAAGACCCTTTGAGAAAATACAGGTGGATTTTACTGAATTGCCAAAGGTGGGGAGATATCAGTATTTATTGGTCTTGGTTGATCACCTTACGCACTTTGTAGAAGCCTTTCCGGTGGTAAGAGCTACTGCAAAGACAGTTATTAAGATTCTCTTGGAAGAAATTATTCCAAGATATGGGACTGTTGTGGTAATTGACTCAGACCGAGGTCCACATTTCACATCCAAAGTAATTAAAGAGACAACTGAATTGTTCGGTACAAAATGGGAATACCATACTTCCTGGCACCCACAGAGTTCTGGGAAAGTAGAAAGAATGAATGGGGAGATAAAGAAACACCTAACCAAACTTCTGGTGGAAACAAAAATGAATTGGGTTAAATGTTTCCCATTGGCTTTGCTTTACATTAGAACTCAGCCAAGAACAGATACTGGTATATCCCCCTTTGAAATGTTGTATGGAATGCCTTATGACTTTGGGTTATTAGTGGAACACCCAAAAGTCGAGGATAAACTTTTAACAGAATATATTTTAGAACTTACAAAAAGAAGACAGGAACTAAGAAAGAAGGGCTTGGTAGTACAAAGACCTCCCTTGGATATTTCCATACACCGAATCCAGCCCGGAGACCAGGTACTAATCAAAACCTGGAAAGAAACCTCCCTAACACCCCGTTGGGAAGGACCCTTTGTTGTTTTACTCACCACAGATACGGCTGTACGGACAGCAGAAAAAGGATGGACTCACGCTAGTAGGATTAAGGGACCTATCTTCCCAGAGAAGTGGACTGTGACGTCGGAACCAGGAGATCTTCAAATAAAGATAAGGAAAAGCGAGACCGGTAAATGAACCACTCCAGAAGGGAACTAAGAGATAGTTTATATCGATGGTTCCAAATACCACCAGGAAATACTCTACGAAAGGTATATTTTGCACCTTGGAGTGAAGAAAGGATACCGGACCAAACGGGGGGGGGTGGATTATACAAACTAACAGGAACTCCCCAGGTTTTTCCATTTTGTTGCGAAACAGAGACGGAGATACCCGAATCACCCAGAATAGGAGATCTCTGGGGAATACCCTGCTTAGAACACCCTACTTCCGGACATTTATGTTGGGTTGTTTGCCGATGTCTAAATTGTAATAGAGATTGGTCCTGCGTTTCATTTAAGAGACAACCCTACTGTATGAAATGTCGCAATGATTTGATACGTGCCAGGGGACCAAAGGATCCAGTGGAAATTCGTAAATTATTTTGTGGGTGGGAACTGTCAGTACCTGAACTTTGGGAAGTACATGAAACAGACTGGTATAGAGTTTTAAGACAGTGTGCTATAAGATTCGCCTGGAAACGGGCACAACAACCACATAGGTGGAAATAGATTTGAGAGATAACTAACTCTTTAGACCTTGGAAATTATTGACAGGATAACAGCATAATTCCCCTGAAGACTATCTGCTGCTGCCGAGAAGATCTTGATATCCCGTTGCTCTCTGCAAAGGAGTAGACGAGGAAGGCAGAGAGGTACTAAACAGTGGGGAAATGAAAGCTGGCATCCTATTAATGGTATTGATTACCATGACTTTAGAAAATGAATCTTGGTTTAATCAGTCACCATGGCTGACTACCGTAATTTCTACTTTGGCGGGACCCCTCGTGATGTTGCTATTGGCTCTGACTTTTGGACCCTGTGTCATTAATAAATTTGTAACCTTTGTTGAAAGCAGGTTAGAAAAAGTGCAGCTAATGGTGATGAAGCAATCAGAACTGGAAATGAAAATTATACCGAACGAAAATCCTGAATTAGATGCAGCTTGTGAGGTATTGTCTAGGTTTGATCAGCAAATCACTTATAAATAGAAAAAGGGGGGGATTGTAATAAGTAACTAAAGGTGATTTGCTGATCGAACAAGTTAAGCAAGAGGAACGAACCCATTGTGGCAGTCTTGAGAACTCCCTGTTTAACCAGAAGAGACATGTCCACAATGTTATCTTGCTACACCAACATGGGAACTCCTGTTTGACAAAAAGCTTAACCACAATGTTATCAGAATGTATTGTTTTAAGCTGATTCTGTGACCAACATTTTATCTAAACTACCTCAAGCAAGAAGCTACAGAGGGGCGTACCGAAGATGTCGAAACCGACCTCCGTGAAGATAAAAAGAGCTGCTCAGCTTGCTTGAATTTGCGAGCCTTTGGTGGAGCTGCAACTCCCCGGCCGCCCAGCGCTGCTTTTGCCTTCCTAGCTCAATAAATATTTATTGAATCTATTTCGGACTTGATTTATTTTAAATTCAACTATAACACTTCTGTGTCCGTGTGCTGCTCGTTCTCCAAGTAACCCAGGTGGGAACTGGTGCCAATGGGCTGAACCGCGCAGCTTCAGTGGAGGAAGCTCCGATTTGAACAGGGCTGCTGTAAGTCCCAGGGGGCTGATGAGAGAAATGCTGGGTTGGGGGCAGGGATGAAGGCTGGCCATAGGTTGTGGAACACAAAGGGTCTTGATTTTCATATCTATTCAGACTGCATTAGGAGATGCTCAGGATCAGTATCACGTAGAGACCGCTGATTTCAATTCATGTATAAGCAGAAAAATAAAGTAGGAAAAAGAAAAAAGAAATCCTTTCTTCTTGTTGTTTAGTAATCATATTATTTCACTTTGATTACATTCCTGAAACTTCTCTAATTAAGCACATGAGAATTGAAGACTTTAAGGAAAAATATGCCCAGAGACTTGACTTGTGAGGGCGTTTTGCATGTTAATGAGCCCTCTGGTGCCAAGTGCCTGAACTGCAGATCCTGAAAGACTGAACAAGCCTCAAGACAAGTAAAAGTCAGCAGCAAACCTCCAAGAGTTTCCGAGAGTCCTTGGAGGCTGGTGAAGCAGGAAGTCAGAGGTGCTGCTTCGAGGTGGAAAATCAAACGTGAAATGTGGTTGTGAAAGCCCTTGGTGTGTGTCACCAAGCAGGACAGCCAAGCCCTGACCCCACCTGCTGGGAAAGGGGATCCGTCAACTCACGGGATGCTCACACCTCAAGCCCTGCTCCCCCGGACACTGCTTCAAGGCTTCTAACAGAGATGCAGACTGCTGCATTGGACATATGTATGTTTATATTTTTTTTAATAGGTACTGATACTCCTTGGGAAATCAAACAAACTCCTGAAGGAGTACTGAAGGATTCTTGATATGGTCAGGGCTGTATAAGGGCACATGTAAAGCATCCCAGCACCTGATGCGAATTAATTCGGTGGCCATGGAAGCTCTGATGCACACACAAGATGCCAGTGTGACCAGGAAGGGGAAGACTGGATCTAAAAAGCACGTTTTTCAAAGCTGAGAGCACTAGTGTCATGGTTTCACTGCAGGAGAGCTCCAGCCTTGGGGCAAAATCACAAAAGTGGTCTAGTACATCAGGGCCAGCCAATGTATCTGGGACAAGAATGAAATGATTACTGCAGATGACAGAAATCCCCCCAGCCAAGGTGCAGCTGTCTTCTAGCGACAACCCTTCCAGTTCAGGGAGGACAGTCAGGGTGGCGGAGCTGCAGCAGGTTTCCATGTTTTCCAGCAGCAGCCCCATGCTGAGGCTGTTCCCAACTGCAATTATGGGGCAGGTCATGGGAGGGAGGAGGAAAAGATTTTTCTGAAGGTTGGGGACGTTCCCCATTCCCATTAGGGGAAACTCCATTGATGATGACAAATTGTCCTAATCCCCTTTTTCCATGGAAAATTTTAGGTCTTCCTGTCTCCTCTCTCTTTGTGGGTACGCCTTCGAGTGACAACATTTGTTTCTCTGTTAGGTGCCTAAGGAAATTGGGAAGGAAGGTCAGAGAGGTGAAACACGGAGGTGTCTGTGCTTCTGAGTGCATCATAGTCCCTAGACGTGCTCTGTTCTGTGTGAAGGGTGAGAAAAGCCATCTTCTGGAGGGCAGTGACGCTCCTGCTTGCAGAACCCTTTCGGACTGCGCGGGCGAAATGCTCTGTGGACACGCTGCTTTCAGACTGTGTGAAACAAGGGATGGGCCATAAGGACAGGGGAGGGTGAGGCAGCACACAGAGGCACTTGCGATGAACGGGAAAAGGTTCACAGAAGCACATCCCAGTGTGGCATCCAGGTGGTTTCGCAGAGGACGTTCCTCTCAAAGTCAAGTTACCTGAAGACAGAGTGTGTCCCACAGGCCTTCGTGGACGCCCTGGGAATAGCTGGTGGCACTTGTGCTCAACTCGGGTTCATCTCCCCACACGCACATGATGTGCATGCTTGAGTCTCCTCCATGCAATGCAAACAAGGACTTCTGACCGAATCAGGTGGAACTTTCTCGGCTCGCTGTGGCTCCATCAAAGATGTCCCTGAGGCTCCAGGGGAACCTGCTGTGAAACAAGCTGAAGTCATGACTGATGTTTCCTCCCTCAGCTGTTGGGGGGGACATTCCTTTCCGGCAGTATCATTTCCCCTATCAGAGGCAGAGTTAGGTCCCAGAACGACCTCTTCTTTTCCACCTATGAGACAGGACACCCAGGCAATGAAAGGGAGGAATCTCCTGTACCCCTGCAAACCACAGTGCACATTTGAAGTGCCAGAGGTGGCCCAAGACATGTGCAGGTATCTCTAAACTTTGATGGAGCAGTTCAGAGGGACAGGGCAGCATCTGGGGCCTTCATTTTGGAGGCTCTTGGGGCATTGCTTTGGACAGCTGAAGTGACAGCAGATGACCACCTTTAGGACAATGAAGCCTGTTCCTGCTCACTATGTACAGGGCAGCCTATAGAGCTATTCCTCTGAGCAAATGCAGTCATTGCCATCTGAAGAGCTACGTCTCTCTCTCTTCTCCACCAGCTGTCTTTACCAGATCTCCATTGGCAGTTAGGGCTGGGTTCTCACTGGCACCCCTACAATGCCCAACCGAATTCAGGGCAGCTGCCCAATTTCAAGGTTAACTCCATCCTGTGGAGCTGCCTGAGGTGCCAGGGCTCTCCAGCACAACTGCGTGCAGCCGGCAGGGACAGCACAGGACTTGCGCGAACATCATCCCCATTCAGAGCAGCCGTGTAAGAGACCCCAAGAGACCTTCTGACGCGTTCAGTGCTTTCCTTCAAGCAACTGCAATGAGGCAAGTGCTGTCCCATCTCAATCCAGTAGATGCAGGGAGTGCTTCTCCCACGTCCCTCAGTCATCCCTTTGATGATGCAATCAAGGAACAGAGCAATGATTTTCACAGTGTTCCTGTATCTCAGGATATCCATAGCCAAGGACACTTTCCAAAGCCCCTTGTCCTTCCTGGAGATCAGCTTCACCTGCACCACAGGCCCTCTGGGGCTGCAGAGACCCCGCAGACAGCAAAGCCCTCTCCTGCTGGGGCTGCAGAGTCCAGCCCTGCTTCTCTCTCGTCCTGAGGAGAGCAGGGATTGATCTCCTCGTTTCCCCTTTACGTTGCCATCTGCCATCCCCCCCAGCATGCTCTGACGCAAACCTTTTGCCTGCACGGTACTTGGGCACTTGGTAACAGCTTGCGTTGTTACACGCACGAGCTTGGCCCTGGTGCCACGACTGAGGTCCAGCACATCTCTGCTCTGACAGAAAGAACCTATAATGTAGGAGAGGAAGGGGACTAACTCTTATTTAACCAACCTGAGGAAGTCTTGGGCTCACCAACGACTTAACGTCTTACCGGGGACATCAATGACCCTGTGTATTGAGTCGACATGGCTAGGTTTTGGTAGGGGTGAGGGGGCTGCAGAGGTGGCTTAGGAGAAAAGGGATCAAAGCTGACTCCATGTGAGAGAGAGCCACTTTCAGCTGGCTCCAAAAGGGACATGCCACTGCCCAAAGCTGAGCCAGTAAGCAATTCTCGTGGCACCTCTGTGATAGCATATTGAAGCAAGGCTAAACAGCAGCGTGCAGTCACTGTAAGAGAGAGGAGTGAGACACATGGAGAGAAACAGCCCTGCAGACAGCAAGGCGAGTGGAGAAGGAGGGGGAGCTGCAGTGAAGCTGGGTGGGCACCTGGCAGCCAAAAGTCAGCCCAGCACCCCCTGACATTCCCAGGAGAGCACGGTGCAAATGCTCCTTTAGGTGTCTGGAGGCTCTTTGCCTCAGCTTTTTAGCACAGCTGCCAGATGGGCCAACCAATGTGATGCTCACCTGGGTCAGAAAACCTGTGTCATCCTTGTCAGCCTTGGCTCTAGTAGCAAAGAAAGAGTGGAGTCTCAGCTCCCAAGGGAGTGAGGACGAAGAGCAGAGTGCAGATTCCAGGTCTCAGGGTGGCAGACATTGGTCTGTTCTGGGAACCTTCCGTTCAGGCTGGAAGTGACCTTGCAAGATTTCTATAGACCAACATTCTACGCAAAGCAGGGTCACAGCAGAAAGTGCCTGCAGCATTTGGGTGCTGCCAGTTGTTAGGGAGTTCCCGCAAACTCCAGATCCTTTCAATGATGATGGAGAGTGGCTTTACTGTGGCATCGTCCTGCCCTCTCAGCTCCCTCGGATGCCACCCCTCCAGTCCCATAGACTGGTAAGGATTGTGTTTGCTCAAGTAACTCCTGACTCTATCCAAATTCACCACGGTTTTTTTTCCCTCCAGAGTCCTGCCTCAAGGCACAAAGGCCTGGGAGACCTTGCTGGAGGAGACCAGGGCAAGAAGGACACAGAGAATCTCAGATTCATCGACACCTGCTGTTACTAAATTCCAGCAGTGGCCACTCATTCTCTTTGTTTCTTCTTTAACTGTTCCTGAAGCAGCAGCCTCTCCTCTTGGTGCCCTCGAACCCTTGCCTTGCAAGGGTCTACACTTGGGAAGCTCTAGCTTACCTAAAGCCACCCCCATTTCTCCTCTAGAGACCCAGCATCTGTAGTCTGCTGCAGTCTTTTCTCACTCCCCTTGGGAGCTGAGACCCCACTATTTCATGGTCGCTACAGCCCAGGCTGACATTGTCACACCCCTGATCAGAATTCCCTCTGAAGTGACTGGACTCAGCAACACCTTTGTTGGCCTACCTTGTGCCTGTGCAAAGAAGTTGTCCCAGGAGACCCAGAAACCTGCTGGACAGTATGCATGCTGCTGTGTTCCCCTTCCAGTGGTGTCAGGGTCACTAATGTCTCCAATAAGACCTGGGGTCATTATTCTGGAGACTTCCTTGTGTTGCTAAATAGGCAAATGAGTGGAGATCCCAGTGTGATGTGTTTCCTGTTCCTGAACTGCTCTGCATCGACTGGATGGAGGTGGGTCAGACCCTGCCTCATTGCCCTCGTGGGATTCAGTTGCTGGTCAACAGAAACAGAATTTATTAGTCATGGCATCTGGAGCGTGTGTCTCGCACCCACTCTGAAGGCGATGCCTTTCCCGTAGGTCCTGTGCAGTCCCTGCCGGCCACCTGCAGTTTTGCTGGAGAGCCCTGGCACCTCCTGTAGCACAACAGGCCTGTCCATGGCCATTGAGTAGCTGCCCTGAATTAGGTTAGGTGATGTGGGGATGTCCATGAGACATCTGCCGTTACAGTCAGTGGGGATCTAGTATACACAGCTGATGGAGAAGATGGATGATGTCAATGGCAATGAGTACATCTGGTCCCCTGACTACCTCAGAAGGCTGCCCTGGATTGAAAGAGCAGGGAAAAGTTCAGTTGTCCAAAATGTGGGCACGTGCTGGTGGCCAAAGGAATTCCTCGTGAATCTCAAAGATGACGGCACCAGATACTGCCCTGTCTCTATGAACTGCTCTGTTAGATCTTGCAGTTACCGGCACATATCCCTGACCACGTCTGAGACCTGAAACGTCAGTAGGTGTTTGAGTCTGAAGAGCTCACTGCTGGCCTCCATCTCCAGGAATGATGCTGGGAGCTGAGACCAGCAGCTCCCATGCAGCAGGTGCCTATTTTGTGCCCACCTGAAGAGAGGCAAGAGGAATCCCCCCTCCTGTGGGATTGTGGCAGCCCGAAGTGAGAGCTGAGTCCACTTCACACCCAGGACTACAAACCAAGGAGGAGATGCCTCAATTGACAAAGCCGACTGCCTTCGCTCAGTGGGGGCAAAGGAGATCTGGCACTGTCCAGGTTTCCTGTCTCATACCAGAAGGAACAAGACCTTTCTCGTGCGCAGCTCTCTCTGATAGGAGAAATTACCCAGCTGGAAAGAAGTGTCTCTCCAGAGGTGCAAGAGAGACCACACAGTATTACTTCAGTCTCTTTCCCAGTAGGTTCCCCTGGAGGCAGAGGGACACCTCCAGGGAGCCCCGAGGAGGCAGAGAAAGTGACGTCTTGGGCTGGTCTTCTGCGTCTGAGCTGGGCTGGGCTCCTGGCATGGAGGGAGCTCGTGGCAAGCGGGCAGCGCTGCAGAGAGAGCTCTGCCCAGGAGCAGCTCCTCTGCAAAGGGCAGCAGGGCTGAGGGCACTGCCTGCAGGTAAGGAGGGGAGACGTGTGAGGCCAGCGGATCTTAAAGGCAGCCTGGGGTGGGAGAATGCTGAGAGCTCACTGGGAGAAATCCTCACAGCCTTTGCACAGTCTCTGGCTGCAGGGCATTGAATCTGCAGCTGCTGGAGGCATCTCTAGAAGCTGGAACAACCCACAGCCTATGGGATCTGCAAGCACAACTCTCACAGTTTCTCTAGTTTCGAGGAGAAGGACGACGTGTGGAGCAGGGCTTCCCTGCTGCTCCATCGGAGGGACAGGGCATGATGTGTCTCTGCTGCAGTATAATGCAGAGAGGCTCCCTGGAGCAGTCTCCTAAAGCTGGCATAGCCCATGGCTAACGTGATCTGTCAGGAAGGCTCTCAAGGCTCCGTCGGTGTTGAGAAGGATGTGCTCGAGAGCAGGGCAGCCCTACCACATCACCAAAGGCACAGGGCATGTCGGCTGCCTTCTCCCAGGGACGGCTGCCGGGCTGTGAAGGTGGCTGTGCGTGCAGGGGTGCCCAGGGCTGTCCTTCAGAGCAGGGTCCCCGTGTCCCAGGGAACTGTGTGCTGGGCCAGGGACTCTGCTGCCTGCCAGGGTCAGCTCTCAGCCTGCCCGGGGAGCTCCCCACGGCGCTGCGGGGAGAAGCCGTGGGTGGAAGGAGTGACCCCAGTCGTGTCATGGCAGGGTCCTTCTGCAGTCGGGAGGGTGCTGCATGGGTCGTGTTTCCTCCCAGCTCCAGATCACCCCCAGGACATTTGCAGAGGATCCTTTTGGAGAAGGACTTCAAGGCAGCATTTACCTGAAAGAAATGGAGCCCATGTTTTGAATTTTCCACCTTTAGTGGGATGGATGGGGAGTGGGAGAAAGGAATTTCCTTTTCCATTTAGGATGGCACCTCCCCACCACCCCTGCAGTGCGGATACGTTCCCTGGAGACACTCCCTGGTCTCCTCTCCCACACCCTAGAGGAGAAATGTTCAAGTGTCTCCCTGTCCTGACTCTTTTTGAAGAAGAATTTTCACCTGTTCCCCTCTCGCCCCTGCTGTCCTTGTTCCTTCCCTTCTTCCACTGTGGTAGGGGGTGAGGATTCAGGTGCAGCTCAGACACTGATGCTGCACGTCCTGTCATGCAGGTGTATCCAGGGAGGAAAGCATCCAAATGCCTTTAGTATTTTGGGCTCTGGGGACTGCAGTGTGTGGGGCCGAGAGTAAGCCCCCCCATCTTTAGGCTAGTTGACTCTTTCCCATGAGTGTCCTGCTTGGCTGCACGCTGCCCTCCAGAAGGGCTCAGGTCTCCCGTGGCATCTCTGTGTTGTCTAGCAGCCCCACGGAGTAGACATGTCAGTGCCAAGGCCACGTAAATCCAGCTGGAGGGCTGAATGTAGGCAGCTGCAATGAGCCCCCTGTGTCCCTGGCTGGGAGGGGAGAGCTGAGATCCTCCTCGGGTCCAATGAGCTCGGGTGAGGGTCTGGGAGAGCTGCGCTTGTAAATGGGACTCCTCTGCTCTCAGCAGTGTCCAGGTTCTTCTCAGGGGAATGTCTGGTTGGGATCATCCTCCAGCTCAAAGAGGCAGCAGCACAGGGCAGCTGAGAGCAATTCCGATGGACAAACTCGCTGTCCTCGCTCTGCACTGAGGGACAGTCCCCTTGGCTCGTAGGACCCACAAGGTTTCACTTGCAGCACAGCAGAAATGCCAGGGATTTCTGCCTTAAAAACACTCCTCAGGTGTGGTGGGGAAACTACAACGGAACAACAACAACAACAAGGTGCCCTGAGCTCTGCTCTGCAGTCGGGTGACAATGCTGAAAAGCCCTTTGATGCCAGGAGTGGATTTAATCTGAGATCACCCCGTGTTCCTTTTTACCCATAGATGTAGGGCAGGACTGAATCCTGCAGAGATCTCAGCTCTCTGGTGGACTATCAGCCAGCACCAACCAGAGTGTACAAAAAGGACCTGCAAAAGGTCTTCCTGAAAGGGGAGAGCCAGTTTGGTGGGTTTCTAAGACCAATTCAATACTTTAGTTTGAGAGAAATCTTCCCTACCTTCTCACTGTTTTTCTTTCCATTAACAGGTCTCCAAGCCCAAAGGAAGAAAATGTCCAACAGCAGCTCCATCACCCAGTTCCTCCTCCTGGCATTTGCAGACACGCGGGAGCTGCAGCTCTTCCACTTCTGGACCTTCCTGGGCATCTACCTGGCTGCCATCCTGGGCAACGGCCTCATCATCACCACCATCGCCTATGACCACCGCCTCCACACCCCCATGTACTTCTTCCTCCTCAACCTCTCCCTCCTCGACCTGGGCTCCATCTCCACCACCCTCCCCAAAGCCATGGCCAATTCCCTGTGGGACACCAGGGACATCTCCTATGCAGGATGTGCTGCACAGCTCTTGTTCTTCATCTTCTTTCTCACAGCAGAGTATTGTATTCTCACCATTATGGCCTATGACCGCCATGTTGCCATCTGCCAACCCCTGCACTACGGGACCCTCCTGGGCAGCAGAGCTTGTGTCCACATGGCAGCAGCTGCCTGGGGCTTTGTTTTCCTCTACGCTGTGCTGCACACGGCCAATACATTTTCACTACCACTCTGCCAGGGCAATGCCCTGGACCAGTTCTTCTGTGAAATCCCCCAGATCCTCAAGCTCTCCTGCTCAGACTCCTACCTCAGGGAAGTTGGGCTTCTTGTGGTCAGTGCCTGTTTAATCTTCGGGTGCTTTGTTTTCATCGTGCTGTCCTATGTGCAGATCTTCAGGGCCGTGCTGAGGGTCCCCTCTGAGCAGGGACGGCACAAAGCCTTCTCCACGTGCCTCCCTCACCTGGCCGTGGTCTCCCTGTTTCTCAGCACTGGCGCATTTGCCTACCTGAAGCCCCCCTCCACCTCCTCCCCAGTTCTCGACCTAGTGGTGGCAGTTCTGTACTCGGTGGTGCCTCCAGTAGTGAACCCCCTCATCTACAGCATGAGGAACCAGGAGCTCAAGGAGGCCATTAGGTATCAGATTTCTTGGATTTTTTTCAAGAGGGAGAAATGTTCCACCTCTCTCCACAAATGACTCCCGCACTATTTGATTCCATCTGCTTTTTTGTGTGTTTTGTTATTGGCTTTGTGTTTTTAATGATTATATTTCTCATCATTGCTGTTGATATTGTCATTTATGGGTTTTATGCTCCTACACAAAGGTTTCACTTGTGTCACTTCACCTGAGACATTTACGTCTTAGTTTCACCTGGTTCCCTTCTAAAAATGTATTTAACAGTGGCTCAGAGCTGGCCTCTTTCACAGAGTCTCTGTTAACAAAGCAAGATCTCCCTGGTGCAGTGCTTTAATGCTGGGGTCTTTCTCCAAACATGCCTGAGGAAATTCACCCCTGAAGTTCTTCTTCCTCCATGTGTCCAGGAATAAAAAGCTGACTGTCCATTTGTAACATTTTAGAGATATTGGAATGGATTTAGGAGTCACCAGTCGGTGCCTGGTGACAGGTAAGATCGTGGGTTTAACTGAGGGACGTACCCCAGCCCTTCACACAGATGACATAAAGGACACCCATCCTGTGGGAGGGGAATCTGGAGCTGTCTGGAGAGGCTGGTGTTTCTCCAGGGACAGCATGTTCCTGGGGTTGTGTTGGGATGTCAGAGGTCAGAAGGATGGGGTGTGGGGCCTCAAGCAGAGGCCATGTGCAGACCTCCTCTGGGCACTCTCCCGTTCCTCCCCACCTGTCTATAGCAGGAATTCCCACAGAGGGACAGACACGTCCAGGTGTGGCCACACCACGGCTCACTGAAAGGGCATGAAAAGTTAAGCTGTCTGGGTAGCCCTCTCCTCCTAATCCACCCTGTGTGCAGCTGGCCTTGTTCATGGTCAGCATGTGCCACTGGCTCATATGGTGTCCCTCATAATGCGTGGGCCCTTCTCCTCAGGGTCACTGCTCATCCTGTCACGTCCCACCTGGCACTGTAATACGGTGTTTTTCTTCCCCCTGATGCAGGACTGGCCACTTCTCTTTGTAAAACTTAAGCAGTTTCTTCTGGCTGAGTCCCAGAATTTCCCAAGGTCCCCCTGGACTGAAGATCCATTTTGTTCGTTCTTCATGTTTGCGTGCAGACAGCTCACCGTGGCTGTGGTGATGCATCAGCACAAGATAACAGCACGAGGAGTTGCAGGGCACTACAGGGAATTAAAGACATTCCTAATTTTGTACTGTCCAACAGAGGAATTGTCACAACAGCTATGTTAGAAACATCTTTGTGCCCCGTAGAGAGGGCACAAAGCAAGCAAATGTAGGGCCTGTGGGGAAAGAGAAGCTGGGCTCTTTGTAGAGGAATCTACGACAATGGTTAAAGAAAAGAACTTGGGAAGGGGAAAGAGGAAAAAGGAAAACCAAAAGTTCAACTCAGGATATGATGAAAGCGGTTTGGAGATACCCGATGAGCAGCAGTGAGTCAATGCCTTGAGTGGGACAAAAAACCCACAGCGGAGTGGACCAAAGTTATGTCTGTTTACTTCTGTGGTCATGGGCAACGTGAGTGCTCTCCGCCTCATCATGAAGGGAAGACCCGTGGTGGAAGGACATGCACAATCTCTCATCCTGGAAGGGACCTTGGGAAGACTCCAGACCAAGACAATCCACAGTCTGTGGAGAAAGGGGAATGAGGATCGGCCTATTTGCATGCCAGTTAATGTTAGTGTTAGATGTATACCTCTATAGATACACAGACAGCACGGATCCCTCCAGGAGCTGGTCTCAGACCCTCCATCTCTCTAGAAGCTGGCCTCGGGATTCCCTCATCCCTGCAGTTCCGCCATGCACAGACAAGCACACGCACACAAACAAATGGCCCTCTCCAGCACAGAACCACGGAACCCTGGAGGCTGGAAGGCAGCCAGCTTCCACCTTCTCTGTGCTTCCTCTTCAGGCTTGATGTTACTCAGAGCTCTTTTCTCATGCATGCCAGCCTCCTGCCACCTTGGCGTGACTTCCTGCATGTTGGCATGGACCATTCTGGATGACGAAGAGGTGATCCTTGACCATCAAAAAGCTCTCTGCAGGACCCACCTGGCCACAGACATCCTCTGATCCAAGGTTATCAAAATTTACCTCCCTAACTCTTATGCCCATCAGTCTTTATCGTGTGAAAATGAATTAACTTTCTTAAGATATATATCTAGCTGGCTCCCATTGTGTACTGATTTATCGTGCTTGGGTAAGTGAGTTAAAGGACGTCAGCTCATCACAAGGACCAGAAGAACAGCCCTGCCCTCAAAATAAGGACTTTTCAGAATCATTCCGCTGTCCATGAAGGATAAAAGATACCCCCGGAGAACCGAGATAATGCCAGTATCCTCGTCCCTCTTACACACCTTTGAAAGTCTCCCAGTGTCCAGCATCACAGACAAGTAATTAGCAATAGACCAACTCCGGGGACATCTGGATCAATAGACAAGCAGCGAGAAGGCTGATGGCTGATGGAGCTACTTTGTGAAGTTTTACCATGATTAGTAATTGGTACTCCATGTGTGTGTTAGTTAGTCATTAGTCAAATAATAAGGTACATGAATGCTTGAATGGCATAAGAACCCTGTGTTTAACCACATTTGAGGTACCCCAATTGAGCTCGGACACCTCATGCACATGACTAAATATTTACGCGTGCACCTCTGTACTTTGTGTTCTAGCCTCTCTGCTCGGTCAGCACGGGCCACTTGCAAATTTTCATAACACAAGTGACTGATTGCCACTGCAGTGGGGCAAGGTCTCTCCCTTCTCCATGCAGTAGATGTGAGGCAGTTTAGAACACAAGACACATCAAACCAGGGTCTCCACAGGAACAGGCCAAAAAATCTCTTGGGGGACCTGTCAGCAGCACCTTGTCATTCATGGAGATCACCTTCACCTTTGTCAAAGGCCCTTGAGGGCTGCAGAGACACCACTGACAAAACCCCTCTTTCTTGCCAGGGCCGCCCTTCCCAGCCCTGTTTCTCTCTGTTCTTGCAGACAGCAGGCTTTGCTCACCATCAACATCCAATTTCAGCTTTAAGCTTCCAGGTGCCGTCCACTTGACCATGTCTCTGCCGTGAAGCAAAGCCTTTGCACACAGAAGGTCTTCAATGCTTGGTACCAGTTTTCCTTTAAGAGACGTCCGAGCTTGGCCTGGAGCTACACCTGAGGTGCCACAGCCCAGATGTGCACCAAAACTCTCAGCCAGGGGAAGAGACAAGTTGAGAGAGAGCCTGTGCTTTTTGACTTTGACAGAGGAACTGCCAAGGTGTGGTGGGACAAGGCACACAGCTTGGGGTGCTGCAATGGATGGGTACAGGCTTTTCAGGAGAGACAGGCTGGAAGGATCAGGAGTGGAGTTTCCTGAAAGTGAAGCCGTTAACTGCATGTATGGCACAACACCTTGGGGCAGGTGAAGAGTTTGGTGAGCCTCTGTGGGGGAGGGTGAAAGGAGAGGCCAGTAGAAGTGTCCTGTCATGGTGGGAGATAAGGAACCCACAGTCAGGATGAGGAAGAGGGTATAGTCTTTCTGAAGGATCCCAAGGAAGTGTCTGGCTGTACGAGCCTGGGTCTCGCTGGGGACTGCCATGATACTGGCAGCTTCTGAAAGAGGAGCACAGCAGCATGTACAGCCCAGGTGGTTTCTGGAGTGTCTTAGGACAACATCTTAGCACAGCTGCCAGATGGGCCAACAAAAATAATGCCAACCTTGATGTGATACCTGCAATCCAGGAAGAGCTGGTCAGAGACATGAAGATCGGCTGTCTTGACCCTGAAGTAGTGGGGTCCCAGCACTCCAGGGGAGTGAGGAAGCAGAACAGAAGACTGCAGATGCTGGACCTCAGAGGTCCTTTTGCCTTTGGCGTACGCTGAGGAGTTTTCGTGGGGATCCAATGGTCAGGAGCACTGAAGGTGGCGTAAAGCTCTGTACAGCTGGTCTTCAAGGACAGCATCCTCCAAGGAGAACATTGGTCTGTATCAAAAATCAGTTTGAAACCTGAAAGTAAATTCAGGGGAATCATAACGAGATTTCCAACTTCAGGAATACCTACAGAAGAAAACAAAGATATTAGTTGGACACTGTTGTATTGAGTTAGAGTAGGGAGAGATGGTTCCGAGATACTCTATGTCTTTTTTGCCTCAGACTTCCCCAGCAAGGTCTCTCAGGCTTTGTGCCTCAAGGCAAGGCTCTGGACAAGAACAGCCAATGGCGGATAGGAATGAAATCAGGATCTACTGGAGCAAAGTCAACCACTGCCAGTACATGGTAATGGACGGGGTACATCCAGAGGTGCTGAGAAAGTAAGAGAATGTCACAGTGAGGCCACTCTCCATCATCCTGGAAAGGTCCTGGAGACTGGTGGGACTCCCTGACATCTGGCAAAAAGTAAATGCTGCACGCATCTTTCAAAAGGGTCCAGAGAAGGAGGTGGGGAGCTAAAGGCTGCTTAGCTTCCCTTTACACGAGGAACATGTCCCAGAGCATGTTCTCTCGCACTGCATTTCTGGGTGCCTGAAGGAGAAGGTGCCTGGATGAACTCAGGGAACATGTACACCGGTTACGGTTTGGCACTTGGAGGGCCATTGGTGTTATGCCATTGTACGCCCCATAAAGATTTGGCCATCTCAAAAAAAGGGACGATAGGAGGGAAGTGCTAGCAGGTGGGACCATTGCTTGACTGCAAAGAGATAAAGGCAAGATCTATCCAACGTATCCAACCTTCATTGCGCCCAGAATCCTTTAGATATGGGATACAGGTATGAAAATTATTAAAATAAACATGTCCTCAGAACACAGTTTGGGATCTGTGCTTGACAGGAAAATGTGTTTTCTATTGGTCTAAGGCCATCCAGAATGGAAAGTGAACTTCAGGGCAGGGAATGGGGACGTGACATACAGCTGAGGCAGGTCTTCTCTGTATTGAACTCTGCCTGCCTTTGTTTTCCTGTGTTGGCAATTAGGAAACACCATTCTGTGTCAGCTCGTTTTCAAGGTAAAGCGGGTGGGAAACGGTGCCAAGGAGTGGAAACACGCAGCTACGGACTGGAGTGGAAAAAGCTCAGGTTTGAACAGGCTGCTGTAAGTCCTGGTTGCCAGATGAGAGAAATGGTGAGATTGAGACAAAGCCTGTCCATGGCGTGTTTGCAATAAAGGGTCTTGCCTTAAAGGGTCTTGAGACTCCATTAGCAGAAATTCAGGATCAATATGAACTGGAGATTGCTGGCATCATTTATTGTGTAAGAAGAAAAAATAAAGAAAAAAATATGAAGGAAGCAATCCTTTCTTATGGTTGTTTAGTATTGAAATGTATTCATCTGAGAACTCTCTAATTAAGCACAGAAGAACTGAGGAAACCAGGAAGACTATGCACAGACACTTGGCTGGTTATGGCATTTTGTATGGAAATGAGTCCTCTCCGGCCAAGATCCTGTAGACCCTCAAACACTGGGCAAGCCTCTACAGAAGTAAAACTCAGCAGCAAAACCCCAAGATGGTGAGGGTGTTACCAGGCCCCACTGATGCCCATCACTGGAGACACCATGGAGGGAATGACCGGACAAGATTCCTGTCCCTGGGGACCGGTGAAGCAGAAAGTCAGAAGCACTGGTTACAGGTGGAAAATCAAATGTGGAGGTGGCTCTGAAAACCTTTGATGCATTTCATCAATGGGGACAGCCACGCCCTGTCCCCTGTCCCTTGGGGATTTGCCAGAGATTCCAACAGTTCACCCACCTTCTTCCAAAGCCCTGATAATGTTCCCCTAGCACAGAAGATGTCTTAGTCCCCCGACTTGCTTGAACCTTCTGGTGGAAGTTCCAATATGAACTGGTGCCAAAGGCAGCCAAGTGGTGTGCTACATCTGACATTGCCAATGCATTCTTTTTCAATCCCTTTGGCAGCAGGGTGCAGGCCACAGTTTGCTTTCACGTGGTGTCCAATGCACCTGGAATGCCCCCAGGGACAGGACAAGAGGTACTTGAACATAAGAAGTTCCATCTAAACATGAGGAGGAACTTCTTTACTTTGAGGGTGGCAGAGCACTGGAACAGGCTGCCCAGAGACGTGGTGGACTCTCCTTCTCTGGAGACATTCAAAACCCGCCTGGACGCATTCCTGTGCAACGTGCTCTAGATGAACCTGCTCTGGCAGGCGGGTTGAACTACATGATCTCCAGAGGTCCCTTCCAACCCCTACCATTCTGTGATTCTGTAATCGACTATCCTACGGTTTGCCATGGACTAATCCAAACTGCACTGGAACAGCATGATACCCCTGAACTGTACAATACATCGATGATCTCATCATGTGGGGCAACAAAGCAGAAGTGTTTGAGAAGGGAAAAAGAGCAATTCAGATTCTTCTGAAAGCTGGTTTTGCCATAAAAGAAGCAAGGTCAAGGGACTTGCAGAGAAGATTCAGTTCTTGAGAATAAAATGGCAGGAGGGATGCTGTCATGTCCCTACGGATGCGGTCAACAAGATAGCAACTATGTCTCCACCAGCAAACAAGAAGGAAGCACAAGCTTTCTTAGGCCTTGTGGGATGCTGGAGAATGCATATTCCAGGTTATAATCAGCTTGTGAGCCCTCTCTATGGAGTAACCTGAAAGAAGATCTATCCTGAGTGCGGCCTTGAACAACAACAACCCTTTGAGCAGATCAAACAGGAGATAACTCCTGTGACAGCTTTTGGGTCTGTCCAGGCAGGACCAGCCGTGCGTAATGGTCTCTACAGTGCAGCTGGGGCACGTGGTCTCACCCGGCGCCTCTGGCAGAAATCATCGGGAGAAACCTGAGGTCAACCTCTAGGCTTTGGAGATGAGGGTATTGAGGATCGGAAGCCCTCAACACCCCAACCGAAAAAGAGATCCTAACAGTGTATGAGGGGGTTTGAGACACTTCAGAAGTTGTTGATAGGCAAGCACGGCTCCTCCTGGCACAGCAGTTGCCTGTGCTACACTGGATATCCCCTCCACACATCACGCGACTGACGCTACATGGACTAAGCGGGTAGTGCTGATCACACAGTGAGCTCGACCAGGGAAACCAAACCACCAGGAATCCTTAAAGAGATTATGGACTGTCCAGAGGGCATACATTTTGGAGCATCTCATGAGGAGGTGGCTCATGCCCAGGTGGCACCCTCATACAATGAGTTGTCATCTACTGATGAAAGGTGTTATGCTCTGTTCACTGAAGATCCTGTCGTGTTGTAGGAAACCATCGGAAGCTGTGGTGTGGAGTCCCACACGAAAAGTTGCTGAAGCCACGGAAGGAGAAAGGATGCATTGGTTCAGGGGCGGGGAGAGACCACCAGGGCAAAATGCCCTGAGAGCCCTCAGTGCTCAGTCCATGTCTGCCCTCCTGCACTGACAGCACCCTCAGTGCCTGACCACTTCCCAGTCCCAGCCGTGTCCCACACGGAGGGTCGCAGACAGTCCTGCTGTGGGGTCAACCAAGGTCTGGGCAAGTAGAGAGACTGGGCACGGTTGGGTGTTCCCCCAAGAAAGGCGCTGAGACCAGCAAACCTCACCCATTACCTGCTGGTGGTGGTGCTGGCAATGGCCTATGGGACAAGCTGGGGTGGTGAATGTCCTGCACACCTTCCTGGTCTGTTCATGCCACCAAGGGCACACAGCAGCCTCCTTTCTCCTGCACCTACGTGTCTCTGCTCCCTTCATGGACACCTGGCTCTGCACTGCACACCCACGGGAGCGTGTCCTCACCCTGCATGGTCACACAGCCCAGCCAATGTTGTTGTTTGGTTTTTTTCTTTCCTGGTCACTTTGCAGCCCAGGCCAGCTCTCCTCACCTCCCTTGCCCTCAGCCCAGCTGAGCACAGACCAGCAGAGCAGCCCATTCTGGGCTGGCCCCATGGCAGAGCCCACCACAGGGTGAAGCAACACTTGGGGAACTCACCCCACAGCCCCTCTACAGGGCTCAGCAGCTGCTGGGGGGCAGAGAGGGGTCTCTGCTTCCCCATGAGCCCCTGGGCTGATGGCTGAACATAGCAGGAGGAAAAGGAGGTTAGTGAAACTTCGCGATCCCTGGTCTCAAGTCCAGGAGATCCCCACCACAGACTGCCTGAGCTCCCCCAGTTCCAGCCCCTCTCCCCAGGCCAGGTCAAACACCCTGGCCCAGCGACAGAGCAGCCTGCCCCAGGCGTGTGCCTGCAGAAAGAGTTTCTCTTTCTCATGGATTCCTCCCTGCAGGCAAACAAATGCTCCCTGGCTCTTCTCCAGGGACACCCCTTCTCCCCAGAGAGCCTTTCCCCAGGTGAGTGTGTCTCTGCTGGCCTGGCTGGCCGTTCATGGTTGCCTCCTCATGCTCTTCGCAGGGCCCCGAGCTGGCGGTGCTGCTCTGTAGAGGGAGGGGGCTGCGGTGCCCTGTGAACATGGAGTGACCCTGCACTGGCCATGCTGTTCATAGTGCCGAGCAGCCCCAGCCGTACAATGTTCATGCTTGCTGAGCCCCTTGGCATCTTCCTTCATGGCTCAATAGCCAAGGATGGGGCTGGGCAGGATTCAACCCAACCAACTCGAAATTTCTTACCCGAAAAATCCAACCCAAAATCTAACTGAAAAAAAAAACAAATCCACCCCAAAAAATCCCAGCCCAAAAAATCCAACCACAAATATCATAGAATCATAGAATCATAGGGTTGGAAGGGACCTCTGGAGATCATCTAGTCCAACCCCCCTGCCAGAGCAGGGTCACCTAGAGCAGGTTACACAGGAACATGTCCAGGTGGGTTTTGAATGTCTCCAGAGTTGGAGACTCCACCACCTCTCTGGGCAGCCTGTTCCAGTGCTCTGCCACCCTCAGGGTAAAGAAGTTCCTCCTCATGTTTAGGTGGAACTTCCTATGTTCCAGTTTGTGCCCATTGCCTCTTGTCCTGTCCCCGGGCACCACTGAAAAGAGCCTCGCCCCATCGTCCTGACACCCACCCTTTAAGTATTTATAAGCGTTGATAAGGTCACCCCTCAGACGTCTTTTTTCCAGACTGAAGAGACCCAAATCCCTCAGCCTTTTCTCATAAGAGAGGTGTTCCAGTCCCCTAATCATCTTTGTAGCCCTCCGCTGCACCCTTTCCAGCAGTTCCCTGTCCCTCTTGAACCGGGGAGCCCAGAACTGGACACAGTACTCCAGGTGCGGCCTCACCAAGGCAGAGTAGAGGGGGAGGATGACCTCCCTTGACCTGCTGGCCACGCTCCTCTTGATGCACCCCAGGATGCCATTGGCCTTCTTGGCCACAAGGGCACATTGCTGGCTCATGGTCATCCTGTTGTCCACCAGGACTCCCAGGTCTCTTTCCACAGAGCTGCTCTCCAGCAGGTCTCCAGCATATCCAACCCCAAAAAATCCAAAATCCAATCCAAAATACAACACGACAAAACAAAATCCACCCCAATATCCAACCCAACTGACCCAAAATCCCAGGGGTCAAGGCCAGCTTGGACGGCGTTGGAGGAACCTGACCTGCTTGAACATGTCCCTTCTGATCGCAGCCCCACCACTGCGGGCAGCAGATCAGCAGTTGCCATGCCACCACCGCCAGACAATCAGCGCTGGCCCTGCCGCTGCCATGTCACAATGACTGTCTGACACGCCCACACAGAGGTAAAAATCCAAACCCAATAATCCAACCCAAAATCCAACCCAAAAATTTGAACCCAAAAAAGTCTAAAACACAAACCCAAAAAAACCCAACCCCAAAAAACCCAGCCTGAAATTCAACACAGTATCACAGAATCTTCAGGGTTGGAAAGGACCCTTAAGATCATCGAGTCCAACCAAACAACCTACAATCTCTGCCACTAGAGCATGCCCTGAAGTGCCACATCTAGACGTGTCTTAAATACCTCTAGGGATGGTGACTCCACCACCTCCCTGGGCACCTGTTCCAGTGCCTGACCACTCTTTCAGTTAAGTCATTCTTCCTAATATCTAACCTAAACCTCCCCTGCCGCAGCTTCACACCATTTCCTCTGGTCCTGTCATTATTCCCCTGGGAGAAGAGGCCAACACCCACCTCTCTACACCCTCCTTTCAGGGAGTTGTAGAGGGCAATGAGGTCTCCCCTCAGCCTCCTCTTCTCCAAGCTAAACATGCCCAGCTCCCTCAGCCTCTCCTCATATGCCCTGGTCTCCAGACCCCTCACCAGCCTGGTAGCTCTCCTCTGGACACGCTCCAGCACCTCAATGTCCCTCTTGTACAGCGGGGCCCAGAACTGAACACAGCACTCGAGGTGAGGCCTCACCAGTGCCGAGTACAGAGGCACCATCACTTCCCTGCTCCTGCTGGCCACGCTGTTCCTGATAGAAGCCAGAATGCTGGTGGCCTCCTTGGCCACCTGGGCACACTGCTGGCTCATGTTAAGCTGGCCGTCCACCAGCACCCCCAGGTCCTTTTCTGCTGGGCAGCTTTCCAGCCACTCTGCCCCAAGCCTGTAGCGTTGCTTGGGGTTGTTGTGACCGAAATGCAGGACCCGGCACTTGGCCTTATTAAAGCTCATACAGTTGGCCTTGGCCCATGGATCCAGCCTGTCCAGGGCCCTCTGGAGAGCCTTCCTACCCTCAAGCAGATGAACACTCCCACCTAGTTTGGTGTCATCTGCAAACTTACTGAGGGTGCACTCAATCCTCTCATCCAGATCATCGATAAAGATATTAAACAAAACCGGCCCCAAAACTGAGCCCTGAGGGACACCACTGGTGACCGGCCACTAAGAGGATTTCACCCCATTAATCACAACTCTCTGGGCACGGCCATCCAGACAGTTTTTAACCCAGCAAAGAGTACACTTGTCTATGCCAGGATTCGCCAGCTTCTCCAGGAGAATGTTGTGGGGGACGGTGTCAAAGGCCTTACCAAAGCCCAGATTGACAACGTCCACAGCCTTCCCCGCATCCAGAAGGCGGGTCACATGGTCACAGGGAGAGATCAGGTTGGTTAAGCAGGACCTCCCTTTCCTAAACCCCTGCTGGCTGGCCCCGATCCCTTGGCTGCCCTGCGCTTGCCGTGAGAGCTCACTCAAGAGCTGAGCGAGCTCTCCCCAGCTGTCTCTTCTGCAGACTCTCTATCCATCCATTGCAGCACCTCAAGCTTTCTGACTTGTCCCACACACCTCGGCAGTTATTAAGTCAATGTCACAGCTCTGTGAGAGCACACAGGGCTCCAGCTCCTCCTGTCTGAGCCCCAGGCTCTGGGCTTTGTCACACATTTGGGCTGCAGCACCTCAGCTGTGGCACCAGCGCCAAGCTCTAAATTGTCACAGATCTGGTGCCATAGATCCTGGGCAAGCAAAGACTTTGTCCTGGTTTGAGGTAAAACAGAACCAACTTTCTGTTCAGTAATTTTATTTCTTAGCTAGGCCTCTTCTAACTCTCTGACATTAACAGCATGTTGTGTCTGAAACGGTTTGTTCAGGGTGATAAGACAGTTTGTGCCAAGGAACGCTATGCAGCGAGGCTCTTGCTTATACTTATTGCTATAACAACCAAGGTCAGCTAATTCTCATTATTTGCCCCATTAGAGGGTCAGAAGCGGAAAAGCGTAGAGGGGTCCCACCTGTGGGTAGGAGCGGACAGGACAGGTGACCAAAAATTGACCAACAGGAGTATTCCCAGCTGAGAGAGCTGGGACACTTTAGCCTGGAGAAAAGGCCAAGGGGAGACCTGATTAATGTTGACAAGTATCTAAAGGGTGGGTTTAAGGAGGATGGAGCCAGACACTTTTCAGTGGTTCCCAATAGCAGGACAAGGGGTAATGGGCACAAGCTGGAACATAGGAAGTCCCGATCAAATATGAGAAAAAAACTTTACGGTGAGGGTGACAGAGCCCTGGAACAGGCTGCCCAGGGAGGCTGTGGAGTCCCCTTCTCTGGAGACTTTCAAGACCCGCCTGGATGCAGCCCTGAGTCATGTGCTCTGGGCAGTCCTGCTTTAGCAGGGGAGTGGGACTAGATGATCTCTAGAGGTCCCTTCCAACTCTGAAAAATTCCGTGATTCCGTGATCCCATCTGCCCCATGCTCAGTATAAAAGCTGAGGGATCAAAGGGTCAACTCTCTTCCTCCAATGGCTGACGTCCGAGGAGGACCCTGTCTGTTGATCTGCCCTTCATCCTGAACCATGTGTTCCTGACCCCAACTCTGGAACCTGGTTCCCACCCGTCGCTGGGTCCAGCCTGGGACTTCCCCAGTGCCTGCTGGTGACATCATCCTGGGAGCTTAATACGGTTTTGTATATACTGTATCTATTTCATTATTTTCTTTTTTATTTTATTATTAATATTTCATTAAAGTAGTTTAGTTTCTTCTAAACTCATAAATCTCTCTTTATCTCTCCCTCTCCTCCCCATGCACGAGAGGCTGGGGGGGATCATCGGTCACTGGCCATTGGCCAATTTGGCTAAAACTACGACAGACTTTCCTTCAGAGCAGAGACGTGCTGGTCTGGATGGCAGGCGGCAATGTAAGGGTGAAAGTAGGGGCCCACAAAGTTAGAAAACTGTGCTCTTCCCGAGGCAAGAGAGAAACAGGGCTTGCCTTTGCAGCCCTGACAAGAGAGGGCTTTTCTGTCTGTGGTGTGATGGAGGTCAAGCTGATCTCCAGGAAGGACAAGGTGCTGCTGAGAACGTCCTTGGTTATGGACACTGATCCAGATACATGGTGAAAATTGTTCACCTGTTCCTTGATTGCATTACAAAGAGGGGAATGAAAGATAAAGGCAAGAAGAATCAGCAGCATTTGGAAGTGTTGGCACAGGAGTGGAGACCCTGCTGTGATACGCCTTGCATTTGTGCTGGGCAGCTTTGGCATCTGAGGTAGCGCCACGGGCCTGCATTTGACCACTAAGTTGAGCAGCTGCCCTGGGCTAGGCTAGGCAACGTAGGGATGTCCATGGGAAAACTTTGGTTCCACTTGGGGGAGATGTAGGAAATACAAGTGAAGGAGAAGAGAAACACAGGCTGAGCTCCCCCTGTGGCACGTGACTCCATCTGGGCAGATGAATACCTCCGTCGGCTGCCCTAAGCATACTGAGGCGGGACAGGTTGAGTTGTCCTAAACGTGATCATCTTCTGTCATTTCAGTTGGCCGAAGGGATTCCCCACCATCATCCAGGACGATGCCCCCAGATGCTGCCCTGTCTCTCACAACTGCTCCATTAGAGCTTGCAGTGCCCCGCACCTGTCCTGAGCCACCTCAAATGTCACCCTGTGTTTGCATCAGAAAAGGTCCCCCCTGGCCTCTATCTCCATTTTTAACATGGCAGCTCAGATAAAGAGCTCACACCGATTTTGTGCAGCTGAGCTGAGGCAAGAGGAACCCCACCTCCTGTGGGTCTGTGGGATGCACTGGAGAAGCTGAGTGCCCCTCCAGCCTGGGGAATGCTGCTGAGAGCTGAGGTGCCTACATTGGCTTGGCTCAACCCCCGTCCTGCACAGGTGGAAATGATCCCCTGCCTGTTACTGCCTACGTGCCCTGCCTGACAATGGGAGAGGAGTTGGGGTTTTGAGATGGGAGCATTGGCACCTCCCGTCGATGCACACATCCTGGTAGAGCAATTCCCACTGCAGGAATCAGTCTGGCCAGTGTTTAGAGAGAGACCGTTGGTGATTACTTCAGTTTGCTTTGAATCCTGTTCCCCAGGAGAGACCCTGCTGCCTTTCAGGAGCTGTCAGCCCTGGAGCCCCAGGGCCACCTTGTGGGAGTCGGGGAGGATGGGGAGGAGGCAGAGAGAGTTATGCCTGGTCTTCTGCTGAGCTGGGCTGGGCTCCTGGCATGGAGGGAGCTCACGGCAAGCGGGCAGCGCTGCAGAGAGACAGCTCTGCCCAGGAGCAGCTCCTCTGCCAAGCGCAGCAGGGCTGAGGGCACGGCCTGCAGGCAGCAAGAGGAGAGGAGGGAGGCAGCATTAGGTTAAAGGCAGCCTGGAGTGGGAGGATCCTGAGAGTTAATAGGGGGAGAAATCTTCATAAAGCAAAGCGGCTGTAGTTCCTGCAGAGATCTCCAAAAGCTGGCACATCCCACAGCCCACGGGACCTTTCAGGAGCACTCTCACAACTCCTGTGTTGTGTTTTAGGAGGACATGCTGGTGAGCAGGGCTTTCCTGTGGCACCATCAAAGGCACAGGGCATGACGGCTGCCTTCTTCCATGAACAGCCCAAGGGCTGTGAAGGTGGGTGTGCAGCCGGGGGTGCCCAGGGCTGTCCTTCAGAGCAGGGTCCCTGCACCCCAGGGGCTATGTGCTGGGGCAGGGACATATCTCCTGCCAGGGTCAGCTCTCAGCCTGCCTGGGGAGCTTCCCACGGCAACTGTGGGGAGAAGCTGTGGGTGGAAGGAGCAACCACGGGTAGGGGGGCACCTGCTGTTGAGAGTATGCTGCGTGTGTCAGGGCTGCTCACAGCTCAAGATCGCCTCCAGGCATCCCGGAGAGGACTTTTCAAGATGGAGTTCCCTGGAAGGGAAGTGTCCCTCTTTTGAGATCTCTCATCTTGTTGGCTGGGTGGGCAGTGGCACATTTTCAAGGCGACTTTTCAATTGCAAACTCAAATGAGAGATCACTGTATAGATTGGGAGCTTTTCTGGGTCTGTGTTTAGTTTCCAGTTTTTCAGGTTTTTTGGGGGGGATACAGACAGAACCAGCATCCCCTTTCCAGTCTCCTCAGGGTTTGTGGGACCTGCTCTTTAGCCCCTGCACACACGGAGAGGCTGCAGGGCAGAGCTGGGCACAGAGGGGCTGGGCTGGGGTCTGGGAGCACTGGAGGGAAGAGACGAGGGGCCAGGGAAGCAGCTCCTGGCAGGGAGAGCTCCAGGCAGCAGAGATGGGCAGGGGAGGAGGGAACTGCTAAAGGAAGCCCTGTTGTAGGGGAGATATCGGCACCTCCCAGCCACCCCCGCAGTGCAGATGTCTTCCTTGAGCAACCCAGCCCAGCCCTTGGACCTCACTGCCATGGGTTCTCAGGTGGGAGTCACCTTTCTGTCCAGCAGAGCAGCAGAAGAGGCGAAGGGCATCCCTTCTGCCCCGTGCCCATTTCTGGTGATCAGCAATCGGGACGAGGGTAACTGTCCTGCCTTCTCACTGTCCGGGAGGTGGCATGCACAGCTGGGCGAGGGTAACGCTGTCCTGAGGGCTTGGCTGCCTCTGCCCTGGCCTCTCTCAGCCAGGCCCTCACAGTATTTTTCCTGCTTTATCCACACATCTGTTTAAACTTATATTTTATCGCTGTCAGCCTCCCCGGGGAGGGGAATTTCAGCTGCAGAGTCCCACACTGATCTTGTTCATCCATTCCTGTAGTTTGTCCATGGAAATAAGTGTCCCAGCTTTCCTCTAAGCTGTGGGGCTGTGGGCAATGCAGTCTGTGGGGCTGGGGAATGAGTCAATTTTCTCTTACTGAGGTGCAAAAATTAGGACAATGAGCTTCTCCTTTGGGCATCCATCCAAGCTGTGAGCTGCCCTCCAGGATTGAAATCTGTCCCGTAGCACCACTGTGTTATCTGAAAGCCCCACGGAGAAACACAGAGACTCTGTGGCTGAGGAAATGCTGTTGGGTTGGTGAAAGGAGCCCTGTGTGTCCTTGGCTAGAAGTGGGTGCCGAGACCTTCAGAAAGGGTGAGACATTTCATGGTCTGAGGTAGATCCCTCTGCTCTCAGCAGTGTCTGGTTGCAACATATGAGTGTGATGACCCTCCCTCTCATGAGGCTGCAAGGGCTTGTCAGCTGGGAATAAGATGGATGGACAAACCACGTTCCCCAACTCTGCTCTAAGCCACAGGCAATCATCCTGCTTTACAGGACTCACTCTGTTCTCCTTGAGTGTGGCAGAAATGCTGAGTGTTTTTGACATGCAAGAAAACTCCCCAGGTGAGATCTGGGGAGCTGTAAAGAACCTCAGACTTCTCAAACTGCCTTCTGGAATCTTAGTTCCTTAGCACAGAGAGTGCTGATGCTGACAGGCCCTTCTGCATTAGAAGTGCTTTCATCAAAGTAGAACACCAGGGTTGGTCCCTGACTCCACCGTCCCATGAACGCACTGCTGCAGAGCAGCGTGGACTCCTCGGCAGCGGGCAGGCAGAGGCCCTGCTCCTCCCGCCACATTCAGCCAGCACCGACCAGAGCTCCAGCCATGGAGCTGAGGAAGGTCTCCTGGAAAATGAACAGGGGTGTGTGCAGCAGGGGCAGAGTCCATGGGAAACGGATTTGATTTTGCTTAGAGAAGTCTCCCCTAACTTACTGTGTTTTCCTGCTTGAGCAGGTTGCCCAGAGACAGCAAATGTCGAACAACAGCTCCATCACCCAGTTCCTCCTCCTGGCATTCGCAGACACACGGGAGCTGCAGCTCTTGCACTTTGGGCTCTTCCTGGGCATCTACCTGGCTGCCCTCCTGGGCAACGGCCTCATCATCACCACCATCGCCTGTGACCACCGCCTCCACACCCCCATGTACTTCTTCCTCCTCAACCTCTCTGTTCTTGACCTGGGCTCCCTCTCCATCACTGTTCCCCAATCCATGGCCAATTCCCTTTGGGACACCAGGACGGTTTCCTATGCAGTATGCATTGCCCAAGTCTTTCTGTTTGCCTTCTTGGTCGGAGCAGAGTTTTCTCTCCTCACTGTCATGTCCTATGACCGCTACGTGGCCATCTGCAAACCCCTGCACTACAGGACCCTCCTGGGCAGCAGAGCTTGTGTCCACATGGCAGCAGCTGCCTGGGGCAGTGGGTTTCTCAATGCTCTCCTGCACACGGCCAATACATTTTCCCTACCCCTGTGCCAGGGCAATGCTGTGGACCAGTTCTTCTGTGAAATCCCCCCAATCCTCAAGCTCTCTTGCGCAGACTCCAACCTCAGGGAAGCTGGGCTTCTGGTGCTTAGTTCCTGTTTAGTCTTTGGGTGTTTTCTGTTCATTGTAGTGTCCTACATGAAGATCTTCAGGGCCGTGCTGAGGATCCCCTCTGAGCAGGGACGGCGCAAAGCCTTTTCCACATGCCTCCCTCACCTGGCCGTTGTGTCCCTGTTTGTCAGCACTGCCATGTTTGCCTACCTCAAGCCCCCCTCCATCTCCTCCCCTGTAATGGACCTTGTGGTTTCAGTGCTGTACTCGGTGGTGCCTCCAGCAGTGAACCCCCTCATCTACAGCATGAGGAACCAGGAGCTCAAGGATGCCCTGTGGAAACTGGCCCATGGGACGCTCTTTCCCTGACAATAACATGCCTCTCTTTCTCTGCACATTTCACAGCGTTTATCTTAGGCCAGAGCATGCTTTTTACTCTTGTGATAGTCCTACTTATTGATATATTTCTGTGTCTACTTCTCTTAGGCTGTGTCTGACTCTTGCACAACACTGTGTCAGATGCGGCCTGTCAGATAACTGCTCTTCAATAAAACAGGATCTCCCAAGTTTTCGTGGTTCAACCCTTGCCAACAACTAGGAAAACACAGCCATTTACTCACTTTACATCCCCCTGCCACAACAAGTAGCATAAGGAAGTGAGGGAGAAAAAGGATAAAACAAATCTTGTGGCTTGAGGTAAAGACAGATTAATAGACAAATAACATAAGAGGAAAATAATAATATTAATAACGGACAAAAGAATATACAAAATAATTGATGCCACACAAATTGCTCTCGTCACCCAATGAATGATTGCCCAGCCTGTCCAAAGCAGCGATCGTGGATCACTGTCCCCCAGCCAACCCCCGTTTATACGCTGACCATGATGGCCACAGTATGGAATCTTCCTTTGGCCAGCTTTGCTGCAAAGGTGCAAAGCCTGGAGAAGAGAAGGCTTTGGGGAGACCTAATAACAGCCTTCCCACATCTTCTTGGCTGTCGCCATGAAAATGCATCCAGGCTCTTCACTATTGTGCCTGATGGAAGGATGAGGGCCAATGGCATCAGCCGAAACAAATGAGTAAAACTTTCTCCATGCCAAGACAGGCAAACACTGGAGAGGATTTCCCAGAGAGCTTGTGTCATCTCCATCCTTGGAGCTTTTCAAGCCCAAAATGAAGGAAGCCCTGAGCAACCTGGTCTGACCCCATAGCTGAGCCTGCTGTGAGCAGGAGGGTGGTCTAGAGATCTCCTCAGCTTCCTTCCAGCATGAATGATTCTGCATTTCAATCCACCATGGATCTTTTCTTCATGAGGGGAGGGAAATCAGTCAGGTTGCTGGTGACCATTGAAGTCAAACACAAAGTCTGGTCAGTTGATCTGGAACTTTCTTGTCCCACTCTGGGCAGAGTTGCTCAGATGCAGCGCTGCTTGGCATGTACCACCAAACATCCCTGATCTTTTCCATTGCTCCACCATTTCCTTTTCACTCTTTTCCCAATCACAAGTTCTTCCCCTTGACCATCCTTGTACCCTTCCATGCAAATAGCCCACCTCTATTTCCTCTTTCCTCCATGGTCCTAGTTTGCCCTCCTTTGTACTTTCATTTGGTGTTTCCGAGCTTCTCACCATGGGAATGTGTACCTTGGTGAACAATGGCATTGATCAAGTGCCTCCTTTTATTATCTATAGTGTCCTGTGATTCCTCATGCTGCTATCTTGTCAGAGGCAGCACATGTCAGGGAGAGCCATCTGCACGCACACATTAACGACTGGCCCAATGGAGCTCCATTCCTGGGGGACCCTGAAAAACTCTGCGATTCAGCAAATGGAAAACTCCCATAGTTTTACAAGGAGAAGTGGTCAGGCCTTGACTGGGGGCAGGATCACCCCACAGGTGAGGGCATGCCGTGACCTGACTGGCCGAGGACTGACCCCGAGGAGAAGGGCCTGGGCATTACGAGGGATGCAACTTTAGCCAGTGGTACATGCGGACCGTGAACTGGACTAGCTGCACACAGGGCTGCATTAGGGGGCACATGGCCACCCAGACAAGGCACTTATAATCCCCCTTGACGCAGCACTGGTGTGGCCACATCTGGACTCGTGTCTGTGTCTCGTGTGTCGTGTGTCTGTGTGCGGGGCTCTCTGTTCTGAAGGAAGGAGGAGGAACTGGAGAAGCTCCAAAGGATGTTGGAGGAGTAACTGGAGAAGCTCCAAAGGACGTTGGCCAGGATGGGGTTTGGGGCCTGCGTGGGGAAGCTGAGGGAGCTGGTGTGACGGAGAGAAGACTTCACCGAGAGGTTCAAATTAACAATTTATTTGGACTTCACTCACAGGTCCGATACGCCCCTACTGCAAGTTCTTATGGGTACAATGAAAGACTGCACCATTGCAATTTAAGGGGAAAAGAACAAAACAATTCACAGAATACGCTATTACCACCTAACAAGTGATCCCAAAAAGTAACAACACAAACCACCAGCGCACTAGATATGAATACCTTAATGAATGCACAAATCACGATCTTAGATGCTAGACATCATACGTACATTATAAATCACTTACCCTCTCTCTCAGGTAAGGCCACTCAATCCCGGGATGTTACCTTGCACAGCGTCCTGGACAAGGGGGGGCAGAATCTCCTACAGGCCAGCTGTACCTTTGGAAGATCCCCCCACACTTTTCTCCCCAAAACTTTGGACTTAAATATCCTTTTTCCGGGACTGCTTGAATGGATTACACTATCTGGGATGATTATCTCTGGTGGTTTGATGGCCCCTCAGATAGCAATGTTTATTTTGTGATGTCTGGTCTCAAACTCACTGAATAGTGGTGGGACTTGACTCAGGGCATTTTGTTTGTTAAAGGCACCATTTGGTTTCAGTTCTTACTGTAATGCAGTGTTGAGACCACCCAGGCTGAGCCATCTCCACAGCTCCCCCCAAGTTGTCTCTGCATAGATAGGGATCAATAAGCCTCTGCCAAGGCGAGATGGAGCTGAGTCGAATGACAGCTCCCTGCATCTCACCTTTTGTGTTCTGAAACCAGTGTAGCCAGGTGCTCCCATTCAGCTGGGCTTCTGTACCTTTTGAAGTGAAGGCCCAGGGCTCTCTAGCAGTAGCCTGCACCTGCTTGAAGGGTGGCTTCAGAGATGGTGGAGCTTTTCCTGGTACTGAGAAGAGATGGAAACCTCAGCAAAGTGCAGCTTGGAAGGTTCCGACTGCATGTGAGGTAAAAGAAGTCTCACTCAAAGGGTTGCACTCTGGTGCAAGAGGTCACCCAGAGGGAGTCTGTATTAGCCCATGGCTTTGTGTTTCAAGGAACAGCCGGTAAGAGTGGAGAGACATCAGGAAAGCATCATGGGTGCCTGCAGCCTGCAAGGAAAGAGGGGCAGGCATGGGACAGTGATGGTCACTCTGCAGTAGAGATGGCCCAGGGCTCTGGCAAGGCTAAAAAGCCCAACAGCACCAAGGTCTTTGTCCCCTTGGCTATGGCAGTTGCCTCTGCCACCAAGGCCTACCAGAAGAAACTTTATTTTGAGGCTCTGGACTTGGTTTCTGCTTCACCATTGCATGGGGAAGCCAGGAGGTGTTGCACAGCCCCCCTACCCTTGGCCTTGCTCACCCTCACACCCCACTACCCCCAGGAAGAGCCCTGAGCCCCTCCTGAGGGGCAGGATCTGCCTTCCCAGGGCCTGAGGGTCAGGTTTGGCCTTTCTGCTTCATCAAACAAAGCAACAGTTTTCTCCGCATTACAGCCACCTGCACAGTGCCTTTGCCTTCCTGCAATCCCAGCCTCCAGCTATCTCCTCTAGCGAGTCCATGGGGAGACTTTGTCAGCAGTGGCCCTCAGTGGGGACCATTAATGCTTCCAGGTACTTGAGTTTTCATTCTGATTTCTTGAACAGTTTTTTCAATCTTCTCTCAGTATCTGAGGTTTGTGGACTCAGAGCTAAATACGCCATGGGGCTCATTAAAGTACAGAAAGCCCTAAAGACCTATTTATCTTCCTTCAATTTCCTTCAAGTCTTCAAGACTTCCTCAGCTAATTGGAGCTCTTTCATACCGTAGTTAAGAAGGAAGATTTCAAAGAGAACCTAATTTATTATTATTATTATTATTATTTATTATTATTATTATTTTAAATTTATTTTTCAGTTTAGAGAAGAGATGATAGAAGTATTCTGCAATTGATATTGATCCAGAGGTCTGGATGGCTAGGAAAAGCAGTCCCTTGAGGTGACACTGTGTGGACATCCTTGCTCCTCACCCCCACAACCCCACCATCTCTGTCATTGGCCAACTGGGATTTACATCAGTGTCCTTCCATCAGACTTCTCCACTGGTCTCTGCAGCTGGATGTTACAGCTCCATTGCACCAGCTCCCACCTGATCCCCTTAGAGACCTGGCTGCACCCAGGCACAGAACGATTTTTCCTCTTTGCAAGCAAAGCAAAGTAAAGAATAATCATATTTGATAAACACTAAAACACCCTCTGCAGCCATATGCTAAGTACAAGCTGCCTCTAATGAGGTTGCTTTTCTACGAGGGATAATCTTATGAGAAATAGGTACGAACAGAGAGGTATAAAGAGTTGGCTACAGGAGCTAATTAGACTGAAGGACAGGCAAACTTTTAACTACGTGAAGCGCAAAGCAGCAGCTGGATGGGTGACAGGAACCTGAATGGACAAAGAGTAAGAGAAGGAGAAAACGGGAGTATAGTAGAAAAGGCCCTTGTCTAGACAGTCTGCACGGAAAAGATGACTTTAGAGATGGTCATTGTATCAGGACAGGTGAAAACATATGAAAGATTAGAGAAATTAAGTACACTGTATAACAGGCAGAATAGTGGTAATGAAGTTCCAGGGGAAGATTGAGATTTCTGTGGAATATCCTTCTTGAAATGTCATGGGCTTGGTGGAGGTCTCTTGTGAGAGAGGACAAGCCAATGTTGCACCCAACTCTGAAAGAAACCAAAAGTGCAACCCCGGGAACTACAGGCTGTACAAGCTCAGTTTGGTGAGGAGCAAACCATCAATATCTCTTGGGCGATATTCCTGGGTGCCTAAAAGAGAAGACCACGTCCAAAAGGAGCCAGCCTGGACTTTCAAAGGGTAAATCATGGTTCACCAGTCTGATTGCCTTCATCATGGAGTAACATCATTTGTGCATGAGGGGAGAAGAGTGGATGCCGTTCACTTCAACTTCAGCAAGATTTTTGACATGATCTCTCTTGTACTCAAGTTAGGACAGTACAGTCTGGAAGGGCAGACAAAGGGATGGTCAAACACCAGTTGGATGACGAGGCCGGGAGAGCAATGGTGAAGGGGTCATACCCTACCTGGAGGCCACTGGGACATACTGTGGGGCAGCACACGAAGCTCTCCTGGGCCCTGTTCAGTTTAACACCTGTATCCATGACCCAAAGGAGGTAACTCCCACCATGCTTAAGAAGAACAAATGCCGCATTCTGCACCTGGGATGAAATAATGCTGGACACAATATAGACTGGGAGAGGAGTGGCTAGAAAGCAGCCCTGCAGAAAGGGATCTGGGGGCGCTGGTCGACAGCAGGCTGGATGGGAGTCAGCAGTGTGCCCCGGCAGCCACGAGGGCAAACTGCATCCTGGGGTGCGTCACACACAGCATAAGCAGCTGGTGGTTATCCCACTGTATTGAGCGCTGGTGCGACCTCAACCTTGAGCTCTGTGTGCAGTTCTGGGCCCCACAATGTAAGAAGGATGTGAAGGTACCCAAATGTGCCCAGAGGAGGGCCACAAAGCTGGTGAAAGGGCTGGAAGGCATGTCCTGTGAGGAGCGGCTGAGCACTCTGGGTTTGTTCAGTTTAGAAAAAGAAGGCTGAGGGGTGACCTCATTGCTCTCTACAGGGTCCTGAGGAGGGGAAGTAGAGAGGGAGGTGCTGAGCTCTTCTTCCTCATACCCAGTGATAGGACACATGGGACGCTTTGCCAGGAGAGGTTTAGACTGGACAGAAGGAAGCAATTCTTTCCCAAAAGGGTGGTCAAACACTGGAACAGGCTTCCTAGAGACGTGGTCGATGCCTTGTGTTTAAGAGGCCCATTGGTGTTTAAGAGGCATTTGGACAATGCCTTAATAACATGATTTGTCTTCTGGTCAGCCCTGAAGTGCTCAGGTATTTGGACTAAATGATGATTGTAGGTCCCTTCCAACTGAACGATTCTATTCTATTTCATTCTATTCTATTCTACTCCATTCCATTCCATTCTATATATACACCTGTACAGGGTAGATCCCTCCAGAAGCTGGGCTCGGGCACTCAGCCTACCCAGTTGGAGCCACCTGGACATATGAGTCCCTGAGGCCACAGCTCCATTCCAGATGCTGGTAAACACACAATCACACACACGCACATGAACTCTTAAGTCCAGTCACTCCAGTCTCTCAGGTTCTGGCACTAATGGCATAGGGGCTATCTGACCTCCTGGTCCTGCTCCAGCTGCTGCACTCACACCACTGTGCTCACACATTCACACAGAAGATTCACTCACATGGAAAAGAGGTAGAAATTAAGTTTAATGAGAGGACAGGACAGACTGCACTGGTCGTGTCCTCCCCTAAACTTCCCATAATAAGTGGCACAAGGTGTTCATTCCTTGGGAGCCTGTAATTTGGGTTCCCATCTGCCACTGTGCCTTTGTGCTCTTCTTGATTTCTGGAGACGGGTTCCAGGTGGTTCTCCCGTGATGGGTCTGGGAGCAGCTGGGGCAGGGTATTAACTGAGTTCCTCCTCCTGCCATTGTTAGTGCCTTCTTTGTGCGTGCAGGTGAGCTAACCTAACACAATCCAACCAGAACATACATCTCATGAGGCATCTGTATTTGGAGATGACATACATATGCAATGGTATGATTTAACATCTGATAGCAGATCATGGGAATTGCTGTCCAGAAATGCATTGTGATAAGGCGAAAAGCTTTACTGTTGCATGGGCAATGGCTTCATTCAGGGCCAGTATCACGGTCTTGTTTCTAAGACTGTAGATGAACGGATTTAAGAATGGGTAGAGGACAGTGTTTAGCAAAGCTACCCTTCTGTTTGCCTCCAAGGAAACGTGTTCTGAAGGATGCACATAGAGAGCAATGCAGCTCCCCTAGCCAATGGCCAAGGTGGTGAGATGGGAAGAACATGTAGCGAAAGCTTTTTTCCTCCCAGAGGCTGCTGGAAGGTGTAGAATACAGAAAAGGATGCCTGTGTAAAATGCCAGAGTTAAACAGAAGGAACCCAGCATGACAAATGATGATAAAATAGAGTCCATTTTCCAAAGCAAGCTGGTGTCAGAGCAGGACAATTTGAACAAGGGGGAGCTGTCGCAAAAAAGAAAAGGTGGATCTTGTTGGAGCCCCAGAAAGTCAGCTTGTAGAGGAGGACCAGGCGGTAACTCAAGAGTGTGGTGCCCATGACCCAAGCAGCAACGACCAGGTGGATGCAGAGCTGAGGCTTCATGATGGCAGCATAACGCAAAGGCAGGCAGATGGCAACGTAGCGGTCAAAGGACATGACAACAAGTAGAACAAACTCTGTACTGCCCAGGGCAAAACAGAAATAGGATTGGGCAAAGCAGCTGCGCAGTGAGATTGTTCTCCTACCAGAACCAAGGATCACAAGCAATTTGGTGCTTGTGGAGGATGTAAACCAGATTTCCAGGAAGGACAGATTGCTGATGGAAAAGTACATGGGGGTTTGCAGGTGGTGATCCAGACATACAAGGAACATGATGGTTGCGTTCCCCGTCACTGTTGTCAGGTATATGATCAGAAGGACCAGCGAGAGAAATAGCTGTAGTCTTTGATCAAGCCCTGAAAAACCCTCTAGGATGAACTCAGTAACTGCCGTTGCATTTTCTGGTCCCGTGCTAAATTTCAGTTCACCCAGCCGAGATGGGAACATGGCAAAAAACCCAAGTGTGGTAATTTCACGGTCTGGATGAAAAGTTCTGTCCTTTTCTGCTTTTTCTCCTTTCCTGCAGTCTTCCTGTATAACACAGAGAGTATCGCTCACACCCTGGTTTTTGTGTTTCACATTTCAGTTAGAGGCCTCAGAGAATTTGTTGTCTTCTTTCTACCTTTTTCAAACCCCACAAAGGATTCTTTCTCCAGAACAGAAGAGATTAAAGAGGCTGTTAGCTATTTCACCGCATTCCTGGGAAATTCCAACTTCACTCAGACCTATTGCAAAGGTTACACTCATCTGTGCCCAGGAAGTCAGAGAAGAAGTTCTAGGACTTGTAAGCAGCCACAGAGGCACGTTAATCTCCAACATGGGACTGCCAAATATGTGAGGGGCAATGACCAAAGTGAACCAAGTATCCAAGAAGGACAAGGTGCTGAGGATGGGATACATGGGGGCATGTTATTAGTGGTGGAGCCAAACGATGGCAATGATGACTGCATTCCTCGCGACAGTGAGCAGATCAACCACCAGCAGCAGCTTGAAAAGGAGGATTATCAACACTTGAATGACTGAGGAGGTCTTTAGGAAATATATAGTACAGTTGTGAGGATCCATTCCAGTCCTCTTCAATATATTCATCAATGACCTGGATGAGGGGATAGAGTGCACTCTCAGCAAGTTCGCCGATGACACAAAGCTGGGGGGAGTGGCTGACACACTAGAAGGCTGTGCCGCCATCCAGAGAGACCTGGACAGGCTGGAGACCTGGGCAAAGAGGAACCTTATGAAATTCAACCAGGGCAAGCGCAGGGTGCTGCACCTGGGGAGGAATAACCCCATGTACCAGGAGAGGTTGGGGGCTGACCTGCTGGAGAGCAGCTCTGTGGAAAGAGACCTGGGAGTCCTGGTGGGCAACAGGGTGACCATGAGCCAGCAATGTGCCCTTGTGGTCAAAAAGGCCAATGGCATCCTGGGATGTATCAAGAGGAGTGTGGCAAGCAGGTGGAGGGAGGTCATCCTCCCCCTCTACTCTGCCCTGGTGAGGCCACAGCTGGAGTACTGTGTCCAGTTCTGGGCTCCCTGGTTCAAGAGGCACAGAGAACTGCTGGAGAGGGTGCAGCAGAGCGCTACCAAGATGATTAGAGGACTGGAACACCTCTCTTATGAAGAAAGGCTGAGGGATTTGGGTCTCTTCAGTCTGCAAAAAGGGCAGCTGAGGGGGGATCTCATCAACACTTCTAAATACTGAAAGGGTGGGTGTCAGGAGGATGGGGCCAGGCTCTTTTCAGCGGTGCCCAGCGACGGGACAAGACGTAATGGGCATAAAATTGAGCACAGGAAGTTCCACCTAAACATGAGGAGGAACTTTTTGACTTTGAGGGTGGCAGAGCCCTGGAACAGGCTGCCCAGAGAGGTGGTGGAGTCTCCATCTGCCTGGATGTGTTCCTGTGCAACCTGCTTTAGGTGAACCTGCTCTGGCAGGGGGTTGGACTAGATGATCTACAGAGGTCCCTTCCAACCCTATGATTCTATGATTCTATGATTTCGGTACCTGGTCAGAGAGGGTGTGACAAGAGTAACCAATATCATGCTTGGTGAAATTCATCTTGTTACATTTGTCAGCCTTCCTTCCCTTTTCTTAGGCTTCTTCCTCCTTCTTGAAATGGGAGACCAGAATTTTGCTCTGTAGGGATTCTGCTTTCCTCTGTGTTTTTACCCAATGACATGAAAAATATTGATCCAACCCACTTCTCTTCAGACAGAAGAAATGCCTCTCCAGCCTTGCTAGTTTGCATGGGCATTCTGGACTGCCAGCTGGGAACTGATATTTCTGGCAAAAGCTGTGTGAATTCTGTTCCATTTCTAACGGTGGTGTAGCTGGGCATCAAGCCTGTGCCGGTGTGCAACCAGAGCACTTAGGTCATTAATGCCCTGGCTGGTCCAGGGACTCTCCCATCTCATCATGCACATCGACGAGAGGAGAGGCTGGTCTGAGACAGTGGATTGACTTGAAACCAAGGGATTGAGCTCAGTCAACCCCCTTCAAAATTAACCACCTCCAAGATTAGCCAAAATGAGTCACCTTCAAAATTAACTGGTGGACTTGGCAGCGTTAGGTTAAGAGTTGGACTTGATGATCTTAAGGGCCTTTTCCCACCTAAAGGATTCTACGGTTCTATGATCATTTTGGAAGCATCTCTTCGACAGACCCACAGAGCCATTGCAATGGTCTCCTTCCAACTTCCCTTTAAGCCTTCTCTTGACTAGGATGCCTACAGCACCGTAATGGGTATATTACTCGTAATAC
Organism: Chroicocephalus ridibundus; assembly: GCF_963924245.1. Lineage (NCBI taxonomy): Eukaryota > Metazoa > Chordata > Aves > Charadriiformes > Laridae > Chroicocephalus > Chroicocephalus ridibundus. Next base: position 453,214 of record NW_026961297.1, read on the forward strand.
TGAAATTAAGGCACTCAGTTAAGTTCCTGGTGTTTGTAGTCATGGAAAACTCCTCTTGAGTCTAAAGGAAAACAGAATCAGCAACAAAGTTGTTTGGCAACAAAACAGGAAAAGAGAGCAAAGGGGAAAAAGGCACTGTGTACGTGTAAACAGGTTTCTAGTCAGCAGGCTGCTCTGATGGAGCCCTGCACGAGCCTGTGCCCGGTTCTCCTTAGAGCCTCTTTCCAACTGCCTTTTGTGCGGGTGCATTCTCCCATGGGAATGCAGTGAGCTTCAAGCTGGAACCACGGGTGAGTAGGTGGTCGGTGGCCAGCCCAGCCCACAGCACAACAGTAGGCTACGGGGTCTGTGTTCAGCAACTGGAGCAGGGCTGCAAACACCCTGCACTCCCATGCCTGGGTACCTGCCATGGGGAGACCATGAGGATCACGGCCCAGGCGCTGGAGAGAATTAGTGCCTAAGGCAGGCCTGGGTCTCCTCCTAGAGAGACAGATGGGCTGGAGAAGGCTGACTGGCTCCCTCCTGCCTGCTGGCAGCACAAGACTCACAGGGTCCTGCTGACCATAGGCCTCAATGCTGCCAGAGTCAAGGAACAGTGTGGGGCAACTGGACAAAACAGGCTCTAAGTCCTTGTCCGGCCTGGCTCTCCAGACTGTACCTGCACAGGTTGATCAGGATGTACTTCTTCAGCTGCTGCCGCCATTGGGGGGGCACCAGTGAGAACCCACAGCTTCCTTCAGTCAGGGAAGCAGTCCCTGGAAGCAAGCGGTGCTGTAGAGGAAAAAGGTGGCCGAGGTGTCTGGAAGTCCCTCTCAGAACCCAAGTGTGAAAGGAAAAATGCTGGGTTTTTTGACAGAACAGTTCATCTGGAGTCGAAGTGTGGGTCAGATCTTAATTAGAGCCAAGGGTGAATGTGAATTGGAACAGGATGATCTTTAAGGTCCCTTCCAACCCCAACCATTCTGTGAGTCTGTGATTCTGTGATTAAAATAAACCACTCCTCAACCGTGTGCCAAGTACAATCTGCCACCAATGAGGTTCACCTTCCACAAGGCAGAACCATGCAAGAAATCTTTTACACAGAAAGTAAATTAAAAAGTAACCACAATTAAAGAGTGGGCTACAGACAGAACTAGAGAGATTCCTGGAATATAGACAAGCTTTTGACTCCCTGAAGCTCAAAGCATCTTCTGGATTGTTGAGATGTGTCCAAGTGATCAAAGAGGAAGGGCAGGGGAAATCTAGAGAGCAATCGCATGTGCTTCTGTTCAGATGTGCTGCTGGAAAGGTGACTCCAGACATGGTCTATTTATTAAAGAGGTGTGGAAATACGTGAAAGATGAGGGAGATCAAATGCACAGCCTGATCGAGAGAGTACTGACGATGCAAACGGAGTGGAAGGTCAATAGCTCTCCTCTTCCTATTAATGCACACCCTGAAAACTCCTTGTATTGATCTCATCGGAAAACACAGACATGATATTTAAATTATTTAAGTTATTTTGTGTTAGTTGATGAGATTGTGCTCATACACGAGCCAAAATGTCTGTTCTTTAGGCAGAGCTCCGCTGTCTGACCATCAGTGCCCAGCGGTACCTCCAGAGGACGCAGTGTCTCTGAAGCACATGCCTGGGACTGGCCACTGTCACAGAGGACCTGCTGGAGAGCAGAGCCCCTCGGAAGCTGCAGCTGCAGCCTGGGCAGAGGGTCCCAGGGCACCCACACTGGCACCACGCGCCCGTGTCCCTCTAAAAGCGTCCCACCCCAATTTTATCATCAATTGCCTTTGCAAACAAATGCAGAACAAAATATCCCCCAGAGATCAGTATATTAAAACAAGAGAAAGCCAAGCAAGGAGGATAACACCACCAAAATGTTTGCAGCTTCAAGTTGCCAGAGGACATCGTCCCAAGCACAAACAGAGGCTTGGCAGAGAATGGATCGAGAGCAGCCCAGAAAAGAACAGGTTGCGCAGAGAAGTTTTGGAGGCTCCATCCCTGGAGGTGTTCAAGACCAGGTTGGATGGGGCTTTGAGCAGATGAAGTGTGACACCTACAAATGCCCATTTCTCATGGAGGGTGCTGCCAAGAGCAGCACCGGTTATTATTTGGTCACTGTCCTGCCAGAACTGAGCCATCTCCTTCCCTCTAACGCTACCAGGGGTGAAGGCAGTCAAGAAGAGAAGGGAGAGAATCCAAAATCCCAAAAAGCTGGTGTGAAAAAGGGGAAATTTTGACCCCTAGTATCCCAGGGATAACTGGGGAAAAAAAGAGATGCTCCAGAGCACCCCAGAGATGCTCCCTCTTCCTCCTCGGCCAAATGGGATCTGTCCTGGTGTTTTGGGAGCTCTGCCTGAAAATGGCTGCCCATGTTGAGGCACCTGAAATCATAAGGAAGAGGAGGGGAGGAAGGCAAGTTGGGAACAGATACAGCACGATCAGCAGACACTTAGGAAGAGGGGAGATGTGAGGAGCTGCACTAAATATGTTACATCTTTCCCAGCAAAGCACGACTAGCACTCCTCTAACAACTTCCACGGTCCCTTCCCAGCACCACCGGCATCACCATGCTGCCCCAAGAGTCCTTTTGCACCCCATCAGGCAAGAAATTCTGTCCTCCTTCTCTCAAAACCCGACCGAACTGGTGAGGTTCACTCCCAGAGCAGCAGTGAGCTGCAAGAGCTGCGGCCACCGAGCAAGAAGAGCATCAGAATGTTGTGTAGGACGCGGGCGGCCGGCAATGCTCTTTATGACGTAAGCACAGCCAGTGCTTCACTGGGCATTTTGTTGCGTTTCTGCCCAACACGGGGGCATCCTCTGGCCATAACAACCGTGCTGTTGACTTCAGCAGAACTGGCCAAGTGATGGGGAGAAAGTCAATGTCAACTGCGAGGGCCCGCACAGCCCAGGCGCTGCACCACCCTCCCACCAACTCCCCAGCTGCAGTTCCCTCATCCCCCATTTGCTGAGTGTTTGCTCTTATTCTGACTGCTGGGCCACAACTCATGGCTGAATGCGGATTTTAGTGTTATTCTTCATCAGACTAAACCCAAATCCCTGGCCGTTCTGCCTGAAAGATAGAAAAAAACTGCTTAAGCTAAAAATCATTCCACTGAGACCGTCCTTTAGCCTATCTTGCCATCCTCATCCTCGCACACCACTAACTATTCCCTTGGGATTTCCAGGCTCCACAAAATCCCCCGGAGTTAGAGAATTTCTCTGTGCATGAGAAATTCCCCATCCTGAGGGCTGACGGTCCCCTGGGTCCGATGCACGAGGCCCCTAAGGACAGGGCCAGACCTACGTGCAAGCATGACATCAACTAATAACCAAAAAGCACTTCATAAACCCCAAACTTGGGAAATATTTAGTGCCCAAACCAGCCGCAGCACATTGGTCGGTGAGGCGATCTGCCACGACTACCCTCAATGAACATCTTTTGACTGTGAGCTCCAGAGACCCATCTCTAACGGCGAGAAGTTCGTTTGGGTGGACTCTTGATCTCCCTTCCCTCCCACAGGCAAGGAGACACCAATTATTTCCACTCGAGCGAGTGGTTCCCATTCTGCAGCTTTGGATTATCCCTGATCTGTACACGAGCCCTGATATCCATCATCGAATTTAAAGTTAACCATGGCTCCGTAGGTAATCAAGCTTTACATACTGGCTCTGTTGCTAAGGATGATTGTAGATAGTCGCTGAGTAGTTGCTAAGGGGAGGATCAAGGGGAATTGTTCGAAGGAACTAAGAACTTAACAATATGTGTGATGACACTGTTGAGTGTTTATGGATAAGAATCAAGGGGAAGCCCAATAAGCTGGACACCGTGGTGGGAGTTTATTATAGATCCCCCCAACCATGATGTAGAGGCCAATGAAATATTCTATAAGCAGCTGCCAGAGGTCTCATGATCACTCGCCCTTATTCTTGTGGGGGACTTCAACTTCCCAGATGTCTGCTGGAAATATAACACAGCAGAGAGGGAACAGTCCCGGAGGTTCCTGGAGTGTGTGGAAGACAACTTCCTAACACAGCTGGTGAGGAAGCCAACTAGGGAAACTGACCTATTGGACCTGCTGCTTGTTAACAGAGAAGGTCTTGTAGGGGATGTAAAGATTGGCGGTCGACTTGGGCAGAGTGATCATGAAATGATAGAATTTTCGATTCTTGGTGAAGCAAGGCGGGGAGCCAGCAGAACTGCCACCTTGGATTTCCAAAGGGCAATCTTTGGCCTGCTTAGGAGCATGGTCGAGTGTGTCCCTTGGGGGACAGTCCTGAAGGGCAAAGGTGTCCAGGAAGGCTGGTCTTACTTCAAGGAGGAAATCTCAATAGCTCGGGAGAAGGCCATCCCCAAGTCCCAAAAAACAAGCAGACAGGGAAGAAGACCAGCCTGGCTAAATGGAGAGCTTTGGCTGGACCGCAAGATAAAAAAAGAAAGTTTATGATCCTTGGAAAAGGGGGTTGGCTACTTATGAAAAATAACAAGACGTAGTGAAGCTCTGCAGGGCGAAAATTAGAAGGGCCAAAGCTCAAGCAGAACTCATCTTGGCCACCATGGTTAAAGATGACAAGAGGTTCTTTCAGTATATCAATAGAAAAAGGAAGACTAAGGAAAACCTAGGCCCAGTAACAAATGAGATGGGCGCCCTAGTGGTGGAAGACACAGAGAAGGCAGAGCTACTGAATGCCTTCTTTGCTCCAGTCTTCACTGCTAAAGCTGTCCCTCATGAATACTAGGCCCTGGAGGCAAGGGGGAAGGTCTGGAGAGAGGAAGAGTTTTCCCCAGTAGAGGAAGATCGGGTTAGAGACCACTTGGCCAAACTGGACATCCATAAGTCCATGGGCCCTGACGAGACGCACCCGCGAGTGCTGAGAGAGCTGGCAGATGTTATTGCTTGGCCACTCTCCATCATCTTTGAAAGGTCATGGAGAACAGGAGAGGTGCCTGAGGACTGGAGGAAGGCCAATATCACTCCAGACTTCAAAAATGGCAGGAAGGAGGACCCAGGGAACTACAGACCGATCATTCTCGCCTCCATCCCTGGGAAGGTAATGGAGAGACTCGTTCTGGATGTCATATCCAAGCACGTTCAGGAGCAGGAAGTTATTGGAAGTGGTCAACATAGATTTACCAAGGGCAAATCACGCTTGACCAATTTCATAGCCTTCTATGATGTTATAGATGCTTGGCTGGACGAGGGCAGAGCAGCAGATGTCATCTACCTTGACTTCAGCAAGGCTTTTGACACTGTCTCCCATAACATCCTCCTTAGGAAACTGAGGAAGTGTGGACTAGACAAGGGGACAGTGAGGTGGATCGAGAGCTGGCTGTGTGACAGGACCCAGAGGGTTGTGATTAATGGAGCCTGTTGGAGGCCTGTAACCAGTGGTGTCCCCCAGGGGTCAATACTTGGACCAGTGTTGTTTAATGTATTCATCAATGACCTGGACAAGGGGACAGAGTGTATGCTCAGCAAGTTCGCTGATGATACCAGACTGGGTGGGGTGGCTGACACCCCAGAGGGCCGTGCTGCCATCCAGCGTGACCTGGACAGGCTGAGTAGCCGGGCAGAGAAGAACCTAATGAGGTTCAACAAGGTCAAGTGTAGGGTCCTGCACCTGGGGAGGAAGAATGTCAGGCACCAGTATAGGTTAGAGGTGGACCTGCTGGAAAGCAGCTCTGAAGAAAAGGATCTGGGGGTCTTGGTAGACAGTAAATCATCCGTGAGCTAGCAATGTGCCATTGTCACCAAGAAGGCCAACGGAATTGCGGGCTGCATACGGAAGAGTGTGGCCAGCAGGTCAAGGGAGGTCATTCCCCGCCTCTACTCTGCACTGGTGAGGCCACTACTGGAACACTGTGTCCAGTTCTGGGCTCCCCAGTTCAAGAGAGACAGGGAACTGCCAGAGAGAGTCCAGTGTAGGGCAACAAAGATGATTGGGGGACTGGAGCATCTCCCTTAGGAGAAAAGGCTGAGAGAGCTGGGACTCTTGAGCCTGGAGAAGAGAAGGCTGAGGGGAGACCTTATTAATGTTGACAAGTATCTAAAGGGTGGGTTTAAGGAGGATGGAGCCAGACTCTTTTCAGTGGTTCCCAGTAACAGGACGAGGAGTAATGGACACAAGCTGGAACGTGGGAGGTTCTGATCAGATATGAGAAGAAACTTCTTTATGGTGAGGGTGACAGAGCCCTGGAACAGGCTGCCCAGCGAGGCTGTGGAGTCCCCTTCTCTGGAGGCATTCAAGACTCGCCTGGATGCAGCCCTGAGTCATGTGGTCCGGGCAGTCCTGCTTTAGCAGGGGAGTGGGACTAGATGATCTCTAGAGGTCCCTTCCAACTCTGAAATTCTGTGAAAATTCTGTGAAAATTCTGTGAATCTGTATCTGGGACACGACTGAAATGATTACCGCAGATGACAGAAATCACCCTAGCGAAGGTGCAGCTACCCTCTGGAGACCGACCTGCCAGTCAATGAGCCTTTCAGAGAGCAGAGGGTGGCACAGAAACCAATGCTGATCCTAGGATGTGGTCACCAGTAGTAAACACGGCGTACATGGCAAAGGTGCAGAAAAGAGTACTAACGCCATGACGAGCAGACATAGTCCTTTCCCTAGTCATGAAGCTGGCCATCAGCTGGGCCAGGGTGGTGGTGCAGTAGCACATCTCCAGGGAAGACAAATGCCTCAAGAAGAAGCCCATGGCAGTGTGCAGATGCTGGCTTTCCCGCATGATGGTGATGATGACGATGAGAGCGTTCCAAAATGCACACACCATGCAGGTCATAAGGGAGATGAGGAAGGGATTTGTCTAAGGGCTGGCAACATTCCTCATTCCATAGCTATGGGAGACTCCATGCTTGTCCTATTGCCCTTTCTCCATGGAATTTTTTATGTCCTTCTTTTCCCCTCTAACCCTGTAGGGAAATTGCGAGGAACAACATTTAGTTCGGTTTTAGATGCTTGGGTGTCAGACAGATAAGTCACTGCAAATACATTTCTTTGTTTGATTAAAGAAGGAGTATAGATCCTCGTTCACATAGTCACTGGGTCATAGATTATAATGAAGTCAAAGTGGGGTGTCCACAATTCTTTTTGGACAACATTATCATAGGCAAAAAAAGAAAGAAAAGAAAAAAATCTCACCCAACAACAATGACAACAACAAAAACTAATAAAGGAAGGCTGGGCCTATAATGAGTTACATTATGAGTCATATGCTGAAGAACATGAACACTCTGCAGCTTCTGAAAACCATCCAGTCACCAGTTTCCACAGGGCATCCTTGAGCTCCTGGTTCCTCATGCTGTAGATGAGGGGGTTCACTGCTGGAGGCACCACCGAGTACAGCACTGAAACCAGAAGGTCCATTACGGGGGAGGAGATGGAGGGGGGCTTGAGGTAGGCAAACATGGCAGTGCTGACAAACAGGGAGACCACGGCCAGATGAGGGAGGCATGTGGAAAAGGCTTTGCGCCGTCCCTGCTCAGAGGGGATCCTCAGCACGGCCCTGAAGATCTTCATGTAGGACACTACAATGAACAGAAAACACCCAAAGACTAAACAGGAACTAACCACCAGAAGCCCAGCTTCCCTGAGGTTGGAGTCTGCGCAAGAGAGCTTGAGGATCTGGGGGATTTCACAGAAGAACTGGTCCACAGCATTGCCCTGGCAGAGGGGTAGGGAAAATGTACTGGCCGTGTGCAGGAGAGCAGTGAGAAACCCACTGCCCCAGGCAGCTGCTGCCATGTGGACACAAGCTCTGCTGCCCAGGAGGGTCCCGTAGTGCAGGGCTTTGCAGATGGCCACGTAGCGGTCATAGGACATGACAGTGAGAAGATAAAACTCTGCTGCAGCACAAAAAAAGAAAAAAAAGACCTGTGCAACACATCCTGTGTAGGAGATGGCCCTGGTTTCCCGGAGGGAATTGGCCATGGCTTTGGGGACAGTGGTGGAGATGGAGCCCAGGTGAAGGAGGGCAAGGCTGAGGAGGAAGAAGTACATGGGGGTGTGGAGGCGGTGGTCACAGGCGATGGCCGTGATGATGAGGCCGTTGGCCAGGAGGGCAGCCAGGTAGATGCCCAGGAAGAGCCCGAAGTGCAAGAGCTGCAGCTCCCGTGTGTCTGCGAATGCCAGGAGGAGGAACTGGGTGATGGAGCTGCTGTTGGACATCTGCTGTTTCTTGGCATGGGGGCTCTGTCCAAAGGAGGAAAAAAAATGCAAAAAAAATTAGGACAGATGCCTTATAGGAAAGACAGTCTCCTTTTCAGGGATTATGTGTTTTTAAATTTTTTTTTAAGTGTTTTTTACTATCACATCTGGTGACTGTTCTATTGAGGGGTAGAAATCCTCATTTTTATGACTCATTATCCCACAGGAGAGCTCTGCCTTTCTGGGAGCAGCTGGCAAGCCCAGCAGGACAGGCAAAGCAGAGAGTCTGGCGTCCCAGAGACGAGATGTTCCGAGGGGAGAGTCAGCTCGTTGCCCAGCAGACAATGCCCAGAAGACGTCTCCAGTGAAGGACCGAAGGAGAGCTGCCTTAACCCCCTGCTCCCCCAGTCCACGTTGGCAGTTTCCCCCCAGCCCTTGCCCATGTCTCTGCTGCCTGGAGCTGCCCCTGCCAGGAGCTGCTGCTCTGTGCCCACGTCTCCTCCCTGTCCCTGCTCCCACAGCCCATCCCACCCGCTGGGGGCTCAGCTCTGCCCTGCAGACCCCTCCTGGCAGCAGGGCACTGCCCAGGGCCATCTCCCTCTTTGTGGCTCCTCAGGAGGAGAGGAGAGAAAGCCTGATGCTGGAAGCAGAGGTGCTGCTGGTGCTGTGTGTAGGGAGAGGAGGGGCTGAAGGCGCTTTGTGAGGTTTCTGGCAGATCTGCTGATCCCTCAGTGGAACAGTGACAGCTCCTTTCCCTCAGGAGACAGCTGAGAGCACAGACCCTGCAATGTCTTCATCTTCCAGGCAGCCCCTGCCTTGTCTTTCCTCTGTAAATGCTGCCTCTGCCAGTGCTCTGGGGGAGATCTGCAGCTGTGGGCAGCCCTGACCCACACAGCACACTCGAAAAACAGCCAAAGGACCCTGCCCTGAGGGGAGTCTCTCCTTTTACCCAGAGCTTCTCCCCACAGAAGCTCGGGAGGGAACTCCTTGGGCAGGCTGAGAGCTGACCCTGGCAAGCAGCAGAGTCCCTGCCCCAGCACACAGAGCCCTGGGCTGCAGGGACCCTGCGCTCAAGGACAGCCCTGGGCACCCCTGCCTGCACACCCACCTGTCTTCAAAACCCTGCCACAGTCCCTCGCAGAAGGCAGCCCTCCTTCATTGTCACTGCGATGGTTCAGCAGGGCAGCCCTGCTCGGAAGCACACCCTAGAACATCCCTCCAGGAGACTCCCCTGCATTGCCCCACAGCCAGAGACTTACTGTGTCGACAGGTGTGAAGATTTCCCCAAGAACGAGCTCAGAACTCTCCTCCCACTCCCAGCTGCCTTTATCCTCTCTGTGCCTGGCTCCTCTCGGGTGCCTGCAGGCAGTGCCCTCAGCCCTGCTGCGCTTGGCAGAGGAGCTGCTCCTGGGCAGAGCTGTCTCTCTGCAGCGCTGCCCGCTTGCCATCAGCTCCCTCCATGCCAGGAGCCCAGCCCAGCTCAGACGCAGAGGACCAGCCCAAGGCAGCCCTTTCTCTGCCCCCTTGGGGCTCCCTCCAGGTGTCCCTGGGGTTCCCGGGGAACCTGCTGGGAAACAGGATGAAGTCACCACTGATGTTCCCTCCTTCAGCTGGGTAGAGTCACTTCTTTCCTGCAGTTGCATTTCTCAATTAGACAGATATAGGTCCAAGAATACTTTTTTTGTTTCATTGTTTAATAGGACACCCAGACAATGCTGGGGAAGAATCTGCTTTAACTCTTCTGAGAAAAGCGATTCAGCTGAGTCAATGGAGGGTCCTCATCCTGGGCTCGTAGGCCTCTGAGTTAAAGGAGGAGTATGCCACAAACCCAGTGGAGGTGGGATTCCTCTCGTCTCACTTCAGATGTGTCCAAAATTGGCTCCTGTATGTGAGCTCCTTGTCTCAGCTCCCTTGCTAAGGAATGGAGATGGAGGGCAGGAGTCAGATGTGCTGACACAGACACCTGGGGACACATTTGGTGCCAGAGGTGACCAAGATGCATGCTGGTCACCGCAAGCTCTAATGCAACAGTTCATAGAGACAGGGCAGTATCTGGGGGCATCTTCTTGGAGGCTGGTCAGAAAATATTTTGGCCAACTTGATGAGAGGAGACAACCACACGTAGGACAAGTGAACCTGTAACTCTTCCTTATGTCCAGGGCAGCCCATGGAGGGATTCAGCTGACCAAATGGAGTCATGTGGCACAGGGACAGCAGAGTCTCTCTCATTGTGGTAATTGTCTTATGTGCCTAACCTTCATGTCCTAACCTAACTCAGGGCAGCTGAATCTTACTTTAATTGACACATTCAGGCCTGTGGTGCCATGGGAGGTGCCAGGGCTCTCCAGCACAACTGCATGCAGCTGACATGGACAGCACAGGTCCTGTACAGGAGCCCCGTCCCCATCCAGACTAGCTGTCGGACAGGCATCCCCCAGGGCATCTCAGACAGAGGTGCTGCCTTTGGGCCACTGAGTGAATCCCACCACTGCAGTGACGCAAGGGCTGTCCCTTCTCTTTACGGTAGATGCCGGACATGGCATGAATACCAAGCACATCACACCAGGGTCTCCACACGTGTTCCTTCACTCTCACACTCTGCTGGTTCTTCTCTCCTCCAGAGTTTAAACATCCCCTTGATGATACAATCATGGATCAGGCCAATGATTTTCACAGTGGACCTCAATCACAGGATTTCCACACTCAAGGACATTGTCAACATCATCTCTTCCTTCCTGAGATCAGCTTCACCTCCACCACAGGCCCTCAGGCCTGCAGAGACACAACAGACATCAAAGCCCTCTCCTGCTCAGACTGACTGCTGAGCTCTGTTTCTCTCTGGCTCGTCAGAAAGCAGGGTTTGTTCTCTTTGAGAGAACCTCATTTCTTCTTCACACGACTATCTCCCATCCACTCCAGCATGTCTCTGCTCTGAGCAAAGCCTTTGCACAACTGAGGTCTTGAGGTCTTGGAAGAAGGTTTTCCCACTGCAATTTTGCTCTCAGCGCAAATGTGCCACAGCTGAGGTGCTGCAGCCCAGACATGCCCCTGATGCCTTCAGCCTGGGGCACAGAGAGGAGGAGCTGGAGCTGTGTGTGCAACCTCTTCCTTCCACTTGGAGGGAAGAACAGCTGAGGGGTGTTGGGACAGCTCACATGCCTGGGATGCTGTGATGGGTGGGCTCAGGATGACCAGGAGGCCAGGAAGGTCAGGAGGGGTTTGCCCTCAGTGTGAAGGATCTGCTGAGATGTGTGCAGCTCCTCTATGGAATGAATTGGTTGGGTGAGCCCCTGTGGGTGAGTGTCAGAGGAGAGACTAATAAGGGTGACATTGTGGTGGGAGACAAAGAACCTGTTGAAGTCCCCTTGTAGACTTTAATTGTCCTGGAATTCAGTGGAAGGAGACCAAAACAGCATGCAAACAGTCCTGGATTTTTCTGGAAGGTCTTGGTCAAGGCACAGCTCGGGGCACAACTCTTTATAGCACAGCTGCCAGTGTGGTCTACAATGGTGATGTCATCTGCAGCTGTTACTCTCAAAGGAGAAAGAGCTGGACATGGATGTGAAAACCAGTGTCAGCCTTGGCTGTCATGACCATGAAGTTGTGGGGTCTCACCTGGGAAATAGTGGGGTCTCCCCATGGGGAAGCTCCATAGGAAAAGGAAACATATGAGAGGTCGATGAAGAATTAAAACAAAGGAGGAATTTAGAAATAAGGGAGGTTTTAGAAAAGCCAGAGCTCCCCTGGACTTCAAGGGCGCAAGGACGGGGAGTTAATTCTTGAGGAACAGTTAAGGAAGTAAATGAAAATTATTACCACCACAGAAGCGTGTCACTAGTGTTGAGTAGAGAGGAAGGATCACTTCCCGCGACCTGCTGGCACTGCTCTTCCTAACACAGCCCAGGAGGCTGTAGGCCTGCTTTGCTGCAAGCGCACACCGCTGGCTGTCGGTCAGCTGCCTGTCTCCCAGAACACCAAAGGTACTTCTCTGCCAAAGTGTTGAGAAGCTCTCAGTCACTCAGCCCCCAACTTACACGGGTGCAGGGGACTATCTCTCCCTGGGTCCAGGGCTTGCTTTTCCCTTTGCTGAACTTCGTGAGGCTCTTCTCTGTCCAGTTTCGGGCATGCCAATAATTATCACAGTCTGCCTGAATCATTGGATGTGACATGGACATTTTCAACTAATGGAAATGTTGTTTTTTCATATGAAAACCAGTGCCAGCCTTGGCTGTTGTGACCATGAAATAGTGGGGTCTCACCTCCCAAGGAGAATAGAAGAATGCAGATGACAGACCTCAGAGGAGCAGACTTTGGCTTAGTCTTCTGAATTTTTCGGGGGGAGCCCATGTGAGCAGCACAGAAGGGCAGCAGAGGGTCTGCAGTACAGTGGTCTGCAGGGACAGTGTCTTTCAAGTACGAGAGCGTGGTCATACCCATAGTCAGGACAAGAAGCAGAGCTACCAGAAGAAGAGCTGGGGGAAACAAGACACTCATGGGGAAGCTCCATAGAAAAAAAGAAGCATGAAGAGGTGGATGCAAGGATGAAAACAAAGGAGGAATTGAGGAATATGGCTGGTTTTACAAAAGCCAAAGCTCCTGTAGAGTTGACATTTGCAAGGGATTTGAAGGGCATAACAATGAGCAGGTACTCCTTCAGGAACACCTGAAGAATAAACAAAGATAATGTGTGGTCACGGCCGAATTTGCAGAGAGTAGGTGTAGATAGGTACGAGGTACTCTTGTCCTGCGTCTTCACCAGCAAGGTCTCCCAGTTCTGTGTGCCTAAGGGGCAGAACCCCACGCGAAATCCAGCAGTGGATGCAGATCAAGTCAGGGGCTACATAGGTAAGGTCAACCTTTGGTAGTCCATTGGACCAGACAGGATGAATCCAAGGATGTTGAGAGACCAGGCTGATGTCACAGCGTGGCTGCTCTGCTCCATTTTGGATCATTTTGCATGGCTGGGCAGCAGCTCTGTGGAAATGGCCCTCGGGCTCCTTGAGTTTTATCAGGCCAAACAAGAGCCAGCAGCAAAGGCGGCCAACAGCATCCGAGGCTGTATGAGCAGGAGCACAGCCAGAAGAAGTGATTATCCTGCTCTGCTCAGCACCTTTTACACCACACCCTGCCCAGTGACAGTGAGACAATGGCAAACAGGAGCCAGCTCACTGGAGGGCCACTAAGGTGGTAACCCTTCCATTGGCCCATTGTCCTTTAAGTGTTTGTGTGATTTCCATAACAACAGCAGCATATACCAAAACAAAAAAACATTAAAGCAACAACATCATTGATGGGCCTAAATATAAATACCTGCCCTGGAGCAGTCTACATCTGTGGTAGCCCCTCTGGGCAATGACAATGGAATCAAAGAATCAGCATCACAGAATAGTAGGGGTTGGAAGGTTTGAAGAGGTAAGATCTGTTCAGATGATGTTTAGACTTCTGTGACACTGACTGTGAAAACATTCATGAGAGGCCTTTACCCTAGTTACAACCAGTAACCTGAAGCCCTACAACCACCTCGAAGTGAAGGTAGTAGGGTAGAAAACAAGCAAGACAAATTGTAGCAGGGCTGAGTAGAGAGGAAGGATCACCTCCACCGACCTGCTGGCAGTGCTCTTCCTAGTGCAGCCCAGAAAGCCATTGGCCACCTTTGCTGCAAGGGTGCAAAGCCTGGCAAAGAGAAGGCTTTGGGGAGACCTAATAACAGCCTTCCCACATCTTCTTGGCTAGCATCAAGAAAATGCATCCAGGCTCTTCACTATTGTGCGTGATGGGAGGATGAGGGCCAATGGCATCAGCTGAAATAAATGAGCAAAACATCCTCCCTGCCAAGACAGGCAAACACTGGAGAGGATTTCCCAGAGAGCTTGTGTCATCTCCATCCTTGGAGCTTTTCAAGCCCAAAATGAAGGAAGCCCTGAGCAACCTGGTCTGACCCCATAGCTGAGCCTGCTGTGAGCAGGAGGGTGGTCTAGAGATCTCCTCAGCTTCCTTCCAGCATGAATGATTCCACATCTCACTCCACCATGGATCTTTTCTTCATGAGGGGAGGGAAATCAGTCAGGTTCCTGGTGACCACGGAAGTCAATCAGAAAGTCTGGTCAGACTTTCTTATCCCACTATGGGCATAGTTGCTCAGATGCAGCGCTGCTTGGCAGGTCCCCCCAAACAGCCCTGATCTTTGCCATTCCTTCACCATTTCTTTTTCGCTCTTTTCCCACTCACAGGTTCTTCCCTTTGACCATCCTTGTACCCTCCCATGGGCAAATACCCCACCTCTATTTACCCTTTCCTCCATAGTCCTAGTTCGCCCTCCTTTGTACTTTCATTTGGTGTTTCCGAGCTTCTCACCATGGGAATGTGTACCTTGGTGAACAATGGCATTGATCAAGTGCCTCCTTTTATTATCTATAGTGTCCTGTGATTCCTCATGCTGCTATCTTGTCAGAGGCAGCACATGTCAGGGAGAGCCATCTGCACGCACACATGAACGACTGGCCCAATGGAGCTTCATTCCTGGGGGACCCTGAAAAACTCTGCGATTCAGCAAATGGAAAACTCCCATAGTTTTACAAGGAGAAGTGGTCAGACCTTTCCTGGGGACAGGATCACCCCACAGATGAGGGCATTCCGTGACCCGACTGGCCGAGGACTGACCCCGAGGAGAAGGGCCTGGGCATTACGAGGGATGCAACTTTAGCCAGTGGTACATGCGGACCGTGAACTGGACTAGCTGCACACAGGGCTGCATTAGGGGGCACATGGCCACCAAGACAAGGCATTTATCTTGTCTGAGGGCAATAAAGAACGATTTCAGGGCCTTGGGATGGCTTGTCAAGGGTTCAGGAGTACAAATTGTGTTCTCCTCTGCCCTTCCAGTTTTGGGGACTGACGAATGTGTAAACAAGAAAATCAGACAGATCAACACTTGGCTCCAAAACTGGTGCTACGAGCAAGGCTTTGGGTTCAGTGATCATAATTTGATCTACAGGACACCAGGCCTGCGTGCTAAGAATGGGAAAACCCTATCCCAAAAGGGGAAAAGGGGACTAGGCCAAGAGTTAGCACGGCTCATGGACAGGGCTTTAAACTAGAAATGAAGGGGGAAGGGGATAAAACCAGGCCCACTAGCAATGAGCCTAGGGATAAAGGGCCAAGGATGGGGGTGAAATTGGTAGTCCAGCTGAAGTGCACCTACACGAATGCACGCAGCATGGGCAACAAACGGGATGAGCTGAAAGCCATTGTGCAGCAGGACAGCTATGATGTAGCCGCCATCACGGAAACGTGGTGAGAGAGTCCCTTGGGAGACAGTCCTGAAGGGCAAAGGGGTCCAGAAAGGCTGGACGCTCTTCAAGAAGGAAATCTTAAAGGCCCAGGAGCAGGCCGTCCCCAAGTGTCGCAAGTCTAAAGGGCGGAGAAAATGGCCAGTCTGGATGAATAAGGAACTTCGCATGGAACTTAGGAATAAAAGGAGGGTTTACCCCCTTTGGAAGAAGGGACAGGCAACTCAGGAGGAGTACAGAGATCTCATTAGGTTGTACAGAGAGAAAATTAGGAAGGCAAAAGCCCAGCTGGAGCTCAACTTGGCCACTAACATTAAGGACAACAAAAAACACCCCAGGGTGTTCAACCTCCTGAGCTGGAAGATAAGGATGGAGAGCAGAACAACCCACCCATAACACAGGAGGAAGTAGTCAGTGATCTGTTTCTGCACCCAGACGTACATAAGTCTATGGGGCTGGATGGGATTCACCCAAGAGTACTCAGGGAGCTGGCGGGATTGCTCGCCAAGCCTCTCTCCATCATTTATCAGCAGTCTTGGTCAACAGGGCAGGTACCAGATGACTGGAGGGTGGCTAATGTGATGCCCATCTGCAAGAAGGGTCGGAAGGTGGATCCGGGGAACTACAGGCCTGTCAGCCTGACCTCTGTACTGGGAAAGATCATGGAGAGGATCATCGTGAGTGAGCTCTCACGGCAAGTGCAGGGCAGTCAAGGGATCGTGGCCAGCCAGCATGGCTTTAGGAAAGGGACGTCCTGCTTAACCAACCTGATCTCTCTCTATGACCATGTGACCCGCCTTCTGGATGCGGGGAAGGCTGTGGATGTTGTCTATCTGGACTTTGGCAAGGCCTTTGACACTGTCCCCCACAGCATTCTCCTGGAGAAGCTGGCGAATCACGGCATAGACAAGTGTACTCTTTGCTGGGTTAAAAACTGGCTGGATGGCCGTGCCCAGAGAGTTGGGATTAATGGGGTGAAATCCTCTTGGCGGCCGGTCACCAGTGGTGTCCCTCAGGGCTCAGTTTTGGGGCCAGTTTTGTTTAGTATCTTTATCAATGATGTGGATGAGGGGATTGAGTGCACCCTCAGTAAGTTTGCAGATGACACCAAACTGGGTGGGGGTGTTCATCTGCTTGAGGGTAGGAAGGCTCTCCAGAGGGCCCTGGACAGGCTGGATCGATGGACCAAGGCCAACTGTATGAGGTTTAATAAGGCCAAGTGCCGGGTCCTGCATTTCGGTCACAACAACCCCAAGCAACGCTACAGGCTTGGGGCAGAGTGGCTGGAAAGCTGCCCGGCAGAAAAGGACCTGGGGGTGCTGGTGGACGGCCAGCTTAACATGAGCCAGCAGTGTGCCCAGGTGGCCAAGGAGGCCACCAGCATTCTGGCTTCTATCAGGAACAGCGTGGCCAGCAGGAGCAGGGAAGTGATGGTGCCTCTGTACTCGGCACTGGTGAGGCCTCACCTCGAGTGCTGTGTTCAGTTCTGGGCCCCGCTGTACAAGAGGGACATTGAGGTGCTGGAGCGTGTCCAGAGGAGAGCGACCAGACTGGTGAGGGGTCTGGAGACCAGGGCATATGAGGAGAGGCTGAGGGAGCTGGGCATGTTTAGCTTGGAGAAGAGGAGGCTGAGGGGAGACCTCATTGCCCTCTACAACTCCCTGAAAGGAGGGTGTAGAGAGGTGGGGGTTGGCCTCTTCTCCCAGGTGAATAATGACAGGACCAGAGGAAATGGTCTGAAGCTGCGGCAGGGGAGGTTTAGGTTAGATATTAGGAAGAATGACTTTACTGACAGAGTGGTCAGGCACTGGAACAGCCTGCCCAGGGAGGTGGTTGAGTGCCCATCCCTAGAGGTATTTAAGACACGTCTAGATGTGGCACTTCAGGGCATGCTCTAGTGGCAGAGATTGTAGCTTGTTTGGTTGGACTCGATGATCTTGAGGGTCCTTTCCAACCCTGAAGATTCTGTGATACTGTGTTGAATTTCAGGCTGGGTTTTTGGGGGTTGGGTTTTTTTGGGTTTGGGTTTTAGACTTTTTTGGGTTCAAATTTTTGGGTTGGATTTTGGGTTGGATTATTGGTTTTGGATTTTTACCTCTGTGTGGGCGTGTCAGACAGTCATTGTGACATGACAGCGGCAGGGCCAGCGCTGATTGTCTGGTGGTGGTGGCATGGCAACTGCTGATCTGCTGCCCGCAGTGGTGGGGCTGCCATCAGAAGGGACATGTTCAAGCAGGTCAGGTTCCTCCAACCCCGTCCAAGCTGGCCTTGACCCCTGGGATTTTTGGTCAGTTGGGTTGGATATTGGGGTGGATTTTGTTTTGTTGGGTTGGATTTTGGATTGGATTTTGGATTTTTTTGGGTTGGATATTTGCAGTTGGATTTTTTGGGCTTGGATTTTTGGGGTGGATTTGGTTTTTTTTCAGTTAGATTTTGGGTTGGATTTTTCGGGTAAGAAATTTCGAGTTGGTTGGGTTGAATCCTGCCCAGCCCCATCCTTGGCTATTGAGCCATGAAGGAAGATGCCAAGGGGCTCAGCAAGCGTGAACATCGTACGGCTGGGGCTGCTCGGCACTATGAACAGCATGGCCAGTGCAGGGTCACTCCATGTTCACAGGGCACCGCAGCCCCCTCCCTCTACAGAGCAGCACCGCCAGCTCGGGGCCCTGCGAGGAGCATGAGGAGGCAACCATGAACGGCCAGCCAGGCCAGCAGAGACACACTCACCTGGGGAAAGGCTCTCTGTGGAGAAGGGGTGTCCCTGGAGAAGAGCCAGGGAGCATTTGTTTGCCTGCAGGGAGGAATCCATGAGAAAGAGAAACTCTTTCTGCAGGCACACGCCTGGGGCAGGCTGCTCTGTCGCTGGGCCAGGGTGTTTGACCTGGCCTGGGGAGAGGGGCTGGAACTGGGGGAGCTCAGGCAGTCTGTGGTGGGGATCTCCTGGACTTGAGACCAGGGATCGCGAAGTTTCACTAACCTCCTTTTCCTCCTGCTATGTTCCACCATCAGCCCAGGGGCTCATGGGGAAGCAGAGACCCCTCTCTGCCCCCCAGCAGCTGCTGAGCCCTGTAGAGGGGCTGTGGGGTGAGTTCCCCAAGTGTTGCTTCACCCTGTGGTGGGCTCTGCCATGGGGCCAGCCCAGAATGGGCTGCTCTGCTGGTCTGTGCTCAGCTGGGCTGAGGGCAAGGGAGATGAGGAGAGCTGGCCTGGGCTGCAAAGTGACCAGGAAAGAAAAAAACCAAACAACAACATTGGCTGGGCTGTGTGACCATGCAGGGTGAGGACACGCTCCCGTGGGTGTGCAGTGCAGAGCCAGGTGTCCATGAAGGGAGCAGAGACACGTAGGTGCAGGAGAAAGGAGGCTGCTGTGTGCCCTTGGTGGCATGAACAGACCAGGAAGGTGTGCAGGACATTCACCACCCCAGCTTGTCCCATAGGCCATTGCCAGCACCACCACCAGCAGGTAATGGGTGAGGTTTGCTGGTCTCAGCGCCTTTCTTGGGGGAACACCCAACCGTGCCCAGTCTCTCTACTTGCCCAGACCTTGGTTGACCCCACAGCAGGACTGTCTGCGACCCTCCGTGTGGGACATGGCTGGGACTGGGAAGTGGTCAGGCACTGAGGGTGCTGTCAGTGCAGGAGGGCAGACATGGACTGAGCACTGAGGGCTCTCAGGGCATTTTGCCCTGGTGGTCTCTCCCGCCCCTGAACCAATGCATCCCACGGGGCTCCTGGACAGTGGGACCAAGTGTGGGGCCTGGGCTGTGTATGGAGAGGGCACTGGTGTGGGCCACAAAGCAGGTGTTCAGGAGGTGAAAGTAAGGACAGGTTACAGAAAAGTACTTGGCATTTATTGTCTGTGTTGCACAAGTATGTTTCTAGGAAAGGCAAAGCTCACCTGGAGCTGACGGTTGCAAGGCAATCTTGATGCCGTCCCCTCTGCCCCTAATTTTGCTCTGGTCACCCCCAGAGTAGAGAGCACTGGCCACTCTTCTTGTTCAGCAGTCTCAAGGGCCAGTTGGATGGCTTTCACTTCTGCAAACTGCCTTGATACCCTTTCTCCTTCCGTGGCTTCAGCAACTTTTCGTGTGGGACTCCACACCACAGCTTCCGATGGTTTCCTACAACACGACAGGATCGGCAGTGAACAGAGCATAACACCTTTCATCAGTAGATGACAACTCATTGTATGAGGGTGCCACCTGGGCATGAGCCACCTCCTCATGAGATGCTCCAAAATCTATGCCCTCTGGACAGTCCATAATCTCTTTAAGGATTCCTGGTGGTTTGGTTTCCCTGGTCGAGCTCACTGTGTGATCAGCACTACCCGCTTAGTCCATGTAGCGTCAGTCGCGTGATGTGTGGAGGGGATATCCAGTGTAGCACAGGCAACTGCTGTGCCAGGAGGAGCCGTGCTTGCCTATCAACGACTTCTCAAGTGTCTCAAACCCCCTCATACACTGTTAGGATCTCTTTTTCGGTTGGGGTGTTGAGGGCTTCCGATCCTCAATACCCTCATCTCCAAAGCCTAGAGGCTGACCTCAGGTTTCTCCCGATGATTTCTGCCAGAGGCTCCGGGTGAGACCACGTGCCCCAGCTGCACTGTAGAGACCATTACGCACGGCTGGTCCTGCCTGGACAGACCCAAAAGCTGTCACAGGAGTTATCTCCTGTTTGATCTGCTCAAAGGGTTGTTGTTGTTCAAGGCCGCACTCAGGATAGATCTTCTTTCAGGTTACTCCATAGAGAGGGCTCACAAGCTGATTATAACCTGGAATATGCATTCTCCAGCATCCCACAAGGCCTAAGAAAGCTTGTGCTTCCTTCTTGTTTGCTGGTGGAGACATAGTTGCTATCTTGTTGACCGCATCCATAGGCACATGACAGCATCCCTCCTGCCATTTTATTCTCAAGAACTGAATCTTCTCTGCAAGTCCCTTGACCTTGCTTCTTTTATGGCAAAACCAGCTTTCAGAAGAATCTGAATTGCTCTTTTTCCCTTCTCAAACACTTCTGCTTTGTTGCCCCACATGATGAGATCATCGATGTATTGTACATGTTCAGGGGTATCAGGCTGTTCCAGTGCAGTTTGGATTAGTCCATGGCAAACCGTAGGATAGTCGATTACAGAATCACAGAATGGTAGGGGTTGGAAGGGACCTCTGGAGATCATGTAGTTCAACCCGCCTGCCAGAGCAGGTTCATCTAGAGCACGTTGCACAGGAATGCGTCCAGGCGGGTTTTGAATGTCTCCAGAGAAGGAGAGTCCACCACGTCTCTGAGCAGCCTGTTCCAGTGCTCTGCCACCCTCAGAGTAAAGAAGTTCCTCCTCATGTTTAGATGGAACTGCTTATGTTCAAGTACCTCTTGTCCTGTCCCTGGGGGCATTCCAGGTGCATTGGACACCACATGAAAGCAAACTGTGGCCTGCACCCTGCTGCCAAAGGGATTGAAAAAGAATGCATTGGCAATGTCAGATGTAGCACACCACTTGGCTGCCTTTGGCACCAGTTCATATTGGAACTTCCACCAGAAGGTTCAAGCAAGTCGGGGGGCTAAGACATCTTCTGTGCTAGGGGAACATTATCAGGGCTTTGGAAGAAGGTGGGTGAACAGTTGGAATCTCTGGCAAATCCCCAAGGGACAGGGGACAGGGCGTGGCTGTCCCCATTGATGAAATGCATCAAAGGTTTTCAGAGCCACCTCCACATTTGATTTTCCACCTGTAACCAGTGCTTCTGACTTTCTGCTTCACCGGTCCCCAGGGACAGGAATCTTGTCCGGTCATTCCCTCCATGGTGTCTCCAGCGATGGGCATCAGTGGGGCCTGGTAACACCCTCACCATCTTGGGGTTTTGCTGCTGAGTTTTACTTCTGTAGAGGCTTGCCCAGTGTTTGAGGGTCTACAGGATCTTGGCCAGAGAGGACTCATTTCCATACAAAATGCCATAACCAGCCAAGTGTCTGTGCATAGTCTTCCTGGTTTCCTCAGTTCTTCTGTGCTTAATTAGAGAGTTCTCAGATGAATACATTTCAATACTAAACAACCATAAGAAAGGATTGCTTCCTTCATATTTTTTTCTTTATTTTTTCTTCTTACACAATAAATGATGCCAGCAATCTCCAGTTCATATTGACCCTGAATTTCTGCTAATGGAGTCTCAAGACCCTTTAAGGCAAGACCCTTTATTGCAAACACTCCATGGACAGGCTTTGTCTCAATCTCACCATTTCTCTCATCTGGCAACCAGGACTTACAGCAGCCTGTTCAAACCTGAGCTTTCTCCACTCCAGTCCGTAGCTGCGTGTTTCCACTCCTTGGCACCGGTTCCCACCCGCTTTACCTTGAAAACGAGCTGACACAGAAGGATGTTTCCTAATTGCCAACACAGGAAAACAAAGGCAGGCAGAGTTCAATACAGAGAAGACATGCCTCAGCTGTATGTCATGTCCCCATTCCCTGCCCTGAAGTTCACTTTCCATTCTGGACGGCCTTAGACCAATAGAAAACACATTTTCCTGTCAAGCACAGATCCCAAACTGTGTTCTGAGGACATGTTTATTTTAATAATTTTCATACCTGTATCCCATATCTAACGGATTCTGGGAGCAATGAAGGTTGGATACGTTGGATAGATCTTGCCTTTATCTCTTTGCAGTCAAGCAATGGTCCCACCTGCTAGCACTTCCCTCCTATCGTCCCTTTTTTTGAGATGGCCAAATCTTTATGGGGCGTACAATGGCATAACACCAATGGCCCTCCAAGTGCCAAACTGTAACCCATGTACATGTTCCCTGAGTTCATCCAGGCACTTTCTCCTTCAGGCACCCAGAAATGCAGTGCGAGAGAACATGCTCTGGGACATGTTCCTCGTGTAAAGGGAAGCTAAGCAGCCTTTAGCTCCCCACCTCCTTCTCTGGACCCTTTTGAAAGATGCGTGCAGCATTTACTTTTTGCCAGATGTCAGGGAGTCCCACCAGTCTCCAGGACCTTTCCAGGATGATGGAGAGTGGCCTCACTGTGACATTCTCTTACTTTCTCAGCACCTCTGGATGTACCCCGTCCATTACCATGTACTGGTAGTGGTTGAGTTGGCTCAAGTAGATCCTGATTTCATTCCTATCCGCCATTGGCTGTTCTTGTCCAGAGTCTTGCCTTGAGGCACAAAGCCTGAGAGACCTTGCTGGGGAAGTCTGAGGCAAAAAAGACATAGAGTATCTCGGAACCATCTCTCCCTACTCTCAATAAATTCAGCAGCATCCAATCAATGTCTTGTTTTCTTCTGTAAGTATTCCTGAAGATGGAAATCTCGTTATGACTCCCTTGAATCGGCTTTCAGGTTTCAAACTGATTTTTGACACAGACCAATGTTCTGCGTGAAGGATGCTGTCCTTGAAGACCAGCTGTACTGAGCTCTGCTGCCCCTTCAATGCTCATGACCATTGGATCCCCACGAAAACTCCTCAGCATAGGCCAAAGGCTGCTCCTCTGAGGTCTGTAGGAGAGAGACACTACATTTACAGCCAGGCTGTATTATTCATAACTTTGTTGCGCGTTTTTTATACTTGACAATACCTTTATTTGCATGTGCTTTACAGACAGTGTATTTATCACCGGCAATCCTAAGAACCTATATATCTGTTTAAATAAACTGCACTGTTTAAGTAGCTAGTTGTTTTGGTTTCTCAAAGAACGCGACCAAAGACTCGAGAGTGGCCGTGCTAGTTCATGAGCACGACTAGACTGAAGCTGCAGTCCACTATTAGTGTATCCAAATCGTAATAGTTTAATACATATTAAACATGCCTTGACTGATAGTGCTGAATTGGGCATCACTCAAAATTTAAACCCAGCCGCACCTGGCCTCCCACCTCGGTGAGGAGTGTTAGAACACAAGGGGGTTTATCTTCTGCCAAAACCACTTGGCCCCTTTTCACGCAACAGGGGCACAAAGATGTTTCTAACATAGTTGTTGTGACGATTCCTCTGTTGGACAGGACAAAACTAGGAATGTCTTCTATTTCCTGTAGTGCCCTGAAACTCCTCATGCTGGTATCTTGTGTTGATGGATCACCACAACCATGGTGAGCTCTCTGCATGCAAACATTAAGAAAGGACAGAATGGATCTTCAGTCCAGGCGGACCTTGGGAAACTCTGGAATTTGGCCAACAGAAACCTCTGAAGTTGTACCAGGAGAAGTGGCCAGTCCTGCATCAGGGGGAAGAAAAACCCCACATTACTGTGCCAGGTAGGACCTGACAGGATGAGCAGTGACCCTGAGGAGAAGGGCCCAGGCACTATGAGGGACACCACATGAGCCAGTGGTGCATACTGACCATGAACAAGGCCAGCTGCACATGCGGATGGATTAGGAGGAGAGGGCTACCCAGACGTCTGGAGTTTTCGTCCCCCTCCAGTGAGCCGTGGTGTGGCCACACCTGGACGTGTCTGTCCCTCTGTGGGAATTCCTGCTATAGACAGGTGGGGAGGAACGGGAGAGTGCCCAGAGGAGGCCTGCACGTGGCCTCTGCTTGAGGCCCCAGACCCCATCCTTTCGACCTCTGCCATCTCAACACAACCCCAGGAACATGCTGTCCCTGGAGAAACACCAGCCTCTCCAGACAGATCCAGATTCCCCTCCTAAAGGACGGGTGTCCTAAATGTCCCCTGTGTGAAAGCCTGGGGCACTTCCCTCGGTTAAACCCACCACCTTACCTGTCAGCAGACACCGACTGATGACTCCAAAATACAGTCTGATGTCTCTAAAATGTCACAAATAGGCACTAAGCTTTTTTTCTGCTGGACACATGGAGGAAGAGGAACTGCAGGGGTGCAGTTCCTCAGGCATCTTTGGAGAAAGACCCCGGCATAAAAGCACTGCATAATGGAGATTTCACTTTATTTACAGAGATTCTATGAAAGAGTCCATCTCTGAGCCACTATTAATTAAAATCTTATAAGGGAACGAGGCGACACCAAGTAGATACATGGCTCAGGTGTAGTGACACAAATGAAACCTTTCTGTAGGAACATAAAAACCATAAATGACAATATCAACAGCACTGATGAGAAATATAATCATTAAAAACACAAAACCAAACACAAAATATATAAAAAAAAAGATGGAATCAGATAGCGTGGGAGTCATTTGGTTAGAGAGGTGGTAAATTTCTAACTTTTGAAAAAAGTCCATGAAAACACTTTCTTAATGGCCTCCTTGAGCTCCCGGTTCCTCATGCTGTAGATGAGGGGGTTCACTGCTGGAGGCACCACCGAGTACAGAACTGCCACCACTACGTCTAGAACTGGGGAGGAGATGGAGAGGGGCTTCAGGTAGGCAAATGCGCCAGTGCTGACAAACAGGGAGACCACGGCCAGGTGAGGGAGGCACGTGGAGAAGGCTTTGTGCCGTCCCTGCTCAGAGGGGATCCTCAACACGGCCCTGAAGATCTGCACATAGGACAGCATGATGAAAACAAAGCACCCAAAGCCTAAACAGGCACTGACCACAAGAAGCCCAACTTCCCTGAGGTAGGAGTCTGAGCAGGAGAGCTTGAGGATCTGGGGGATTTCACAGAAGAACTGGTCCAGGGCATTGCCTTGGCAGAGTGGTAGTGAAAATGTATTGGCCGTGTGCAGCACAGCGTAGAGGAAAACAAAGCCCCAGGCAGCTGCTGCCATGTGGACACAAGCTCTGCTGCCCAGGAGGGTCCCGTAGTGCAGGGGTTGGCAGATGGCCACATAGCGGTCATAGGACATGACGGTAAGAAGACAGAACTCTGCTGTGAGAAAGAAGATATAAAAGAAGAGCTGCGCAGCACATCCTGCATAGGAGATGGCCCTGGTGTCCCACAGGGAATTGACCATGGCTTTGGGAATAGTGGTAGAGATGGAGCCCAGGTCAAGAAGAGAGAGGTTGAGGAGGAAGTACATGGGGGTGTGGAGGCGGTGGTCACAGGCGATGGTGGTGATGATGAGGCTGTTGCTGAGGAGGGCAGCCAGGTAGATGCCCAGGAAGGTCCAGAAGTGGAAGAGCTCCCGCGTGTCTGCAAGTGCCAGGAGGAGGAACTGGGTGATAGAGCTGCTGTTGGACATTTCCTTCCTTTGGGCTTGGAGACCTGTCCATGGAAGGAAAGACAGTGAGAAGTTAGGGGTGACTCATCTCACAAAAAATCTGTTCAGTTGTACTTAGAGACAAACCAAACTGCCTCCCCCTTTTCAGGGAGGCCTTTGGAAGGTCCTTTTTTACACTGATTGGTCCTGGCTCAAAGTCGACAAGGGAGCTGTGCACTCTGCAGGATTCAGTCCTGCCGTACATTTATGGGTAAAAAGGAACACGGGGTGATCTCAGGTTAAATCCACTCCTGGCATCAAAGGGCTTTTCAGCATTGTCACCCGACTGCAGAGCAGAGCTCAGGGCACCTTGTTGTTGTTGTTCCGTTGTAGTTTCCCCACCACACCTGAGGAGTGTTTTCAAGGCAGAAATCCCTGGCATTTCTGCTGTGCTGCAAGTGAAACCTTGTGGGTCCTACGAGCCAAGGGGACTGTCCCTCAGTGCAGAGCGAGGACAGCGAGTTTGTCCATCGGAATTGCTCTCAGCTGCCCTGTGCTGCTGCCTCTTTGAGCTGGAGGATGATCCCAAGCAGACATTCCCCTGAGAAGAACCTGGACACTGCTGAGAGCAGAGGAGTCCCATTTACAAGCGCAGCTCTCCCAGACCCTCACCCGAGCTCATTGGACCCCAGGAGGATCTCAGCTCTCCCCTCCCAGCCAGGGACACAGGGGGCTCATTGCAGCTGCCTACATTCAGCCCTCCAGCTGGATTTACGTGGCCTTGGCACTGACATGTCTACTCCGTGGGGCTGCTAGACAACACAGAGATGCCACGGGAGACCTGAGCCCTTCTGGAGGGCAGCGTGCAGCCAAGCAGGACACTCATGGGAAAGAGTCAACTAGCCTAAAGATGGGGGGGCTTACTCTCGGCCCCACACACTGCAGTCCCCAGAGCCCAAAATACTAAAGGCATTTGGATGCTTTCCTCCCTGGATACACCTGCATGACAGGACGTGCAGCATCAGTGTCTGAGCTGCACCTGAATCCTCACCCCCCACCACAGTGGAAGAAGGGAAGGAACAAGGACAGCAGGGGCGAGAGGGGAACAGGTGAAAATTCTTCTTCAAAAAGAGTCAGGACAGGGAGACACTTGAACATTTCTCCTCTAGGGTGTGGGAGAGGAGACCAGGGAGTGTCTCCAGGGAACGTATCCGCACTGCAGGGGTGGTGGGGAGGTGCCATCCTAAATGGAAAAGGAAATTCCTTTCTCCCACTCCCCATCCATCCCACTAAAGGTGGAAAATTCAAAACATGGGCTCCATTTCTTTCAGGTAAATGCTGCCTTGAAGTCCTTCTCCAAAAGGATCCTCTGCAAATGTCCTGGGGGTGATCTGGAGCTGGGAGGAAACACGACCCATGCAGCACCCTCCCGACTGCAGAAGGACCCTGCCATGACACGACTGGGGTCACTCCTTCCACCCACGGCTTCTCCCCGCAGCGCCATGGGGAGCTCCCCGGGCAGGCTGAGAGCTGACCCTGGCAGGCAGCAGAGTCCCTGGCCCAGCACACAGTTCCCTGGGACACGGGGACCCTGCTCTGAAGGACAGCCCTGGGCACCCCTGCACGCACAGCCACCTTCACAGCCCGGCAGCCGTCCCTGGGAGAAGGCAGCCGACATGCCCTGTGCCTTTGGTGATGTGGTAGGGCTGCCCTGCTCTCGAGCACATCCTTCTCAACACCGACGGAGCCTTGAGAGCCTTCCTGACAGATCACATTAGCCATGGGCTATGCCAGCTTTAGGAGACTGCTCCAGGGAGCCTCTCTGCATTATACTGCAGCAGAGACACATCATGCCCTGTCCCTCCGATGGAGCAGCAGGGAAGCCCTGCTCCACACGTCGTCCTTCTCCTCGAAACTAGAGAAACTGTGAGAGTTGTGCTTGCAGATCCCATAGGCTGTGGGTTGTTCCAGCTTCTAGAGATGCCTCCAGCAGCTGCAGATTCAATGCCCTGCAGCCAGAGACTGTGCAAAGGCTGTGAGGATTTCTCCCAGTGAGCTCTCAGCATTCTCCCACCCCAGGCTGCCTTTAAGATCCGCTGGCCTCACACGTCTCCCCTCCTTACCTGCAGGCAGTGCCATCAGCCCTGCTGCCCTTTGCAGAGGAGCTGCTCCTGGGCAGAGCCGTCTCTCTGCAGCGCTGCCCGCTTGCCATCAGCTCCCTCCATCCCAGGAGCCCAGCCCAGCTCAGACGCAGAGGACCAGCCCAAGACGTCACTTTCTCTGCCTCCTCGGGGCTCCCTGG
Source organism: Chroicocephalus ridibundus (assembly GCF_963924245.1). Classification (NCBI taxonomy): domain Eukaryota; kingdom Metazoa; phylum Chordata; class Aves; order Charadriiformes; family Laridae; genus Chroicocephalus; species Chroicocephalus ridibundus. The sequence continues at coordinate 481,006 of NW_026961297.1, forward strand.
AGGTGTCCCTCTGCCTCCAGGGGAACCTACTGGGAAAGAGACTGAAGTAATACTGTGTGGTCTCTCTTGCACCTCTGGAGAGACACTTCTTTCCAGCTGGGTAATTTCTCCTATCAGAGAGAGCTGCGCACGAGAAAGGTCTTGTTCCTTCTGGTATGAGACAGGAAACCTGGACAGTGCCAGATCTCCTTTGCCCCCACTGAGCGAAGGCAGTCGGCTTTGTCAATTGAGGCATCTCCTCCTTGGATTGTAGTCCTGGGTGTGAAGTGGACTCAGCTCTCACTTCGGGCTGCCACAATCCCACAGGAGGGGGGATTCCTCTTGCCTCTGTTCAGGTGGGCACAAAATAGGCACCTGCTGCACGGGAGCTGCTAGTCTCAGCTCCCAGCATCATTCCTGGAGATGGAGGCCAGCAGTGAGCTCTTCAGACTCAAACACCTAGTGACGTTTCAGGTCTCAGACGTGGTCAGGGATATGTGCCGGTAACTGCAAGATCTAACAGAGCAGTTCATAGAGACAGGGCAGTATCTGGTGCCGTCATCTTTGAGATTCATGAGGAATTCCTTTGGCCACCAGCACATGCCCACATTTTGGACAACTGAACTTTTCCCTACTCTTTCAATCCAGGGCAGCCTACTGAGGTAGTCAGGGGACCAGATGTACTCATTGCCATTGACATCATCCATCTTCTCCATCAGCCGTGTATACTAGATCCCCACTGACTGTAACGGCAGATGTCTCATGGACATCCCCACATCACCTAACCTAATTCAGGGCAGCTACTCAATGGCCATGGACAGGCCTGTTGTGCTACAGGAGGTGCCAGGGCTCTCCAGCACAACTGCAGGTGGCTGGCAGGGACTGCACAGGAGCTACGGGAAAGGCATCGCCTTCAGAGTGGGTGCGAGACACACACTCCAGATGCCATGACTAATAAATTCGGTTTCTGTTGACCAGCAACTGAATCCCACGAGGGCAATGAGGCAGCGTCTGACCCACCTCCATCCAGTCGATGCAGAGCAGTTCAGGAACAGGAAGCACATCACACTGGGATCTCCACTCATTTGCCTATTTAGCAACACAAGGAAGTCTCCAGAATAATGACCCCAGGTCTTATTGGAGACATTAGTGACCCTGACACCACTGGAAGGTGAACACAGCAGCATGCATACTGTCCAGCAGGTTTCTGGGTCTCCTGGGACAACTTCTTTGCACAGGCGCAAGGTAGGCCAACAAAGGTGTTGCTGAGTCCAGTCACTTCAGAGGGAATTCTGATCAGGGGTGTGACAATGTCAGCCTGGGCTGTAGTGACCATGAAGTACTGGGGTCTCAGCTCCCAAGGGGAGTGAGAAAAGACTGCAGCAGACTACAGATTCTGGGTCTCTAGAGGAGAAATGGGGGTGGCTTTAGGTAAGCTAGAGCTTCCCAAGTGTAGACCCTTGCAAGGCAAGGGTTCGAGGGCACCAAGAGGAGAGGCTGCTGCTTCAGGAACAGTTAAAGAAGAAACAAAGAGAATGAGTGGCCACTGCTGGAATTTAGTAACAGCAGGTGTCGATGAATCTGAGATTCTCTGTGTCCTTCTTGCCCTGGTCTCCTCCAGCAAGGTCTCCCAGGCCTTTGTGCCTTGAGGCAGGACTCTGGAGGGAAAAAAAAACCGTGGTGAATTTCGTTAGAGTCAGGAGTTACTTGAGCAAACACAATCCTTACCAGTCTATGGGACTGGAGGGGTGGCATCCGAGGGAGCTGAGAGGGCAGGACGATGCCACAGTAAAGCCACTCTCCATCATCATTGAAAGGATCTGGAGTTTGCGGGAACTCCCTAACAACTGGCAGCACCCAAATGCTGCAGGCACTTTCTGCTGTGACCCTGCTTTGCGTAGAATGTTGGTCTATAGAAATCTTGCAAGGTCACTTCCAGCCTGAACGGAAGGTTCCCAGAACAGGCCAATGTCTGCCACCCTGAGACCTGGAATCTGCACTCTGCTCTTCGTCCTCACTCCCTCGGGAGCTGAGACTCCACTCTTTCTTTGCTGCTAGAGCCAAGGCTGACAAGGATGACACAGGTTTTCTGACCCAGGTGAGCATCACATTGGTTGGCCCATCTGGCAGCTGTGCTAAAAAGCTGAGGCAAAGAGCCTCCAGACACCTAAAGGAGCATTTGCACCGTGCTCTCCTGGGAATGTCAGGGGGTGCTGGGCTGACTTTTGGCTGCCAGGTGCCCACCCAGCTTCACTCCCGCTCCCCCTCCTTCTCCACTCGCCTTGCTGTCTGCAGGGCTGTTTCTCTCCATGTGTCTCACTCCTCTCTCTTACAGTGACTGCACGCTGCTGTTTAGCCTTGCTTCAATATGCTATCACAGAGGTGCCACGAGAATTGCTTACTGGCTCAGCTTCGGGCAGTGGCATGTCCCTTTTGGAGCCAGCTGAAAGTGGCTCTCTCTCACATGGAGTCAGCTTTGATCCCTTTTCTCCTAAGCCACCTCTGCAGCCCCCTCACCCCTACCAAAACCTAGCCATGTCGACTCAATACACAGGGTCATTGATGTCCCTGGTAAGACGTTAAGTCGTTGGTGAGCCCAAGACTTCCTCAGGTTGGTTAAATAAGAGATAGTCCCCTTCCTCTCCTTGATTATAGGTTCTTTGTGTCAGAGCAGAGATGTGCTGGACCTCAGTTGTGGCACCAGGGCCAAGCTCGTGTGTGTAACAACGCAAGCTGTTACCAAGTGCCCAAGTACCGTGCAGGCAAAAGGTTTGCGTCAGAGCATGCTGGGGGGGATGGCAGATGGCAACGTAAAGGGGAAACGAGGAGATCAATCCCTGCTCTCCTCAGGACGAGAGAGAAGCAGGGCTGGACTCTGCAGCCCCAGCAGGAGAGGGCTTTGCTGTCTGCGGGGTCTCTGCAGCCCCAGAGGGCCTGTGGTGCAGGTGAAGCTGATCTCCAGGAAGGACAAGGGGCTTTTGAAAGTGTCCTTGGCTATGGATATCCTGAGATACAGGAACACTGTGCAAATCATTGCTCTGTTCCTTGATTGCATCATCAAAGGGATGACTGAGGGACGTGGGAGAAGCACTCCCTGCATCTACTGGATTGAGATGGGACAGCACTTGCCTCACTGCACTTGCTTGAATGAAAGCACTGAACGCGTCAGAAGGTCTCTTGGGGTCTCTTACACGGCTGCTCTGAATGGGGATGATGTTCGCGCAAGTCCTGTGCTGTCCCTGCTGGCTGCACGCAGTTGTGCTGGAGAGCCCTGGCACCTCAGGCAGCTCCACAGGATGGAGTTAACCTTGAAATTGGGCAGCTGCCCTGAATTAGGTTGGGCATTGTAGGGGTGCCAGTGAGAACCCAGCCCTAACTGCCAATGGAGATCTGGTAAAGACAGCTGGTGGAGAAGAGACAGAGACGTAGCTCTTCAGATGGCAATGACTCCATTTGCTCAGAGGAATAGCTCTATAGGCTGCCCTGTACATAGTGAGCAGGAACAGGCTTCATTGTCCTAAACGTGGTCATCTGCTGTCACTTCAGCTGTCCAAAGCAATGCCCCAAGAGCCTCCAAAATGAAGGCCCCAGATGCTGCCCTGTCCCTCTGAACTGCTCCATCAAAGTTTAGAGATACCTGCACATGTCTTGGGCCACCTCTGGCACTTCAAATGTGCACTGTGGTTTGCAGGGGTACAGGAGATTCCTCCCTTTCATTGCCTGGGTGTCCTGTCTCATAGGTGGAAAAGAAGAGGTCGTTCTTGGACCTAACTCTGCCTCTGATAGGGGAAATGATACTGCCGGAAAGGAATGTCCCCCGCAACAGCTGAGGGAGGAAACATCAGTCATGACTTCAGCTTGTTTCACAGCAGGTTCCCCTGGAGCCTCAGGGACATCTTTGATGGAGCCACAGCGAGCCGAGAAAGTTCCACCTGATTCGGTCAGAAGTCCTTGTTTGCATTGCATGGAGGAGACTCAAGCATGCACATCATGTGCATGTGGGGAGATGAACCTGAGTTGAGCACAAGTGCCACCAGCTATTCCCAGGGCGTCCACGAAGGCCTGTGGGACACACTCTGTCTTCAGGTAACTTGACTTTGAGAGGAACGTCCTCTGCGAAACCACCTGGATGCCACACTGGGATGTGCTTCTGTGAACCTTTTCCCGTTCATCGCAGGTGCCTCTGTGTGCTGCCTCACCCTCCCCTGTCCTTATGGCCCATCCCTTGTTTCACACAGTCTGAAAGCAGCGTGTCCACAGAGCATTTCGCCCGCGCAGTCCGAAAGGGTTCTGCAAGCAGGAGCGTCACTGCCCTCCAGAAGATGGCTTTTCTCACCCTTCACACAGAACAGAGCACGTCTAGGGACTAGGATGCACTCAGAAGCACAGACACCTCCGTGTTTCACCTCTCTGAACTTCCTTCCCAATTTCCTTAGGCACCTAACAGAGAAACAAATGTTGTCACTCGAAGGCGTACCCACAAAGAGAGAGGAGACAGGAAGACCTAAAATTTTCCATGGAAAAAGGGGATTAGGACAATTTGTCATCATCAATGGCGTTTCCCCTAATGGGAATGGGCAACGTCCCCAACCTTCAGAAAAATCTTTTCCTCCTCCCTCCCATGACCTGCCCCATAATTGCAGTTGGGAACAGCCTCAGCATGGGGCTGCTGCTGGAAAACATGGAAACCTGCTGCAGCTCCGCCACCCTGACATTCCTCCCTGAACTGGAAGGGTTGTCGCTAGAAGACAGCTGCACCTTGGCTGGGGGGATTTCTGTCATCTGCAGTAACCATTTCCTTCTTGTCCCAGATACATTGGCTGGCCCTGATGTACTAGACCACTTTTGTGATTTTGCCCCAAGGCTGGAGCTCTCCTGCAGTGAAACCATGACACTAGTGCTCTCAGCTTTGAAAAACGTGCTTTTGAGATCCAGTCTTCCCCTTCCTGGTCACACTGGCATCTTGTGTGTGCATCAGAGCTTCCATGGCCACCGAATTAATTCGCATCAGGTGCTGGGATGCTTTACATGTGCCCTTATACAGCCCTGACCATATCAAGAATCCTTCAATACTCCTTCAGGAGTTTGTTTGATTTCCCAAGGAGTATCAGGACCTATTAAAAAAAATATAAACGTACATATGTCCAATGCAGCAGTCTGCATCTCTGTTAGAAGCCTTGAAGCAGTGTCCGGGGGAGCAGGGCTTGAGGTGTGAGCATCCCGTGAGTTGACGGATCCCCTTTCCCAGCAGATGGGGTCAGGGCTTGGCTGTCCTGCTTGGTGACACACACCAAGGGCTTTCACAACCACATTCCACGTTTGATTTTCCACCTCGAAGCAGCACCTCTGACTTCCTGCTTCACCAGCCTCCAAGGACTCTCGGAAACTCTTGGAGGTTTGCTGCTGACTTTTACTTGTCTTGAGGCTTGTTCAGTCTTTCAGGATCTGCAGTTCAGGCACTTGGCACCAGAGGGCTCATTAACATGCAAAACGCCCTAACGAGTCAAGTCTCTGGGCATATTTTTCCTTAAAGTCTTCAATTCTCATGTGCTTAATTAGAGAAGTTTCAGGAATGTAATCAAAGTGAAATAATATGATTACTAAACAACAAGAAGAAAGGATTTCTTTTTTCTTTTTCCTACTTTATTTTTCTGCTTATACATGAATTGAAATCAGCAGTCTCTACGTGATACTGATCCTGAGCATCTCCTAATGCAGTCTGAATAGATATGAAAATCAAGACCCTTTGTGTTCCACAACCTATGGCCAGCCTTCATCCCTGCCCCCAACCCAGCATTTCTCTCATCAGCCCCCTGGGACTTACAGCAGCCCTGTTCAAATCGGAGCTTCCTCCACTGAAGCTGCGCGGTTCAGCCCATTGGCACCAGTTCCCACCTGGGTTACTTGGAGAACGAGCAGCACACGGACACAGAAGGGTGTTTATCACTTGCCAACAAATGGAAACAAAGGAATGCGAACTTACTGAGGGTGCATTCGATCCCTTCATCCAGATCATTGATAAAGATATTAAAGAGAACCGGCCCCAGCACCGAACCCTGGGGGACACCACTTGTGACTGGACACCAACTGGATTTAACTCCATTTACCACCACTCTCTGGGCACGGCCATCCAGCCAGTTTTTTACCCAGCGAAGAGTACACCTGTCCAGGCCATGAGCAGCCAGTTTCTCCAGGAGAATGCTGTGGGAAACAGTGTCAAAAGCTTTGCAAAAATCCAAGTAGATAACATCCACAGCTTTTCCCTCATCCACTAAGTGGGTCACCTTATCATAGAAGGATATTAGGTTTGATAGGCATGACCTGCCCTTCACAAACCCATGCTGACTGGGCCTGATCACCCTGTTCTCCTGCATGTGCCGTGTAATGGCACTGAGGAGGATCTGTTCCATGACCTTCCCAGGCACCGAGGTCAGACTGACTGGCCTGTAGTTCCCCGGATCCTCCTTCCGGCCCTTCTTGTGGATGGGTGTCACATTTGCTAACCTCCAGTCAGCTGGGACCTCCCCGGTTGTCCAGGACTGCTCATAAATGATACCAAGTGGCCTGGCGAGAACCTCCGCCAGCTCTTTCAATACCCTTGGGTGGATCCCATCCGGCCCCATAGATTTGTGCACCTCCAGGTGCTGAAGCAGGTCCCTCACTGTTTCCCTTTGGATTACAGGGCTTCATTCTGCTCCCCATCCCTGTCTTCCAGCTCAGGGGTCTGGGTGCTCAGGGAACAACTGGTCCTACTGCTGAAGACTGAGGCAAAGACTGCATTAAGTACCTCAGCCTTTTCCTCATCCTTGGTCACTATGTTGGCGGCCCCATCTACTAGAGGACAGACATAATCCTTAGTCCTCTTCCTATTGCTAATATATTTATAGAAACTTTTTTTGTTGTCCTTGACAACAGAAGCCAGGTTTAGTTCTAGCTGGGCTTTGGCCATCATTTAGTTCAAAGCATTCATAACACTCCTTAACATACAGGGCCACACCCCCGCCTCTCCTTGCTTGCCTATCCTTCCTGAAGAGCCTATAGGCATCCATGGCAGCACTACAGCTATGCGAGTCATCCCACCATGTTTCTGTGATGGCGACTACATCATAATGTACACATTATGATGCTGCACAATGGCTTCCAGCTCCTCCTGTTTGTTGCCCATGCTTCAACATTAGTGTATAAGCACTTCAGCTGGGCTATAGGTCCTTTCTCCTTTTCACTGTCGGGAGCAGAAATTCTGCCACCCCCAGACTTATTCCTAAGGAGCCTGGTTACGCCCCCTATCTTTTCCAAGTCAAGTGCCAGCATGCCACCTTCAGGCTTTTTGCTAGCAAGCTTGGATCTATCCCCATCCTCCTTCGAATCTAGTTTAAAGCCCTGTCAATGAGCCCCGCCAACTCCTGCCCTAAAACCCTTTTCCCCCTCTGAGACAGGCTTTTGCCGTCTGTTGCCAGCAGGCCTGGCGTCCTGAAAAGCAGCCCATAATCAAAGAACCCAAAGTCCTGCCGATGACACCAGTCTCTGAGCCAGGCATTGAACAGCTGGCATTTCCTGTTAATCTTCTCATCAATCTTCGCAACTGTTGGGATAGAAGCAAACACTACTTGTGCTCCTGATCCCCTCACCATCCGTCCCAGGACCCTGAAGTCTTTCTTCATTGCCCTCAGGCTTCTTCCTGAAATTTCATCATTGCCTACCTGAAAAATCAATAAAGGGTAGTAGTCAGTAGGCCTAACTAGGGTAGGGAGTTTCTTCTGGACATCCTTAACTTTGGCCCCAGGGAGACAGCAGATTTCCCTACAGATTGGGTCTGGCCTACATATGGGACCTTCCGCTCCCTTCAGAATCGAGTCCCCTACTACAAGGACCTGTCTTTCTTTCATAACTGAGGATGTTGTTATACGAGGCATAATCCGTCTTGGCCTCAGTGACAACTCCAAGTTCAGCAAGCTGTTGTCCTTGTCATCGTCCGGTTCCCTTTGCAGAACATCATATCTGTTCTGCAAGGGCACCTGGGATGGTGTGGGGGTTACCTGGGTGGCACGCCTGCTACGCTGGACGGGGACTTGTTGCCACTGGCCCCTGTCCTCTCAATCTCCACATTCAGCCACGCTGCTAGAGGGTGGGGAGCGCTCTGTATGTGGAGCTCTGTCTGCCTGAGGTGCTTCTTTCAGGGAAGGCAGGATGCGACTCCAGTTATCTATCTCCTGTTCACAATCCCTTATAATTCTCAAACGACTTACCTCCTCACGGAGCTCCATCACTAGGTGAAGGAGTTCCTCTACCTGGGCACACCTCCCACAGGTCTGCTCACCACTGCCATTCAACACAGGCGCAAGAGCAGGGCACACCCTGCAGCCTGACACCTGGGTGGCAGCATGTTCCCACGCAAGCTCTGTCTGAGTGGCCACATCGGAGCTGCTCGGTGCAGAGCTCAGGGATAGCATGGCCTTCTGCCGAGTTCTTACCATGACGTCCTGGTCAGGTCGAGAGGTTTCCAGTGACTTACTGTTCAAAGAGCTGCGTCCTGTACACCCGCTCTCGCCGCGGTGACACCCACCAGCTGCCTGCGTGCTGGGTGTGGGGACAGTCCGTTTAGAACTGCCGCGTGTGTCGTTGTCTCCACCCCCGTCGTGTCAGCACCCCATCCCCGAGCTGCCGGTTCCGGCACGAGGCAGCTGCTTTTCCCAGCCACGATCCCCTTCCCCAGTGAGGCCTTACCTGCACTGGAGCTGGTCTCCTCGGCGACTTCAGCTATTTCACCCTTTGGAACACACACTGTATTTTCAGTGCAGAGCCATTTTCTTTACAGTCAAGGAGGCTTACCTTATGTCCTGGAGGCTGCTTCAACACAGCATCACTACAACTTTCCGTAAGACATGTCAGAGAGAGAGTGGCCCAGCAGGGCACAGAACGGCACAGCAAGAGCCTGAATCTACAGCCCAAAAGCAGAAATGGAGTGTGCTCAGAGAACCCTGCTCCTGGTTAGCGTCTCCTTCAAATGAGAGTTAAGGAATAAACCTAAATTGCTTTGAAATGTTGAGTTCTTACAGCTATAAATGTCTGTTACCTGGCACTGTAAAGACCGCAGGTTACAAAGCTTCGTGCAGCCTAATGCGGGCGGGTTCCGCTTGGAAAATGACAGTTAAGAATTTGGATCCCACTCGATGTACTGGTAACGTGGTTGCAGGCAGCTGTTGCCAGCACTGACCAAAGGGATGAGGATTGGCAAAACCAGAGAAGGCCGTAGCCATGCTCTATTTCTGCTAATCTCTGTTTCCCTGAGACGCGAAATAGCAGCTGGCTGCTCCAGCTCTCCTTTTAGCTGCCTTTGAGCTTGCAAAGCCATTTCAAGCCAGTGCCTGAGGACTCGTAGGAATGGAGAAAACCAGTTTCCTGCACTGTGTTGTGTGAACTCAGAAATCGGGTAATGAAAAATGGGGAAAACGCTCAGCTCTCCTAACCTGGGGATGGGCACCGCTTCCTGCTTGGCATCTCAAGACTTGCAGCACCTCAAGACTTGCAGGGATCAAAAAAAACTCAAAGGGACTCAAAAAAAACCCCACAGCCCCTTCCCTTCCAACTTCTGCCTGCTGCCAGGGAGACACAGCTCACCATTCCCTGCTCCCGGATAAGCTTATTTGCCTTCTCGCTGAGGTCTAGTGCCCATAAATGGACTGGGAGCTCTGGATCAGACTGGCAGGAGCAGATCGGGTAACAGGAGATGAGGCAAAAGACAAGCATCTATTGAAGGAGGGAAAATGCGCTTCAGAACGTCTTCTTACCTTCTTGTAGACCAGGTCAATGCGACACCCGACATTGATGTCCACAAAGTCCACTTCAGTTGTCTGGTTCGGGAGCTCTGCGCATTTGGTCATCGTGTCTGGAAACGCTCCCTCCGGCTGCCAGAGGGGGACAGGCTGCATGAATTCAAGCAGCAGCTTTTCTCCTCAGAAGCGAGTTATCATTTCTTTGGTTCTCAAGATGACAGCACCCACCCGCACCCCAAAAATTACCTTCGGTGTGATGCCGTTTGAGGAGAGCCCACTGGGAGGACTGGCCCTGAAGCAGGTTTGTGCACGCAGCCGTCTCTCCACAGGTGACGTCTGCCCCAAAGCGCTCGCATCGCCTTCGGAAAGGGAGGTTACCGCCCTGAAAGAGACAGCAGAGAGATGGTTTGTCAGGAGATTTGCTCTGTTCCAGATGTGGCAATGGCAAATTTGGACAAAAGGAGAGAATTATCCACCTACCGTGGTCAGCGGAGCCCAGTAGAGCTTGCCTTGGATTTCCAGCTGGAAAGCAAGAAGGATGGAGGAGCACGTCAGGAGAGCTGAAGCAGCAGTGGTTAAACAGAAGGATATTCCAGGTAGCAATTGTAGCACTTGCCTTGGCTAAACGTCAGTGGGAAACCCAGGAAATCACTGGTTTTTCTTCGAGATCCCCAACTATTCCAAGAGAATGTATCACTTGGAGAAAAGAACCAGAAACTGGAACCGCTCCGTTTGTTTTCAGTGCTCACCCTGGAGAAAACTCAAAGCAGTTACAGATCTAGAGGGATGCAAGACTGGCTAAAGGATGAACGCGGAGAGGGGCCAGAACTGCTCCAAGCACCCGTCGCTCCCCGGGTGATGTTGGGTGCCCCACGAAACGCTCCCAGGAAGCCGACTGCTGTAACGTGCCGCAGAAGGGCGGTGACGTACCCACTTGAGGGGACATTTTAGCACTAGCGCTTCAGGGAAGCTGAAGCTTTACTTGTCCCGCTCAGCTCATCCTGCTTCACCCTCTCCCAGGCAGCCAACGGAGCTGGTTTTGTCGGCGCAGCCCCCTGCTACGCGCTCCCTGCTGGGAGCCTGCCCTGGTGCGTCTCTCTCTTCAGTGTGCTTCCCTAGACTTCCAAATCAATGCAGCCCTGGAGGGATCACCGGGGTCCCAAATCCCCCACCCCAGAGCAGCGCAGAGCAGGGCCCCCGCACCCTACCTGCGTTACCCACGGGCACAGCCTGCTCTGCTCGTAGCGCTTGGGCTTCATACACGGCCTGTTCTTCTTCTGCCCCCGGGCCCGCTTCCGCTCCACGGGCTCCTTCTCTGCTGCTCCACCATCCTCTCGGCTTTCCCCGTCCTGAGCGAGGTCCTCTGACTTCACTCGTTTGACGGGGGGCTCGCTCTGGCAGCTGCCGACCTCCTCCTCCTCCTTGACCTTCTCTTCCTCCTCCTCCTCCTCCTCCTCGCCCCTGCCGCTGGGCTCGCCCCGGGCCCGCAGGTAGGCATGGAACTGCTCCTTGGAGGCGAGGAACCTACAGAAACATCCCACCCCTGTCACCCCAGCCATGGGGGGGGCGGTGTGACAGGGCCATGGGGGACAGGGGGCTGCTGGGGGGACAGCGGGGCCGGGCATGTACTGGGGGGGCAGTGCAGAGGCTTGGCATGTACCGGGAGGGGGTTATGGGGGGCCGTACACGTAGTGGGGGGGTTATGGAGGGCCCTGGCCCCTACCAGGGGGGTTATGGAAGGGCCATACCTGTACCCGGGGGGTTATGGGGAGGTCTGCGCATGTACTGTGGGGGTTGGGGGGGGGCCTGGCACGTACCGAGGGGGGTTAGGAGGGGGCCCGGGCACGTACCGGGGGGCCGCCGGGGCCGGGGCCGTCGTGGGCCCGCACTCAGCGGGGGCCGCCGCCGCCGCCATGCTGCCGCACGCGGGGATGAGGGCAGGGGCCGGGCGGGCCACGTGACGGGGGCGCGTGCGCGGGGCGGGTAGAAAAGGCCCGGCGGCGGCCAGGCTGCCTCAGAGCGGCGGCGGGGCCGGGGTTTGCGTGTGCCCGGGCCGGGGGCGGCGGCCGGGCGGGCTGTGTGAGGGGTCGCAGCGCCGCTGAGGTCAGTGTCCGTCCGGCTGTGGGAGGCTCTGAGCGCTCTGCGGGGGAGCAGGGCCTGTGGGCTGGGGGCGGCCCTCAGGAAGGGCCTGGCCGTGGGGGCAGGACCCCCGGGGGAGGGGCTGTCCGTGTGGGGAGGGGCGGCGCGGGGCGGCCGGTGTGTGGGCCTTGCACCGGGGAGAGGTGTCGTCCCGTGTTGTGGCTCCTGAGGGCCTGTGTTTTGGGGCACCTCCTGGGTGCTGACCTGTGAGGCGTTGGGGATGAGCAGCAGCTGCTGTGCCGGGGGAGCAGGGCTCATCCTGGCTCGAGGGACAGAACAACCCCCCTAGAGGCCCCCATCTGGTGACCTCTGAGGGGTTCTGTGCTTTGGGGCTTTGGCTCTTCTGCCTCCTGCTGGCTGTCAGCTGGAGAAGGTGGAGCTCTCTGCAGAGATGCAGGGCGCTTGGTGTGGGCTTTTTTAATGGGGGGTTTTTTGAAGCAGTAAATGCAAGGCCTGGTTGCTCAGGGCTCAGCCGTCTCCCATTGCACAGAGGTGTAAATCTGCTTGAAGCTGTCCCGTGGGCAGAATTCTGTTGGTGCTGCTCCGGCAACAGGGTTTTCCACATTACCCCTTGGAAGGATTTTCAAGCTCAGCCCAGCAGAGGTGTGAGAGGGCTTTGTGTTTCGGCTGCTGGTGGCCCATGGGAGGAACTGTTTTTTGCTCCTCCTTTGGTGCAGGCCGTTGTGCCTTCTTCCTGCTGTGGGCAGGCTGCAGGATGGATGGAGGAGCCGTGGGACAAAGTCACCTTCCCTCTGGGGGCTGGGGTCGTTCTCTGACATGGGCTGTAGCCAGCACAAAGCTCACTGCAGATGTTTGGTGCTGCCACACGTTCCTGGTGGGTGTATGAAGGAGGCTGTGCTGCTAATGCAGCGAGCACGGGCTGGTGCTCATGAGAGCGGCCGGAGTGCAAAGTCTGTCCTTGTGTTTGGTGTGTGGGTGGGAGTTCAGACTGAAAGACAGAGTGATGTGACAAGTGTGGGGTGCTTGGTGTGAGACGGCACTCGCTGACCTCTGCTTCCTGCCCTCTAGCTGCCACATCTTCCCCATGCGTTTGGGACCCCGGCTGCAGCCTCTCCAGCTCCATAGTCATAGAATCGGGTCATACGGAGGTTGGAAGCGTGTCCAGGGGAGCGAGGAGCTGTGAATCCTGTGTTGCGGCTGCCTGAGCTGGAAGGCTTTCATGGGCGAGTACAGTGCTTGGATCGCCAGAGCTGTCGCTTCAACATCCTTCAGCAGCACTAAAGCAGCTTTGAAGAAAACCACTAGCCAAGAACTCGCTGGGAAAGGCCAAGTCAGGAGAAAAGGAAAGGCTGATTGCAGGAGAGTGTGATGTGTATACAGGGAGAAGTAAGTCAGAAAAAGTTGAGCTGCTTGAACGTCCAAGTTAAACAAGGGACAGGTATGAATGAAAATACCCTTTCAGCGGGGCTGTGGCACCTGGTGGGGGCCCATTCCCGCTGACCCCCCCCGTGCTCCCTCCCCTCCCACACAGGCACGGAGCGGGGCTGGAGAAAGAGCTTTTAATGGAAGAACACAAGAGAAAATGTCCTAACAAAGCCACTCTAAGCCCCCCTCCCCTAAACGCATCCCTCCCCCCACCCTCCCCAAATACACTCCCCCCCGTGCCACCAAATACACGCTGGTCCTCTAAACACATCCCTCCCCGTGCCCCCCAGGTACACTGCCCGCTACAACTTGTAATGGAAAAACAGGAGAGAAAAGGCCCTATCGAAGCTACTCTAAGCCCCCCACCCCTAAACACATCCCCCCATCTCTCCAAATGCATTACCCCACCTCCAAATGCACCACCCTCCCCCAAACACACCACCCCCCCAGATACAATCCCCTCCCTTAAATCTGCCCCCCTCCCCTAAATACAACCCTCCCCCACATCCCAACTGCACCCCCCCTCTGCCCCCCATCATCTCTGTCTCCTCACTGGGGTGGTCTCTTCCCCCCTGCCACCCCCGGGCAGCCTGCCAGAGCCCTGCGCTTGCTGGGTGGTGGCGATGGGGGGCTCGGCCCCCGCTTTGTCCCCCGCTTCTCCGCCACGGTGGGCTGGGCCGGCGGTAGCTCCATCCCCACGTCCCCGCACAGTTCCTGGGACTCTGTCCCATAGAGGGATTCTTCTAGGATGCGGATGGCCTCCAGGGTCTCCTCCACGCTGTAGTACTCGAAAGGCACCTTCTGGGGCACTGCAAGGTGGCCGTCCTTGTCCCCGAGGGCTTGGCTGTGGGGGACAGCAGAGGCGCTGCTGGGGACATCTTTCTCCCAGGAGATGTCACTCTCGCAGGGGTTGTCGCTGCTCCAGAAGGTGTCACTCTTTAGGGAGATGATGTTGCGGTCTGAGCTGTTGTCTTCTGAGGAGATGTCGCTTTTTGGGGAGAAATTGTGCTCTGGGGAGGTGTCGCTCTTGGAGGAGGTGTTGCGCTCTGCGGAGATGTGGCGCCCCGAGGAGGTGTCACTCTTTGGAGAGATGTTGTGCCCGGAGATGTCACTCTCAAAGGAGATGTTGAATGCCTCTGGGGAGATGTTGTGCCCCGAGGAGATGTCACTCTTTGGAGAGATGTTGCGCCCTGTGGAGATTTCACCCTCAAAGGAGATGTTGCTCTCTGGGGAGATGTCACGCTCTAAGGAGATGTCGCTCTTTGGGGAGGTGTTGCTCTTTGGGGAGATGTTGAACGCTGAGATGATGTTGCTTTTTGGGGAGATGTCACGCTCTGAGGAGGTGTCGCTTTCTGAGGAGATGTTGCTGCCCAGGGCTGTCTGCGTGGGGGAGGCCCTGCTGGAGCCGTTGGTCACTGAAGAGCATTCCTCGGTGTTTTCAGAGGCAGGGATGGAGGTTGGCAGCTGGGTGGGTGCTGGGGCCACCGCTCTCCCCTCTCTGCTGGCGCCACTGCGTTCCCCAGGTGTGGGGACAGCGGTGTCAGGGTCCTGGCCGACCTGCACTGCGTCTGGGGAGGAACCAAAGAGCCTGAGGGCGTCTTGCAGGAGCATCTCCTCGGTCACTTCAATGTTGGCATCCAGGTCGATAGGAGCTTCTTTGTGGGGGGCTGCAATGGGTCTGGAGGAGACGCAGGTGCCCGTGGGGATGCGGCTGGCAGTGGGTGTGTGCACAGGTATGGCCGTGCCGGAGCTGTTGGTGCCTGCAGGCTGTCCCTTGAGGTGCTGGCATCCGGGGATGGAGGTGAGGAGCAGCGTGGGGGCTGCGGGCACCGCTGTGCCCTGGTGGCCGTAGTCTGGGAGCTGCGTCATGTGGGGCAGTGGGTGTATTCCCTGGGGGGTGCCAGGGGCTGCCCAGGCCGGGAGGGTCCCGCAGCCCCTGGGGCCCCACAGGGCAGCGCCTGGTGGAGCAGCGGTGCCATGGCTGAGGGTGGCGGTGGCCGGCGCAGACACATTGTTGACCGTCCGCTCGATGTGGACGAAGCGTGGGTCGACGCTGTAGCCACCGCGTGGGGCCCTGTACAGCCCTGTGTGGGTAGAATGGAGCCGTGCTGGGCCGGGGGCACCCCCCGGGGCACCCGCCGAACCGCCCCCCATGGCCATCAGGGCGCTGATGGTGTCAGGGTGGCAGAGGGGACAGGGGTGCCATACCTGGTGGTGGGGCCTGTGGGGCTGCCCCCACTGGGGGTGCCCAGGCTGCAGGGAATGGCTGCTGCTGCCCGGGCGGTGGGAACAGGGTGGCTGCGCCTGGAAGAGAGACAGGAGCCATGGCCGGCGGTCACCTCCTGCGCTCTCGTCCCCAAGAGGTGGCCCCAGGTATTGGGGAAATTCTCAGGAACTGGGATTCACTGGGCAGGCGAGGGCAGGGACACTCAGCCGGGCTTGCTGAGCCCCCGAGCCAGAACTGCCGGGGGGGGAACAGGGGAGGTGGGATGGTGAAGGTGACCATGGAGAGGGGAGGGGGAGGCTGAAGGTGCCCAGGGTTCTTGGGTGCCAAAAGGTGTTGGGGTGGCCGAGGGGACAGGGGTGCCATACCTGGTGGTGGGGCCTGTGGGGCCCCCCCCACTGGGGGTGCCCAGGCCGTGGGGAAGAGCAGCTGCTGCCCGGGCGGTGGGAACAGGGTGGCTGTGCCTGGAAGAGAGACAGGAGCCACGGTCACCTCCTGCGCTCTTGGCCCCGAGAGCGTCCCCGGGCTGTGGGTCGGGGTCCTTCCCTGCCTTGGGGGTAGAAGGTTTGTGGGAGCACGAAAGCCTGATGGCTCTGGGGGGCCGGGGGGGTGCGGGGGCCGCGCAGTGGGCGCCACCGAGGTGGCAGCGCCATGGTGGGTCCCCTCAGTCTCTCGGCTGCTAAGGACTCTTTGGCGTCTCCAGGATGGAATGTTGGGGCTCCCTGTGCTCCGCCCCCTCCCAACGGCCCCCCCAACAGTTCCCCCAGCTCCTGCTGGGGAGGGAAGGGGCTCGGGGGGGCTGAGGGCCTGCAGCCCCTACGGGCAGCTACCGGGGGCTGTGGGTGCAAGTGCCTTTGGCTGGAGCCTTGGTGCGTTCCCAGAGCTGGGGTGTCCTTGGGGTGAGTGGGGCTTGGTGGGGTGGTCCCACAGCTGCGGGGCCGCGCTGGAGGTGCTGGGCTGTATCAGGGGGGTGGCAGGGCAAGGGTGGAGGGGTCGCACTGTACCCAAGGGAGAGGTTTGATGGTCCAGCCACGATGGTGCAGTGGGGGTCTGCGACCCATCGCCCAGCCAGGATGCCGGCACTGAGGCCGTGAGTCTCTGAATCTCTAGGGGATGAGGAGACACCTCTGTGTCAGGAGCCCTTCTCCTTCTGGCAGATTTCGTCTTCCCAGACAGCATCTGGGAAGCCCCTGGTGCTGTGAGGAGCAGGGCTGGGCAATTCCTGCAGTCTGTGGGAGATGGGAACTTCTTGTCGGCAGCGCTCGGGGGCCATCGAGGAAAGATGCCCTGCGAGACATGGTGGTTGTGAGCGGAGAAGGACTCGTGGGAGACGGGAAGGTCTTGGCTGCAGACATCATGAAATGGTTGAGTTTCAAATTGTCAGAAAAAGGGCGGGCAGAGTTGCTCCCCTGGATTTTGGGAGGTGAATGCCCCATTAGGAAGGTTGCTGGTGATCCGAAAGTGAGAGGTGCTGTTGAGTGTGTTGAGGGCCAAGAGGCCTTGCAGAAGGCTCTAGATGGCTTGGAGCGTTGGGCAATCCTGGCGGCGTGAAATTGAACCAGTCCAAGTGCCGCGTTCTGCAGGTGGGAGGGAGGGAGTAACGGTGGCACCAGTGGGAATGGGAGGGGGCGTCTGGGGAGCAGCCCTGCAGAAAGGGGTGTGGGGGTGGTGAGCAGCTCAGGAGGAGCCAGCAGTGTCCCCTGGCACCAAGAGGGGACCAAGAGGGCAAGCGCATCGTGGGGGGCATCAAAGACAGTAGAAGCAGGCGGCCAAGGGAGGGGATTGTCCCGCTGTGTTCAGCGCTGGCGCGGCTTCACCTGGAGCACTGTGTGCGGTGCTGGGCAGCCCTGCAGTTAACTCGTGGTCAGCCCTGCAGTTTGGGTTCTGGTCTTTCTCTTCCCTTTTCCTCCTTCTCTGGCGCAGAGCAGCTCCCCGCGGCCCCCGGGAGCTGCGGGCAGTGGCGGTGCAGCTGCTGCAGGGGACGGGAGTTTTGGGTGCAGGAGGGTGCTCGGGGCGGGGGGTTGGGAGGCCGGACACGGAGCAGCAGCGGTGCTGGGAGCTGCGCCGGGCCCTGCTGAGGCCAAGGGGACTGCGCCCGCGCGGGGCCCGCAGCGGCGCCCCCCAACGCTGGGGGTGCCGCGGCGGGGACCGGGGCCTCCCCCCTCACCTTCTGCGCACCGTACCTGCAGAGGGGCGGCCGCTGCCCGAAGGCGCCCTTGGCTGCGTTGGCCCCGGGCTGTGGAGCTGGGAGGGGGAACGGGCAATAAAGAGCTGGGGTTTCCAGGCACTTTTGGCCCCTGCCGTGATTTCTTTGTTTATTTCTTTCCTTATTTCCCCCCTCCCCAGCTGCTGTCAGGGCTGCCCAAGGCGCAGGCCGAGGAGGGGAGGAGGGTCCCTGCCTGGCCGGCAGCTCCCCCCTGGCCGTTGTGGGGGTGATTTGGGGTGATTGGGCAGCGCAGGGAGGCAAAGCCGGGCTGCGGAGCCGCGGACGGGGGTGATTGTGCCGAGGCTTTGGGGGCTTTGCCCCGAGCCCTGTCCCTGCGGGAGGGGACGCTGGCCGGGGTCCAGCCGAAGGCCTGGCAGCCCTTGTGGTCGTGTGTGTCCGTCCCCTCCTGCTCCCCAAGGTCTGTCCTTGTCCCAGGGGCTCTGTGGTGCTTTCTGCGTGGGGCCGTGTCCGTGGGTCCTGCAGGGACCCGTCTGTCCTGGCTGCCCCTGGAGAAAGGGACAGGGGAGTCCCCCCCCGCCACTGTCACCCCACTGGCTTTGACTCGGCCCTGGGGGCGGCTTGGTGCCCTTCGGGGTCCCATGTGGGACTGTGGCACCTGGTGGGGGCCGATTCCCGCTGTCCCCCGCACTCCCTCCCCTCCCAGACAGGCACGGAGCGGGGCTGGAGAAACAACTTTTAATGGAAAAACACGAGAGAAAAGGTCCTATCGAAGCTACCCTAACCCCCCCTCCCCTAAACATATCCCTCCCCCCAAATACACTGTCCACCACAACCTTTAATGGAAAAACACAGCAGAAAAGGTCCTGTCGAAGCTACTCTAACCCCCCCTCCCCTAAACTCACTCCCTGCATCTCTCAAAATACACTACCCCACCTTTAAATGTACCCCCCTCCCCTAAACACACCCACCTCCCCAAACACACTGCCCGCTACAACTTTTAATGGAAAAACACGAGAGAAAAGGTCCTATCGAAGGTACTCTAACCCCCCCCCTACCCTAAACATGTCCCTCTCCCCACGCCCCCCAAACACACGCGCCCCCCCCCCGATACAGTCCCCTCCCTTAAATCTGCCCCCTGTGAGAAACAAGTTCCGGTCCGAATGAAACAGGCTCAGGCAGCATCCTCTGTGAAGCACATTTTTATTCACGTTCTTGCAAGAGCGGGTGACCTAGCAAGTAGGCACACTTCCAGTTCTTGAAACACACCTTTTTATTCCCTAATCCCGGCGGAATTTTTCCCTCCCCTGTTTCCCATTGGTTGGGTACTCCAGGGTTCACAGTCTGTCCGAGGCGCCTAAAATTCTTCCCACATGTCCTGCCTCTGTTTACTTCTCTTTATGCTACACCTAAAGGGATTATCTGACTAGTTTATTTCTTTCCTTTTTGGTAAAAGATTGCTCAATGTCATTAGCCCTGGTTAAATGTTTGACTCCCCTTCTAGACACTAATCCAGGAGGCATCAGTTTGTCCTTTTGTCTGTGTGATAAGAGATGTTCTACAAGCCTTTGCTGGAGCCTCTTTGTCTTAGTCATTCCCTTATCGTGTCACCTCTGATGGAAACGGCTTTTCTCCTCTGCAAAAGCAATACCTGCCTTTCTTACTGTTAAACAAGCATGTACTTTTGGATTACTAGACTGGATTTTCGACTATTACTGGGGTAGTTATTCTAAATCAATGTCAGCCACATACACTATTTCAACTAATTCCCGTGAATCAAAAGTACTTACTTTGGCAAAAAGAATTTGCTCTCCCAAGATGCATACAGCTTCTATAACTCTGGCACGCTTCTATAACTCCGGCACGCTATCCTCTGTGATACTCGATGCATTGATTAGGAATACACTCCCGAACTGCAAATTAGCAGTTCACAGAATCACAGACTGGCAGGGGTTGGAAGGGGCCCTCTGGAGATCATCTCCTCCAACCCCCGGCCAGAGCAGGGTCACCCAGAGCAGGTGGCACAGGAACGCGTCCAGGCGGGTTTGGGATGTTTCCAGAGTTGGAGACTCCCCCACCTCTCTGGGCAGCCTGTGCCAGGGCTCTGACACCCTCAGGGTAGAAGTTCCTCCTCGTGTTGAGATGGAACTTCCTATGGTCAAGTTTGTGCCCATTGCCTCTTGTCCTGTCGCCGGGCACCACTGGAAAGAGCCTGGCCCCATCCTCCTGACGCTCTCTTACAAGTGAAGTTATTCACTCCGCCCGCAACAGAAGGTCTTGTAGGGGATGTAAAGATTGGAGGTCGTCTCGGGCAGAGTGACCATGAAATGATAGAATTTTCGATTCTTGGTGAAGCAAGGCGGGGAGCCAGCAGAACTGCCACCTTGGATTTCCAAAGGGCAAACTTTGGCCTGCTTAGGAGCATGGTCGAGTGTGTCCCTTGGGGGACAGTCCTGAAGGGCAAAGGTGCCCAGGAAGGCTGGTCTTACTTCAAGGAGGAACTCTTAAAAGCTCAGGAGAAGGCCATCCCCAAGTCCCAAAAAATGAGCAGACAGGGAAGAAGACCAGCCTAGCGAAATAGAGCGCTTTGGCTGAACCTCAGGAAAAAAGAGAAAGTTTATGATCTTTGGAAAAGGGGGTTGGCTGCTTATGGAAAATACCAAGTAGTGAAGCTCTGCAGGGCAAAAATTAGAAGGGCCAAAGCTCAAGCGGAACTCATCTTGGCCACCACAATTAAAGATAACAAGAAGAGGTTCTTTCAGTATACCAATAGAAAAAGGAAGAGTAGGGAAAATGTAGGCCCACTGATGAATGAGATGGGCGCCCTAGTGGTGGAAGTCACAGTGAAGGCAGAGCTACTGAATGCCTTCTTTGCTTCAGTCTTCACTGCTAAAGCTGTCCCTCATGAATCCCAGGCCCTGGAGGCAAGGGGGAAGGTCTGGAGAGAGGAAGAGTTTTCCCCAGTAGAGGAAGATCAGGTTAGAGACCATTTGTCCAATCCAGACATCCGTAAGTCCATGGGCCCTGATGAGATGCAGCCGCGAGTGCTGAGAGAGCTGGCAGATGTTATTGCTTGGCCACTCTCCATCATCTTTGAAAGGTCATGGAGGACAGGAGAGGTGCCTGAGGATTGGAGGAAGGCCAATATCACTCCAGCCTTCAAAAAGAGCAGGAAGGAGGACCCAGGGAACTACAGGCCGGTTAGTCTCACCTCTGTCCCTGGGAAGGTAATGGAGCAACTCATTCTGGTTGTCATATGCAAGCATCTTCAAGAGCAGGAAGTTATTGAAAGTGGTCAACATGGATTTACCAAGGGCAAATCATGCTTGACCAATCTCACAGCCTTCTATGATGTTATAACTGGTTGGCTGGATGAGGGCAGAGCAGCAGATGTCATCTACCTTGACTTCAGCAGGGCTTTCGACACTGTCTCTCATAACATCCTCCTTAGGAAACTGAGGAAGTGTGGACTAGGCGAGAGGACAGTGAGGTGGACCGAGAGCTGGCTGTGTGACAGGACTCAGAGGGTTGTGATTAATGGAGCAGGGTCGAGTTGGAGGCCATAACCAGTGGTGTCCCCCAGGGGTCGATACTTGGACCGGTATTGTTTATCGTATTCATCAACGACCTGGAATAGGGGACAGAGAGTATGCTCAGCAGGTTCACTGATGATACCAAACTGGGTGGGGTGGCTGACACCCCAGAGGGCTGAGCTGCCATCCAGCGTGACCTGGACAGGCTGGAGAACTGGGCAGAGAAGAACCTCATGAGGTTCAACAAGGACAAGTGTAGGGTCCTCCACCTGGGGAGGAAGAATGTCAGGCACCAGTATAGGTTAGGGGTGGACCTGCTGGAAAGCAGCTCTGAAGAAAAGGATCTCGGGGTCTTGGTAGACACTAAATTATCCATGAGCCAGCAATGTGCCCTTGTCACCAAGAAGGCCGATGGAATTGTGGGCTGCACAGGGAAGAGTGTGGCCAGCAGGTCAAGGGAGGTCATTCTCCCCCTCTGCTCTGCACTGGTGAGGCCACAACTGGAACACTGTGTCCAGTTCTGGACTCCCCAGTTCAAGAGAGAGAGGGAACTGCTGGAGAGAGTCCAGTGTAGGGCAACAAAGATGACTTAGGGACTGGAGCATCTCCCTTAGGAGAAAAGGCTGAGAGAGCTGGGACTCTTCAGCCTGGAGAAGAGAAGGCTGAGGGGAGACCTTATTAATGTTCACAAGTGTGTAGAGGGTGGGTTTAAGGAGGATGGAGCCAGACACTTTTCAGTGGTTCCCAGTAACAGGACGAGGGGTAACAGGCACAAGCTGGAACATAGGAAGTTCCGATCAAATATGAGAAAAAAACTTCTTTACGGTGAGAGTGACAGTGCACTGGAACAGGCTGCCCAGGGAGGTTCTGGAGTCCCCTTCTCTGTAGATTTTCAAGACTTGCTTGGATGCAGTCCTGAGTAACATGCTCCAGGCAATCCTGCTTTGGCAGGATTAGTTGGTTGGACTAGGTGATCTCTAGAGGTCCCTTCCAACCCTGAAAATTCCATGATTCTGTGATTCCAAGACATCAGGGAAAAAAGACAGCCTGGCTGAACAGAGAGATATGGTTACAACTCAGGGAAAAAAGGAGAGTTTATGGTCTTTGGTAGAAGGCCACTCAGGAAGGCTACAGGGATGTTGTAAGGCTATGTAGGGAGAAAATTAGCAGGGCCAAAGCCCAACTAGAACTTAAACTGGCTTTGGATGTTAAGAACAAGAAGAAAAGTTCCTATAAACACACTAGTAACAAAAGGAGGACTCGGGAGAATCTCCATCCTTTATCCGATGAAGGCAGTAACATAGTGACAAAGGATGAGGAAAAGGCTGAGGTACTTAGTGCCTTCTTTGACTCCTTCTTTAGTAGTAGAGTGGGTTGTTCCCTGAGTACCCAGACCCCTGAGCTTGTAGACAGGGGCAGGGAGCAGAATGAAGCCCCCATAATCCAAAGGGAGATGGTGAGGGACCTGCTCCAACAGCTAGACATACACAAGTCTATGGGGCTAGGTGGCCTCCACGCGAGGGTACTGAAGGAGCTGGCAGAAGTACTCACCGAGCGACTTTCCATCATTTACCAGCAGTCCTGGTGAACGGGGGAGGTCCCAGTTCACTGGAGGTTACCCCGCTTTGCTGGGTAAAAACCAGCGCGATGGCCAGGCCCAACGAGTGGTGGTGAATGGAATTCAATCCAGTTGGCAGCTGGTCACAAGTGGTGTTTCCCAGGGCTCGGTATTGGGGCCAGTTCTCTTTAATGTCTTTATCAATGATTTGGACGAGGGGATTGAGTGCACCCTCAGGAAGTTTGCAGACGAGAGCAGGTTGGGTGGGATTGTCGACCTGCTTGAGGGTAGGATGGCTCCAGAGGCAGATCTGGGCAGGCTGTACCGATGGGCCGAGGCCAATGGTATGAGGTTCCTCAAGGCCAAGTGCCAGGTCCCGCACCTGGGTCACAACAACCCCATGCAGCGATACAGGCTGGGGGAAGAGTGTCTGGAGAGCTGCCTGGCAAAAAAGGACCTGGGGGTGTCAGTTGACAGCTGGCTGGATGTGAGCCAGCAGCATGCCCAGCGTGGCTGAGAAGGACAATAGCATCCTGGCCTGTATCAGGAATAACGTGGCCGGCAGGACTCGAGAGGCTGAGGGCCCTGGGCTCAGTGGTGCAGAGACTGAGGACAGTACAGGAGTAGCCTGAGTGTGCTTGAGGGCTGCTGGTGGAGCCGGTGGAGCTTTCCTTTGTAGTGGAAAACAGCATGAGAAAGAAATAATGCCCCAACATGCAGCTGGGGAGGTGCAGACTGGACACCAGGAGAAAGAAATGTCATTCCAAGGGCAGTGCTGTGGTGCAACACGCCACCCAGAAAGAGTCTGGATCAGCCCAAGGCTTTGTGTTTCAAGGAAGAGCCAGGGAGGATGGAGAGATCTCAGCAAAGGAAGGTGGCAGCAAGGTGGGGCAGCGGGGTGGATGACTGCAGCCTGCAGGGAAAGAGGCAGAGGTGATGGGACACCGTAGGACAGCCTGTGGTGGAGATGACACAGGGATGTGGCAAAGCCGAAAGGCCCCTAACAGAGCCAACCTCTTCATGTCTTGGGCTATGGCTGTTGTCTCTGCTACTGATGCCTACGAGGAGTCAAGTTATCCTTGCAGCACTGGGGTCTCATTGCCTCCTCGTCCATACTTCAGAGGCTGGGAGGTGTCGTACCATAGCGCTGGCCGTGGCATTGCACATCTCCACACCACACTGTGCCAGGAAGAGCCCTGAGGAAGGAGTGAGGGAGAGGATCTCCCTTCCTGGGGGCTGGGGGTCAGGCCTTGGCCCTTTGGGTGATGGGGTCAGGCCTTTGCCCTTTGCACTAATGAAACACATCCAGGGTTACTCAGCACCAGAGCCACCTTCACCTTGCTTTTCTCAACCTGTCATCACTGCCTCCAGTTTCTGCTCTAACCGGACCCTGGGGACAACATCTCAGTGGTGTCCCTCAGTGGGACCTATTAACACTCCAAGAAACTTTGGAGTTTGAACCTGACTTTGACTTCCTGAGAGGTTTTTTCAGCTTCCTCTCAGTGTCTGGGGTTCATGGACTCGGCATCAATCCCACCAGAGGGGTCATTAAAACTCCTTGGGCTGGTCCTCTGCGTCTGAGCTGGGCTGGGCTCCTGGGATGGAGGGAGCTCATGGCAAGTGGGCAGCGCCTCAGCGAGACAGCTCTGCCCAGGAGCAGCTCCTCTGCCAAGTGCAATAGGTCTGAGGGCAGTGCCTGGGTGTCTCAGGGAGATGAGCGAGGCAGAGAGAGAGCTTAAAGGTGTCAGGATTGGGAGGATGACTGAGAGCTCACTGGAGGAGAAATCCTTGCAGCCCTTGGCACGGTAAGCCTCTGGGTGCAGGGCACTGCAGGTGGAGTTCCTGGAGGCATCTCCTAAAGCTGGCACAGCCACAGCTTATGGGATCTGTAAGGAGGCGGAGGGGGAGGAGGGGTCTTGTTATGAAATGTGAATAGCCGTGAAGCCAGGGTGTGCAGGCAGGGGTGCCCAGGGCTGTCCTTGAGCAGGGTCCCTGCACCCCGTGGGTCTGTGTGCCGGGGCAGGGACTCTGCCGGCTGCCAGGGTCAGCTCTCAGCCTGCCCCGGGAGACCCCCACGGGCATGTGGGGAGAAGCTTTGGAGAAAGAGCAACCGCTGGCAGGGGAGGGTCCTGCTGTTGAGAGGGTGCTGCGTGGGTGAGGGCTGCTCACAGCTGCAGATCGCTGCAGGACGTTCCCTGGAGATTTTTCAAGAAGCACAGCACGGCAGGGGCTACCTGTAAGGGAAGGATCCTGTTCTTCCAATCTTCTACTCCGGGTTGTCTGGGTGGGCGATGGGACAGAGAAATTCATCTCTCAGTTGAGGAGGGGGCACTGAAATTCCAAATCTGTTTCTCTTAGAAGTGAATAATCCAGGGAGGATTGGAAATCAACAACTGAATCTCTGCCCCTGCAACGATACTGCCCTCGGCAGCACAAAGCTGATCTCGCAAAAAGATATGAATGAAATTATTCTGAGGAAAGAGAAGTCATTTTGAGGAAAATTTTGGGAAATGGAATAGGATGGGCCCAAAGAAGTCTGCCTTAACTTGCCAAGGTCTTCTCCTCTTTCAACAGTCCCTCATGCCCAGAGTGAACAAATGTCCAATGGCAGCTCCATCACCCAGTTCCTCCTCCTGCCATTGGCAGACACACGGGAGCTGCAGCTCTTGCACTTCGGGCTCTTCCTGGGCACCTACCTGGCTGCCCTCCTGGCCAACGGCCTCATCATCACCACCATCGCCTGTGACCACCGCCTCCACACCCCCATGTACTTCTTCCTCCTCAGCCTCGCCCTCCTTGACCTGGGCTCCATCTCCACCACTGTCCCCAAAGCCATGGCCAATTCTCTCTGGGATATCAGTGATATTTCCTACTTGGGATGTGTTGCACAGGTCTTTTTCTTTGTTTTCTGTGCTGCAACAGAGTTTTATCTTCTCACTGTCATGTCCTATGACCGCTACGTGGCCATCTGCAAAGCCCTGCACTACGGGACCCTCCTGGGCAGAAGAGCTTGTGTCCACATGGCAGCAGCTGCCTGGGGCAGTGGGTTTCTCACTGCTCTCCTGCACACGGCCAGTACATTTTCCCTACCCCTCTGCCAGGGCAATGCTGTGGGCCAGTTCTTCTGTGAAATCCCCCAGATCCTCAAGCTCTCCTGTTCAGACTACTACTTCAGGGAAGCTGGGCTTCTTGTGGTTGGTGTCTGTTTAGGCTTTGGTTGTTTTGTTTTCATTGTGCTGTCCTATGTGCAGATCTTCAGGACCGTGCTGAGGATCCCCTCTGAGCAGGGACGGCACAAAGCCTTTTCCATGTGCCTCCCTCACCTGGCCATGGTCTCCCTGTTTGTCAGCACTGCCATGTTTGCCTACCTGAAGCCCCCCTCCATCTCCTCCACAGTTCTAAATCTGGTGGTGGCAGTGCTGTACTCAGTGGTGCCTCCAGCAGTGAACCCCCTCATCTACAGCATGAGGAACCAGGAGCTCAAGGATGCCCTAAGGAAACTGGCTCAATGGAAGTTCTTTCTCCAATAATAACCTGTCTCCCTTCTCCGCAAGTTTCCTAGACTTTATGTTAGGCAATAAGCTTGCTTTTTTCTCTTGCAATAATCCTGCTTATATATAATTTTCCGGGTTTGTACTACTTGTCTTGAGGTTTGATCCAGTTGTTTCTGACCCTTGCACAACACTGTGTCAAAGGTGACCTGTCTAATAGCAGCTCTTCAGTAAAAAGGCATCTCCCAGGTGCAGTGCCTGGAGGCTAGGTGCTTCCTCCAAAGGTGCTGCCAATAAAACGTCCAAGGAACTGGTCTTTCAAAGAGTCTCTTCTCCCTGTGTTCTCCCTGTGTTTGGGGTTAAGCTCACTGTACTATTGGGTTCCGTTGGACCAAATGTTCTGGTTTTAAAGGCTCTCTTCTTGTGTCCACTGGTAGTGGAGATGGCGCATGAGCTCCTGATTAACTCTCAGGCTGCTTCATATGTGTCAGGACCTGCAGCATACAGCAGATTCTATGGAAATGAATTTGGATGTGTGAGGAGAGGATGGGGACTCGCCCCGTGCCCTGAGCTGTGGGTGAATGAAGACACAGAAGGTGAAACGCCCACAGAGGTGAAGTCGCCCACAAGCAAAACACTAAATTGAGGTATGCACAAACAAGAACTCTGCAGTCCCCTGAAAGTCAGTGGGGACCCAGTAGGCATGGGAAAGGGAGAGGTGTGGGAGCTGCCCGAGGAGCCCCAGGGCCAGGAGTGTCGTGCTGTCCTGGGGAGTGGGGCTGATGGGAGCAGAGGAGGGGGCAAATTCAGTCAGGATTGTGGGTTCACCTAAATAGGATAGCAGGAGGGGCAGAGAGTGACTGGCCTGTTTCAATTGTTCCCTTGGGGCCAGCACTGGCCTGGGGCTGATGGGGAGGCTGAGCTCCTTGTCTGCCCCACAGGAGCTGCTGTGCCCTTCAGAGGAGCTGGGGCTGGGGATGAGCGCCAAGAGCTCTGCAGCAACTGTGGTGGGCACTGCCATGGGACCAGCCCAGACCGGGCAGCTGTGCTTGGCTGGGCAGAGGAGGGGGCAAGGGGTCTGGGGAGAGCCGAGGAACAGCTAGGATGGGCTGGTAAAAGCCTGGGAGAGGAAAACATCAGTGTAGAGCTAAGTTGTGCAGGGCGTGGGCACTCCAGGTGTGGCCTCACCAGAGCCGAGTAGAGGGGAAGGGTCACCTCCCTCCATCTGCCAGCAATGCTTTTCCTAAACAGCCCAGGAGGCTGTTGGCCTTTGCCACGGGGGTGCATTGCTGGCTCATGCTCAGCTGCTTGTCCTCCAGGACCCCAGGGTCCTTCTCTGCAGAGCCACTATCTAGCCAGTCAGCGCCCAGGACGATGTCCACTGTGTGGCTAGATCACAAGCTGTCCTCCCCCAGGGACTTTCTCAGCAGCACCTTGGCCTTCTTGGAGATGAGCTCCACCTCTGTCACAGGTCCCACAGAGCTTCAGAGAAACCTGGGACAGCAAACCCCTCTCCTGCCAGGGCTGCGCAGCCAAGGCCTGTTTCTCTCTGGCCTCAGGGACTGCAGCTTCTACTCTAGTTGTGGGAACCCCATTCATCACTTTGTGTCCACCTGACATCCACTCCAGCATGCCTCTCCAGGTTTTCTGGTAGGACCTGTGGCCTGTGGGGGACCCACACTGGAGCAGTCCGTGCCTGAAGGACTGTACCCCATGGAAAGGATCCACGCTGGAGCAGTTTGTGGAGAACTGCAGTCAGTGGGAAGGAGCCACATTTGGGGAAGCTCAGAAACAAAGTGTTATGAACTGACTGCAACTCCCATTCCACAAACCCCTGTGCCACTCGGGGCAAAGGCAGAAGAGTTAGGAATGAAGTTGAGCCTGGGAAGAAGGGAGGGAGGGGGGAAGGTGGTTTTAATTGTGTTTTATTTCTCACTGTCATTTTTAATTAATTTCCCCAAGTTGGGTCTGTTTTGCACATGACAGCAACCGGTAAATTAAGAACATGGTGAGAGTTCCCCTCACACAAAAGTGCAGTTATTTCATCATGAAGGCAATTAGATTGGCAAGGCATGATTTCATAAAATCATAGAATGGTTTTAGTTGGAAGGGACCTTAAAGATCATCTAGTTCACACACCCCTGCCCTGGGCAGGGACACCTCCCACCAGCCCAGGCTGCTCCAA
The DNA here is from genome assembly GCF_963924245.1 of Chroicocephalus ridibundus. Lineage (NCBI taxonomy): Eukaryota > Metazoa > Chordata > Aves > Charadriiformes > Laridae > Chroicocephalus > Chroicocephalus ridibundus. The sequence goes on from NW_026961297.1 coordinate 509,438, forward strand.
GCCCCGTCCAGCCTGGCCTTGAACCCTTCCAGGGATGGGGCAGCCACAGCTTCTCTGGGCAACTGGGCCAGGGGCTCACCACCCTCAGAGTGAAGTTTCTTCCTGATATCTAATCTAAATCTACCCTCTTCCAGTTTGAAACCATTACCCCTCGTCCTATCAATTCATGCCCTTGTAAAAAGTCCCTCTCCAGCTTTCGTGTAGGCCCACTTCAGATACTGGAAGGCTGCTACAAGGTCTCCACACAGCCTTCTCTTCTCCAGGCTGAACAACCCCAGTTCCAACAGGTCCATGTCCTTCCTATGTTGAGGACTCCAGAGCTGGACGCAGTACTTCAGGTGGGGTCTCACCAGAGCACAGCAGAGGGGCAGAATCCCCCCCCTCCCCCTGCTGGCCACGCTTTTGATGCAGCCCAGGATGCGGATGGCTCTCAGGGCTGCAAGTGCACATCACTGGCTCATGTTGAGCTTCTTATCCACCAGCACCCCCAAGTCTTTCTCCTCAGGGCTGCTCTCAAGCCATTCTCCACACAACCTGTATTTGTGCTTGGGATTGTCCTGACCCGTGTGCAGGACCTTGCACTTGGCCTGGTTGAACCTCATGAGGTTTACACAGGTCCATCTCTCAAGCCTGTCAAGGTCCCCCTGGATGGCATCCCTTCCCTCCAGCTTGTCAACTGCTCCACAGCTTGGTGTCGTCGGCGACCTTGCTGAGGGTGCACTCAATCCCAATGTTCATGTCGCCAACAAAGATGTTAAATAGCACTGGTTCCAGTACTAGCCCCTGAGGAACACCACTGGTCACTGCTCACCACTTAGACATCGAGCCATTGACTGCAACCCTTTGAGTGCAACCATCTAGCCAGATTTTTGTCCAACAAGTGGTTCATTGGTCAAATCCATGTTTTTCCAATTTAGAGACCAGGATGTCGTGCGGGACAATGTCAAATGTTTTGCACAAGTCCAGGCAGATGATGTTAGTTGCTCTTCCCTTATCCACCAATGCTATAACCCGGGCATTGAAGGCCATCAAATTTGCCAGACACAATTTGTTCTTGGTGAAGCCATGTTGGCTGTAACCAACGACCTCCTTATTTTGCAGGTGCCTTAGCATAGCTTCCAAGATGATCTGCTCCGTGATTTGCCAGGCACAGAGGTGAGACTGACTGGCCTGTAGTTGGCTGGATCTTCCTTTTTTCCCTTTTTGAAAATCAGCTTTCTTGTTGCCCTTGATGCCTCTGGCCAGATTTGACTTTATCTGGGCTTTGGCTTTCCTAACATGATCCATGGCTGCTTAGACACTTTCTCTGTATTCCTCCCAGGCTACCTGTCCTTGCTTCCACCTTCTGTAGGCTTCCTTTTTCTTTGATTTACTCGTGGTAAGTCCATGCTGATGGTTCTTAGCACAGCTGCCAAATGGGCCACACAGTCTGAGGCACAAGTGGAGCTGGTACTCCCAAAAGAGGAAGAGCTGGTCAGAGATGTGAAGACCAGTCTCAGCCTTGACTGTAGTGACCATAAAATTGTGGTCTCCCAGATCTCCAGGGAAACAGGGAAGGAGAGCAGCAGAGCACAGACCCTGGACAGTAGGGAAGGAGGCCTACTGAGGGCACTGGCAGGTGGGCTCCCATGGAAACAGTGACAGGGCCCTGAAAACATCCACAGGCCTTCATGGCCCTGACCAGCTTCACCTGGGGCCTCCACCCCCACCTCTGTCCATCAGCCCAGGAGTCCCTTTAAGCCCAGGCCTGAGGTTCAGCCCCAGCTTGATCTATGCTGTAGGTGTAAAGGTCTCCAGACACAGCCTTGCCTGTCCATGGACCTTGTTGGTTTGGTCTTGCAGGCTGACTTCCCAGCTTGATTCTTTACCTGGTGTACCATGAAATAACTGACATTCACTGAACAGCCCTCCAAGTGCTAGACCCCAGCTAATTCACAGAGGCCTAGGGCCTTTCTGCTTGCTTTCTCCATATCACTTGGTCAGGTTTTGGGAGGAGAGGAAGAAAAGCACTTGAGGTTTCTGGGTGCCAATGATTGAAAGTGGGAAGCAGAACCATCCCATGTGAAATGATTTAAAGGCTAGGCTAGTTCAACACTCTTATTTTCAACTCCTTTCTTGGCCCTGAAAACCTCCCCGTGGGGACAGACCGGCTGGTATGAGGTCCTCCAGACCTTCCCTTCTCCAGGCTAAACAAGGCCCTTCCCCTTCAGCCCCTAAGCATCTTGGTGGCCAACCGCTGAACTCGCTCCCAGCTATCAGAAACTTCCTTGCTGTGGTGGGTTGACTCTGGCCAATAGCCAACAGCCCAGCAGCCACACAGTCACTCACACTTTCTTCCCCCTTCCCGAGTGGGACAAGGAAGACATGAAGTGTGAAAAGTTTGTGGTTGACAGAATAACAGTTTAATAAGTGAAGAGATTAAGAAAGCCTCAACAAGCGAAACACAGGCCATCGCTCACCACCTCCCACAAGTAAACTGATGGCCAGCCAGTCTCCAAGCAGCAGGCTCCTTGAACAACAAAAACTTCACCGTCTTCTTCCTCTGTCTCAAGCCTTTATTCCTGAGCATGAGGTCATATGGTATGGAATACGCCTCTGGTCAGCTTGGATTGGCGGTCCTGGCTGGGTCCCCTTTCAACTTCTTTCTCACCTCCCACCTACTCACTGGAGGGAGCAGAGTGAGAACTAGAGAAGGCCTTGACACCGTGCAAACTCTGTTCAGCAATACCCAAAACACTGGAGTATTATCAACACTGAGTTTTCTCAAGTCCCATGGGCAAAGGAAACAGCCGTCCTCCGGGACTTCTTGTGGTCTGGTCCAGAAGAGAAGCCGTGCTGGGCTGGCCTTTTTCCTGTAGGAGAGTTAGACCTGCAGCCCATGGAGGACCCCGGTGGAGCAGGCTCCTGGCAGGACCTGCTGCCCAAGGAGAGGAGCCCATGCTGGAGCAGGTTTTGCAGCAGGACCTGTGGCCTGTGGGGGACCCACACTGGAGTAGTCCGTGCCTGAAGGACTGTACCCCATGGAAAGGATCCACGCTGGAGCAGTTTGTGGAGAACTGCAGTCAGTGGGAAGGAGCCACATTTGGGGAAGCTCAGAAACAAAGTGTTATGAACTGACTGCAACTCCCATTCCACAACCCCCCTGTGCCACTCGGGGCAAAGGCAGAAGAGTTAGGAATGAAGTTGAGCCTGGGAAGAAGGGAGGGAGGGGGGAAGGTGTTTTTAGTTGTGTTTTCTTTCTCACTGTCCTATTCTGTTACAATCAATTGGAAATAAATTTAATGAATTTTCCCAAGTTGGGCCTGTTTTGCCTGTGTTGAGAATTGGTAAATTAACTGGTAAACAAACGATCCTCCCAATTTATTGCTATTGACAAACGTGGCGAGAGTTGCCCTCATGCACAAAGGCAGTTACTTCATCGTGAAGTCAATCAGGTTGGCGAGGCATGATTTATCCTTGGTAAGTCCATGCTGATGGGTTTTGGACACGTTCTGTTGGTGGTGCCCAGAAATGTCACCCAAAAGGACTCGAACTGATGGCCCTCTCCTCACCGATGTGAGCCTGTGCAGCCTGGGGTTCCCTGGGTTGCACTTTTGGATTCTTCCAAAGACGGGTGCACCACTTGCTTGTCCTCTCTCACAAGAGACCTCTGCCAATCCCATGACCTCTCAGAAAGGATATTCCAAAGAAATATTGATCTTCCCTGTGACGCCATTACAACTATTCTCCCTGTTACACAGTGCAGTCAGTTTCTCTGATTGTTCATATACTTGTCCTGATACAGTGACCATTTCTAAAGTCACCTTTTCAGATCCAGACTGTCTAGGCAAAGGCCCTTTCCATAATTCTTCAGTTTTCTTCTCCATTTACTCTTTGTTCATTCAGGTACCTCTCACCTATGCTGCTGCTTTCACCTTCAGAGACTGAACAGCTTGACTATCGTTCATCAGTCTAATGGTCTCCTTATCCAGATCTTTAATTATGTTTATATCTATCTTTTTTTATCTAACTACCTAAAATATTTCTGCTAAGATTATCCCTTGTAGAAAAGCAACCTCATTAGTGGTAGCTTGTACTTAGCGTGTGATTACAGAATACGATTTATTATTTATGAAAACTGATTGTGCTTTACTTTTCTGAAGAATGGGAAAAACTCTCCTGTGCCTGAGTGCAGCCATGTCTCTAAGGAGCTCAGGTGGGAGATGGTGCAATGGAGCTGTAACCTCCAGCTGCAGAGATCAGTGGAGAAGTCTGATGCAAGGAGCAGTGATGTAAGTCCCAGGTGGGCAATGTCAGAAATGGGGAGGTTGGGGAGGTGAGGAGCAAGGCTGTCCATGCAGCGATGGACGTCAAGGGACTACTTTTCCTTTCTGCCCAGACTTCCTGAGCAAACACTCTGCATCAGTATCAATCAGAGAATGCTTCTATCACCTCTTCTTTAAAGTGAAAAGTAGTAAAATATATCCTTCAACATAAAAGATGCATCTTTGGAATCTTCCTACTTAATTACGCTATGAAACCTCTCTAATTAGCTGTACAAGTCTTGAAGACTTGAAGAAAATTACAAAAGGAGAAATACCTTGTTAAGGCTTTCTGTCTTTTAACGAGCCCCATGGTGTATTTGCTGCTGAGTCCATAGACCTCAGATCCTGAGAGAAGGTTGAACAGAGTGCTCAAGAAATCAGAAGCCAAACTCAAAGTACCTGGAAGCGTTAATGAGCCCCACCGAGGGCCATTCCTGACAAAGCCTCCCCAGGGACTCGTTAGAGCAGGTAGCTGGAGGCTGTGATTGCAGGTGGGCAAAGGCAGAGTGCAGGTGGCTGGAAAGCTGAAGAAACCCTTGGTTTGTTTGATGCAGCAGAAAGGCCAAGCCCTCAGCCCCAGGCCCTGGCAAGGCAGATCCTGTCCCTCACTTGTGGCCTAGGGCTCTTCCTGGGACAGAGGGATGTGAGGGGGAGCAATGCCAAGTGTAGGAAAATTCTGTGACACCTCCTGGCCTCCCAGAGAAGGGGTGAGGATGAAACAGAGTCCTGAGGCTCAAAAGAATCACAGACGCATAGAATCAATTATGTTGGAAAGGATCTTTAACATCATTGAGTCCAACTGTAAACCTAACACTGCCAGGTCCACCACTAAACCACACCCCTGCATGCCACATCTTGTGGTGCTGTGCTCTCCCCCTTCCCTGCCCCTCTGGCTCCTGCTCAAGCCATAACCATCAGTGGGAGTTGTGATGAGTTGCACCTGGACTTTGGGGGATGGCTGGTAACAGTCAAAACACTGTCTGGAGTGGGGGCCTAGATATTTTGTTCCCATGCGAATACGACTATAGGTCAATTCTCCTACTCCATAAACAGTGGACAGCCCAAGAGCCCTTGGAGCTCTCCTGCACGGCAGCGGCTGCACGACAGGATCTTCCCTTGAGTGGGGACGCTCACTTAAGGTTCTTCTCCTCGAGGCTGAGAGATTCCTTGCCGCAACAGATTCTCGGTAAGTGACTAATAGCATGCTAAACTTTGAAATCTTAGCTAAGGGATCTAAGGATTGATTGCGCATATAGAATCCTTTAGACATAAACCGTTGACCGAGTCTGGGACTAGGATTGGATCCAGCCGCAGCCAGACTCCTCTCTGAGAAGGAGTTTAGAAAGCCAGGGGGTCCTTTCTGAACCTCGGGACTCAACGGGAGGGTCTCCCTGAGAGCTTGTCTGACCCCGGCCTCTATGCAGTAAATAATCAAGTGTGCCCTGGCATCGAATCTCGTAAAACACTGTCGCATTCACTGCTAACTTTGTTAAATCACTGTTTTCTATTAATAAATATTTCACTATTCATGACCAGGCACCTTGGCTCTGTCGGATGCCTTACCAGTGAGCCCAGAAACCTCAACCCAGGGAAGAGAAATGCTGAGACATTTCACTGCTGAGAAAGTAAAAGCTGGCAGAAGCCTTGGGACCATTAGTGTGGACGTCCCACCACCTACAGAAGAGTCCAGAAAGTTTCCAGGAAGAAGAGACCTCCGAGGCACCTAACACAGCCACAAGCCTCATCCTGCCCTAAAAAGGTATGCAGAAGGAAATGACTTCACACACACAGACCCCAGTTGTGAGCCTGCTGATGGACAATCATGTGGCCAGGCCGCAGTGATCCCACAAGCAACCTCTAGCTGCTGGCATGTTCCATACGTGCTGGCGTGTTCCATACTGTGTGTTGCATTCATACTCACGCTGCTGGCATGTCCCGTACTTGGGACCTCACAAGAACCAAGGCCGGTCATCACCCCTCTGCTGGCCTAAGGGGTGCTCTGGAACACAGGGCTTCAAACACCTCTGACCTTGCTCATGGTCTCTGAGGTCCTCAGGCAGCAGCACCCTCACAACTGGCATTCAGGCCATACGCCTGCTGCGGGGCTATCAAGGACTCAGGCAGAAGTGACCTCCCAAGCACCGAGCTCATCCATGAGGCTGGTGCTGGCCTATCGGGCACTCAGACAGCAGTGACCTCCAAAGCAGTATCAGAGAGATCTGCCTGTTTCTGGTCTATCAGAGATTCTGGCAGCACTGACCTCATAACCAACATCCACACCATGTGCCTGCTGCTGGCCTGTCAGGTACTCATGGAGAAAGGACCTCGTAGGCACCGAACCCAGCCTTGAGCCTGGGGTTGGCCTGCCACCTGCAGAGACAGGGGTGACCCCAAAATGAGCATCCAAAGCAGATGCCCGCTGTTATAGCAGCAGTGACCTCACAATCAACATGCCAGACCTTGGCCTGCTGCTGGACTGGGGTTCTCAGGCAGAAGGGACCTCACAAGCATCTACTCTAATCATAAAGCCTTTTGCTGGACTGCCGTGTCCTCACAGAATCATGTAGATTGAAAGGGATCTTTGGAGATCATCTAGATCAATCCCATCACGTAAGAAGATGTCCAGGCGGGTTTTAAGTATCTCCACGAATGGACACTCCACAGCCTCTCAGGGCAGCCTGTGCCAGGGTCATGCGCCCTTGATGCCGAAACATGTTTTCTTGAGTTCAGTTGGAATTTCTTGGTTTTGAGGATTGGGGCCTAGCACATAAGCCCTGTGTGGGGACGGTGAGGGACATGGGCTTCTTCAACCTGGTGAACGTCCTCCAGTGAGGGTCGTCATCCAAAAGGGATAACCTCACTCGAAGTATGGGGGAGAGGTGGGTGGGACAGGATAGATATAAACACATGGAAGGATTTTGCTGAAGAGATTATTAGCCTGCTGAAAGACCAGGGCATTCTTCCAACTGCCTGAAGCTCAAAGCAGCACCTGGGGAGTTTAGAGGGATGTGACTGAGCGAGGAGTAAGTGACGGGGAAACTGGAGAGCAATGGGGAGGCTGGCCCTGCTGCCCCCTTAATGGTTCGATGGGCCCACCATGCTGGAACCCCATGGGGCAGGTGTGCTCGAGGGTGGGGAGACATCCCCCCGGCAAAGTACCCTGGCAGCCCTCAGGGCTCTGTCCCCCTCAGCCTGCCTGTTTTTGTGGCCTCCCCCAGTGCCTGGGCCACAGATGGTCTGTGTCCCCTCAGTGCCAGCCCCTCTCCCCAGGCCAGCACAGGAGTCCTGGTCCAGGCACAGAGCAGCCTGTCCAGAGTGGGGGCCTGCAGGAAGAGGTTTCTCCTTCTCAAGGATTCCTCCCTGCAAGCACAGAAATGCTCCCTTGCTCTTCTCCAGGGACACCCCTTCTCCCCAGAGAGCCTTTCCCCAGGTGAGCGTGTCCAGGCTGGCCTGGCTGGACATTCCTGGTTCCCACTGCGTGCTCCCTGCAGGGCCCTGAGCTGGTGTTTCTGCTCTGCAGAGGGAGGGGGCTGTGGTGCCCTGAGGCCATGGGGTGACCCTGCACTGGCCATGCTGGTCGGGGTGAGGAGCAGAACTTGCCAGAAAGGGATCACTGCTGCTAAGCCCCCTTCCATCTTCCCTCATTGCTCAGTAGCCAAGGACAGGGCTTGGCAGGACCAAGGGGTGTCTTCAGTTTCACAAAGGGCAGGGAAGGGCTGCACTAGATCAATCCCGCAGGGTTTCCAGGACAGTGGACTGAACCATTGTTTAGTCTTATGTCCCTTTCGCCTGCTGCCTCCTGGCATTGCAGGGGCCTCGTTAGCCCATGGGCTCTTCAGGTTCACCTTTCCTTCAAGGACACTCCACCTTGGATGGTCAGTCATTTTATGAGGTGCCACTCGTTGCTCACCCAGACTCACATACTTTTCTGGGAGATCCCCTGAGCTCTGCTGGCAACTCCAAGTTCCTCTCTAGGATAGCATTGGCCATCAGCCGCACCACAAGTGGGACAGTACCAGGAAGGACAATCAAAAACCATTTGCACTCTTCTTGGACATGTGCCACCAATATCTTTATCAATGATCTGGATGAGGGGATTGAGTGCACCCTCAGTAAGTTTGCAGATGACACCAAACTGGGTGGGAGTGTTGATCTGCTGGAGGGTAGGAAGGCTCTACAGAGGGACCTGGACAGGCTGGATCCATGGGCCAAGGCCAACTGTATGAGCTTTAATAAGGCCAAGTGCCGGGTCCTGCATTTTGGTCACAACAACCCCAAGCAACGCTACAGGCTTGGGGCAGAGTGGCTGGAAAGCTGCCCAGCAGAAAAGGACCTGGGGGTGCTGGTGGACGGCCAGCTTAACATGAGCCAGCAGTGTGCCCAGGTGGCCAAGAAGGCCAACAGCATTCTGGCTTGTATCAGGAACAGCGTGGCCAGCAGGAGTAGGGAAGTGATGGTGCCTCTGTACTCGGCACTGGTGAGGCCTCACCTCGAGTGTTGTGTTCAGTTCTGGGCCCCTCTGTACAAGAGGGACATTGAGGTGCTGGAGCGTGTCCAGAGGAGAGCTACCAGGCTGGTGAGGGGTCTGGAGACCAGGGCATATGAGGAGAGGCCGAGGGAGCTGGGCATGTTTAGCTTGGAGAAGAGGAGGCTGAGGGGAGACCTCATTGCCCTCTACAACTCCCTGAAAGGAGGGTGGAGAGAGGTGGGGGTTGGCCTCTTCTCCCAGGTGAATAATGACAGGACCAGAGGAAATGGTCTGAAGCTGCGACAGGGGAGGTTTAGGTTAGATATCAGGAAGAATGACTTTACTGAAAGAGTGGTCAGGCATTGGAACAGCCTGCCCAGGGAGGTGGTTGAGTCCCCATCCCTAGAGGTATTTAAGAAATGTCTACATTTGGCACTTCAGGGCATGCTCTGAAGGGCAGAGATTGTAGGTTGTTTGTTTGCGGGTTGGGTTTTTTTTTGGTGTGTGTATGGTTGGACTCGATGATCTCAAAGGTCCTTTCCAACCATGAAGATTCTATGATTACATGATGCTATGATTCTAGGCCCAGCCCTTGGTCCCTAACAGATTCCCCTGCAACTCTGACCCTGTCCCCCTGAGTCTGTGGAGAGCCCCAGAACACCAAGAGGGCTTTTCATGGAACAGTTCCTTGGGTGCGTTCCTGATACCAGCTTTGGAAGAGCCATCCAACCTCTACCGCTGCCTTGAGGAGTCCCGTTAGTGAGAGTGGTGCCAGTAGGAAGGCCCCCTCTGACACGGTGGTTCACATGGCCCGTTGCTGCCTGCAGCCACAGGGATGCCGCTGTAGAGACATCAGGACGGTCACAAGGTACACGAGACCTTAGGGGGAACACAAAGGCAAGGGCACAGCAGGACAGTGGGGGTGTGAGGAGAAACCAGCACTGGAAATGCCACATCCTGCTGCTGTCCTTGACCATGGCTCCAGGGAAGCAGCAGCCCCGACTCGCAGACAGCAGAGGCAGAGTGCCCAGCGAGGCAGCCGGGGCAGCCCCAAGGGCCCCCAGGGCAGATCCTCCATGGAGCAGATGGGCATTTTCCTCCCGAACCCCTCCTGCATGCTGGGGCTGCTCGGACAGCTCCGGAGGAGAAGTGAAGAGATGGAAGCAGAAACTAATAATTTTCTGCTGGCTTCTTTATTGAGTTTATCTAACCAGGGAGCCCAGATCCATACATACCTTAGGTATTTGGGTCAAGAGAAAAACATGTAGGAGACCAAGAAGAAAATCACAGGTATAAAGCAAACAAACAAACAAAACAACAACAACAAAACATTAAAAAAACACAACGAAATAAGAAAGACAAATATGAAGAATAGTTAGTCCTGCTTTTTCCTGATGTACAGTTGGAGCCGTAGTGGTATAATGGCCACCTTATTAATCTGAAGTAGACACCATTAAAATAGTTTCAAAACTCCATCCCTGACTTCCTTGTTCCTCATGCTGTAGATGAGGGGGTTCACTGCTGGAGGCACCACTGAGTACAGCACTGTGATCACCAGATCCAGGGATGGGAAGGAGACGGAGGGGGGCTTCAGGTAAGCAAACATGGCAGTGCTGACAAACAGGGAGACCACGGCCAGGTGAGGGAGGCACGTGGAAAAGGCTTTGTGCCGTCCCTGCTCAGAGGGAATCCTCAGCACGGTCCTGAAGATCTGCACATAGGACAGCACAATGAAAACAAAACACACAAAAGCTAAAAAGCAACTTAATATGAGAAGCCCAGCTTCCCTGAGGTAGGCATCTGAGCAGGAGAGCTTGAGGATCTGGGGGATTTCACAGAAGAACTGGCCCACAGCATTGCCCTGGCAGAGGGGTAGGGAAAATGTACTGGCCGTGTGCAGGAGAGCAGTGAGAAACCCACTGCCCCAGGCAGCTGCTGCCATGTGGACACAAGCTCTGCTGCCCAGGAGGGTCCTGTAGTGCAGGGCTTTGCAGATGGCAACGTAGCGGTCATAGGACATGACAGTGAGAAGATAAAACTCTGCTACAGCACAGAAAACAAAGAAAAAGACCTGTGCAACACATCCCAAGTAGGAAATATCACTGATATCCCAGAGAGAATTGGCCATGGCTTTGGGGACAGTGGTGGAGATGGAGCCCAGGTCAAGGAGGGCGAGGCTGAGGAGGAAGAAGTACATGGGGGTGTGGAGGCGGTGGTCACAGGCGATGGTGGTGATGATGAGGCCGTTGGCCAGGAGGGCAGCCAGGTAGGTGCCCAGGAAGAGCCCGAAGTGCAAGAGCTGCAGCTCCCGTGTGTCTGCCAATGGCAGGAGGAGGAACTGGGTGATGGAGCTGCCATTGGACATTTGTTCACTCTGGGCATGAGGGACTGTTGAAAGAGGAGAAGACCTTGGCAAGTTAAGGCAGACTTCTTTGGGCCCATCCTATTCCATTTCCCAAAATTTTCCCCCAAATGACTTCTCTTTCCTCAGAATAATTTCATTCATATCTTTTTGCGAGATCAGCTTTGTGCTGCTGAGGGCAGTATCGTTGCAGGGGCAGAGATTCAGTTGTTGATTTCCAATCCTCCCTGGATTATTCACTTCTAAGAGAAACAGATTTGGAATTTCAGTGCCCCCTCCTCAACTGAGAGATGAATTTCTCTGTCCCATTGCCCACCCAGACAACCCGGAGTAGAAGATTGGAAGAACAGGATCCTTCCCTTGCAGGTAGCCCCTGCCGTGCTGTGCTTCTTGAAAAATCTCCAGGGAACGTCCTGCAGCGATCTGCAGCTGTGAGCAGCCCTCACCCACGCAGCACCCTCTCAGCAGCAGGACCCTCCCCTGCCAGCGGTTGCTCTTTCTCCAAAGCTTCTCCCCACATGCCCGTGGGGGTCTCCCGGGGCAGGCTGAGAGCTGACCCTGGCAGCCGGCAGAGTCCCTGCCCCGGCACACAGACCCACGGGGTGCAGGGACCCTGCTCAAGGACAGCCCTGGGCACCCCTGCCTGCACACCCTGGCTTCACGGCTATTCACATTTCATAACAAGACCCCTCCTCCCCCTCCGCCTCCTTACAGATCCCATAAGCTGTGGCTGTGCCAGCTTTAGGAGATGCCTCCAGGAACTCCACCTGCAGTGCCCTGCACCCAGAGGCTTACCGTGCCAAGGGCTGCAAGGATTTCTCCTCCAGTGAGCTCTCAGTCATCCTCCCAATCCTGACACCTTTAAGCTCTCTCTCTGCCTCGCTCATCTCCCTGAGACACCCAGGCACTGCCCTCAGACCTATTGCGCTTGGCAGAGGAGCTGCTCCTGGGCAGAGCTGTCTCGCTGAGGCGCTGCCCGCTTGCCATGAGCTCCCTCCATCCCAGGAGCCCAGCCCAGCTCAGACGCAGAGGACCAGCCCAAGGAGTTTTAATGACCCCTCTGGTGGGATTGATGCCGAGTCCATGAACCCCAGACACTGAGAGGAAGCTGAAAAAACCTCTCAAGAAGTCAAAGTCAGGTTCAAACTCCAAAGTTTCTTGGAGTGTTAATGGGTCCCACTGAGATGTTGTCCCCAGGGTCCAGTTAGAGCAGAAACTGGAGGCAGTGATGACAGGTCGAGAAAAGCAAGGTGAAGGTGGCTCTGGTGCTGAGTAACCCTGGATGTGTTTCATTAGTGCAAAGGGCAAAGGCCTGACCCCATCACCCAAAGGGCCAAGGCCTGACCCCCAGCCCCCAGGAAGGGAGATCCTCTCCCTCACTCCTTCCTCAGGGCTCTTCCTGGCACAGTGTGGTGTGGAGATGTGCAATGCCAAGGCCAGCATAGAATCAGAGAATCATAGAATCAGAGAATTGCTGAGGTTGGAAGGGACCTTTAAGATCATCGAGTCCAACCTTTAGCCTACCCTGACAAAAGCCACTTCTAAACCATGTCCCTCAGTGCCCCATCTACCCTTTTTTTAAACACCTCCAGGGATGGTGAATCCACCACCTCCCTGGGCAGCCTGTTCCAATGTTTAATAACCCTTTCAGTGAAAAAATGTCTCCTAATATCTAATCTAAACCTCCCCTGACGTAACTTGAACCCGTTTCCCCTCGTCCTATCACTTGTCACCAGGGAGGTCAGCCCCCATCTCTCTACAACCTCCTTTCAGGTAGTTGTAGAGGGTGATAAGGTCTCCCCTCAGCCTCCTCTTCTCCAGGCTAAACAACCCCAGCTCCCTCAGTCGTTCTTCATAAGGTTTGTCCTCCAGGCCCCTCACCAGCTTTGTAGCCCTTCTCTGGACACGCTCCAACACCTCAATGTCCCTCTTGTAGCGAGGGGCCCAAAACTGAACGCAGTACTCGAGGTGGGGCCTCACCAGTGCCGAGTACAGGGGGATGATCACTTCCCTAGTCCGGCTCACCACACTATTCCTGATACAGGTTAGGATGCTGTTGGCCTTCTTGGCCACCTGGGCACACTGCTGGCTCGTATTCAGCCGGCTGTCCACCAACACCCCCAGGTCCTTTTCTGACGGGCTGCTTTCAAGCCACTCTGCCCCAATCCTGTAGCGCTGCATGGGGTTGTTGTGACCCAAGTGCAGGACCCGACACTTGGCCTTGTTGAACCTCATACCATTGGTCTCAGCCCATCGGTCCAGCCTGTCCAGATCCCTCTGCAGAGCCAACCTACCCTCAAGCAGATCAACACGCCTGCCCAGCTTAGTGTCACCTGCGAACTTACTGAGGGTGCATTCGATCCCTTCATCCAGATCACTGATAAAGATATTAAAGAGAACCGGCCCCAGCACCGAGCCCTGGGGGACACCACTTGTGACTGGACACCAAATGGATTTAACTCCATTTACCACCACTCTCTGGGCACGGCCATCCAGCCAGTTTTTTACCCAGCGAAGAGTACACCTGTCCAGGCCACGAGCAGCCAGTTTCTCCAGGAGAATGCTGTGGGAAACAGTGTCAAAAGCTTTGCAAAAATCCAAGTAGATAACATCCACAGCTTTTCCCTCATCCACTAAGTGGGTCACCTTATCATAGAAGGATATTAGGTTTGATAGGCATGACCTGCCCTTCACAAACCCATGCTGACTGGGCCTGATCACCCTGTTCTCCTGCATGTGCCGTGTAATGGCACTGAGGAGGATCTGTTCCATGACCTTCCCAGGCACCGAGGTCAGACTGACTGGCCTGTAGTTCCCCGGATCCTCCTTCCGGCCCTTCTTGTGGATGGGTGTCACATTTGCTAACCTCCAGTCAGCTGGGACCTCCCGGGTTGTCCAGGACTGCTCATAAATGATACCAAGTGGCCTGGCGAGCACCTCCGCCAGCTCTTTCAATACCCTTGGGTGGATCCCATCCGGCCCCATAGATTTGTGCACCTCCAGGTGCTGAAGCAGGTCCCTCACCGTTTCCCTTTGGATTACAGGGCTTCATTCTGCTCCCCATCCCTGTCTTCCAGCTCAGGGGTCTGGGTGCTCAGGGAACAACTGGTCCTACTGCTGAAGACTGAGGCAAAGACTGCATTAAGTACCTCAGCCTTTTCCTCATCCTTGGTCACTATGTTGGCGGCCCCATCTACTAGAGGACAGAGATAATCCTTAGTCCTCTTCTTATTGCTAATATATTTATAGAAACTTTTTTTGTTGTCCTTGACAACAGAAGCCAGGTTTAGTTCTAGCTGGGCTTTGGCCATCATTTAGTTCAAAGCATTCATAACACTCCTTAACATACAGGGCCACACCCCCGCCTCTCCTTGCTTGCCTATCCTTCCTGAAGAGCCTATAGGCATCCATGGCAGCACTACAGCTATGCGAGTCATCCCACCATGTTTCTGTGATGGCGACTACATCATAATGTACACATTATGATGCTGCACAATGGCTTCCAGCTCCTCCTGTTTGTTGCCCATGCTTCAACATTAGTGTATAAGCACTTCAGCTGGGCTATAGGTCCTTTCTCCTTTTCACTGTCGGGAGCAGAAATTCTGCCACCCCCAGACTTATTCCTAAGGAGCCTGGTTATGCCCCCTATCTTTTCCAAGTCAAGTGCCAGCATGCCACCTTCAGGCTTTTTGCTAGCAAGCTTGGATCTATCCCCATCCTCCTTCGAATCTAGTTTAAAGCCCTGTCAATGAGCCCCGCCAACTCCTGCCCTAAAACCCTTTTCCCCCTCTGAGACAGGCTTTTGCCGTCTGTTGCCAGCAGGCCTGGCGTCCTGAAAAGCAGCCCATAATCAAAGAACCCAAAGTCCTGCCGATGACACCAGTCTCTGAGCCAGGCATTGAACAGCTGGCATTTCCTGTTAATCTTCTCATCAATCTTCGCAACTGTTGGGATAGAAGCAAACACTACTTGTGCTCCTGATCCCCTCACCATCCGTCCCAGGACCCTGAAGTCTTTCTTCATTGCCCTCAGGCTTCTTCCTGAAATTTCATCATTGCCTACCTGAAAAATCCATAAAGGGTAGTAGTCAGTAGGCCTAACTAGGGTAGGGAGTTTCTTCTGGACATCCTTAACTTTGGCCCCAGGGAGACAGCAGATTTCCCTACAGATTGGGTCTGGCCTACATATGGGACCTTCCGCTCCCTTCAGAATCGAGTCCCCTACTACAAGGACCTGTCTTTCTTTCATAACTGAGGATGTTGTTATACGAGGCATAATCCGTCTTGGCCTCAGTGACAACTCCAAGTTCAGCAAGCTGTTGTCCTTGTCATCGTCCGGTTCCCTTTGCAGAACATCATATCTGTTCTGCAAGGGCACCTGGGATGGTGTGGGGGTTACCTGGGTGGCACGCCTGCTACGCTGGACGGGGACTTGTTGCCACTGGCCCCTGTCCTCTGAATCTCCACATTCAGCCACGCTGCTAGAGGGTGGGGAGCGCTCTGTATGTGGAGCTCTGTCTGCCTGAGGTGCTTCTTTCAGGGAAGGCAGGATGCGACTCCAGTTATCTATCTCCTGTTCACAATCCCTTATACTTCTCAGACGACTTACCTCCTCACGGAGCTCCATCACTAGGTGAAGGAGTTCCTCTACCTGGGCACACCTCCCACAGGTCTGCTCACCACTGCCATTCAACACAGGCGCAAGAGCAGGGCACACCCTGCAGCCTGACACCTGGGTGGCAGCATGTTCCCACGCAAGCTCTGTCTGAGTGGCCACATCGGAGCTGCTCGGTGCAGAGCTCAGGGATAGCATGGCCTTCTGCCGAGTTCTTACCATGACGTCCTGGTCAGGTCGAGAGGTTTCCAGTGACTTACTGTTCAAAGAGCTGCGTCCTGTACACCCGCTCTCGCCGCGGTGACACCCACCAGCTGCCTGCGTGCTGGGTGTGGGGACAGTCTGTTTAGAACTGCCGCGTGTGTCGTTGTCTCCACCCCCGTCGTGTCAGCACCCCATCCCCGAGCTGCCGGTTCCGGCACGAGGCAGCTGCTTTTCCCAGCCACGATCCCCTTCCCCAGTGAGGCCTTACCTGCACTGGAGCTGGTCTCCTCGGCGACTTCAGCTATTTCACCCTTTGGAACACACATTGTATTTTCAGTGCAGAGCCATTTTCTTTACAGTCAAGGAGGCTTACCTTATGTCCTGGAGGCTGCTTCAACACAGCATCACTACAACTTTCCGTAAGACATGTCAGAGAGAGAGTGGCCCAGCAGGGCACAGAACGGCACAGCAAGAGCCTGAATCTACAGCCCAAAAGCAGAAATGGAGTGTGCTCAGAGAACCCGTCCCCTCCTGCTCCCCAAGGTCTGTCCTTGTCCCAGGGGCTCCGTGCTGCTTTCTGCGTGGGGCCGTGTCCGTGGGTCCTGCAGGGACCCGTCTGTCCTGGCTGCCCCTGGGGAAGGGGACAGGGGAGTCCCCCCCCCGCCACTGCCACCCCACTGGTGGTGACTCGGCCCTGGGGCCGGCTCGGTGCCCTTCGGGGTCCCATGTGGGGCTGTGGCACCTGGTGGGGGCCGATTCCCGCTGTCCCCCGCACTCCCTCCCCTCCCAGACAGGCACGGAGCGGGGCTGGAGAAACAACTTTTAATGGAAAAACACGAGAGAAAAGGTCCTATCGAAGCTACTCTAACCCCCCCTCCCTCAAACGCGCCCCCCTCCCCTAAACACATCCCTCCCCCCAAATACATTGCTCACCGCAACCTCTTATGGAAAAACACAGGAGAAAAGGTCCTATCTAAGGTACTCTAACCCCCCCTCAAATGCACCCCCCTCCCGTAAACCCACCTCCCCATCTCTCAAAATACACTACTCCCCCTTTAAATATACCTGCCTCCCCTAAACACACCCACCTCCCCAAACACACTGCCCGCTACAACTTTTAATGGAAAAACACGAGAGAAAAGGTCCTATTGAAGCTACTATAAGCCCCCCTCCCCTAAACATGTCCCTCTCCCCAACCCCCCCCAAACACACCACCCCCCCAGATACAGTACCCTCCCTTAAATCTGCCCCCCACCCCCCTCCCCTAAATACAACCCTCCCCCCACCCCCAAAATGCACACCCCCCCCCCACGCCCCTTCATCTGCGTCTCCTTGCTGGGGGGCGTCTCTTCCCCCCCGCCACCCCCGGCCTGTCCGCCAGAGCCCTGCACTTCCTGGGTGGCAGCAACGGGGAGCTCGTCCCCCGCTTCGTCCCCTGCTTCTCCGCCATGGTGGACTGGGCTGGCGGCAGCTCCATCCCCGTGTCCCCGCACGACTCCTGGGACTTTGTCCTGGAGAAGATATCTTCTAGGTCAACAATGGCCTTCCGGGTCGCCTCCACGCCAAAGTACTTGACGGGCACCTCCTGGGGCACTGCAAGGTGGCTGGCCGCGTCCCCAAGGGCTTGGCTGTGGGGGACAGTAGAGGGGCTCCTGGGGACATTGCTCTCAAGGTGGCCGGCCACGTCCCTGAGGGCTTGGCTGTGGGCGACTGCAGAGGAGCTACTGGGGACGTTGCTCTCTGTCCCATAGAGGAATTCTTGCAGGATGCGGGCACCCTCCAGGAGCTCCTCCATGCTGCAATCAAGCATGAGCAGATCCTCGGGCAGCGAGAGGGAGTCGATGTTGCAGACCGGGGCGGCTTCACCGATGCCACCATGGTCACAGTCCAAGAGCCTCAGGGCCTCCTTGAGAGACCCCGCGTGGGGCACAGCAAGGTGGCCGGCCACGTCCCCGAGGGCTTGGCTGTGGGGGACAGCAGAGGGCCTGGTGGGGACGTTGCTCTCCCAGGAGATGTCGCTGCTCGAGGAGGTGTCACTCTTTAGAGAGATGATGTCGTACTCTGAGATGTCCTGCTCTAAGTAAGTGATGTTCTTTGGGGAGAAGGTGAGCTCTGGGAAGATGTCGCTCTCGGAGGAGATGTCGCTCCTTGGAGAGATGTTGCTCTTTGGGGAGCTGATGGTGCTCCAGGAGATGTTGCTGCCCAGGGGTGTCTGCGCGGGGGAGGCCCTGCTGGAGCTGTTGATCTCTGAAGACCATTCCTTGGTGTTCTCGAAGGCAGAGATGGATGTTGGCAGCTCAGTGGGTGCTTGGGCCACCGCTCTCCCCTCTCTGACGGTGCCACCGGGGTCCCCAGGTGTGGTGATGCTGGTGTCAGGGTCCTGGGCGACCTCCACCGCATCCAAGGTTGAACCAAAGAGCCTGAGGGGCTCTTGGAGGAGCATCTCCTCAGTCACATCAATGTTGGCACCCAGGCCGCCAGGAGCTTCATTGTCGGGGACAGCAGCGGTTCTGGGGGGAACACAGGTGCCCATGGTGACACAGCTGGCAGGGGGTAGCCCCACGGGGGTGGCCGTGCCGGAGATGTTGGTGCCTTCAGGCTGTCCCTTGAGGTGCTGGCGTCCGGGGATGGAGGTGAGGAGCAGCGTGGGGGCTGTGGGCACCGCTGTGCCCTGGTGGCCATAGTCTGGGAGCTGCGTCACTTGGGGAGGTGGGTGTATTCCCTGGGGGGTGCCAGGGGCTGCCCAGGCCGGGAGGGTCCCGCAGCCCCCAGGGCCCCACAGGGCAGTGCCTTGTGGAGCAGCGGCGCCGTGGCCGAGGATGGCAGTGGCTTGCGCAGGCCCGTTGGTGGTGGTCCATTCGATGTGGAAGAAGCGTGGGTCGAAGCAGCAGCAGCCACATGGGGCCCTGTGCAGCCCTGTGTGGGTAGAATGGAGCCGTGCTGGGCCAGGGGCACCCTCCAGGGCACCCGCCGAGCCGCCCCCCATGGCCATCAGGGCGCTGATGGTGTCACGGTGGCAGAGGGGACAGGGGTGCCATACCTGGTGGTGGGGCCTGTGGGGCTGCCCCCACTGGGGGTGCCCAGGCTGCAGGGAATGGCTGCTGCTGCCCGGGCGGTGGGAACAGGGTGGCTGCGCCTGGAAGAGAGACAGGAGCCATGGCCACCTCCTGCGCTCTTGGCCCCGACAGCGTCCCCGGGCTGTGGGTCGGGGTCGTTCCCTGCCTTGGGGGTAGAAGGTTTGTGGGAGCACGAAAGCCTGATGGCTCTGGGGCGCCGGGGGGGTGCGGGGGCCGCGCAGTGGGAGCCACCGGGGCGGCAGCGCCATGGTGGGTCCCCTCAGTCTCTCGGCTGCTAAGGACTCTTTGGCGTCTCCAGGATGGAATGTTGGGGCTCCCTGTGCTCCGCCCCCTCCCAACGGCCCCCCCAACAGCCCCCCCAGCTCCTGCTGGGGAGGGAAGGGGCTCGGGGGGGCTGGGTGTCCCCGGATCCCACCAGGGGCTCTGTGTGCAAGTGCTTTTTGCTTTCAACAGTATTTTTCAGGGGGCGAAAGGACCAAGTTGGTTCAGCCGAGCTTTGTGGGGACGAAGCTGCACCCGCAGCCTCCTTGTGCCACACGGCAAATGCCTCTGTGACTGTCGCCTGTGCTGCGCTGCCTGGAGTGACGCAGAGACAGGAACAAGGACCTGGAGGGTGCGAGGGAAGGTCACGCAGCACCCCTCGGTGGCACGCTCCCCTGCCCAGCCCTCCCTCAAATCCTGCTCTCGGGTCTTTTAGTCTCCTCATTGGGAAACAAGCAGCTCTGGGTCCCCCTCGGAGGGGGCTGCACTTCCCCTGGGTGCGTGACACCGGGAGGAGACGGTACCCACCGCTGCATGCTCCCAGAAAAGGCCGGGATTCTGCACAACATCCGATGACGAGATGCTGGGTCTCTCTGTGCTCTGCAGGACCCCAGGCACTGGGTTAGTTCATCCCCTCCTGGCACTGGGGAGGATTTGGCACTACCAAGGACACCCCGGTAGGAACACAGGCCTCTCTCTCCCGCTACGTGAACAGCGTGTGGCGTGGGGGAGCCGGGACAACTGCCGTGAGCTGGAGGCCAGAGATCCCTCCTGGCCTGTATCCTGTTCATTAAACAGATTGCTCTCTGTTAGTGAGGCACCTCTGGCTGCAAGATCGTGTGAGACCATCTGCTGTGTAACTTGTGGCAGGGACCGATGCTGGGGGCGTGAAGGCAACTTCTAAAAAACATAAAACTTTCATTTCATTTCAGAGCGCAGCTGAACAACCCCGTTCCTCGACACGCATCGTCCTAACGCCTCCTCTTGAGCCGACACCATGGGAAAGGGCCTCCTCAGCCCTATCTGTAGGAATTTGCCGTGTGTTTAGGCAGGAAGGTGAAGTTGGTAGCTACGGCTCCCAGAAGCAGCTCACTAGAAGAAAGAACAAAAACAAAGCAAAAAAAAGCCAAGGAGAGGTTTGTGTTCAGTACAATAGAGCCACCGGTACCCTGTTGCGTCGCCCTGTGGCTCTACAGCGAAGGTGACGGCAGTCAGATGTGTCAAACCAAGCCTCTACCCTCCTGAAAATTTAGTGCTGCTGCACAAAACCGCCTCCGGTGCTGAGCTTTGACCTGCTCCTGTCATGATATAATGACAGCCTGCGGAGGCATAATTTAGCCCTGACCTGAAGACGTCTGCTTTAAGGTTAAAAAGTCCTCCCAGCTAAACTTTATCCAACAGCAGCAATGAAAAAATCAACTTGTCTGGTATTAATTTGGGTTCCTCTCGTTAAGGAAGCCACGCAGGATCACAGCCCGGAGGGTCCGTCTTTGCTTTATCCCAACTTCCCATATCCACTGCAAGGTTTAATTGGTTTGATGGCACCGGATCCCAACAAGGATTTAAAATGATCCGGTTGCTAACAGACCTGGTTGCTTTAACCCTGAACCCCAGCACTGGAGGGACGCAGCCTCCCGATAAGGACAATGCCCCTCTTGCTGGGCAGTCACCCAGAACCGATGCCAAAACGGGTTCTGAAGTTTGGTGACCTGAAGACCAGCCTCACCCCTGGCAATGCCATGCCGAGAGTCAGCAGGAGGCACTGAAAAGCTCCTCCCCACCTCTCGCCGTGCCTCTGCAGAGCCAAAACCCTGCCAGTGCCAGAAGGCATTAAGGGCAGATGTGGCGGTGTGCTCTTCCCTTTTTCCCCCCCCGGCTCCTGCTCAAGCCATGGCCATCAGCGGGAGTTGTGATGAGTCGCACTTGAACTGTGGGAGATGGCTGGCAACATAACCAAAACCCTGTCTGGAGTGGGAACCTGGGTATCTTGTTCCCATGAGAATATGACTGTAGGTCAATTCTCCTACTCCATAAACAGTGGACAGCCCAAGAGCCCTTGGAGCTCTCCTGCACGGCAGCGGCTGCACGACAGGATCTCCCCTTGAGTGGGGACGCTCACTTAAGGTTCTTCTCCTCGAGGCCGAGAGATTCCTTGCCGCAACAGATTCTCGGTAAGTGACTAATAGCATGCTAAACTTTGAAATCTTAGCTAAGGGATCTAAGGATTGATTGCGCATATAGAATCCTTTAGACATAAACCGTTGACCGAGTCTGGGACTAGGATTGGATCCAGCCGCAGCCAGACTCCTCTCTGAGAAGGAGTTTAGAAAGCCAGGGGGTCCTTTCTGAACCTCGGGACTCAACGGGAGGGTCTCCCTGAGAGCTTGTCTGACCCCGGCCTCTATGCAGTAAATAATCAAGTGTGCCCTGGCATCGAATCTCGTAAAACACTGTCGCATTCACTGCTAACTTTGTTAAATCACTGTTTTATGTTAATAAACATTTCACTACTCTCTTACAAGTGAAGTTATTCACTCCGCCTGCGACAGCAGATCCTAAAATGATGTTAGCCAGTTCCATTGGGATCAGATCTATCCTTCCTTAAGACTTCAGCTATTTCACCCTTTGGAACACCCATTGTATTTTCAGTGCAGAGCCATTTTCTTTACAGTCAAGGAGGCTTACCTTATGTCCTGGAGGCTGCTTCAACACAGCATCACTACAACTTTCCGTAAGACATGTCAGAGAGAGAGTGGCCCAGCAGGGCACAGAACGGCACAGCAAGAGCCTGAATCTACAGCCCAAAAGCAGAAATGGAGTGTGCTCAGAGAACCCTGCTCCTGGTTAGCGTCTCCTTCAAATGAGAGTTAAGGAATAAACCTAAATTGCTTTGAAATGTTGAGTTCTTACAGCTATAAATGTCTGTTACCTGGCACTGTAAAGACCGCAGGTTACAAAGCTTCGTGCAGCCTAATGCGGGCGGGTTCCGCTTGGAAAATGACAGTTAAGAATTTGGATCCCACTCGATGTACTGGTAACGTGGTTGCAGGCAGCTGTTGCCAGCACTGACCAAAGGGATGAGGATTGGCAAAACCAGAGAAGGCCGTAGCCATGCTCTATTTCTGCTAATCTCTGTTTCCCTGAGACGCGAAATAGCAGCTGGCTGCTCCAGCTCTCCTTTTAGCTGCCTTTGAGCTTGCAAAGCCATTTCAAGCCAGTGCCTGAGGACTCGTAGGAATGGAGAAAACCAGTTTCCTGCACTGTGTTGTGTGAACTCAGAAATCGGGTAATGAAAAATGGGGAAAACGCTCAGCTCTCCTAACCTGGGGATGGGCACCGCTTCCTGCTTGGCATCTCAAGACTTGCAGCACCTCAAGACTTGCAGGGATCAAAAAAAACTCAAAGGGACTCAAAAAAAACCCCACAGCCCCTTCCCTTCCAACTTCTGCCTGCTGCCAGGGAGACACAGCTCACCAGTCCCTGCTCCCGGATAAGCTTATTTGCCTTCTCGCTGAGGTCTAGTGCCCATAAATGGACTGGGAGCTCTGGATCAGACTGGCAGGAGCAGATCGGGTAACAGGAGATGAGGCAAAAGACAAGCATCTATTGAAGGAGGGAAAATGCGCTTCAGAACGTCTTCTTACCTTCTTGTAGACCAGGTCAATGCGACACCCGACATTGATGTCCACAAAGTCCACTTCAGTTGTCTGGTTCGGGAGCTCTGCGCATTTGGTCATCGTGTCTGGAAACGCTCCCTCCGGCTGCCAGAGGGGGACAGGCTGCATGAATTCAAGCAGCAGCTTTTCTCCTCAGAAGCGAGTTATCATTTCTTTGGTTCTCAAGATGACAGCACCCACCCGCACCCCAAAAATTACCTTCGGTGTGATGCCGTTTGAGGAGAGCCCACTGGGAGGACTGGCCCTGAAGCAGGTTTGTGCACGCAGCCGTCTCTCCACAGGTGACGTCTGCCCCAAAGCGCTCGCATCGCCTTCGGAAAGGGAGGTTACCGCCCTGAAAGAGACAGCAGAGAGATGGTTTGTCAGGAGATTTGCTCTGTTCCAGATGTGGCAATGGCAAATTTGGACAAAAGGAGAGAATTATCCACCTACCGTGGTCAGCGGAGCCCAGTAGAGCTTGCCTTGGATTTCCAGCTGGAAAGCAAGAAGGATGGAGGAGCACGTCAGGAGAGCTGAAGCAGCAGTGGTTAAACAGAAGGATATTCCAGGTAGCAATTGTAGCACTTGCCTTGGCTAAACGTCAGTGGGAAACCCAGGAAATCACTGGTTTTTCTTCGAGATCCCCAACTATTCCAAGAGAATGTATCACTTGGAGAAAAGAACCAGAAACTGGAACCGCTCCGTTTGTTTTCAGTGCTCACCCTGGAGAAAACTCAAAGCAGTTACAGATCTAGAGGGATGCAAGACTGGCTAAAGGATGAACGCGGAGAGGGGCCAGAACTGCTCCAAGCACCCGTCGCTCCCCGGGTGATGTTGGGTGCCCCACGAAACGCTCCCAGGAAGCCGACTGCTGTAACGTGCCGCAGAAGGGCGGTGACGTACCCACTTGAGGGGACACTTTAGCACTAGCGCTTCAGGGAAGCTGAAGCTTTACTTGTCCCGCTCAGCTCATCCTGCTTCACCCTCTCCCAGGCAGCCAACGGAGCTGGTTTTGTCGGCGCAGCCCCCTGCTACGCGCTCCCTGCTGGGAGCCTGCCCTGGTGCGTCTCTCTCTTCAGTGTGCTTCCCTAGACTTCCAAATCAATGCAGCCCTGGAGGGATCACCGGGGTCCCAAATCCCCCACCCCAGAGCAGCGCAGAGCAGGGCCCCCGCACCCTACCTGCGTTACCCACGGGCACAGCCTGCTCTGCTCGTAGCGCTTGGGCTTCATACACGGCCTGTTCTTCTTCTGCCCCCGGGCCCGCTTCCGCTCCACGGGCTCCTTCTCTGCTGCTCCACCATCCTCTCGGCTTTCCCCGTCCTGAGCGAGGTCCTCTGACTTCACTCGTTTGACGGGGGGCTCGCTCTGGCAGCTGCCAACCTCCTCCTCCTCCATGACCTTCTCTTCCTCCTCCTCCTCCTCCTCCTCGCCCCTGCCGCTGGGCTCGCCCCGGGCCCGCAGGTAGGCATGGAACTGCTCCTTGGAGGCGAGGAACCTACAGAAACATCCCACCCCTGTCACCCCAGCCATGGGGGGGGCGGTGTGACAGGGCCATGGGGGCAGGGGGCTGCTGGGGGGACAGCGGGGCCGGGCATGTACTGGGGGGGCAGTGCAGAGGCTTGGCATGTACCGGGAGGGGGTTATGGGGGGGCCGTACACGTAGTGGGGGGGTTATGGAGGGCCCTGGCCCCTACCAGGGGGGTTATGGAAGGGCCATACCTGTACCCGGGGGGTTATGGGGAGGTCTGCGCATGTACTGTGGGGGTTGGGGGGGGCCTGGCACGTACCGAGGGGGGTTAGGAGGGGGCCCGGGCACGTACCGGGGGGCCGCCGGGGCCGGGGCCGTCGTGGGCCCGCACTCAGCGGGGGCCGCCGCCGCCGCCATGCTGCCGCACGCGGGGATGAGGGCAGGGGCCGGGCGGGCCACGTGACGGGGGCGCGTGCGCGGGGCGGGTAGAAAAGGCCCGGCGGCGGCCAGGCTGCCTCAGAGCGGCGGCGGGGCCGGGGTTTGCGTGTGCCCGGGCCGGGGGCGGCGGCCGGGCGGGCTGTGTGAGGGGTCGCAGCGCCGCTGAGGTCAGTGTCCGTCCGGCTGTGGGAGGCTCTGAGCGCTCTGCGGGGGAGCAGGGCCTGTGGGCTGGGGGCGGCCCTCAGGAAGGGCCTGGCCGTGGGGGCAGGACCCCCGGGGGAGGGGCTGTCCGTGTGGGGAGGGGCGGCGCGGGGCGGCCGGTGTGTGGGCCTTGCACCGGGGAGAGGTGTCGTCCCGTGTTGTGGCTCCTGAGGGCCTGTGTTTTGGGGCACCTCCTGGGTGCTGACCTGTGAGGCGTTGGGGATGAGCAGCAGCTGCTGTGCCGGGGGAGCAGGGCTCATCCTGGCTCGAGGGACAGAACAACCCCCCTAGAGGCCCCCATCTGGTGACCTCTGAGGGGTTCTGTGCTTTGGGGCTTTGGCTCTTCTGCCTCCTGCTGGCTGTCAGCTGGAGAAGGTGGAGCTCTCTGCAGAGATGCAGGGCGCTTGGTGTGGGCTTTTTTAACGTGGGGTTTTTTGAAGCAGTAAATGCAAGGCCTGGTTGCTCAGGGCTCAGCCGTCTCCCATTGCACAGAGGTGTAAATCTGCTTGAAGCTGTCCCGTGGGCAGAATTCTGTTGGTGCTGCTCCGGCAACAGGGTTTTCCACATTACCCCTTGGAAGGATTTTCAAGCTCAGCCCAGCAGAGGTGTGAGAGGGCTTTGTGTTTCGGCTGCTGGTGGCCCATGGGAGGAACTGTTTTTTGCTCCTCCTTTGGTGCAGGCCGTTGTGCCTTCTTCCTGCTGTGGGCAGGCTGCAGGATGGATGGAGGAGCCGTGGGACAAAGTCACCTTCCCTCTGGGGGCTGGGGTCGTTCTCTGACATGGGCTGTAGCCAGCACAAAGCTCACTGCAGATGTTTGGTGCTGCCACACGTTCCTGGTGGGTGTATGAAGGAGGCTGTGCTGCTAATGCAGCGAGCAAGGGCGGGTGCTCATGAGAGCGGCCGGAGTGCAAAGTCTGTCCTTGTGTTTGGTGTGTGGGTGGGAGTTCAGACTGAAAGACAGAGTGATGTGACAAGTGTGGGGTGCTTGGTGTGAGACGGCACTCGCTGACCTCTGCTTCCTGCCCTCTAGCTGCCACATCTTCCCCATGCGTTTGGGACCCCGGCTGCAGCCTCTCCAGCTCCATAGTCATAGAATCGGGTCATACGGAGGTTGGAAGCGTGTCCAGGGGAGCGAGGAGCTGTGAATCCTGTGTTGCGGCTGCCTGAGCTGGAAGGCTTTCATGGGCGAGTACAGTGCTTGGATGGCCAGAGCTGTCGCTTCAACATCCTTCAGCAGCACTAAAGCAGCTTTGAAGAAAACCACTAGCCAAGAACTCGCTGGGAAAGGCCAAGTCAGGAGAAGAGGAAAGGCTGATTGCAGGAGAGTGTGATGTGTATACAGGGAGAAGTAAGTCAGAAAAAGTTGAGCTGCTTGAACGTCCAAGTTAAACAAGGGACAGGTATGAATGAAAATACCCTTTCAGCGGGGCTGTGGCACCTGGTGGGGGCCCATTCCCGCTGACCCCCCCCGTGCTCCCTCCCCTCCCACACAGGCACGGCGCGGGGCTGGAGAAACAATTTTTAATGGAAAAACACAAGAGAAAATGTCCTAACAAAGCCACTCTAAGCCCCCCTCCCCTAAACGCATCCCTCCCCCCACCCTCCCCAAATACACTCCCCCCCGCGCCACCAAATACACGCTGGTCCTCTAAACACATCCCTCCCCGTGCCCCCCAGGTACACTGCCCGCTACAACTTGTAATGGAAAAACAGGAGAGAAAAGGCCCTATCGAAGCTACTCTAAGCCCCCCACCCCTAAACACATCCCCCCATCTCTCCAAATGCATTACCCCACCTCCAAATGCACCACCCTCCCCCAAACACACCACCCCCCCAGATACAATCCCCTCCCTTAAATCTGCCCCCCTCCCCTAAATACAACCCTCCTTCACATCCCAGCTGCACCCCCCCTCTGCCCCCCATCATCCCTGTCTCCTCACTGGGGTGGTCTCTTCCCCCCTGCCACCCCCGGGCAGCCTGCCAGAGCCCTGCGCTTGCTGGGTGGTGGCGATGGGGGGCTCGGCCCCCGCTTTGTCCCCCGCTTCTCCGCCACGGTGGGCTGGGCCGGCGGTAGCTCCATCCCCACGTCCCCGCACAGTTCCTGGGACTCTGTCCCATAGAGGGATTCTTCTAGGATGCGGATGGCCTCCAGGGTCTCCTCCACGCTGTAGTACTCGAAAGGCACCTTCTGGGGCACTGCAAGGTGGCCGTCCTTGTCCCCGAGGGCTTGGCTGTGGGGGACAGCAGAGGCGCTGCTGGGGACATCTTTCTCCCAGGAGATGTCACTCTCGCAGGGGTTGTCGCTGCTCCAGAAGGTGTCACTCTTTAGGGAGATGATGTTGCGGTCTGAGCTGTTGTCTTCTGAGGAGATGTCGCTTTTTGGGGAGAAATTGTGCTCTGGGGAGGTGTCGCTCTTGGAGGAGGTGTTGCGCTCTGCGGAGATGTGGCGCCCCGAGGAGGTGTCACTCTTTGGAGAGATGTTGTGCCCGGAGATGTCACTCTCAAAGGAGATGTTGAATGCCTCTGGGGAGATGTTGTGCCCCGAGGAGATGTCACTCTTTGGAGAGATGTTGCGCCCTGTGGAGATTTCACCCTCAAAGGAGATGTTGCTCTCTGGGGAGATGTCACGCTCTAAGGAGATGTCGCTCTTTGGGGAGGTGTTGCTCTTTGGGGAGATGTTGAACGCTGAGATGATGTTGCTTTTTGGGGAGATGTCACGCTCTGAGGAGGTGTCGCTTTCTGAGGAGATGTTGCTGCCCAGGGCTGTCTGCGTGGGGGAGGCCCTGCTGGAGCCATTGGTCACTGAAGAGCATTCCTCGGTGTTTTCAGAGGCAGGGATGGAGGTTGGCAGCTGGGTGGGTGCTGGGGCCACCGCTCTCCCCTCTCTGCTGGCGCCACTGCGTTCCCCAGGTGTGGGGACAGCGGTGTCAGGGTCCTGGCCGACCTGCACTGCATCTGGGGAGGAACCAAAGAGCCTGAGGGCGTCTTGCAGGAGCATCTCCTCGGTCACTTCAATGTTGGCATCCAGGTCGATAGGAGCTTCTTTGTGGGGGGCTGCAATGGGTCTGGAGGAGACGCAGGTGCCCGTGGGGATGCGGCTGGCAGTGGGTGTGTGCACAGGTATGGCCGTGCCGGAGCTGTTGGTGCCTGCAGGCTGTCCCTTGAGGTGCTGGCATCCGGGGATGGAGGTGAGGAGCAGCGTGGGGGCTGCGGGCACCGCTGTGCCCTGGTGGCCGTAGTCTGGGAGCTGCGTCATGTGGGGCAGTGGGTGTATTCCCTGGGGGGTGCCAGGGGCTGCCCAGGCCGGGAGGGTCCCGCAGCCCCTGGGGCCCCACAGGGCAGCGCCTGGTGGAGCAGCGGTGCCATGGCTGAGGGTGGCGGTGGCCGGCACAGACACATTGTTGACCGTCCGCTCGATGTGGACGAAGCGTGGGTCGACGCTGTAGCCACCGCGTGGGGCCCTGTGCAGCCCTGTGTGGGTAGAATGGAGCCGTGCTGGGCCGGGGGCACCCCCCGGGGCACCCGCCGAACCGCACCCCATGGCCATCAGGGCGCTGATGTTGTCAGGGTGGCAGAGGGGACAGGGGTGCCATACCTGGTGGTGGGGCCTGTGGGGCTGCCCCCACTGGGGGTGCCCAGGCTGCAGGGAATGGCTGCTGCTGCCCGGGCGGTGGGAACAGGGTGGCTGCGCCTGGAAGAGAGACAGGAGCCACGGTCACCTCCTGCGCTCTTGGCCCCGAGAGCGTCCCCGGGCTGTGGGTCGGGGTCGTTCCCTGCCTTGGGGGTAGAAGGTTTGTGGGAGCACTAAAGCCTGATGGCTCTGGGGGGCTGGGGGGGTGCGGGGGCCGCGCAGTGGGCGCCACCGAGGTGGCAGCGCCATGGTGGGTCCCCTCAGTCTCTCGGCTGCTAAGGACTCTTTGGCGTCTCCAGGATGGAATGTTGGGGCTCCCTGTGCTCCGCCCCCTCCCAGCGGCCCCCCCAACAGCCCCCCCAGCTCCTGCTGGGGAGGGAAGGGGCTCGGGGGGGCTGAGGGCCTGCAGCCCCTACGGGCAGCTACCGGGGGCTGTGGGTGCAAGTGCCTTTGGCTGGAGCCTTGGTGCGTTCCCAGAGCTGGGGTGTCCTTGGGGTGAGTGGGGCTCAGTGGGACGGTCCCACAGCTGGGGGGCCACGCTGGAGGTGCTGGGCTGTATCAGGGGGGTGGCAGGGCAAGGGTGGAGGGGTCGCACCGTCCCCAAGGGAGAGGTTTGATGGTCCAGCCACGATGGTGCAGTGGGGGTCTGCGACCCATCGCCCAGCCAGGATGCCGGCACTGAGGCCGTGAGTCTCTGAATCTCTAGGGGATGAGGAGACACCTCTGTGTCAGGAGCCCTTCTCCTTCTGGCAGATTTCGTCTTCCCAGACAGCATCTGGGAAGCCCCTGGTGCTGTGAGGAGCAGGGCTGGGCAATTCCTGCAGTCTGTGGGAGATGGGAACTTCTTGTCGGCAGCGCTCGGGGGCCATCGAGGAAAGATGCCCTGCGAGACATGGTGGTTGTGAGCGGAGAAGGACTCGTGGGAGACGGGAAGGTCTCGGCTGCAGACATCATGAAATGGTTGAGTTTCAAATTGTCAGAAAAAGGGCGGGCAGAGTTGCTCCCCTGATTTTTGGAGCTGAATGCCCCATTAGGAAGGTTGCTGGTGATCCGAAAGTGAGAGGTGCTGTTGAGTGTGTTGAGGGCCAAGAGGCCTTGCAGAAGGCTCTAGATGGCTTGGAGCGTTGGGCAATCCTGGCGGCGTGAAATTGAACCAGTCCAAGTGCTGCGTTCTGCAGGTGGGAGGGAGGGAGGGAGTAACGGCGGCACCAGTGGGAATGGGAGGGGGCGTCTGGGGAGCAGCCCTGCAGAAAGGGGTGTGGGGGTGGTGAGCAGCTCAGGAGGAGCCAACAGTGTCCCCTGGCACCAAGAGGGGACCAAGAGGGCAAGCGCATCGTGGGGGGCATCAAAGACAGTAGAAGCAGGCGGCCAAGGGACGGGATTGTCCCGCTGTGTTCAGCGCTGGCGCGGCTTCACCTGGAGCACTGTGTGCGGTGCTGGGCAGCCCTGCAGTTAACTCGTGGTCAGCCCTGCAGTTTGGGTTCTGGTCTTTCTCTTCCCTTTTCCTCCTTCTCTGGCGCAGAGCAGCTCCCCGCGGCCCCCGGGAGCTGCGGGCAGTGGCGGTGCAGCTGCTGCAGGGGACGGGAGTTTTGGGTGCAGGAGGGTGCTCGGGGCGGGGGGTTGGGAGGCCGGACACGGAGCAGCAGCGGTGCCGGGAGCTGCGCCGGGCCCTGCTGAGGCCAAGGGGACTGCGCCCGCCCGGGGCCCGCAGCTACTCCCCCCGCCCCGGCGGCATCACTCAGGCAGGGGCTCAGCCCCCGACGTTGGGGGTGCCCCGACGGGGAACAGGGACCTCCCCCCGCACCTTCTGCGTGCCGGACCCACAGAGGGGCGGCCGCTGCCCGAAGGCGCCCTTGGCTGCGTTGGCCCCAGGCTGTGGAGTTGGGAGGGGGAACGGGCAGTACAGAGCTGGGGTTTCCAGGCACTTTTGGCCCCTGCCGTGATTTCTTTGTTTATTTCTTTCCTTATTTCCCCCCTCCCCAGCTGCTGTCGGGGCTGCCCAAGGCGCAGGCCGAGGAGGGGAGGAGGGTCCCTGCCTGGCCGGCAGCTCCCCCCTGGCCGTTGTGGGGGTGATTTGGGGTGATTGGGCAGCGCAGGGAGGCAAAGCCGGGCTGTGGAGCCGCGGACGGGGGTGATTGTGCCGAGGCTTTGGGGGCTTTGCCCCGAGCCCTGTCCCTGCGGGAGGGGACACTGGCCGGGGTCCAGCCAAAGGCCTGGCAGCCCTTGTGGTCGTGTGTGTCCGTCCCCTCCTGCTCCCCAAGGTCTTTCCTTGTCCCAGGGGCTCCGTGCTGCTTTCTGCGTGGGGCCGTGTCCGTGGGTCCTGCAGGGACCCGTCTGTCCTGGCTGCCCCTGGAGAAAGGGACAGGGGAGTCCCCCCCCCACCACTGCCACCCCACTGGTGGTGACTCGGCCCTGGGGGCGGCTCGGTGCCCTTCGGGGTCCCATGTGGGGCTGTGGCACCTGGTGGGGGCCGATTCCCGCTGTCCCCCGCACTCCCTCCCCTCCCAGACAGGCACGGAGCGGGGCTGGAGAAACAACTTTTAATGGAAAAACACGAGAGAAAAGGTCCTATCGAAGCTACTCTAACCCCCCCTCCCCTAAACACATCCCTCCCCCCAAATACATTGCTCACCGCAACCTCTTATGGAAAAACACAGGAGAAAAGGTCCTATCTAAGGTACTCTAACCCCCCCTCAAATGCACCCCCCTCCCGTAAACCCACCTCCCCATCTCTCAAAATACACTACTCCCCCTTTAAATATACCTGCCTCCCCTAAACACACCCACCTCCCCAAACACACTGCCCGCTACAACTTTTAATGGAAAAACAGGAGAGAAAAGACCCTATTGAAGCTACTATAAGCCCCCCTCCCCTAAACATGTCCCTCTCCCCAACCCCCCCCAAACACACCACCCCCCCAGATACAGTACCCTCCCTTAAATCTGCCCCCCACCCCCCTCCCCTAAATACAACCCTCCCCCCACCCCCAAAATACACCCCCCCCCCCATGCCCCTTCATCTGCGTCTCCTCGCTGGGGGGTGTCTCTTCCCCCCCGCCACCCCCGGCCTGTCCACCAGAGCCCTGCACTTCCTGGGTGGCGGCAACGGGGAGCTCGTCCCCCGCTTCGTCCCCTGCTTCTCCGCCATGGTGGACTGGGCTGGCGGCAGCTCCATCCCCGTGTCCCCGCACGACTCCTGGGACTTTGTCCTGGAGAAGATATCTTCTAGGTCAACAATGGCCTTCCGGGTCGCCTCCATGCCAAAGTACTTGACGGGCACCTCCTGGGGCACTGCAAGGTGGCTGGCCGCGTCCCCAAGGGCTTGGCTGTGGGGGACAGTAGAGGGGCTCCTGGGGACATTGCTCTCAAGGTGGCCGGCCACGTCCCTGAGGGCTTGGCTGTGGGCGACTGCAGAGGAGCTACTGGGGACGTTGCTCTCTGTCCCATAGAGGAATTCTTGCAGGATGCGGGCACCCTCCAGGAGCTCCTCCATGCTGCAATCAAGCATGAGCAGATCCTCGGGCAGCGAGAGGGAGTCGATGTTGCAGACCGGGGCGGCTTCACCGACGCCACCATGGTCACAGTCCAAGAGCCTCAGGGCCTCCTTGAGAGACCCCGCGTGGGGCACAGCAAGGTGGCCGGCCACGTCCCCGAGGGCTTGGCTGTGGGGGACAGCAGAAGGGCTGGTGGGGACGTTGTTCTCCCAGGAGATGTCGCTGCTCGAGGAGGTGTCACTCTTTAGAGAGATGATGTCGTACTCTGAGATGTCCTGCTCTAAGTAAGTGATGTTCTTTGGGGAGAAGGTGAGCTCTGGGAAGATGTCGCTCTCGGAGGAGATGTCGCTCCTTGGAGAGATGTTGCTCTTTGGGGAGCTGATGGTGCTCCAGGAGATGTTGCTGCCCAGGGGTGTCTGCGCGGGGGAGGCCCTGCTGGAGCTGTTGATCTCTGAAGACCATTCCTTGGTGTTCTCGAAGGCAGAGATGGATGTTGGCAGCTCAGTGGGTGCTTGGGCCACCGCTCTCCCCTCTCTGACGGTGCCACCGGGGTCCCCAGGTGTGGTGATGCTGGTGTCAGGGTCCTGGGCGACCTCCACCGCATCCAAGGTTGAACCAAAGAGCCTGAGGGGCTCTTGGAGGAGCATCTCCTCAGTCACATCAATGTTGGCACCCAGGCCGCCAGGAGCTTCATTGTCAGGGACAGCAGCGGTTCTGGGGGGAACACAGGTGCCCATGGTGACACAGCTGGCAGGGGGTAGCCCCACGGGGGTGGCCGTGCCGGAGATGTTGGTGCCTTCAGGCTGTCCCTTGAGGTGCTGGTGTCCGGGGATGGAGGTGAGCAGCAGCGTGGGGGCTGTGGGCACCGCTGTGCCCTGGTGGCCATAGGCTGGGAGCTGCGTCACTTGGGGTGGTGGGTGTTGTCCCTGGGGGGTGCCAGGGGCTGCCCAGGCCGGGAGGGTCCCGCAGCCCCCAGGGCCCCACAGGGCAGTGCCTTGTGGAGCAGCGGCGCCGTGGCCGAGGATGGCAGTGGCTTGCGCAGGCCCGTTGGTGGTGGTCCATTCGATGTGGAAGAAGCGTGGGTCGAAGCAGCAGCAGCCACATGGGGCCCTGTGCAGCCCTGTGTGGGTAGAATGGAGCCGTGCTGGGCCAGGGGCACCCTCCAGGGCACCCGCCGAGCCGCCCCCCATGGCCATCAGGGTGCTGATGGTGTCACGGTGGCAGAGGGGACAGGGATGCCATACCTGGTGGTGGGGCCTGTGGGGCCCCCCCCACTGGGGGTGCCCAGGCTGTGGGGAAGAGCAGCTGCTGCCCGGGCAGTGGGAACAGGGTGGCTGCACCTGGAAGAGAGACAGGAGCCATGGTCACCTCCTGCGCTCTTGGCCCCGACAGCGTCCCCGGGCTGTGGGTTGGGGTCGTTCCCTGCCTTGGGGGTAGAAGGTTTGTGGGAGCACGAAAGCCTGATGGCTCTGGGGCGCCGGGGTGGTGCGGGGGCCGCGCAGTGGGAGCCACCGAGGTGGCAGCGCCATGGTGGGTCCCCTCAGTCTCTCGGCTGCTAAGGACTCTTTGGCGTCTCCAGGATGGAATGCTGGGGCTCCCTGTGCTCCGCCCCCTCCCAGCGGCCCCCCCAACAGCCCCCCCAGCTCCTGCTGGGGAGGGAAGGGGCTCGGGGGGGCTGGGTGTCCCCGGATCCCACCAGGGGCTCTGTGTGCAAGTGCTTTTTGCTTTCAACAGTATTTTTCAGGGGGCGAAAGGACCAAGTTGGTTCAGCCGAGCTTTGTGGGGACGAAGCTGCACCCGCAGCCTCCTTGTGCCACACGGCAAATGCCTCTGTGACTGTCGCCTGTGCTGCGCTGCCTGGAGTGACGCAGAGACAGGAACAAGGACCTGGAGGGTGCGAGGGAAGGTCACGCAGCACCCCTCGGTGGCACGCTCCCCTGCCCAGCCCTCCCTCAAATCCTGCTCTCGGGTCTTTTAGTCTCCTCATTGGGAAACAAGCAGCTTTGGGTCCCCCTCGGAGGGGGCTGCACTTCCCCTGGGTGCGTGACACCGGGAGGAGACGGTACCCACCGCTGCATGCTCCCAGAAAAGGCCGGGATTCTGCACAACATCCGATGACGAGATGCTGGGTCTCTCTGTGCTCTGCAGGACCCCAGGCACTGGGTTAGTTCATCCCCTCCTGGCACTGGGGAGGATTTGGCACTACCAAGGACACCCCGGTAGGAACACAGGCCTCTCTCTCCCGCTACGTGAACAGCGTGTGGCGTGGGGGAGCCGGGACAACTGCCGTGAGCTGGAGGCCAGAGATCCCTCCTGGCCTGTATCCTGTTCATTAAACAGATTGCTCTCTGTTAGTGAGGCACCTCTGGCTGCAAGATCGTGTGAGACCATCTGCTGTGTAACTTGTGGCAGGGACCGATGCTGGGGGCGTGAAGGCAACTTCTAAAAAACATAAAACTTTCATTTCATTTCAGAGCGCAGCTGAACAACCCCGTTCCTCGACACGCATTGTCCTAACGCCTCCTCTTGACCCAACGCCACGGGAAAGGGCCTCCTCAGCCCTATCTGTAGGAATTTGCCGTGTGTTTAGGTAGGAAGGTGAAGTTGGTAGCTACGGCTCCCAGAAGCAGCTCACTAGAAGAAAGAACAAAAACAAAGCAAAAAAAAGCCAAGGAGAGGTTTGTGTTCAGTACAATAGAGCCACCGGTACCCTGTTGCATGGCCCTGTGGCTCTACAGCGAAGGTGATGGCAGTCAGATGTGTCAAACCAAGCCTCTACCCTCCTGAAAATTTAGTGCTGCTGCACAAAACCGCCTCCGGTGCTGAGCTTTGACCTGCTCCTGTCATGATATAATGACAGCCTGCGGAGGCATAATTTAGCCCTGACCTGAAGACGTCTGCTTTAAGGTTAAAAAGTCCTCCCAGCTAAGCTTTATCCAACAGCAGCAATGAAAAAATCAACTTGTCTGGTATTAATTTGGGTTCCTCTCGTTAAGGAAGCCACGCAGGATCACAGCCCGGAGGGTCCGTCTTTGCTTTATCCCAACTTCCCATATCCACTGCAAGGTTTAATTGGTTTGATGGCACCGGATCCCAACAAGGATTTAAAATGATCCGGTTGCTAACAGACCTGGTTGCTTTAACCCTGAACCCCAGCACTGGAGGGACGCAGCCTCCCGATAAGGACAATGCCCCTCTTGCTGGGCAGTCACCCAGAACCGATGACAAAACGGGTTCTGAAGTTTGGTGACCTGAAGACCAGCCTCACCCCTGGCAATGCCATGCCGAGAGTCAGCAGGAGGCACTGAAAAGCTCCTCCCCACCTCTCGCCGTGCCTGTGCAGAGCCAAAACCCTGCCAGTGCCAGAAGGCATTAAGGGCAGATGTGGCGGTGTGCTCTTCCCTTTTTCCCCCCCCGGCTCCTGCTCAAGCCATGGCCATCAGCGGGAGTTGTGATGAGTCGCACGTGAACTGTGGGAGATGGCTGGCAACATAACCAAAACCCTGTCTGGAGTGGGAACCTGGGTATCTTGTTCCCATGAGAATATGACTGTAGGTCAATTCTCCTACTCCATAAACAGTGGACAGCCCAAGAGCCCTTGGAGCTCTCCTGCACGGCAGCGGCTGCACGACAGGGTCTCCCCTTGAGTGGGGACGCTCACTTAAGGTTCTTCTCCTCGAGGCCGAGAGATTCCTTGCTGCAACAGATTCTCGGTAAGTGACTAATAGCATGCTAAACTTTGAAATCTTAGCTAAGGGATCTAAGGATTGATTGCGCATATAGAATCCTTTAGACATAAACCGTTGACCGAGTCTGGGACTAGGATTGGATCCAGCCGCAGCCAGACTCCTCTCTGAGAAGGAGTTTAGAAAGCCAGGGGGTCCTTTCTGAACCTCGGGACTCAACGGGAGGGTCTCCCTGAGAGCTTGTCTGACCCCGGCCTCTATGCAGTAAATAATCAAGTGTGCCCTGGCATCGAATCTTGTAAAACACTGTCGCATTCACTGCTAACTTTGTTAAATCACTGTTTTATGTTAATAAACATTTCACTACTCTCTTACAAGTGAAGTTATTCACTCCGCCTGCGACAGCAGATCCTAAAATGATGTTAGCCAGTTCCATTGGGATCAGATCTATCCTTCCTTAAGACTTCAGCTATTTCACCCTTTGGAACACACACTGTATTTTCAGTGCAGAGCCATTTTCTTTACAGTCAAGGAGGCTTACCTTATGTCCTGGAGGCTGCTTCAACACAGCATCACTACAACTTTCCGTAAGACATGTCAGAGAGAGAGTGGCCCAGCAGGGCACAGAACGGCACAGCAAGAGCCTGAATCTACAGCCCAAAAGCAGAAATGGAGTGTGCTCAGAGAACCCTGCTCCTGGTTAGCGTCTCCTTCAAATGAGAGTTAAGGAATAAACCTAAATTGCTTTGAAATGTTGAGTTCTTACAGCTATAAATGTCTGTTACCTGGCACTGTAAAGACCGCAGGTTACGAAGCTTCGTGCAGCCTAATGCGGGCGGGTTCCGCTTGGAAAATGACAGTTAAGAATTTGGATCCCACTCGATGTACTGGTAAAGTGGTTGCAGGCAGCTGTTGCCAGCACTGACCAAAGGGATGAGGATTGGCAAAACCAGAGAAGGCCGTAGCCATGCTCTATTTCTGCTAATCTCTGTTTCCCTGAGACGCGAAATAGCAGCTGGCTGCTCCAGCTCTCCTTTTAGCTGCCTTTGAGCTTGCAAAGTCATTTCAAGCCAGTGCCTGAGGACTCGTAGGAATGGAGAAAACCAGTTTCCTGCACTGTGTTGTGTGAACTCAGAAATCGGGTAATGAAAAATGGGGAAAACGCTCAGCTCTCCTAACCTGGGGATGGGCACCGCTTCCTGCTTGGCATCTCAAGACTTGCAGCACCTCAAGACTTGCAGGGATCAAAAAAAACTCAAAGGGACTCAAAAAAAACCCCACAGCCCCTTCCCTTCCAACTTCTGCCTGCTGCCAGGGAGACACAGCTCACCATTCCCTGCTCCCGGATAAGCTTATTTGCCTTCTCGCTGAGGTCTAGTGCCCATAAATGGACTGGGAGCTCTGGATCAGACTGGCAGGAGCAGATCGGGTAACAGGAGATGAGGCAAAAGACAAGCATCTATTGAAGGAGGGAAAATGCGCTTCAGAACGTCTTCTTACCTTCTTGTAGACCAGGTCAATGCGACACCCGACATTGATGTCCACAAAGTCCACTTCAGTTGTCTGGTTCGGGAGCTCTGCGCATTTGGTCATCGTGTCTGGAAACGCTCCCTCCGGCTGCCAGAGGGGGACAGGCTGCATGAATTCAAGCAGCAGCTTTTCTCCTCAGAAGCGAGTTATCATTTCTTTGGTTCTCAAGATGACAGCACCCACCCGCACCCCAAAAATTACCTTCGGTGTGATGCCGTTTGAGGAGAGCCCACTGGGAGGACTGGCCCTGAAGCAGGTTTGTGCACGCAGCCGTCTCTCCACAGGTGACGTCTGCCCCAAAGCGCTCGCATCGCCTTCGGAAAGGGAGGTTACCGCCCTGAAAGAGACAGCAGAGAGATGGTTTGTCAGGAGATTTGCTCTGTTCCAGATGTGGCAATGGCAAATTTGGACAAAAGGAGAGAATTATCCACCTACCGTGGTCAGCGGAGCCCAGTAGAGCTTGCCTTGGATTTCCAGCTGGAAAGCAAGAAGGATGGAGGAGCACGTCAGGAGAGCTGAAGCAGCAGTGGTTAAACAGAAGGATATTCCAGGTAGCAATTGTAGCACTTGCCTTGGCTAAACGTCAGTGGGAAACCCAGGAAATCACTGGTTTTTCTTCGAGATCCCCAACTATTCCAAGAGAATGTATCACTTGGAGAAAAGAACCAGAAACTGGAACCGCTCCGTTTGTTTTCAGTGCTCACCCTGGAGAAAACTCAAAGCAGTTACAGATCTAGAGGGATGCAAGACTGGCTAAAGGATGAACGCGGAGAGGGGCCAGAACTGCTCCAAGCACCCGTCGCTCCCCGGGTGATGTTGGGTGCCCCACGAAACGCTCCCAGGAAGCCGACTGCTGTAACGTGCCGCAGAAGGGCAGTGACGTACCCACTTGAGGGGACATTTTAGCACTAGCGCTTCAGGGAAGCTGAAGCTTTACTTGTCCCGCTCAGCTCATCCTGCTTCACCCTCTCCCAGGCAGCCAACGGAGCTGGTTTTGTCGGCGCAGCCCCCTGCTACGCGCTCCCTGCTGGGAGCCTGCCCTGGTGCGTCTCTCTCTTCAGTGTGCTTCCCTAGACTTCCAAATCAATGCAGCCCTGGAGGGATCACCGGGGTCCCAAATCCCCCACCCCAGAGCAGCGCAGAGCAGGGCCCCCGCACCCTACCTGCGTTACCCACGGGCACAGCCTGCTCTGCTCGTAGCGCTTGGGCTTCATACACGGCCTGTTCTTCTTCTGCCCCCGGGCCCGCTTCCGCTCCACGGGCTCCTTCTCTGCTGCTCCACCATCCTCTCGGCTTTCCCCGTCCTGAGCGAGGTCCTCTGACTTCACTCGTTTGACGGGGGGCTCGCTCTGGCAGCTGCCGACCTCCTCCTCGACCTTCTCTTCCTCCTCCTCCTCCTCCTCCTCGCCCCTGCCACTGGGCTCGCCCCGGGCCCGCAGGTAGGCATGGAACTGCTCCTTGGAGGCGAGGAACCTACAGAAACATCCCACCCCTGTCACCCCAGCCATGGGGGGGGCGGTGTGACAGGGCCATGGGGGCAGGGGGCTGCTGGGGGGACAGCGGGGCCGGGCATGTACTGGGGGGGCAGTGCAGAGGCTTGGCATGTACCGGGAGGGGGTTATGGGGGGGCCGTACACGTAGTGGGGGGGTTATGGAGGGCCCTGGCCCCTACCAGGGGGGTTATGGAAGGGCCATACCTGTACCCGGG
Source organism: Chroicocephalus ridibundus (assembly GCF_963924245.1). Classification (NCBI taxonomy): domain Eukaryota; kingdom Metazoa; phylum Chordata; class Aves; order Charadriiformes; family Laridae; genus Chroicocephalus; species Chroicocephalus ridibundus. Next base: position 548,543 of record NW_026961297.1, read on the forward strand.
GGGTTATGGGGAGGTCTGCGCATGTACTGTGGGGGTTGGGGGGGGGCCTGGCACGTACCGAGGGGGGTTAGGAGGGGGCCCGGGCACGTACCGGGGGGCCGCCGGGGCCGGGGCCGTCGTGGGCCCGCACTCAGCGGGGGCCGCCGCCGCCGCCATGCTGCCGCACGCGGGGATGAGGGCAGGGGCCGGGCGGGCCACGTGACGGGGGCGCGTGCGCGGGGCGGGTATAAAAGGCCCGGCGGCGGCCAGGCTGCCTCAGAGCGGCGGCGGGGCCGGGGTTTGCGTGTGCCCGGGCCGGGGGCGGCGGCCGGGCGGGCTGTGTGAGGGGTCGCAGCGCCGCTGAGGTCAGTGTCCGTCCGGCTGTGGGAGGCTCTGAGCGCTCTGCGGGGGAGCAGGGCCTGTGGGCTGGGGGCGGCCCTCAGGAAGGGCCTGGCCGTGGGGGCAGGACCCCCGGGGGAGGGGCTGTCCGTGTGGGGAGGGGCGGCGCGGGGCGGCCGGTGTGTGGGCCTTGCACCGGGGAGAGGTGTCGTCCCGTGTTGTGGCTCCTGAGGGCCTGTGTTTTGGGGCACCTCCTGGGTGCTGACCTGTGAGGCGTTGGGGATGAGCAGCAGCTGCTGTGCCGGGGGAGCAGGGCTCATCCTGGCTCGAGGGACAGAACAACCCCCCTAGAGGCCCCCATCTGGTGACCTCTGAGGGGTTCTGTGCTTTGGGGCTTTGGCTCTTCTGCCTCCTGCTGGCTGTCAGCTGGAGAAGGTGGAGCTCTCTGCAGAGATGCAGGGCGCTTGGTGTGGGCTTTTTTAACGTGGGGTTTTTTGAAGCAGTAAATGCAAGGCCTGGTTGCTCAGGGCTCAGCCGTCTCCCATTGCACAGAGGTGTAAATCTGCTTGAAGCTGTCCCGTGGGCAGAATTCTGTTGGTGCTGCTCCGGCAACAGGGTTTTCCACATTACCCCTTGGAAGGATTTTCAAGCTCAGCCCAGCAGAGGTGTGAGAGGGCTTTGTGTTTCGGCTGCTGGTGGCCCATGGGAGGAACTGTTTTTTGCTCCTCCTTTGGTGCAGGCCGTTGTGCCTTCTTCCTGCTGTGGGCAGGCTGCAGGATGGATGGAGGAGCCGTGGGACAAAGTCACCTTCCCTCTGGGGGCTGGGGTCGTTCTCTGACATGGGCTGTAGCCAGCACAAAGCTCACTGCAGATGTTTGGTGCTGCCACACGTTCCTGGTGGGTGTATGAAGGAGGCTGTGCTGCTAATGCAGCGAGCAAGGGCTGGCGCTCATGAGAGCGGCCGGAGTGCAAAGTCTGTCCTTGTGTTTGGTGTGTGGGTGGGAGTTCAGACTGAAAGACAGAGTGATGTGACAAGTGTGGGGTGCTTGGTGTGAGACGGCACTCGCTGACCTCTGCTTCCTGCCCTCTAGCTGCCACATCTTCCCCATGCGTTTGGGACCCCGGCTGCAGCCTCTCCAGCTCCATAGTCATAGAATCGGGTCATACGGAGGTTGGAAGCGTGTCCAGGGGAGCGAGGAGCTGTGAATCCTGTGTTGCGGCTGCCTGAGCTGGAAGGCTTTCATGGGCGAGTACAGTGCTTGGATCGCCAGAGCTGTCGCTTCAACATCCTTCAGCAGCACTAAAGCAGCTTTGAAGAAAACCACTAGCCAAGAACTCGCTGGGAAAGGCCAAGTCAGGAGAAAAGGAAAGGCTGGTTGCAGGAGAGTGTGATGTGTATACAGGGAGAAGTAAGTCAGAAAAAGTTGAGCTGCTTGAACGTCCAAGTTAAACAAGGGACAGGTATGAATGAAAATACCCTTTCAGCGGGGCTGTGGCACCTGGTGGGGGCCCATTCCCGCTGACCCCCCCCGTGCTCCCTCCCCTCCCAGACAGGCACGGCGCGGGGCTGGAGAAACAATTTTTAATGGAAAAACACAAGAGAAAATGTCCTAACAAAGCCACTCTAAGCCCCCCTCCCCTAAACGCATCCCTCCCCCCACCCTCCCCAAATACACTCCCCCCCGCGCCACCAAATACACGCTGGTCCTCTAAACACATCCCTCCCCGTGCCCCCCAGGTACACTGCCCGCTACAACTTGTAATGGAAAAACAGGAGAGAAAAGGCCCTATCGAAGCTACTCTAAGCCCCCCACCCCTAAACACATCCCCCCATCTCTCCAAATGCATTACCCCACCTCCAAATGCACCACCCTCCCCCAGACACACCACCCCCCCAGATACAATCCCCTCCCTTAAATCTGCCCCCCTCCCCTAAATACAACCCTCCCCCACATCCCAGCTGCACCCCCCCTCTGCCCCCCATCATCTCTGTCTCCTCACTGGGGTGGTCTCTTCCCCCCTGCCACCCCCGGGCAGCCTGCCAGAGCCCTGCGCTTGCTGGGTGGTGGCGATGGGGGGCTCGGCCCCCGCTTTGTCCCCCGCTTCTCCGCCACGGTGGGCTGGGCCGGCGGTAGCTCCATCCCCACGTCCCCGCACAGTTCCTGGGACTCTGTCCCATAGAGGGATTCTTCTAGGATGCGGATGGCCTCCAGGGTCTCCTCCACGCTGTAGTACTCGAAAGGCACCTTCTGGGGCACTGCAAGGTGGCCGTCCTTGTCCCCGAGGGCTTGGCTGTGGGGGACAGCAGAGGCGCTGCTGGGGACATCTTTCTCCCAGGAGATGTCACTCTCGCAGGGGTTGTCGCTGCTCCAGAAGGTGTCACTCTTTAGGGAGATGATGTTGCGGTCTGAGCTGTTGTCTTCTGAGGAGATGTCGCTTTTTGGGGAGAAATTGTGCTCTGGGGAGGTGTCGCTCTTGGAGGAGGTGTTGCGCTCTGCGGAGATGTGGCGCCCCGAGGAGGTGTCACTCTGTGGAGAGATGTTGTGCCCGGAGATGTCACTCTCAAAGGAGATGTTGAATGCCTCTGGGGAGATGTTGTGCCCCGAGGAGATGTCACTCTTTGGAGAGATGTTGCGCCCTGTGGAGATTTCACCCTCAAAGGAGATGTTGCTCTCTGGGGAGATGTCACGCTCTAAGGAGATGTCGCTCTTTGGGGAGATGTTGAACGCTGAGATGATGTTGCTTTTTGGGGAGATGTCACGCTCTGAGGAGGTGTCGCTTTCTGAGGAGATGTTGCTGCCCAGGGCTGTCTGCGTGGGGGAGGCCCTGCTGGAGCCGTTGGTCACTGAAGAGCATTCCTCGGTGTTTTCAGAGGCAGGGATGGAGGTTGGCAGCTGGGTGGGTGCTGGGGCCACCGCTCTCCCCTCTCTGCTGGCGCCACTGCGTTCCCCAGGTGTGGGGACAGCGGTGTCAGGGTCCTGGCCGACCTGCACTGCGTCTGGGGAGGAACCAAAGAGCCTGAGGGCGTCTTGCAGGAGCATCTCCTCGGTCACTTCAATGTTGGCATCCAGGTCGATAGGAGCTTCTTTGTGGGGGGCTGCAATGGGTCTGGAGGAGACGCAGGTGCCCGTGGGGATGCGGCTGGCAGTGGGTGTGTGCACAGGTATGGCCGTGCCGGAGCTGTTGGTGCCTGCAGGCTGTCCCTTGAGGTGCTGGCATCCGGGGATGGAGGTGAGGAGCAGCGTGGGGGCTGCGGGCACCGCTGTGCCCTGGTGGCCGTAGTCTGGGAGCTGCGTCATGTGGGGCAGTGGGTGTATTCCCTGGGGGGTGCCAGGGGCTGCCCAGGCCGGGAGGGTCCCGCAGCCCCTGGGGCCCCACAGGGCAGCGCCTGGTGGAGCAGCGGTGCCATGGCTGAGGGTGGCGGTGGCCAGTGCAGACACATTGTTGACCGTCCGCTCGATGTGGACGAAGCGTGGGTCGACGCTGTAGCCACCGCGTGGGGCCCTGTACAGCCCTGTGTGGGTAGAATGGAGCCGTGCTGGGCCGTGGGCACCCCCCGGGGCACCCGCCGAACCGCCCCCCATGGCCATCAGGGCGCTGATGGTGTCAGGGTGGCAGAGGGGACAGGGGTGCCATACCTGGTGGTGGGGCCTGTGGGGCTGCCCCCAGTGGGGGTGCCCAGGCTGCAGGGAATGGCTGCTGCTGCCCGGGCGGTGGGAACAGGGTGGCTGCGCCTGGAAGAGAGACAGGAGCCACGGTCACCTCCTGCGCTCTTGGCCCCGAGAGCGTCCCCGGGCTGTGGGTCGGGGTCGTTCCCTGCCTTGGGGGTAGAAGGTTTGTGGGAGCACGAAAGCCTGATGGCTCTGGGGGGCCGGGGGGGTGCGGGGGCCGCGCAGTGGGCGCCACCGAGGTGGCAGCGCCATGGTGGGTCCCCTCAGTCTCTCGGCTGCTAAGGACTCTTTGGCGTCTCCAGGATGGAATGTTGGGGCTCCCTGTGCTCCGCCCCCTCCCAACGGCCCCCCCAACAGCCCCCCCAGCTCCTGCTGGGGAGGGAAGGGGCTCGGGGGGGCTGAGGGCCTGCAGCCCCTACGGGCTGCTACCGGGGGCTGTGGGTGCAAGTGCCTTTGGCTGGAGCCTTGGTGCGTTCCCAGAGCTGGGGTGTCCTTGGGGTGAGTGGGGCTCAGTGGGATGGTCCCACAGCTGGGGGGCCACGCTGGAGGTGCTGGGCTGTATCAGGGGGGTGGCAGGGCAAGGGTGGAGGGGTCGCACCGTCCCCAAGGGAGAGGTTTGATGGTCCAGCCACGATGGTGCAGTGGGGGTCTGCGACCCATCGCCCAGCCAGGATGCCGGCACTGAGGCCGTGAGTCTCTGAATCTCTAGGGGATGAGGAGACACCTCTGTGTCAGGAGCCCTTCTCCTTCTGGCAGATTTCGTCTTCCCAGACAGCATCTGGGAAGCCCCTGGTGCTGTGAGGAGCAGGGCTGGGCAATTCCTGCAGTTTGTGGGAGATGGGAACTTCTTGTCGGCAGCGCTCGGGGGCCATCGAGGAAAGATGCCCTGCGAGACATGGTGGTTGTGAGCGGAGAAGGACTCGTGGGAGACGGGAAGGTCTCGGCTGCAGACATCATGAAATGGTTGAGTTTCAAATTGTCAGAAAAAGGGCGGGCAGAGTTGCTCCCCTGATTTTGGGAGGTGAATGCCCCATTAGGAAGGTTGCTGGTGATCCGAAAGTGAGAGGTGCTGTTGAGTGTGTTGAGGGCCAAGAGGCCTTGCAGAAGGCTCTAGATGGCTTGGAGCGTTGGGCAATCCTGGCGGCGTGAAATTGAACCAGTCCAAGTGCCGCGTTCTGCAGGTGGGAGGGAGGGAGTAACGGCGGCACCAGTGGGAATGGGAGGGGGCGTCTGGGGAGCAGCCCTGCAGAAAGGGGTGTGGGGGTGGTGAGCAGCTCAGGAGGAGCCAGCAGTGTCCCCTGGCACCAAGAGGGGACCAAGAGGGCAAGCGCATCGTGGGGGGCATCAAAGACAGTAGAAGCAGGCGGCCAAGAGAGGGGATTGTCCCGCTGTGTTCAGCGCTGGCGCGGCTTCACCTGGAGCACTGTGTGCGGTGCTGGGCAGCCCTGCAGTTAACTCGTGGTCAGCCCTGCAGTTTGGGTTCTGGTCTTTCTCTTCCCTTTTCCTCCTTCTCTGGCGCAGAGCAGCTCCCCGCGGCCCCCGGGAGCTGCGGCCAGTGGCGGTGCAGCTGCTGCAGGGGACGGGAGTTTTGGGTGCAGGAGGGTGCTCGGGGCGGGGGGTTGGGAGGCCGGACACGGAGCAGCAGCGGTGCCGGGAGCTGCGCCGGGCCCTGCTGAGGCCAAGGGGACTGCGCCCGCGCGGGGCCCGCAGCGGCGCCCCCCAACGCTGGGGGTGCCGCGGCGGGGACCGGGGCCTCCCCCCTCACCTTCTGCGCACCGTACCTGCAGAGGGGCGGCCGCTGCCCGAAGGCGCCCTTGGCTGCGTTGGCCCCGGGCTGTGGAGCTGGGAGGGGGAACGGGCAATACAGAGCTGGGGTTTCCAGGCACTTTTGGCCCCTGCCGTGATTTCTTTGTTTATTTCTTTCCTTATTTCCCCCCTCCCCAGCTGCTGTCAGGGCTGCCCAAGGCGCAGGCCGAGGAGGGGAGGAGGGTCCCTGCCTGGCCGGCAGCTCCCCCCTGGCCGTTGTGGGGGTGATTTGGGGTGATTGGGCAGCGCAGGGAGGCAAAGCCGGGCTGTGGAGCCGCGGACGGGGGTGATTGTGCCGAGGCTTTGGGGGCTTTGCCCCGAGCCCTGTCCCCGCGGGAGGGGACGCTGGCCGGGGTCCAGCCGAAGGCCTGGCAGCCCTTGTGGTCGTGTGTGTCCGTCCCCTCCCGCTTGCCAAGGTCTGTCCTTGTCCCAGGGGCTCCGTGCTGCTTTCTGCGTGGGGCCGTGTCCGTGGGTCCTGCAGGGACCCGTCTGTCCTGGCTGCCCCTGGAGAAAGGGACAGGGGAGTCCCCCCCCGCCACTGTCACCCCACTGGCTTTGACTCGGCCCTGGGGGCGGCTCGGTGCCCTTCGGGGTCCCATGTGGGACTGTGGCACCTGGTGGGGGCCGATTCCCGCTGTCCCCCGCGCTCCCTCCCCTCCCAGACAGGCACGGAGCGGGGCTGGAGAAACAACTTTTAATGGAAAAACACGAGAGAAAAGGTCCTATCGAAGCTACCCTAACCCCCCCTCCCCTAAACATATCCCTCCCCCCAAATACACTGTCCACCACAACCTTTAATGGAAAAACACAGCAGAAAAGGTCCTGTCGAAGCTACTCTAACCCCCCCTCCCCTAAACTCACTCCCCGCATCTCTCAAAATACACTACCCCACCTTTAAATGTACCCCCCTCCCCTAAACACACCCGCCTCCCCAAACACACTGCCCGCTACAACTTTTAATGGAAAAACACGAGAGAAAAGGTCCTATCGAAGGTACTCTAACCCCCCCTCCCCTAAACATGTCCCTCTCCCCACGCCCCCCAAACACACACCCCACCCCACCCCACCACCCCCCGATACAGTCCCCTCCCTTAAATCTGCCCCCTGTGAGAAACAAGTTCCGGTCCGAATGAAACAGGCTCAGGCAGCATCCTCTGTGAAGCACATTTTTATTCACGTTCTTGCAAGAGCGGGTGACCTAGCAAGTAGGCACACTTCCAGTTCTTGAAACACACCTTTTTATTCCCTAATCCCGGCCGAATTTTTCCCTCCCCTGTTTCCCATTGGTTGGGTACTCCAGGGTTCACAGTCTGTCCGAGGCGCCTAAAATTCTTCCCACATGTCCTGCCTCTGTTTACTTCTCTTTATGCTACACCTAAAGGGATTATCTGACTAGTTTATTTCTTTCCTTTTTGGTAAAAGATTGCTCAATGTCATTAGCCCTGGTTAAATGTTTGACTCCCCTTCTAGACACTAATCCAGGAGGAATCAGTTTGTCCTTTTGTCTGTGTGATAAGAGATGTTCTACAAGCCTTTGCTGGAGCCTCTTTGTCTTAGTCATTCCCTTATCGTGTCACCTCTGATGGAAACGGCTTTTCTCCTCTGCAAAAGCAATACCTGCCTTTCTTACTGTTAAACAAGCATGTACTTTTGGATTACTAGACTGGATTTTCGACTATTACTGGGCTAGTTATTCTAAATCAATGTCAGCCACATACACTATTTCAACTAATTCCCGTGAATCAAAAGTACTTACTTTGGCAAAAAGAATTTGCTCTCCCAAGATGCATACAGCTTCTATAACTCTGGCACGCTTCTATAACTCCGGCACGCTATCCTCTGTGATACTCGATGCATTGATTAGGAATACACTCCCGAACTGCAAATTAGCAGTTCACAGAATCACAGACTGGCAGGGGTTGGAAGGGGCCCTCTGGAGATCATCTCCTCCAACCCCCGGCCAGAGCAGGGTCACCCAGAGCAGGTGGCACAGGAACGCGTCCAGGCGGGTTTGGGATGTTTCCAGAGTTGGAGACTCCCCCACCTCTCTGGGCAGCCTGTGCCAGGGCTCTGACACCCTCAGGGTAGAAGTTCCTCCTCGTGTTGAGATGGAACTTCCTATGGTCAAGTTTGTGCCCATTGCCTCTTGTCCTGTCGCCGGGCACCACTGGAAAGAGCCTGGCCCCATCCTCCTGACGCCCCGCCTTGAAGTATTTATAAGTGTTGATAAGATCCCCCCTCAGTCGTCTTTTTTCCAGACTGAAGAGACCCAAATCCCTCAGCCTTTCTTCAGAAGAGAGATGTTCCAGGCCCCTCAGCATCTCTCCAGCACTTCCCTGTCCTTCTTGAACTGGGGAGCCCAGAACTGGACACAGTCCTTTTGTCAATGTTGGAGGCAGGTCCATGCCCTGTAGCAATCTGGTCCTTCTCCCAGGCAGCTTTGGAGTGTTTTGACCTTGGCTGGAGACTGCTGAAGTCCTGGATAACAGCCACGTACGACTCCTCCTATGTAGTTACCTGAAAGGTTTTCTTCATGTGTAAGGCGGGTCCAGACTCAAAAGAGGCATTAACACATCAAGCGGCCATTTGCTGCGGAGAGGAGCTTCAGGGCAGGTAAGTCTGCTCAGGGGAAGCGATCTGAAGCCAAAAGGGCCGTCAAAAATCTCTTTTGGGGGCTCTTAGAAGCTGGGAGAAGCGGTGTGCCCATGCTGGGGGCCGACCGCTTGTGGGGGGGACCTGCTGAGCTAGTGTGGGCGGGCCCAGCAACACCCACCGCTCATCAGACTATAACAAGACTCTGGGAGGGCAGCAAGTGCTGCCCACAGAGCACCAACTGAGTGTGGGTGCGGTGCTGCAGCTGTTTGCAGCTCGTTGAGCTGTTTCAGCTGCTGTTTGCAGCTCGTTGGGCAGGACACGAGGTGCTGCACTTCACTCAAGTGAAGATTAGCTGTGCTTAGTGAAGGTTAGCCCTGGCTTCCACCCACAAGAAGGTGGTGTGCTCAGCCTCAACCAGAAAGGATGTGGGAACCCAGACGGGGCTCCCCCAGAGACACGAAGCCGTCCAGGTCACCGGGGGCAGGGAGCGCTGGAGCCTTTTGCCGACAACGGGAGGCAGCTGTGGGAACCGCCGCGCGTGTTGCGAACAGGTAAGTGATGTGCTCAGCCTGGTGGCAGAGCTGCGAGAGGAAGCTGAAAGGTTAAGAAGCATTGGGGAGGCTGAGGAAGAAATAGACTGGTGGAGCCAGGCTCTGCCCTCCTTCAAACAGCAACAGGAGCACCCAGCAGGAAGCAGCCGGGATCTAGAGGCCCCTGTACCCTGCTCCTGCCACGCAGAAGGCAGAAGCCTAAATGAAGGGAGTGAATGGAGGCGAGTTCACGGTCGGGGCAGTGGGCGAACCCTCTCCTTGCCCCCCCTGTTGTACCCGGTACCTCTGAACAACAGCTATGAGGTACTGAACGAGGAAGGCCAGTCGAGTGAGGGTGAGGATGACGGGCAATCTACACTAGAGACACCTCCACAGTCAGAAAGGCGTACTGCCTGCACTATCACCACAGCCCCAAGAAAGAAAAGAGGGGTTGTAGTCACTGGGGCTTTGGAATCTGAGGGCCAGGCAAATGAGGATGGGGAGGATTGTCCATCTAGTGAGTCACACAGGGCTAATCACTCACCCCCATGACTCAGGACCTCCTCAACCAAGAAAAAAAGGAAGGCAATTGTAGTAGGTCCCCTTCTGAGGGGAACAGAGGGCCCTATCTGTCGACCAGACCCATCCCACAAAGTGGTCAGCTGCCTCCCTGGGGCCAGGATCAAGGACATGGAGGAAACTCCCTACCCTGGTTCGGCCCTCAGATTATTATCCACTACTGATATTTCAAGTAGGTAATGATGAGATAGCTACCAGAAGTCTAAGGGCAATGAAGAGAGACTTCAGAGGCCTGGGAGGGCTGGTTAAGGGATCAGGAGCACAAGTAGTGTTCTCCTCTATCCCACCAGTTGCAGGGATTGATGAGGGGATAAACAGGAAGAGTCAGGAGATTAACTCCTGTCTCAGAGACTGGTGCAACCGACAGAACTTTGGTTACTTTGACCATGGGTTGATGTACAGGACACCAGGCATGCTGGCAACAGGTGGGGAAAGCCTAACCCAACGGGGAAGAAGGATTCTAGGACAGGAGTTAGCAGGACTCATTGAAAGGGCTTTAAACTAGGTTTGCAGGGGGGCGGGGATGTAACCAGAGTGACTAAAGCGGTGCCTGGGAGCAGCACGCCAGCGCCGGTGGGTAAAAGTGCTAGCAAGGTCTTGCAGCCTGTTGTTGCAGTGGAGGTGGGAGATGATGACCCACGTGCTAGCAAAGACATGAGGAGTAGTGATGGGTTGGCACCTGCAGAAATGTCTGAGCGTGGACAGGTGGGAATAAGGGCTTGTCCCCCCAGTCAAGTGACAAGGCAATTAGGCCAGCTGAAGTGCATCTACAGGAATGCACGCAGCATGGGCAACAAACAGGAAGAGTTGGAGGCCATTGTACAGCAGGGAAAGTATGACATAATTGCCATCACAGAAACGTGGTGGGAAGACACGCACAACTGGAGTGCGGTGACTGACGGCTACCAACTCTTCAGAAGGGCTAGGCAAGGAAGGAGAGGTGGTGGGGTGGCCCTCTAGGTCAGGGGCAGTCTTGAATGCCAAGAACTTAACAATGTGCATGACGACATTGTTGAGCATTTATGGATGAGAATCAAGGGGAAGGCCAATAAGCCGGACACCGTGGTGGGAGTTTGTTATAGACTCCCCAACCAGGATGTAGAGGCTGATGAAATATTCTATAAGCAGCTGGCAGAGGTCTCACGATCGCTCGCCCTTGTTCTTGTGGGGGACTTCAACTTCCCAGATGTCTGCTGGAAATATAACACAGCAGAGAGGGAACAGTCCCGGAGGTTCCTGGAGTGTGTGGAAGACAACTTCCTAACACAGCTGGTGAAGGAGCCAATTAGGGAAAGTGCCCTACTGGACCTGCTGCTTGTTAACAGAGAAGGTGTGGTGGTGTGCTCTCCCCTTTCCCCCCCCCCGGCTCCTGCTCAAGCCATGGCCATCAGCGGGAGTTGTGATGAGTCGCACTTGAACTGTGGGAGATGGCTGGCAACATAACCAAAACCCTGTCTGGAGTGGGAACCTGGGTATCTTGTTCCCATGAGAATATGACTGTAGGTCAATTCTCCTACTCCATAAACAGTGGACAGCCCAAGAGCCCTTGGAGCTCTCCTGCACGGCAGCGGCTGCACGACAGGGTCTCCCCTTGAGTGGGGACGCTCACTTAAGGTTCTTCTCCTCGAGGCCGAGAGATTCCTTGCCGCAACAGATTCTCGGTAAGTGACTAATAGCATGCTAAACTTTGAAATCTTAGCTAAGGGATCTAAGGATTGATTGCGCATATAGAATCCTTTAGACATAAACCGTTGACCGAGTCTGGGACTAGGATTGGATCCAGCCGCAGCCAGACTCCTCTCTGAGAAGGAGTTTAGAAAGCCAGGGGGTCCTTTCTGAACCTCGGGACTCAACGGGAGGGTCTCCCTGAGAGCTTGTCTGACCCCGGCCTCTATGCAGTAAATAATCAAGCGTGCCCTGGCATCGAATCTCGGAAAACACTGTCGCATTCACTGCTAACTTTGTTAAATCACTGTTTTATGTTAATAAACATTTCACTACTCTCTTACAAGTGAAGTTATTCACTCCGCCTGCGACAGCAGATCCTAAAATGATGTTAGCCAGTTCCATTGGGATCAGATCTATCCTTCCTTAAGACTTCAGCTATTTCACCCTTTGGAACACACATTGTATTTTCAGTGCAGAGCCATTTTCTTTACAGTCAAGGAGGCTTACCTTATGTCCTGGAGGCTGCTTCAACACAGCATCACTACAACTTTCCGTAAGACATGTCAGAGAGAGAGTGGCCCAGCAGGGCACAGAACGGCACAGCAAGAGCCTGAATCTACAGCCCAAAAGCAGAAATGGAGTGTGCTCAGAGAACCCTGCTCCTGGTTAGCGTCTCCTTCAAATGAGAGTTAAGGAATAAACCTAAATTGCTTTGAAATGTTGAGTTCTTACAGCTATAAATGTCTGTTACCTGGCACTGTAAAGACCGCAGGTTACAAAGCTTCGTGCAGCCTAATGCGGGCGGGTTCCGCTTGGAAAATGACAGTTAAGAATTTGGATCCCACTCGATGTACTGGTAACGTGGTTTCAGGCAGCTGTTGCCAGCACTGACCAAAGGGATGAGGATTGGCAAAACCAGAGAAGGCCGTAGCCATGCTCTATTTCTGCTAATCTCTGTTTCCCTGAGACGCGAAATAGCAGCTGGCTGCTCCAGCTCTCCTTTTAGCTGCCTTTGAGCTTGCAAAGCCATTTCAAGCCAGTGCCTGAGGACTCGTAGGAATGGAGAAAACCAGTTTCCTGCACTGTGTTGTGTGAACTCAGAAATCGGGTAATGAAAAATGGGGAAAACGCTCAGCTCTCCTAACCTGGGGATGGGCACCGCTTCCTGCTTGGCATCTCAAGACTTGCAGCACCTCAAGACTTGCAGGGATCAAAAAAAACTCAAAGGGACTCAAAAAAAACCCCACAGCCCCTTCCCTTCCAACTTCTGCCTGCTGCCAGGGAGACACAGCTCACCATTCCCTGCTCCCGGATAAGCTTATTTGCCTTCTCGCTGAGGTCTAGTGCCCATAAATGGACTGGGAGCTCTGGATCAGACTGGCAGGAGCAGATCGGGTAACAGGAGATGAGGCAAAAGACAAGCATCTATTGAAGGAGGGAAAATGCGCTTCAGAATGTCTTCTTACCTTCTTGTAGACCAGGTCAATGCGACACCCGACACTGATGTCCACAAAGTCCACTTCAGTTGTCTGGTTCGGGAGCTCTGCGCATTTGGTCATCGTGTCTGGAAACGCTCCCTCCGGCTGCCAGAGGGGGACAGGCTGCATGAATTCAAGCAGCAGCTTTTCTCCTCAGAAGCGAGTTATCATTTCTTTGGTTCTCAAGATGACAGCACCCACCCGCACCCCAAAAATTACCTTCGGTGTGATGCCGTTTGAGGAGAGCCCACTGGGAGGACTGGCCCTGAAGCAGGTTTGTGCACGCAGCCGTCTCTCCACAGGTGACGTCTGCCCCAAAGCGCTCGCATCGCCTTCGGAAAGGGAGGTTACCGCCCTGAAAGAGACAGCAGAGAGATGGTTTGTCAGGAGATTTGCTCTGTTCCAGATGTGGCAATGGCAAATTTGGACAAAAGGAGAGAATTATCCACCTACCGTGGTCAGCGGAGCCCAGTAGAGCTTGCCTTGGATTTCCAGCTGGAAAGCAAGAAGGATGGAGGAGCACGTCAGGAGAGCTGAAGCAGCAGTGGTTAAACAGAAGGATATTCCAGGTAGCAATTGTAGCACTTGCCTTGGCTAAACGTCAGTGGGAAACCCAGGAAATCACTGGTTTTTCTTCGAGATCCCCAACTATTCCAAGAGAATGTATCACTTGGAGAAAAGAACCAGAAACTGGAACCGCTCCGTTTGTTTTCAGTGCTCACCCTGGAGAAAACTCAAAGCAGTTACAGATCTAGAGGGATGCAAGACTGGCTAAAGGATGAACGCGGAGAGGGGCCAGAACTGCTCCAAGCACCCGTCGCTCCCCGGGTGATGTTGGGTGCCCCACGAAACGCTCCCAGGAAGCCGACTGCTGTAACGTGCCGCAGAAGGGCGGTGACGTACCCACTTGAGGGGACATTTTAGCACTAGCGCTTCAGGGAAGCTGAAGCTTTACTTGTCCCGCTCAGCTCATCCTGCTTCACCCTCTCCCAGGCAGCCAACGGAGCTGGTTTTGCCGGCGCAGCCCCCTGCTGCGCGCTCCCTGCTGGGAGCCTGCCCTGGTGCGTCTCTCTCTTCAGTGTGCTTCCCTAGACTTCCAAATCAATGCAGCCCTGGAGGGATCACCGGGGTCCCAAATCCCCCACCCCAGAGCAGCGCAGAGCAGGGCCCCCGCACCCTACCTGCGTTACCCACGGGCACAGCCTGCTCTGCTCGTAGCGCTTGGGCTTCATACACGGCCTGTTCTTCTTCTGCCCCCGGGCCCGCTTCCGCTCCACGGGCTCCTTCTCTGCTGCTCCACCATCCTCTCGGCTTTCCCCGTCCTGAGCGAGGTCCTCTGACTTCACTCGTTTGACGGGGGGCTCGCTCTGGCAGCTGCCGACCTCCTCCTCCTCCTTGACCTTCTCTTCCTCCTCCTCCTCCTCCTCCTCCTCGCCCCCGCCGCTGGGCTCGCCCCGGGCCCGCAGGTAGGCATGGAACTGCTCCTTGGAGGCGAGGAACCTACAGAAACATCCCACCCCTGTCACCCCAGCCATGGGGGGGGCGGTGTGACAGGGCCATGGGGGCAGGGGACTGCTGGGGGGACAGCGGGGCCGGGCATGTACTGGGGGGGCAGTGCAGAGGCTTGGCATGTACCGGGAGGGGGTTATGGGGGGCCGTACACGTAGTGGGGGGGTTATGGAGGGCCCTGGCCCCTACCAGGGGGGTTATGGAAGGGCCATACCTGTACCCGGGGGGTTATGGGGAGGTCTGCGCATGTACTGTGGGGGTTGGGGGGGGGCCTGGCACGTACCGAGGGGGGTTAGGAGGGGGCCCGGGCACGTACCGGGGGGCCGCCGGGGCCGGGGCCGTCGTGGGCCCGCGCTCAGCGGGGGCCGCCGCCGCCGCCATGCTGCCGCACGCGGGGATGAGGGCAGGGGCCGGGCGGGCCACGTGACGGGGGCGCGTGCGCGGGGCGGGTAGAAAAGGCCCGGCGGCGGCCAGGCTGCCTCAGAGCGGCGGCGGGGCCGGGGTTTGCGTGTGCCCGGGCCGGGGGCGGCGGCCGGGCGGGCTGTGTGAGGGGTCGCAGCGCCGCTGAGGTCAGTGTCCGTCCGGCTGTGGGAGGCTCTGAGCGCTCTGCGGGGGAGCAGGGCCTGTGGGCTGGGGGCGGCCCTCAGGAAGGGCCTGGCCGTGGGGGCAGGACCCCCGGGGGAGGGGCTGTCCGTGTGGGGAGGGGCGGCGCGGGGCGGCCGGTGTGTGGGCCTTGCACCGGGGAGAGGTGTCGTCCCGTGTTGTGGCTCCTGAGGGCCTGTGTTTTGGGGCACCTCCTGGGTGCTGACCTGTGAGGCGTTGGGGATGAGCAGCAGCTGCTGTGCCGGGGGAGCAGGGCTCATCCTGGCTCGAGGGACAGAACAACCCCCCTGGAGGCCCCCATCTGGTGACCTCTGAGGGGTTCTGTGCTTTGGGGCTTTGGCTCTTCTGCCTCCTGCTGGCTGTCAGCTGGAGAAGGTGGAGCTCTCTGCAGAGATGCAGGGCGCTTGGTGTGGGCTTTTTTAATGGGGGGTTTTTTGAAGCAGTAAATGCAAGGCCTGGTTGCTCAGGGCTCAGCCGTCTCCCATTGCACAGAGGTGTAAATCTGCTTGAAGCTGTCCCGTGGGCAGAATTCTGTTGGTGCTGCTCCGGCAACAGGGTTTTCCACATTACCCCTTGGAAGGATTTTCAAGCTCAGCCCAGCAGAGGTGTGAGAGGGCTTTGTGTTTCGGCTGCTGGTGGCCCATGGGAGGAACTGTTTTTTGCTCCTCCTTTGGTGCAGGCCGTTGTGCCTTCTTCCTGCTGTGGGCAGGCTGCAGGATGGATGGAGGAGCCGTGGGACAAAGTCACCTTCCCTCTGGGGGCTGGGGTCGTTCTCTGACATGGGCTGTAGCCAGCACAAAGCTCACTGCAGATGTTTGGTGCTGCCACACGTTCCTGGTGGGTGTATGAAGGAGGCTGTGCTGCTAATGCAGCGAGCAAGGGCGGGTGCTCATGAGAGCGGCCGGAGTGCAAAGTCTGTCCTTGTGTTTGGTGTGTGGGTGGGAGTTCAGGCTGAAAGACAGAGTGATGTGACAAGTGTGGGGTGCTTGGTGTGAGACGGCACTCGCTGACCTCTGCTTCCTGCCCTCTAGCTGCCACATCTTCCCCATGCGTTTGGGACCCCGGCTGCAGCCTCTCCAGCTCCATAGTCATAGAATCGGGTCATACGGAGGTTGGAAGCGTGTCCAGGGGAGCGAGGAGCTGTGAATCCTGTGTTGCGGCTGCCTGAGCTGGAAGGCTTTCATGGGCGAGTACAGTGCTTGGATCGCCAGAGCTGTCGCTTCAACATCCTTCAGCAGCACTAAAGCAGCTTTGAAGAAAACTACTAGCCAAGAACTCGCTGGGAAAGGCCAAGTCAGGAGAAAAGGAAAGGCTGATTGCAGGAGAGTGTGATGTGTATACAGGGAGAAGTAAGTCAGAAAAAGTTGAGCTGCTTGAACGTCCAAGTTAAACAAGGGACAGGTATGAATGAAAATACCCTTTCAGCGGGGCTGTGGCACCTGGTGGGGGCCCATTCCCGCTGACCCCCCCGTGCTCCCTCCCCTCCCACACAGGCACGGAGCGGGGCTGGAGAAAGAGCTTTTAATGGAAGAACACAAGAGAAAATGCCCTAACAAAGCCACTCTAAGCCCCCCTCCCCTAAACACATCCCTCCCCCCACCCCCCCAAATACACGCTGGTCCTCTAAACACATCCCTCCCCGTGCCCCCCAGGTACACTGCCCGCTACAACTTGTAATGGAAAAACAGGAGAGAAAAGGCCCTATCGAAGCTACTCTAAGCCCCCCACCCCTAAACACATCCCCCCATCTCTCCAAATGCATTACCCCACCTCCAAATGCACCACCCTCCCCCAAACACACCACCCCCCCAGATACAATCCCCTCCCTTAAATCTGCCCCCCTCCCCTAAATACAACCCTCCCCCACATCCCAACTGCACCCCCCCTCTGCCCCCCATCATCTCTGTCTCCTCACTGGGGTGGTCTCTTCCCCCCTGCCACCCCCGGGCAGCCTGCCAGAGCCCTGCGCTTGCTGGGTGGTGGCGATGGGGGGCTCGGCCCCCGCTTTGTCCCCCGCTTCTCCGCCACGGTGGGCTGGGCCGGCGGTAGCTCCATCCCCACGTCCCCGCACAGTTCCTGGGACTCTGTCCCATAGAGGGATTCTTCTAGGATGCGGATGGCCTCCAGGGTCTCCTCCACGCTGTAGTACTCGAAAGGCACCTTCTGGGGCACTGCAAGGTGGCCGTCCTTGTCCCCGAGGGCTTGGCTGTGGGGGACAGCAGAGGCGCTGCTGGGGACATCTTTCTCCCAGGAGATGTCACTCTCGCAGGGGTTGTCGCTGCTCCAGAAGGTGTCACTCTTTAGGGAGATGATGTTGCGGTCTGAGCTGTTGTCTTCTGAGGAGATGTCGCTTTTTGGGGAGAAATTGTGCTCTGGGGAGGTGTCGCTCTTGGAGGAGGTGTTGCGCTCTGCGGAGATGTGGCGCCCCGAGGAGGTGTCACTCTTTGGAGAGATGTTGTGCCCGGAGATGTCACTCTCAAAGGAGATGTTGAATGCCTCTGGGGAGATGTTGTGCCCCGAGGAGATGTCACTCTTTGGAGAGATGTTGCGCCCTGTGGAGATTTCACCCTCAAAGGAGATGTTGCTCTCTGGGGAGATGTCACGCTCTAAGGAGATGTCGCTCTTTGGGGAGGTGTTGCTCTTTGGGGAGATGTTGAACGCTGAGATGATGTTGCTTTTTGGGGAGATGTCACGCTCTGAGGAGGTGTCGCTTTCTGAGGAGATGTTGCTGCCCAGGGCTGTCTGCGTGGGGGAGGCCCTGCTGGAGCCGTTGGTCACTGAAGAGCATTCCTCGGTGTTTTCAGAGGCAGGGATGGAGGTTGGCAGCTGGGTGGGTGCTGGGGCCACCGCTCTCCCCTCTCTGCTGGCGCCACTGCGTTCCCCAGGTGTGGGGACAGCGGTGTCAGGGTCCTGGCCGACCTGCACTGCGTCTGGGGAGGAACCAAAGAGCCTGAGGGCGTCTTGCAGGAGCATCTCCTCGGTCACTTCAATGTTGGCATCCAGGTCGATAGGAGCTTCTTTGTGGGGGGCTGCAATGGGTCTGGAGGAGACGCAGGTGCCCGTGGGGATGCGGCTGGCAGTGGGTGTGTGCACAGGTATGGCCGTGCCGGAGCTGTTGGTGCCTGCAGGCTGTCCCTTGAGGTGCTGGCATCCGGGGATGGAGGTGAGGAGCAGCGTGGGGGCTGCGGGCACCGCTGTGCCCTGGTGGCCGTAGTCTGGGAGCTGCGTCATGTGGGGCAGTGGGTGTATTCCCTGGGGGGTGCCAGGGGCTGCCCAGGCCGGGAGGGTCCCGCAGCCCCTGGGGCCCCACAGGGCAGCGCCTGGTGGAGCAGCGGTGCCATGGCTGAGGGTGGCGGTGGCCGGCACAGACACATTGTTGACCGTCCGCTCGATGTGGACGAAGCGTGGGTCGACGCTGTAGCCACCGCGTGGGGCCCTGTACAGCCCTGTGTGGGTAGAATGGAGCCGTGCTGGGCCGGGGGCACCCCCCGGGGCACCCGCCGAACCGCCCCCCATGGCCATCAGGGCGCTGATGGTGTCAGGGTGGCAGAGGGGACAGGGGTGCCATACCTGGTGGTGGGGCCTGTGGGGCTGCCCCCACTGGGGGTGCCCAGGCTGCAGGGAATGGCTGCTGCTGCCCGGGCGGTGGGAACAGGGTGGCTGCGCCTGGAAGAGAGACAGGAGCCATGGCCGGCGGTCACCTCCTGCGCTCTCGTCCCCAAGAGGTGGCCCCAGGTATTGGGGAAATTCTCAGGAACTGGGATTCACTGGGCAGGCGAGGGCAGGGACACTCAGCCGGGCTTGCTGAGCCCCCGAGCCAGAACTGCCGGGGGGGGAACAGGGGAGGTGGGATGGTGAAGGTGACCATGGAGAGGGGAGGGGGAGGCTGAAGGTGCCCAGGGTTCTTGGGTGCCAAAAGGTGTTGGGGTGGCCGAGGGGACAGGGGTGCCATACCTGGTGGTGGGGCCTGTGGGGCCCCCCCCACTGGGGGTGCCCAGGCCGTGGGGAAGAGCAGCTGCTGCCCGGGCGGTGGGAACAGGGTGGCTGTGCCTGGAAGAGAGACAGGAGCCACGGTCACCTCCTGCGCTCTTGGCCCCGAGAGCGTCCCCGGGCTGTGGGTCGGGGTCGTTCCCTGCCTTGGGGGTAGAAGGTTTGTGGGAGCACGAAAGCCTGATGGCTCTGGGGGGCCGGGGGGGTGCGGGGGCCGCGCAGTGGGCGCCACCGAGGTGGCAGCGCCATGGTGGGTCCCCTCAGTCTCTCGGCTGCTAAGGACTCTTTGGCGTCTCCAGGATGGAATGTTGGGGCTCCCTGTGCTCCGCCCCCTCCCAACGGCCCCCCCAACAGTTCCCCCAGCTCCTGCTGGGGAGGGAAGGGGCTCGGGGGGGCTGAGGGCCTGCAGCCCCTACGGGCAGCTACCGGGGGCTGTGGGTGCAAGTGCCTTTGGCTGGAGCCTTGGTGCGTTCCCAGAGCTGGGGTGTCCTTGGGGTGAGTGGGGCTTGGTGGGGTGGTCCCACAGCTGCGGGGCCGCGCTGGAGGTGCTGGGCTGTATCAGGGGGGTGGCAGGGCAAGGGTGGAGGGGTCGCACTGTACCCAAGGGAGAGGTTTGATGGTCCAGCCACGATGGTGCAGTGGGGGTCTGCGACCCATCGCCCAGCCAGGATGCCGGCACTGAGGCCGTGAGTCTCTGAATCTCTAGGGGATGAGGAGACACCTCTGTGTCAGGAGCCCTTCTCCTTCTGGCAGATTTCGTCTTCCCAGACAGCATCTGGGAAGCCCCTGGTGCTGTGAGGAGCAGGGCTGGGCAATTCCTGCAGTCTGTGGGAGATGGGAACTTCTTGTCGGCAGCGCTCGGGGGCCATCGAGGAAAGATGCCCTGCGAGACATGGTGGTTGTGAGCGGAGAAGGACTCGTGGGAGACGGGAAGGTCTTGGCTGCAGACATCATGAAATGGTTGAGTTTCAAATTGTCAGAAAAAGGGCGGGCAGAGTTGCTCCCCTGGATTTTGGGAGGTGAATGCCCCATTAGGAAGGTTGCTGGTGATCCGAAAGTGAGAGGTGCTGTTGAGTCTGTTGAGGGCCAAGAGGCCTTGCAGAAGGCTCTAGATGGCTTGGAGCGTTGGGCAATCCTGGCGGCGTGAAATTGAACCAGTCCAAGTGCCGCGTTCTGCAGGTGGGAGGGAGGGAGTAACGGTGGCACCAGTGGGAATGGGAGGGGGCGTCTGGGGAGCAGCCCTGCAGAAAGGGGTGTGGGGGTGGTGAGCAGCTCAGGAGGAGCCAGCAGTGTCCCCTGGCACCAAGAGGGGACCAAGAGGGCAAGCGCATCGTGGGGGGCATCAAAGACAGTAGAAGCAGGCGGCCAAGGGAGGGGATTGTCCCGCTGTGTTCAGCGCTGGCGCGGCTTCACCTGGAGCACTGTGTGCGGTGCTGGGCAGCCCTGCAGTTAACTCGTGGTCAGCCCTGCAGTTTGGGTTCTGGTCTTTCTCTTCCCTTTTCCTCCTTCTCTGGCGCAGAGCAGCTCCCCGCGGCCCCCGGGAGCTGCGGGCAGTGGCGGTGCAGCTGCTGCAGGGGACGGGAGTTTTGGGTGCAGGAGGGTGCTCGGGGCGGGGGGTTGGGAGGCCGGACACGGAGCAGCAGCGGTGCTGGGAGCTGCGCCGGGCCCTGCTGAGGCCAAGGGGACTGCGCCCGCGCGGGGCCCGCAGCGGCGCCCCCCAACGCTGGGGGTGCCGCGGCGGGGACCGGGGCCTCCCCCCTCACCTTCTGCGCACCGTACCTGCAGAGGGGCGGCCGCTGCCCGAAGGCGCCCTTGGCTGCGTTGGCCCCGGGCTGTGGAGCTGGGAGGGGGAACGGGCAATAAAGAGCTGGGGTTTCCAGGCACTTTTGGCCCCTGCCGTGATTTCTTTGTTTATTTCTTTCCTTATTTCCCCCCTCCCCAGCTGCTGTCAGGGCTGCCCAAGGCGCAGGCCGAGGAGGGGAGGAGGGTCCCTGCCTGGCCGGCAGCTCCCCCCTGGCCGTTGTGGGGGTGATTTGGGGTGATTGGGCAGCGCAGGGAGGCAAAGCCGGGCTGCGGAGCCGCGGACGGGGGTGATTGTGCCGAGGCTTTGGGGGCTTTGCCCCGAGCCCTGTCCCTGCGGGAGGGGACGCTGGCCGGGGTCCAGCCGAAGGCCTGGCAGCCCTTGTGGTCGTGTGTGTCCGTCCCCTCCTGCTCCCCAAGGTCTGTCCTTGTCCCAGGGGCTCTGTGGTGCTTTCTGCGTGGGGCCGTGTCCGTGGGTCCTGCAGGGACCCGTCTGTCCTGGCTGCCCCTGGAGAAAGGGACAGGGGAGTCCCCCCCCGCCACTGTCACCCCACTGGCTTTGACTCGGCCCTGGGGGCGGCTTGGTGCCCTTCGGGGTCCCATGTGGGACTGTGGCACCTGGTGGGGGCCGATTCCCGCTGTCCCCCGCACTCCCTCCCCTCCCAGACAGGCACGGAGCGGGGCTGGAGAAACAACTTTTAATGGAAAAACACGAGAGAAAAGGTCCTATCGAAGCTACCCTAACCCCCCCTCCCCTAAACATATCCCTCCCCCCAAATACACTGTCCACCACAACCTTTAATGGAAAAACACAGCAGAAAAGGTCCTGTCGAAGCTACTCTAACCCCCCCTCCCCTAAACTCACTCCCTGCATCTCTCAAAATACACTACCCCACCTTTAAATGTACCCCCCTCCCCTAAACACACCCACCTCCCCAAACACACTGCCCGCTACAACTTTTAATGGAAAAACACGAGAGAAAAGGTCCTATCGAAGGTACTCTAACCCCCCCCCTACCCTAAACATGTCCCTCTCCCCACGCCCCCCAAACACACGCGCCCCCCCCCCCGATACAGTCCCCTCCCTTAAATCTGCCCCCT
Source organism: Chroicocephalus ridibundus (assembly GCF_963924245.1). NCBI lineage: Eukaryota > Metazoa > Chordata > Aves > Charadriiformes > Laridae > Chroicocephalus > Chroicocephalus ridibundus. The sequence continues at coordinate 570,191 of NW_026961297.1, forward strand.
GTGAGAAACAAGTTCCGGTCCGAATGAAACAGGCTCAGGCAGCATCCTCTGTGAAGCACATTTTTATTCACGTTCTTGCAAGAGCGGGTGACCTAGCAAGTAGGCACACTTCCAGTTCTTGAAACACACCTTTTTATTCCCTAATCCCGGCGGAATTTTTCCCTCCCCTGTTTCCCATTGGTTGGGTACTCCAGGGTTCACAGTCTGTCCGAGGCGCCTAAAATTCTTCCCACATGTCCTGCCTCTGTTTACTTCTCTTTATGCTACACCTAAAGGGATTATCTGACTAGTTTATTTCTTTCCTTTTTGGTAAAAGATTGCTCAATGTCATTAGCCCTGGTTAAATGTTTGACTCCCCTTCTAGACACTAATCCAGGAGGCATCAGTTTGTCCTTTTGTCTGTGTGATAAGAGATGTTCTACAAGCCTTTGCTGGAGCCTCTTTGTCTTAGTCATTCCCTTATCGTGTCACCTCTGATGGAAACGGCTTTTCTCCTCTGCAAAAGCAATACCTGCCTTTCTTACTGTTAAACAAGCATGTACTTTTGGATTACTAGACTGGATTTTCGACTATTACTGGGGTAGTTATTCTAAATCAATGTCAGCCACATACACTATTTCAACTAATTCCCGTGAATCAAAAGTACTTACTTTGGCAAAAAGAATTTGCTCTCCCAAGATGCATACAGCTTCTATAACTCTGGCACGCTTCTATAACTCCGGCACGCTATCCTCTGTGATACTCGATGCATTGATTAGGAATACACTCCCGAACTGCAAATTAGCAGTTCACAGAATCACAGACTGGCAGGGGTTGGAAGGGGCCCTCTGGAGATCATCTCCTCCAACCCCCGGCCAGAGCAGGGTCACCCAGAGCAGGTGGCACAGGAACGCGTCCAGGCGGGTTTGGGATGTTTCCAGAGTTGGAGACTCCCCCACCTCTCTGGGCAGCCTGTGCCAGGGCTCTGACACCCTCAGGGTAGAAGTTCCTCCTCGTGTTGAGATGGAACTTCCTATGGTCAAGTTTGTGCCCATTGCCTCTTGTCCTGTCGCCGGGCACCACTGGAAAGAGCCTGGCCCCATCCTCCTGACGCTCTCTTACAAGTGAAGTTATTCACTCCGCCCGCAACAGAAGGTCTTGTAGGGGATGTAAAGATTGGAGGTCGTCTCGGGCAGAGTGACCATGAAATGATAGAATTTTCGATTCTTGGTGAAGCAAGGCGGGGAGCCAGCAGAACTGCCACCTTGGATTTCCAAAGGGCAAACTTTGGCCTGCTTAGGAGCATGGTCGAGTGTGTCCCTTGGGGGACAGTCCTGAAGGGCAAAGGTGCCCAGGAAGGCTGGTCTTACTTCAAGGAGGAACTCTTAAAAGCTCAGGAGAAGGCCATCCCCAAGTCCCAAAAAATGAGCAGACAGGGAAGAAGACCAGCCTAGCGAAATAGAGCGCTTTGGCTGAACCTCAGGAAAAAAGAGAAAGTTTATGATCTTTGGAAAAGGGGGTTGGCTGCTTATGGAAAATACCAAGTAGTGAAGCTCTGCAGGGCAAAAATTAGAAGGGCCAAAGCTCAAGCGGAACTCATCTTGGCCACCACAATTAAAGATAACAAGAAGAGGTTCTTTCAGTATACCAATAGAAAAAGGAAGAGTAGGGAAAATGTAGGCCCACTGATGAATGAGATGGGCGCCCTAGTGGTGGAAGTCACAGTGAAGGCAGAGCTACTGAATGCCTTCTTTGCTTCAGTCTTCACTGCTAAAGCTGTCCCTCATGAATCCCAGGCCCTGGAGGCAAGGGGGAAGGTCTGGAGAGAGGAAGAGTTTTCCCCAGTAGAGGAAGATCAGGTTAGAGACCATTTGTCCAATCCAGACATCCGTAAGTCCATGGGCCCTGATGAGATGCAGCCGCGAGTGCTGAGAGAGCTGGCAGATGTTATTGCTTGGCCACTCTCCATCATCTTTGAAAGGTCATGGAGGACAGGAGAGGTGCCTGAGGACTGGAGGAAGGCCAATATCACTCCAGCCTTCAAAAAGAGCAGGAAGGAGGACCCAGGGAACTACAGACCGGTTAGTCTCACCTCTGTCCCTGGGAAGGTAATGGAGCGACTCATTCTGGTTGTCATATGCAAGCATCTTCAAGAGCAGGAAGTTATTGAAAGTGGTCAACATGGATTTACCAAGGGCAAATCATGCTTGACCAATCTCACAGCCTTCTATGATGTTATAACTGGTTGGCTGGATGAGGGCAGAGCAGCAGATGTCATCTACCTTGACTTCAGCAGGGCTTTCGACACTGTCTCTCATAACATCCTCCTTAGGAAACTGAGGAAGTGTGGACTAGGCGAGAGGACAGTGAGGTGGACCGAGAGCTGGCTGTGTGACAGGACTCAGAGGGTTGTGATTAATGGAGCAGGGTCGAGTTGGAGGCCATAACCAGTGGTGTCCCCCAGGGGTCGATACTTGGACCGGTATTGTTTATCGTATTCATCAACGACCTGGAATAGGGGACAGAGAGTATGCTCAGCAGGTTCACTGATGATACCAAACTGGGTGGGGTGGCTGACACCCCAGAGGGCTGAGCTGCCATCCAGCGTGACCTGGACAGGCTGGAGAACTGGGCAGAGAAGAACCTCATGAGGTTCAACAAGGACAAGTGTAGGGTCCTCCACCTGGGGAGGAAGAATGTCAGGCACCAGTATAGGTTAGGGGTGGACCTGCTGGAAAGCAGCTCTGAAGAAAAGGATCTCGGGGTCTTGGTAGACACTAAATTATCCATGAGCCAGCAATGTGCCCTTGTCACCAAGAAGGCCGATGGAATTGTGGGCTGCACAGGGAAGAGTGTGGCCAGCAGGTCAAGGGAGGTCATTCTCCCCCTCTGCTCTGCACTGGTGAGGCCACAACTGGAACACTGTGTCCAGTTCTGGGCTCCCCAGTTCAAGAGAGAGAGGGAACTGCTGGAGAGAGTCCAGTGTAGGGCAACAAAGATGACTTAGGGACTGGAGCATCTCCCTTAGGAGAAAAGGCTGAGAGAGCTGGGACTCTTCAGCCTGGAGAAGAGAAGGCTGAGGGGAGACCTTATTAATGTTCACAAGTGTGTAGAGGGTGGGTTTAAGGAGGATGGAGCCAGACACTTTTCAGTGGTTCCCAGTAACAGGACGAGGGGTAACAGGCACAAGCTGGAACATAGGAAGTTCCGATCAAATATGAGAAAAAAACTTCTTTACGGTGAGAGTGACAGTGCACTGGAACAGGCTGCCCAGGGAGGTTCTGGAGTCCCCTTCTCTGTAGATTTTCAAGACTTGCTTGGATGCAGTCCTGAGTAACATGCTCCAGGCAATCCTGCTTTGGCAGGATTAGTTGGTTGGACTAGGTGATCTCTAGAGGTCCCTTCCAACCCTGAAAATTCCATGATTCTGTGATTCCAAGACATCAGGGAAAAAAGACAGCCTGGCTGAACAGAGAGATATGGTTACAACTCAGGGAAAAAAGGAGAGTTTATGGTCTTTGGTAGAAGGCCACTCAGGAAGGCTACAGGGATGTTGTAAGGCTATGTAGGGAGAAAATTAGCAGGGCCAAAGCCCAACTAGAACTTAAACTGGCTTTGGATGTTAAGAACAAGAAGAAAAGTTCCTATAAACACACTAGTAACAAAAGGAGGACTCGGGAGAATCTCCATCCTTTATCCGATGAAGGCAGTAACATAGTGACAAAGGATGAGGAAAAGGCTGAGGTACTTAGTGCCTTCTTTGACTCCTTCTTTAGTAGTAGAGTGGGTTGTTCCCTGAGTACCCAGACCCCTGAGCTTGTAGACAGGGGCAGGGAGCAGAATGAAGCCCCCATAATCCAAAGGGAGATGGTGAGGGACCTGCTCCAACAGCTAGACATACACAAGTCTATGGGGCTAGGTGGCCTCCACGCGAGGGTACTGAAGGAGCTGGCAGAAGTACTCACCGAGCGACTTTCCATCATTTACCAGCAGTCCTGGTGAACGGGGGAGGTCCCAGTTCACTGGAGGTTACCCCGCTTTGCTGGGTAAAAACCAGCGCGATGGCCAGGCCCAACGAGTGGTGGTGAATGGAATTCAATCCAGTTGGCAGCTGGTCACAAGTGGTGTTTCCCAGGGCTCGGTATTGGGGCCAGTTCTCTTTAATGTCTTTATCAATGATTTGGACGAGGGGATTGAGTGCACCCTCAGGAAGTTTGCAGACGAGAGCAGGTTGGGTGGGATTGTCGACCTGCTTGAGGGTAGGATGGCTCCAGAGGCAGATCTGGGCAGGCTGTACCGATGGGCCGAGGCCAATGGTATGAGGTTCCTCAAGGCCAAGTGCCAGGTCCCGCACCTGGGTCACAACAACCCCATGCAGCGATACAGGCTGGGGGAAGAGTGTCTGGAGAGCTGCCTGGCAAAAAAGGACCTGGGGGTGTCAGTTGACAGCTGGCTGGATGTGAGCCAGCAGCATGCCCAGCGTGGCTGAGAAGGACAATAGCATCCTGGCCTGTATCAGGAATAACGTGGCCGGCAGGACTCGAGAGGCTGAGGGCCCTGGGCTCAGTGGTGCAGAGACTGAGGACAGTACAGGAGTAGCCTGAGTGTGCTTGAGGGCTGCTGGTGGAGCCGGTGGAGCTTTCCTTTGTAGTGGAAAACAGCATGAGAAAGAAATAATGCCCCAACATGCAGCTGGGGAGGTGCAGACTGGACACCAGGAGAAAGAAATGTCATTCCAAGGGCAGTGCTGTGGTGCAACACGCCACCCAGAAAGAGTCTGGATCAGCCCAAGGCTTTGTGTTTCAAGGAAGAGCCAGGGAGGATGGAGAGATCTCAGCAAAGGAAGGTGGCAGCAAGGTGGGGCAGCGGGGTGGATGACTGCAGCCTGCAGGGAAAGAGGCAGAGGTGATGGGACACCGTAGGACAGCCTGTGGTGGAGATGACACAGGGATGTGGCAAAGCCGAAAGGCCCCTAACAGAGCCAACCTCTTCATGTCTTGGGCTATGGCTGTTGTCTCTGCTACTGATGCCTACGAGGAGTCAAGTTATCCTTGCAGCACTGGGGTCTCATTGCCTCCTCGTCCATACTTCAGAGGCTGGGAGGTGTCGTACCATAGCGCTGGCCGTGGCATTGCACATCTCCACACCACACTGTGCCAGGAAGAGCCCTGAGGAAGGAGTGAGGGAGAGGATCTCCCTTCCTGGGGGCTGGGGGTCAGGCCTTGGCCCTTTGGGTGATGGGGTCAGGCCTTTGCCCTTTGCACTAATGAAACACATCCAGGGTTACTCAGCACCAGAGCCACCTTCACCTTGCTTTTCTCAACCTGTCATCACTGCCTCCAGTTTCTGCTCTAACCGGACCCTGGGGACAACATCTCAGTGGTGTCCCTCAGTGGGACCTATTAACACTCCAAGAAACTTTGGAGTTTGAACCTGACTTTGACTTCCTGAGAGGTTTTTTCAGCTTCCTCTCAGTGTCTGGGGTTCATGGACTCGGCATCAATCCCACCAGAGGGGTCATTAAAACTCCTTGGGCTGGTCCTCTGCGTCTGAGCTGGGCTGGGCTCCTGGGATGGAGGGAGCTCATGGCAAGCGGGCAGCGCCTCAGCGAGACAGCTCTGCCCAGGAGCAGCTCCTCTGCCAAGCGCAGCAGGTCTGAGGGCGGTGCCTGGGTGTCTCAGGGAGATGAGCGAGGCAGAGAGAGAGCTTAAAGGTGTCAGGATTGGGAGGATGACTGAGAGCTCACTGGAGGAGAAATCCTTGCAGCCCTTGGCACGGTAAGCCTCTGGGTGCAGGGCACTGCAGGTGGAGTTCCTGGAGGCATCTCCTAAAGCTGGCACAGCCACAGCTTATGGGATCTGTAAGGAGGCGGAGGGGGAGGAGGGGTCTTGTTATGAAATGTGAATAGCCGTGAAGCCAGGGTGTGCAGGCAGGGGTGCCCAGGGCTGTCCTTGAGCAGGGTCCCTGCACCCCGTGGGTCTGTGTGCCGGGGCAGGGACTCTGCCGGCTGCCAGGGTCAGCTCTCAGCCTGCCCCGGGAGACCCCCACGGGCATGTGGGGAGAAGCTTTGGAGAAAGAGCAACCGCTGGCAGGGGAGGGTCCTGCTGTTGAGAGGGTGCTGCGTGGGTGAGGGCTGCTCACAGCTGCAGATCGCTGCAGGACGTTCCCTGGAGATTTTTCAAGAAGCACAGCACGGCAGGGGCTACCTGTAAGGGAAGGATCCTGTTCTTCCAATCTTCTACTCCGGGTTGTCTGGGTGGGCGATGGGACAGAGAAATTCATCTCTCAGTTGAGGAGGGGGCACTGAAATTCCAAATCTGTTTCTCTTAGAAGTGAATAATCCAGGGAGGATTGGAAATCAACAACTGAATCTCTGCCCCTGCAACGATACTGCCCTCGGCAGCACAAAGCTGATCTCGCAAAAAGATATGAATGAAATTATTCTGAGGAAAGAGAAGTCATTTTGAGGAAAATTTTGGGAAATGGAATAGGATGGGCCCAAAGAAGTCTGCCTTAACTTGCCAAGGTCTTCTCCTCTTTCAACAGTCCCTCATGCCCAGAGTGAACAAATGTCCAATGGCAGCTCCATCACCCAGTTCCTCCTCCTGCCATTGGCAGACACACGGGAGCTGCAGCTCTTGCACTTCGGGCTCTTCCTGGGCACCTACCTGGCTGCCCTCCTGGCCAACGGCCTCATCATCACCACCATCGCCTGTGACCACCGCCTCCACACCCCCATGTACTTCTTCCTCCTCAGCCTCGCCCTCCTTGACCTGGGCTCCATCTCCACCACTGTCCCCAAAGCCATGGCCAATTCTCTCTGGGATATCAGTGATATTTCCTACTTGGGATGTGTTGCACAGGTCTTTTTCTTTGTTTTCTGTGCTGCAACAGAGTTTTATCTTCTCACTGTCATGTCCTATGACCGCTACGTGGCCATCTGCAAAGCCCTGCACTACGGGACCCTCCTGGGCAGAAGAGCTTGTGTCCACATGGCAGCAGCTGCCTGGGGCAGTGGGTTTCTCACTGCTCTCCTGCACACGGCCAGTACATTTTCCCTACCCCTCTGCCAGGGCAATGCTGTGGGCCAGTTCTTCTGTGAAATCCCCCAGATCCTCAAGCTCTCCTGTTCAGACTACTACTTCAGGGAAGCTGGGCTTCTTGTGGTTGGTGTCTGTTTAGGCTTTGGTTGTTTTGTTTTCATTGTGCTGTCCTATGTGCAGATCTTCAGGACCGTGCTGAGGATCCCCTCTGAGCAGGGACGGCACAAAGCCTTTTCCATGTGCCTCCCTCACCTGGCCATGGTCTCCCTGTTTGTCAGCACTGCCATGTTTGCCTACCTGAAGCCCCCCTCCATCTCCTCCACAGTTCTAAATCTGGTGGTGGCAGTGCTGTACTCAGTGGTGCCTCCAGCAGTGAACCCCCTCATCTACAGCATGAGGAACCAGGAGCTCAAGGATGCCCTAAGGAAACTGGCTCAATGGAAGTTCTTTCTCCAATAATAACCTGTCTCCCTTCTCCGCAAGTTTCCTAGACTTTATGTTAGGCAATAAGCTTGCTTTTTTCTCTTGCAATAATCCTGCTTATATATAATTTTCCGGGTTTGTACTACTTGTCTTGAGGTTTGATCCAGTTGTTTCTGACCCTTGCACAACACTGTGTCAAAGGTGACCTGTCTAATAGCAGCTCTTCAGTAAAAAGGCATCTCCCAGGTGCAGTGCCTGGAGGCTAGGTGCTTCCTCCAAAGGTGCTGCCAATAAAACGTCCAAGGAACTGGTCTTTCAAAGAGTCTCTTCTCCCTGTGTTCTCCCTGTGTTTGGGGTTAAGCTCACTGTACTATTGGGTTCCGTTGGACCAAATGTTCTGGTTTTAAAGGCTCTCTTCTTGTGTCCACTGGTAGTGGAGATGGCGCATGAGCTCCTGATTAACTCTCAGGCTGCTTCATATGTGTCAGGACCTGCAGCATACAGCAGATTCTATGGAAATGAATTTGGATGTGTGAGGAGAGGATGGGGACTCGCCCCGTGCCCTGAGCTGTGGGTGAATGAAGACACAGAAGGTGAAACGCCCACAGAGGTGAAGTCGCCCACAAGCAAAACACTAAATTGAGGTATGCACAAACAAGAACTCTGCAGTCCCCTGAAAGTCAGTGGGGACCCAGTAGGCATGGGAAAGGGAGAGGTGTGGGAGCTGCCCGAGGAGCCCCAGGGCCAGGAGTGTCGTGCTGTCCTGGGGAGTGGGGCTGATGGGAGCAGAGGAGGGGGCAAATTCAGTCAGGATTGTGGGTTCACCTAAATAGGATAGCAGGAGGGGCAGAGAGTGACTGGCCTGTTTCAATTGTTCCCTTGGGGCCAGCACTGGCCTGGGGCTGATGGGGAGGCTGAGCTCCTTGTCTGCCCCACAGGAGCTGCTGTGCCCTTCAGAGGAGCTGGGGCTGGGGATGAGCGCCAAGAGCTCTGCAGCAACTGTGGTGGGCACTGCCATGGGACCAGCCCAGACCGGGCAGCTGTGCTTGGCTGGGCAGAGGAGGGGGCAAGGGGTCTGGGGAGAGCCGAGGAACAGCTAGGATGGGCTGGTAAAAGCCTGGGAGAGGAAAACATCAGTGTAGAGCTAAGTTGTGCAGGGCGTGGGCACTCCAGGTGTGGCCTCACCAGAGCCGAGTAGAGGGGAAGGGTCACCTCCCTCCATCTGCCAGCAATGCTTTTCCTAAACAGCCCAGGAGGCTGTTGGCCTTTGCCACGGGGGTGCATTGCTGGCTCATGCTCAGCTGCTTGTCCTCCAGGACCCCAGGGTCCTTCTCTGCAGAGCCACTATCTAGCCAGTCAGCGCCCAGGACGATGTCCACTGTGTGGCTAGATCACAAGCTGTCCTCCCCCAGGGACTTTCTCAGCAGCACCTTGGCCTTCTTGGAGATGAGCTCCACCTCTGTCACAGGTCCCACAGAGCTTCAGAGAAACCTGGGACAGCAAACCCCTCTCCTGCCAGGGCTGCGCAGCCAAGGCCTGTTTCTCTCTGGCCTCAGGGACTGCAGCTTCTACTCTAGTTGTGGGAACCCCATTCATCACTTTGTGTCCACCTGACATCCACTCCAGCATGCCTCTCCAGGTTTTCTGGTAGGACCTGTGGCCTGTGGGGGACCCACACTGGAGCAGTCCGTGCCTGAAGGACTGTACCCCATGGAAAGGATCCACGCTGGAGCAGTTTGTGGAGAACTGCAGTCAGTGGGAAGGAGCCACATTTGGGGAAGCTCAGAAACAAAGTGTTATGAACTGACTGCAACTCCCATTCCACAAACCCCTGTGCCACTCGGGGCAAAGGCAGAAGAGTTAGGAATGAAGTTGAGCCTGGGAAGAAGGGAGGGAGGGGGGAAGGTGGTTTTAATTGTGTTTTATTTCTCACTGTCATTTTTAATTAATTTCCCCAAGTTGGGTCTGTTTTGCACATGACAGCAACCGGTAAATTAAGAACATGGTGAGAGTTCCCCTCACACAAAAGTGCAGTTATTTCATCATGAAGGCAATTAGATTGGCAAGGCATGATTTCATAAAATCATAGAATGGTTTTAGTTGGAAGGGACCTTAAAGATCATCTAGTTCACACACCCCTGCCCTGGGCAGGGACACCTCCCACCAGCCCAGGCTGCTCCAAGCCCCGTCCAGCCTGGCCTTGAACCCTTCCAGGGATGGGGCAGCCACAGCTTCTCTGGGCAACTGGGCCAGGGGCTCACCACCCTCAGAGTGAAGTTTCTTCCTGATATCTAATCTAAATCTACCCTCTTCCAGTTTGAAACCATTACCCCTCGTCCTATCAATTCATGCCCTTGTAAAAAGTCCCTCTCCAGCTTTCGTGTAGGCCCACTTCAGATACTGGAAGGCTGCTACAAGGTCTCCACACAGCCTTCTCTTCTCCAGGCTGAACAACCCCAGTTCCAACAGGTCCATGTCCTTCCTATGTTGAGGACTCCAGAGCTGGACGCAGTACTTCAGGTGGGGTCTCACCAGAGCACAGCAGAGGGGCAGAATCCCCCCCCTCCCCCTGCTGGCCACGCTTTTGATGCAGCCCAGGATGCGGATGGCTCTCAGGGCTGCGAGTGCACATCACTGGCTCATGTTGAGCTTCTTATCCACCAGCACCCCCAAGTCTTTCTCCTCAGGGCTGCTCTCAAGCCATTCTCCACACAACCTGTATTTGTGCTTGGGATTGTCCCGACCTGTGTGCAGGACCTTGCACTTGGCCTGGTTGAACCTCATGAGGTTTACACAGGTCCATCTCTCAAGCCTGTCAAGGTCCCCCTGGATGGCATCCCTTCCCTCCAGCTTGTCAACTGCTCCACAGCTTGGTGTCGTCGGCGACCTTGCTGAGGGTGCACTCAATCCCAATGTTCATGTCGCCAACAAAGATGTTAAATAGCACTGGTTCCAGTACTAGCCCCTGAGGAACACCACTGGTCACTGCTCACCACTTAGACATCGAGCCATTGACTGCAACCCTTTGAGTGCAACCATCTAGCCAGATTTTTGTCCAACAAGTGGTTCATTGGTCAAATCCATGTTTTTCCAATTTAGAGACCAGGATGTCGTGCGGGACAATGTCAAATGTTTTGCACAAGTCCAGGCAGATGATGTTAGTTGCTCTTCCCTTATCCACCAATGCTATAACCCGGGCATTGAAGGCCATCAAATTTGCCAGACACAATTTGTTCTTGGTGAAGCCATGTTGGCTGTAACCAACGACCTCCTTATTTTGCAGGTGCCTTAGCATAGCTTCCAAGATGATCTGCTCCGTGATTTGCCAGGCACAGAGGTGAGACTGACTGGCCTGTAGTTGGCTGGATCTTCCTTTTTTCCCTTTTTGAAAATCAGCTTTCTTGTTGCCCTTGATGCCTCTGGCCAGATTTGACTTTATCTGGGCTTTGGCTTTCCTAACATGATCCATGGCTGCTTAGACACTTTCTCTGTATTCCTCCCAGGCTACCTGTCCTTGCTTCCACCTTCTGTAGGCTTCCTTTTTCTTTGATTTACTCGTGGTAAGTCCATGCTGATGGTTCTTAGCACAGCTGCCAAATGGGCCACACAGTCTGAGGCACAAGTGGAGCTGGTACTCCCAAAAGAGGAAGAGCTGGTCAGAGATGTGAAGACCAGTCTCAGCCTTGACTGTAGTGACCATAAAATTGTGGTCTCCCAGATCTCCAGGGAAACAGGGAAGGAGAGCAGCAGAGCACAGACCCTGGACAGTAGGGAAGGAGGCCTACTGAGGGCACTGGCAGGTGGGCTCCCATGGAAACAGTGACAGGGCCCTGAAAACATCCACAGGCCTTCATGGCCCTGACCAGCTTCACCTGGGGCCTCCACCCCCACCTCTGTCCATCAGCCCAGGAGTCCCTTTAAGCCCAGGCCTGAGGTTCAGCCCCAGCTTGATCTATGCTGTAGGTGTAAAGGTCTCCAGACACAGCCTTGCCTGTCCATGGACCTTGTTGGTTTGGTCTTGCAGGCTGACTTCCCAGCTTGATTCTTTACCTGGTGTACCATGAAATAACTGACATTCACTGAACAGCCCTCCAAGTGCTAGACCCCAGCTAATTCACAGAGGCCTAGGGCCTTTCTGCTTGCTTTCTCCATATCACTTGGTCAGGTTTTGGGAGGAGAGGAAGAAAAGCACTTGAGGTTTCTGGGTGCCAATGATTGAAAGTGGGAAGCAGAACCATCCCATGTGAAATGATTTAAAGGCTAGGCTAGTTCAACACTCTTATTTTCAACTCCTTTCTTGGCCCTGAAAACCTCCCCGTGGGGACAGACCGGCTGGTATGAGGTCCTCCAGACCTTCCCTTCTCCAGGCTAAACAAGGCCCTTCCCCTTCAGCCCCTAAGCATCTTGGTGGCCAACCGCTGAACTCGCTCCCAGCTATCAGAAACTTCCTTGCTGTGGTGGGTTGACTCTGGCCAATAGCCAACAGCCCAGCAGCCACACAGTCACTCACACTTTCTTCCCCCTTCCCGAGTGGGACAAGGAAGACATGAAGTGTGAAAAGTTTGTGGTTGACAGAATAACAGTTTAATAAGTGAAGAGATTAAGAAAACCTCAACAAGCGAAACACAGGCCATCGCTCACCACCTCCCACAAGTAAACTGATGGCCAGCCAGTCTCCAAGCAGCAGGCTCCTTGAACAACAAAAACTTCACCGTCTTCTTCCTCTGTCTCAAGCCTTTATTCCTGAGCATGAGGTCATATGGTATGGAATATGCCTCTGGTCAGCTTGGATTGGCGGTCCTGGCTGGGTCCCCTTTCAACTTCTTTCTCACCTCCCACCTACTCACTGGAGGGAGCAGAGTGAGAACTAGAGAAGGCCTTGACACCGTGCAAACTCTGTTCAGCAATACCCAAAACACTGGAGTATTATCAACACTGAGTTTTCTCAAGTCCCATGGGCAAAGGAAACAGCCGTCCTCCGGGACTTCTTGTGGTCTGGTCCAGAAGAGAAGCCGTGCTGGGCTGGCCTTTTTCCTGTAGGAGAGTTAGACCTGCAGCCCATGGAGGACCCCGGTGGAGCAGGCTCCTGGCAGGACCTGCTGCCCAAGGAGAGGAGCCCATGCTGGAGCAGGTTTTGCAGCAGGACCTGTGGCCTGTGGGGGACCCACACTGGAGCAGTCCGTGCCTGAAGGACTGTACCCCATGGCAAGGATCCACGCTGGAGCAGTTTGTGGAGAACTGCAGTCAGTAGGAAGGAGCCACATTTGGGGAAGCTCAGAAACAAAGTGTTATGAACTGACTGCAACTCCCATTCCACAAACCCCTGTGCCACTCGGGGCAAAGGCAGAAGAGTTAGGAATGAAGTTGAGCCTGGGAAGAAGGGAGGGAGGGGGGAAGGTGTTTTTAGTTGTGTTTTCTTTCTCACTGTCCTATTCTGTTACAATCAATTGGAAATAAATTTAATGAATTTTCCCAAGTTGGGCCTGTTTTGCCTGTGTTGAGAATTGGTAAATTAACTGGTAAACAAACGATCCTCCCAATTTATTGCTATTGACAAACGTGGCGAGAGTTGCCCTCATGCACAAAGGCAGTTACTTCATCGTGAAGTCAATCAGGTTGGCGAGGCATGATTTATCCTTGGTAAGTCCATGCTGATGGGTTTTGGACACGTTCTGTTGGTGGTGCCCAGAAATGTCACCCAAAAGGACTCGAACTGATGGCCCTCTCCTCACCGATGTGAGCCTGTGCAGCCTGGGGTTCCCTGGGGTGCACTTTTGGATTCTTCCAAAGACGGGTGCACCACTTGCTTGTCCTCTCTCACAAGAGACCTCTGCCAATCCCATGACCTCTCAGAAAGGATATTCCAAAGAAATATTGATCTTCCCTGTGACGCCATTACAACTATTCTCCCTGTTACACAGTGCAGTCAGTTTCTCTGATTGTTCATATACTTGTCCTGATACAGTGACCATTTCTAAAGTCACCTTTTCAGATCCAGACTGTCTAGGCAAAGGCCCTTTCCATAATTCTTCAGTTTTCTTCTCCATTTACTCTTTGTTCATTCAGGTACCTCTCACCTATGCTGCTGCTTTCACCTTCAGAGACTGAACAGCTTGACTATCGTTCATCAGTCTAATGGTCTCCTTATCCAGATCTTTAATTATGTTTATATCTATCTTTTTTTATCTAACTACCTAAAATATTTCTGCTAAGATTATCCCTTGTAGAAAAGCAACCTCATTAGTGGTAGCTTGTACTTAGCGTGTGATTACAGAATACGATTTATTATTTATGAAAACTGATTGTGCTTTACTTTTCTGAAGAATGGGAAAAACTCTCCTGTGCCTGAGTGCAGCCATGTCTCTAAGGAGCTCAGGTGGGAGATGGTGCAATGGAGCTGTAACCTCCAGCTGCAGAGATCAGTGGAGAAGTCTGATGCAAGGAGCAGTGATGTAAGTCCCAGGTGGCCAATGTCAGAAATGGGGAGGTTGGGGAGGTGAGGAGCAAGGCTGTCCATGCAGCGATGGACGTCAAGGGACTACTTTTCCTTTCTGCCCAGACTTCCTGAGCAAACACTCTGCATCAGTATCAATCAGAGAATGCTTCTATCACCTCTTCTTTAAAGTGAAAAGTAATAAAATATATCCTTCAACATAAAAGATGCATCTTTGGAATCTTCCTACTTAATTACGCTATGAAACCTCTCTAATTAGCTGTACAAGTCTTGAAGACTTGAAGAAAATTACAAAAGGAGAAATACCTTGTTAAGGCTTTCTGTCTTTCAATGAGCCCCATGGTGTATTTGCTGCTGAGTCCATAGACCTCAGATCCTGAGAGAAGGTTGAACAGAGTAATCAAGAAATCAGAAGCCAAACTCAAAGTACCTGGAAGCGTTAATGAGCCCCACCGAGGGCCATTCCTGACAAAGCCTCCCCAGGGACTCGTTAGAGCAGATAGCTGGAGGCTGTGATTGCAGGTGGGCAAAGGCAGAGTGCAGGTGGCTGGAAAGCTGAAGAAACCCTTGGTTTGTTTGATGCAGCAGAAAGGCCAAGCCCTCAGCCCCAGGCCCTGGCAAGGCAGATCCTGTCCCTCACTTGTGGCCTAGGGCTCTTCCTGGGACAGAGGGATGTGAGGGGGAGCAATGCCAAGTGTAGGAAAATTCTGTGACACCTCCTGGCCTCCCAGAGAAGGGGCGAGGATGAAACAGAGTCCTGAGGCTCAAAAGAATCACAGACGCATAGAATCAATTATGTCGGAAAGGATCTTTAACATCATTGAGTCCAACTGTAAACCTAACACTGCCAGGTCCACCACTAAACCACACCCCTGCGTGCCACATCTTGTGGTGCTGTGCTCTCCCCCTTCCCTGCCCCTCTGGCTCCTGCTCAAGCCATAACCATCAGTGGGAGTTGTGATGAGTTGCACCTGGACTTTGGGGGATGGCTGGTAACAGTCAAAACACTGTCTGGAGTGGGGGCCTAGATATTTTGTTCCCATGAGAATATGACTGTAGGTCAATTCTCCTACTCCATAAACAGTGGACAGCCCAAGAGCCCTTTGAGCTCTCCTGCACGGCAGCGGCTGCACGACAGGATCTCCCCTTGAGTGGGGACGCTCACTTAAGGTTCTTCTCCTCGAGGCTGAGAGATTCCTTGCCGCAACAGATTCTCGGTAAGTGACTAATAGCATGCTAAACTTTGAAATCTTAGCTAAGGGATCTAAGGATTGATTGCGCATATAGAATCCTTTAGACATAAACCGTTGACCGAGTCTGGGACTAGGATTGGATCCAGCCGCAGCCAGACTCCTCTCTGAGAAGGAGTTTAGAAAGCCAGGGGGTCCTTTCTGAACCTCAGGACTCAACGGGAGGGTCTCCCTGAGAGCTTGTCTGACCCCGGCCTCTATGCAGTAAATAATCAGGTGTACCTTGTCATCGAACCTCATAAAACTCTGTCGCATTCACTGCTAACTTTGTTAAATCACTGTTTTCTATTAATAAATATTTCACTATTCATGACCAGGCACCTTGGCTCTGTCGGATGCCTTACCAGTGAGCCCAGAAACCTCAACCCAGGGAAGAGAAATGCTGAGACATTTCACTGCTGAGAAAGTAAAAGCTGGCAGAAGCCTTGGGACCATTAGTGTGGACGTCCCACCACCTACAGAAGAGTCCAGAAAGTTTCCAGGAAGAAGAGACCTCCGAGGCACCTAACACAGCCACAAGCCTCATCCTGCCCTAAAAAGGTATGCAGAAGGAAATGACTTCACACACACAGACCCCAGTTGTGAGCCTGCTGATGGACAATCATGTGCCCAGGCCGCAGTGATCCCACAAGCAACCTCTAGCTGCTGGCATGTTCCATACGTGCTGGCGTGTTCCATACTGTGTGTTGCATTCATACTCACGCTGCTGGCATGTCCCGTACTTGGGACCTCACAAGAACCAAGGCCGGTCATCACCCCTCTGCTGGCCTAAGGGGTGCTCTGGAACACAGGGCTTCAAACACCTCTGACCTTGCTCATGGTCTCTGAGGTCCTCAGGCAGCAGCACCCTCACAACTGGCATTCAGGCCATACGCCTGCTGCGGGGCTATCAAGGACTCAGGCAGAAGTGACCTCCCAAGCACCGAGCTCATCCATGAGGCTGGTGCTGGCCTATCGGGCACTCAGACAGCAGTGACCTCCAAAGCAGTATCAGAGAGATCTGCCTGTTTCTGGTCTATCAGAGATTCTGGCAGCACTGACCTCATAACCAACATCCACACCATGTGCCTGCTGCTGGCCTGTCAGGTACTCATGGAGAAAGGACCTCGTAGGCACCGAACCCAGCCTTGAGCCTGGGGTTGGCCTGCCACCTGCAGAGACAGGGGTGACTCCAAAATGAGCATCCAAAGCAGATGCCCGCTGTTATAGCAGCAGTGACCTCACAATCAACATGCCAGACCTTGGCCTGCTGCTGGACTGGGGTTCTCAGGCAGAAGGGACCTCACAAGCATCTACTCTAATGATAAAGCCTTTTGCTGGACTGCCGTGTCCTCACAGAATCATGTAGATTGAAAGGGATCTTTGGAGATCATCTAGATCAATCCCATCACGTAAGAAGATGTCCAGGCTGGTTTTAAGTATCTCCACGAATGGACACTCCACAGCCTCTCAGGGCAGCCTGTGCCAGGGTCATGCGCCCTTGATGCCGAAACATGTTTTCTTGAGTTCAGTTGGAATTTCTTGGTTTTGAGGATTGGGGCCTAGCACATAAGCCCTGTGTGGGGACGGTGAGGGACATGGGCTTCTTCAACCTGGTGAACGTCCTCCAGTGAGGGTCGTCATCCAAAAGGGATAACCTCACTCGAAGTATGGGGGAGAGGTGGGTGGGACAGGATAGATATAAACACATGGAAGGATTTTGCTGAAGAGATTATTAGCCTGCTGAAAGACCAGGGCATTCTTCCAACTGCCTGAAGCTCAAAGCAGCACCTGGGGAGTTTAGAGGGATGTGACTGAGCGAGGAGTAAGTGACGGGGAAACTGGAGAGCAATGGGGAGGCTGGCCCTGCTGCCCCCTTAATGGTTCGATGGGCCCACCATGCTGGAACCCCATGGGGCAGGTGTGCTCGAGGGTGGGGAGACATCCCCCCGGCAAAGTACCCTGGCAGCCCTCAGGGCTCTGTCCCCCTCAGCCTGCCTGTTTTTGTGGCCTCCCCCAGTGCCTGGGCCACAGATGGTCTGTGTCCCCTCAGTGCCAGCCCCTCTCCCCAGGCCAGCACAGGAGTCCTGGTCCAGGCACAGAGCAGCCTGTCCAGAGTGGGGGCCTGCAGGAAGAGGTTTCTCCTTCTCAAGGATTCCTCCCTGCAAGCACAGAAATGCTCCTTTGCTCTTCTCCAGGGACACCCCTTCTCCCCAGAGAGCCTTTCCCCAGGTGAGCGTGTCCAGGCTGGCCTGGCTGGACATTCCTGGTTCCCACTGCGTGCTCCCTGCAGGGCCCTGAGCTGGTGTTTCTGCTCTGCAGAGGGAGGGGGCTGTGGTGCCCTGAGGCCATGGGGTGACCCTGCACTGGCCATGCTGGTCGGGGTGAGGAGCAGAACTTGCCAGAAAGGGATCACTGCTGCTAAGCCCCCTTCCATCTTCCCTCATTGCTCAGTAGCCAAGGACAGGGCTTGGCAGGACCAAGGGGTGTCTTCAGTTTCACAAAGGGCAGGGAAGGGCTGCACTAGATCAATCCCGCAGGGTTTCCAGGACAGTGGACTGAACCATTGTTTAGTCTTATGTCCCTTTCGCCTGCTGCCTCCTGGCATTGCAGGGGCCTCGTTAGCCCGTGGGCTCTTCAGGTTCACCTTTCCTTCAAGGACACTCCACCTTGGATGGTCAGTCATTTTATGAGGTGCCACTCGTTGCTCACCCAGACTCACATACTTTTCTGGGAGATCCCCTGAGCTCTGCTGGCAACTCCAAGTTCCTCTCTAGGATAGCATTGGCCATCAGCCGCACCACAAGTGGGACAGTACCAGGAAGGACAATCAAAAACCATTTGCACTCTTCTTGGACATGTGCCACCAATATCTTTATCAAAGATCTGAATGAGGGGATTGAGTGCACCCTCAGTAAGTTTGCAGATGACACCAAGCTAGGTGGGAGTGTTGATCTGCTGGAGGGTAGGAAGGCTCTACAGAGGGACCTGGACAGGCTGGATCCATGGGCCAAGGCCAACTGTATGAGCTTTAATAAGGCCAAGTGCCGGGTCCTGCATTTTGGTCACAACAACCCCAAGCAACGCTACAGGCTTGGGGCAGAGTGGCTGGAAAGCTGCCCAGCAGAAAAGGATCTGGGGGTGCTGGTGGACGGCCAGCTTAACATGAGCCAGCAGTGTGCCCAGCTGGCCAAGAAGGCCAACAGCATTCTGGCTTGTATCAGGAACAGCGTGGCCAGCAGGAGTAGGGAAGTGATGGTGCCTCTG
This sequence comes from Chroicocephalus ridibundus, assembly GCF_963924245.1. Taxonomy (NCBI): domain Eukaryota; kingdom Metazoa; phylum Chordata; class Aves; order Charadriiformes; family Laridae; genus Chroicocephalus; species Chroicocephalus ridibundus. Next base: position 588,586 of record NW_026961297.1, read on the forward strand.
TACTGGGCACTGGTGAGGCCTCACCTCGAGTGTTGTGTTCAGTTCTGGGCCCCTCTGTACAAGAGGGACATTGAGGTGCTGGAGCGTGTCCAGAGGAGAGCTACCAGGCTGGTGAGGGGTCTGGAGACCAGAGCATATGAGGAGAGGCCGAGGGAGCTGGGCATGTTTAGCTTGGAGAAGAGGAGGCTGAGGGGAGACCTCATTGCCCTCTACAACTACCTGAAAGGAGGGTGTAGAGAGGTGGGGGTTGGCCTCTTCTCCCAGGTGAATAATGACAGGACCAGAGGAAATGGTCTGAAGCTGCGACAGGGGAGGTTTAGATTAGATATCAGGAAGAATGACTTTACTGAAAGAGTGGTCAGGCACTGGAACAGCCTGCCCAGGGAGGTGGTTGAGTCCCCATCCCTAGAGGTATTTAAGAAATGTCTACATTTGGCACTTCAGGGCATGCTCTGAAGGGCAGAGATTGTAGGTTGTTTGTTTGCGGGTTGGGTTTTTTTTTGGTGTGTGTATGGTTGGACTCGATGATCTCAAAGGTCCTTTCCAACCATGAAGATTCTATGATTACATGATGCTATGATTCTAGGCCCAGCCCTTGGTCCCTAACAGATTCCCCTGCAACTCTGACCCTGTCCCCCTGAGTCTGTGGAGAGCCCCAGAACACCAAGAGGGCTTTTCATGGAACAGTTCCTTGGGTGCGTTCCTGATACCAGCTTTGGAAGAGCCATCCAACCTCTACCGCTGCCTTGAGGAGTCCCGTTAGTGAGAGTGGTGCCAGTAGGAAGGCCCCCTCTGACACAGTGGTTCACATGGCCTGTTGCTGCCTGCAGCCACAGGGATGCCGCTGTAGAGACATCAGGACGGTCACAAGGTACACGAGACCTTAGGGGGAACACAAAGGCAAGGGCACAGCAGGACAGTGGGGGTGTGAGGAGAAACCAGCACTGGAAATGCCACATCCTGCTGCTGTCCTTGACCATGGCTCCAGGGAAGCAGCAGCCCCGACTCGCAGACAGCAGAGGCAGAGTGCCCAGCGAGGCAGCCAGGGCAGCCCCAAGGGCCCCCAGGGCAGATCCTCCATGGAGCAGATGGGCATTTTCCTCCCGAACCCCTCCTGCATGCTGGGGCTGCTCGGACAGCTCCGGAGGAGAAGTGAAGAGATGGAAGCAGAAACTAATAATTTTCTGCTGGCTTCTTTATTGAGTTTATCTAACCAGGGAGCCCAGATCCGTACATACCTTAGGTATTTGGGTCAAGAGAAAAACATGTAGGAGACCAAGAAGAAAATCACAGGTATAAAGCAAACAAACAAACAAAACAACAACAACAAAACATTAAAAAAACACAACGAAATAAGAAAGACAAATATGAAGAATAGTTAGTCCTGCTTTTTCCTGATGTACAGTTGGAGCCGTAGTGGTATAATGGCCACCTTATTAATCTGAAGTAGACACCATTAAAATAGTTTCAAAACTCCATCCCTGACTTCCTTGTTCCTCATGCTGTAGATGAGGGGGTTCACTGCTGGAGGCACCACTGAGTACAGCACTGTGATCACCAGATCCAGGGATGGGAAGGAGACGGAGGGGGGCTTCAGGTAAGCAAACATGGCAGTGCTGACAAACAGGGAGACCACGGCCAGGTGAGGGAGGCACGTGGAAAAGGCTTTGTGCCGTCCCTGCTCAGAGGGAATCCTCAGCACGGTCCTGAAGATCTGCACATAGGACAGCACAATGAAAACAAAACACACAAAAGCTAAAAAGCAACTTAATATGAGAAGCCCAGCTTCCCTGAGGTAGGCATCTGAGCAGGAGAGCTTGAGGATCTGGGGGATTTCACAGAAGAACTGGCCCACAGCATTGCCCTGGCAGAGGGGTAGGGAAAATGTACTGGCCGTGTGCAGCAGAGCAGTGAGAAACCCACTGCCCCAGGCAGCTGCTGCCATGTGGACACAAGCTCTGCTGCCCAGGAGAGTCCCGTAGTGCAGGGCTTTGCAGATGGCCACGTAGCGGTCACAGGACATGACAGTGAGAAGATAAAACTCTGTTGCAGCACAGAAAACAAAGAAAAAGACCTGTGCAACACATCCCAAGTAGGAAATATCACTGATATCCCAGAGAGAATTGGCCATGGCTTTGGGGACAGTGGTGGAGATGGAGCCCAGGTCAAGGAGGGCGAGGCTGAGGAGGAAGAAGTACATGGGGGTGTGGAGGCGGTGGTCACAGGCGATGGTGGTGATGATGAGGCCGTTGGCCAGGAGGGCAGCCAGGTAGGTGCCCAGGAAGAGCCCGAAGTGCAAGAGCTGCAGCTCCCGTGTGTCTGCCAATGGCAGGAGGAGGAACTGGGTGATGGAGCTGCCATTGGACATTTGTTCACTCTGGGCATGAGGGACTGTTGAAAGAGGAGAAGACCTTGGCAAGTTAAGGCAGACTTCTTTGGGCCCATCCTATTCCATTTCCCAAAATTTTCCTCAAAATGACTTCTCTTTCCTCAGAATAATTTCATTCATATCTTTTTGCGAGATCAGCTTTGTGCTGCCGAGGGCAGTATCGTTGCAGGGGCAGAGATTCAGTTGTTGATTTCCAATCCTCCCTGGATTATTCACTTCTAAGAGAAACAGATTTGGAATTTCAGTGCCCCCTCCTCAACTGAGAGATGAATTTCTCTGTCCCATCGCCCACCCAGACAACCCGGAGTAGAAGATTGGAAGAACAGGATCCTTCCCTTGCAGGTAGCCCCTGCCGTGCTGTGCTTCTTGAAAAATCTCCAGGGAACGTCCTGCAGCGATCTGCAGCTGTGAGCAGCCCTCACCCACGCAGCACCCTCTCAACAGCAGGACCCTCCCCTGCCAGCGGTTGCTCTTTCTCCAAAGCTTCTCCCCACATGCCCGTGGGGGTCTCCCGGGGCAGGCTGAGAGCTGACCCTGGCAGCCGGCAGAGTCCCTGCCCCGGCACACAGACCCACGGGGTGCAGGGACCCTGCTCAAGGACAGCCCTGGGCACCCCTGCCTGCACACCCTGGCTTCACGGCTATTCACATTTCATAACAAGACCCCTCCTCCCCCTCCGCCTCCTTACAGATCCCATAAGCTGTGGCTGTGCCAGCTTTAGGAGATGCCTCCAGGAACTCCACCTGCAGTGCCCTGCACCCAGAGGCTTACCGTGCCAAGGGCTGCAAGGATTTCTCCTCCAGTGAGCTCTCAGTCATCCTCCCAATCCTGACACCTTTAAGCTCTCTCTCTGCCTCACTCATCTCCCTGAGACACCCAGGCACCGCCCTCAGACCTGCTGCGCTTGGCAGAGGAGCTGCTCCTGGGCAGAGCTGTCTCGCTGAGGCGCTGCCCGCTTGCCATGAGCTCCCTCCATCCCAGGAGCCCAGCCCAGCTCAGACGCAGAGGACCAGCCCAAGGAGTTTTAATGACCCCTCTGGTGGGATTGATGCCGAGTCCATGAACCCCAGACACTGAGAGGAAGCTGAAAAAACCTCTCAAGAAGTCAAAGTCAGGTTCAAACTCCAAAGTTTCTTGGAGTGTTAATGGGTCCCACTGAGATGTTGTCCCCAGGGTCCAGTTAGAGCAGAAACTGGAGGCAGTGATGACAGGTCGAGAAAAGCAAGGTGAAGGTGGCTCTGGTGCTGAGTAACCCTGGATGTGTTTCATTAGTGCAAAGGGCCAAGGCCTGACCCCCAGCCCCCAGGAAGGGAGATCCTGTCCCTCACTCCTTCCTCAGGGCTCTTCCTGGCACAGTGTGGTGTGGAGATGTGCAGTGCCAAGGCCAGCATAGAATCAGAGAATCATAGAATCATAGAATTGCTGAGGTTGGAAGGGACCTTTAAGATCATCGAGTCCAACCTTTAGCCTACCCTGACAAGAGCCACTTCTAAACCATGTCCCTCAGTGCCCCATCTACCCTTTTTTTAAACACCTCCAGGGATGGTGAATCCACCACCTCCCTGGGCAGCCTGTTCCAATGTTTAATAACCCTTTCAGTGAAAAAATGTCTCCTAATATCCAATCTAAACCTCCCCTGACATAACTTGAACCCGTTTCCCCTCGTCCTATCACTTGTCACCAGGGAGAAGAGGTCAGCCCCCATCTCTCTACAACCTCCTTTCAGGTAGTTGTAGAGGGTGATAAGGTCTCCCCTCAGCCTCCTCTTCTCCAGGCTAAACAACCCCAGCTCCCTCAGTCGTTCTTCATAAGGTTTGTCCTCCAGGCCCCTCACCAGCTTTGTAGCCCTTCTCTGGACACGCTCCAACACCTCAATGTCCCTCTTGTAGCGAGGGGCCCAAAACTGAACGCAGTACTCGAGGTGGGGCCTCACCAGTGCCGAGTACAGGGGGATGATCACTTCCCTAGTCCGGCTCACCACACTATTCCTGATACAGGTTAGGATGCTGTTGGCCTTCTTGGCCACCTGGGCACGCTGCTGGCTCATATTCAGCCGGCTGTCCACCAGCACCCCCAGGTCCTTTTCTGCCGGGCTGCTTTCGAGCCACTCTGCCCCAGTCGTGTAGCGCTGCATGGGGTTGCTGTGACCCAAGTGCAGGACCCGACACTTGGCCTTGTTGAACCTCATACCATCGATCTCAGCCCATCGGTCCAGCCTGTCCAGATCCCTCTGCAGAGCCAACCTACCCTCAAGCAGATCAACACGCCTGCCCAGCTTAGTGTCATCTGCGAACTTACTGAGGGTGCATTCGATCCCTTCATCCAGATCATTGATAAAGATATTAAAGAGAACCAGCCCCAGCACCGAACCCTGGGGGACACCACTTGTGACTGGACACCAACTGGATTTAACTCCGTTTACCACCACTCTCTGGGCACGGCCATCCAGCCAGTTTTTTACCCAGCGAAGAGGACACCTGTCCAGGCCACGAGCAGCCAGTTTCTCCAGGAGAATGCTGTGGGAAACAGTGTCAAAAGCTTTGCAAAAATCCAAGTAGATAACATCCACAGCTTTTCCCTCATCCACTAAGTGGGTCACCTTATCATAGAAGGATATTAGGTTTGATAGGCATGACCTGCCCTTCACAAACCCATGCTGACTGGGCCTGATCACCCTGTTCTCCTGCATGTGCCGTGTAATGGCACTGAGGAGGATCTGTTCCATGACCTTCCCAGGCACCGAGGTCAGACTGACTGGCCTGTAGTTCCCCGGATCCTCCTTCCGGCCCTTCTTGTGGATGGGTGTCACATTTGCTAACCTCCAGTCAGCTGGGACCTCCCCGGTTGTCCAGGACTGCTCATAAATGATACCAAGTGGCCTGGCGAGCACCTCCGCCAGCTCTTTCAATACCCTTGGGTGGATCCCATCCGGCCCCATAGATTTGTGCACCTCCAGGTGCTGAAGCAGGTCCCTCACCGTTTCCCTTTGGATTACAGGGCTTCATTCTGCTCCCCATCCCTGTCTTCCAGCTCAGGGGTCTGGGTGCTCAGGGAACAACTGGTCCTACTGCTGAAGACTGAGGCAAAGACTGCATTAAGTACCTCAGCCTTTTCCTCATCCTTGGTCACTATGTTGGCGGCCCCATCTACTAGAGGACAGAGATAATCCTTAGTCCTCTTCCTATTGCTAATATATTTATAGAAACTTTTTTTGTTGTCCTTGACAACAGAAGCCAGGTTTAGTTCTAGCTGGGCTTTGGCCATCATTTAGTTCAAAGCATTCATAACACTCCTTAACATACAGGGCCACACCCCCGCCTCTCCTTGCTTGCCTATCCTTCCTGAAGAGCCTATAGGCATCCATGGCAGCACTACAGCTATGCGAGTCATCCCACCATGTTTCTGTGATGGCGACTACATCATAATGTACACATTATGATGCTGCACAATGGCTTCCAGCTCCTCCTGTTTGTTGCCCATGCTTCAACATTAGTGTATAAGCACTTCAGCTGGGCTATAGGTCCTTTCTCCTTTTTACTGTCGGGAGCAGAAATTCTGCCACCCCCAGACTTATTCCTAAGGAGCCTGGTTATGCCCCCTATCTTTTCCAAGTCAAGTGCCAGCATGCCACCTTCAGGCTTTTTGCTAGCAAGCTTGGATCTATCCCCATCCTCCTTCGAATCTAGTTTAAAGCCCTGTCAATGAGCCCCGCCAACTCCTGCCCTAAAACCCTTTTCCCCCTCTGAGACAGGCTTTTGCCGTCTGTTGCCAGCAGGCCTGGCGTCCTGAAAAGCAGCCCATAATCAAAGAACCCAAAGTCCTGCCGATGACAGCAGTCTCTGAGCCAGGCATTGAACAGCTGGCATTTCCTGTTAATCTTCTCATCAATCTTCGCAACTGTTGGGATAGAAGCAAACACTACTTGTGCTCCTGATCCCCTCACCATCCGTCCCAGGACCCTGAAGTCTTTCTTCATTGCCCTCAGGCTTCTTCCTGAAATTTCATCATTGCCTACCTGAAAAATCCATAAAGGGTAGTAGTCAGTAGGCCTAACTAGGGTAGGGAGTTTCTTCTGGACATCCTTAACTTTGGCCCCAGGGAGACAGCAGATTTCCCTACAGATTGGGTCTGGCCTACATATGGGACCTTCCGCTCCCTTCAGAATCGAGTCCCCTACTACAAGGACCTGTCTTTCTTTCATAACTGAGGATGATGTTGTTATACGAGGCATAATCCATCTTGGCCTCAGTGACAACTCCAAGTTCAGCAAGCTGTTGTCCTTGTCATCGTCCGGTTCCCTTTGCAGAACATCATATCTGTTCTGCAAGGGCACCTGGGATGGTGTGGGGGTTACCTGGGTGGCACGCCTGCTATGCTGGACGGGGACTTGTTGCCACTGGCCCCTGTCCTCTGAATCTCCACATTCAGCCACGCTGCTAGAGGGTGGGGAGCGCTCTGTATGTGGAGCTCTGTCTGCCTGAGGTGCTTCTTTCAGGGAAGGCAGGATGCGACTCCAGTTATCTATCTCCTGTTCACAATCCCTTATACTTCTCAAACGACTTACCTCCTCACGGAGCTCCATCACTAGGTGAAGGAGTTCCTCTACCTGGGCACACCTCCCACAGGTCTGCTCACCACTGCCATTCAACACAGGCGCAAGAGCAGGGCACACCCTGCAGCCTGACACCTGGGTGGCAGCATGTTCCCACGCAAGCTCTGTCTGAGTGGCCACATCGGAGCTGCTCGGTGCAGAGCTCAGGGATAGCATGGCCTTCTGCCGAGTTCTTACCATGACGTCCTGGTCAGGTCGAGAGGTTTCCAGTGACTTACTGTTCAAAGAGCTGCGTCCTGTACACCCGCTCTCGCCGCGGTGACACCCACCAGCTGCCTGCGTGCTGGGTGTGGGGACAGTCCGTTTAGAACTGCCGCGTGTGTCGTTGTCTCCACCCCCGTCGTGTCAGCACCCCATCCCCGAGCTGCCGGTTCCGGCACGAGGCAGCTGCTTTTCCCAGCCACGATCCCCTTCCCCAGTGAGGCCTTACCTGCACTGGAGCTGGTCTCCTCGGCGACTTCAGCTATTTCACCCTTTGGAACACCCATTGTATTTTCAGTGCAGAGCCATTTTCTTTACAGTCAAGGAGGCTTACCTTATGTCCTGGAGGCTGCTTCAACACAGCATCACTACAACTTTCCGTAAGACATGTCAGAGAGAGAGTGGCCCAGCAGGGCACAGAACGGCACAGCAAGAGCCTGAATCTACAGCCCAAAAGCAGAAATGGAGTGTGCTCAGAGAACCCTGCTCCTGGTTAGCGTCTCCTTCAAATGAGAGTTAAGGAATAAACCTAAATTGCTTTGAAATGTTGAGTTCTTACAGCTATAAATGTCTGTTACCTGGCACTGTAAAGACCGCAGGTTACAAAGCTTCGTGCAGCCTAATGCGGGCGGGTTCCGCTTGGAAAATGACACTTAAGAATTTGGATCCCACTTGATGTACTGGTAACGTGGTTTCAGGCAGCTGTTGCCAGCACTGACCAAAGGGATGAGGATTGGCAAAACCAGAGAAGGCCGTAGCCATGCTCTATTTCTGCTAATCTCTGTTTCCCTGAGACGCGAAATAGCAGCTGGCTGCTCCAGCTCTCCTTTTAGCTGCCTTTGAGCTTGCAAAGTCATTTCAAGCCAGTGCCTGAGGACTCGTAGGAATGGAGAAAACCAGTTTCCTGCACTGTGTTGTGTGAACTCAGAAATCGGGTAATGAAAAATGGGGAAAACGCTCAGCTCTCCTAACCTGGGGATGGGCACCGCTTCCTGCTTGGCATCTCAAGACTTGCAGCACCTCAAGACTTGCAGGGATCAAAAAAACCTCAAAGGGACTCAAAAAAAACCCCACAGCCCCTTCCCTTCCAACTTCTGCCTGCTGCCAGGGAGACACAGCTCACCATTCCCTGCTCCCGGATAAGCTTATTTGCCTTCTCGCTGAGGTCTAGTGCCCATAAATGGACTGGGAGCTCTGGATCAGACTGGCAGGAGCAGATCGGGTAACAGGAGATGAGGCAAAAGACAAGCATCTATTGAAGGAGGGAAAATGCGCTTCAGAACGTCTTCTTACCTTCTTGTAGACCAGGTCAATGCGACACCCGACATTGATGTCCACAAAGTCCACTTCAGTTGTCTGGTTCGGGAGCTCTGCGCATTTGGTCATCGTGTCTGGAAACGCTCCCTCCGGCTGCCAGAGGGGGACAGGCTGCATGAATTCAAGCAGCAGCTTTTCTCCTCAGAAGCGAGTTATCATTTCTTTGGTTCTCAAGATGACAGCACCCACCCGCACCCCAAAAATTACCTTCGGTGTGATGCCGTTTGAGGAGAGCCCACTGGGAGGACTGGCCCTGAAGCAGGTTTGTGCACGCAGCCGTCTCTCCACAGGTGACGTCTGCCCCAAAGCGCTCGCATCGCCTTCGGAAAGGGAGGTTACCGCCCTGAAAGAGACAGCAGAGAGATGGTTTGTCAGGAGATTTGCTCTGTTCCAGATGTGGCAATGGCAAATTTGGACAAAAGGAGAGAATTATCCACCTACCGTGGTCAGCGGAGCCCAGTAGAGCTTGCCTTGGATTTCCAGCTGGAAAGCAAGAAGGATGGAGGAGCACGTCAGGAGAGCTGAAGCAGCAGTGGTTAAACAGAAGGATATTCCAGGTAGCAATTGTAGCACTTGCCTTGGCTAAACGTCAGTGGGAAACCCAGGAAATCACTGGTTTTTCTTCGAGATCCCCAACCATTCCAAGAGAATGTATCACTTGGAGAAAAGAACCAGAAACTGGAACCGCTCCGTTTGTTTTCAGTGCTCACCCTGGAGAAAACTCAAAGCAGTTACAGATCTAGAGGGATGCAAGACTGGCTAAAGGATGAACGCGGAGAGGGGCCAGAACTGCTCCAAGCACCCGTCGCTCCCCGGGTGATGTTGGGTGCCCCACGAAACGCTCCCAGGAAGCCGACTGCTGTAACGTGCCGCAGAAGGGCGGTGACGTACCCACTTGAGGGGACATTTTAGCACTAGCGCTTCAGGGAAGCTGAAGCTTTACTTGTCCCGCTCAGCTCATCCTGCTTCACCCTCTCCCAGGCAGCCAACGGAGCTGGTTTTGTCGGCGCAGCCCCCTGCTACGCGCTCCCTGCTGGGAGCCTGCCCTGGTGCGTCTCTCTCTTCAGTGTGCTTCCCTAGACTTCCAAATCAATGCAGCCCTGGAGGGATCACCGGGGTCCCAAATCCCCCACCCCAGAGCAGCGCAGAGCAGGGCCCCCGCACCCTACCTGCGTTACCCACGGGCACAGCCTGCTCTGCTCGTAGCGCTTGGGCTTCATACACGGCCTGTTCTTCTTCTGCCCCCGGGCCCGCTTCCGCTCCACGGGCTCCTTCTCTGCTGCTCCACCATCCTCTCGGCTTTCCCCGTCCTGAGCGAGGTCCTCTGACTTCACTCGTTTGACGGGGGGCTCGCTCTGGCAGCTGCCGACCTCCTCCTCCTCCTTGACCTTCTCTTCCTCCTCCTCCTCCTCCTCCTCCTCCTCGCCCCTGCCGCTGGGCTCGCCCCGGGCCCGCAGGTAGGCATGGAACTGCTCCTTGGAGGCGAGGAACCTACAGAAACATCCCACCCCTGTCACCCCAGCCATGGGGGGGGCGGTGTGACAGGGCCATGGGGGCAGGGGGCTGCTGGGGGGACAGCGGGGCCGGGCATGTACTGGGGGGGCAGTGCAGAGGCTTGGCATGTACCGGGAGGGGGTTATGGGGGGGCCGTACACGTAGTGGGGGGGTTATGGAGGGCCCTGGCCCCTACCAGGGGGGTTATGGAAGGGCCATACCTGTACCCGGGGGGTTATGGGGAGGTCTGCGCATGTACTGTGGGGGTTGGGGGGGGGCCTGGCACGTACCGAGGGGGGTTAGGAGGGGGCCCGGGCACGTACCGGGGGGCCGCCGGGGCCGGGGCCGTCGTGGGCCCGCACTCAGCGGGGGCCGCCGCCGCCGCCATGCTGCCGCACGCGGGGATGAGGGCAGGGGCCGGGCGGGCCACGTGACGGGGGCGCGTGCGCGGGGCGGGTAGAAAAGGCCCGGCGGCGGCCAGGCTGCCTCAGAGCGGCGGCGGGGCCGGGGTTTGCGTGTGCCCGGGCCGGGGGCGGCGGCCGGGCGGGCTGTGTGAGGGGTCGCAGCGCCGCTGAGGTCAGTGTCCGTCCGGCTGTGGGAGGCTCTGAGCGCTCTGCGGGGGAGCAGGGCCTGTGGGCTGGGGGCGGCCCTCAGGAAGGGCCTGGCCGTGGGGGCAGGACCCCCGGGGGAGGGGCTGTCCGTGTGGGGAGGGGCGGCGCGGGGCGGCCGGTGTGTGGGCCTTGCACCGGGGAGAGGTGTCGTCCCGTGTTGTGGCTCCTGAGGGCCTGTGTTTTGGGGCACCTCCTGGGTGCTGACCTGTGAGGCGTTGGGGATGAGCAGCAGCTGCTGTGCCGGGGGAGCAGGGCTCATCCTGGCTCGAGGGACAGAACAACCCCCCTAGAGGCCCCCATCTGGTGACCTCTGAGGGGTTCTGTGCTTTGGGGCTTTGGCTCTTCTGCCTCCTGCTGGCTGTCAGCTGGAGAAGGTGGAGCTCTCTGCAGAGATGCAGGGCGCTTGGTGTGGGCTTTTTTAATGTGGGGTTTTTTGAAGCAGTAAATGCAAGGCCTGGTTGCTCAGGGCTCAGCCGTCTCCCATTGCACAGAGGTGTAAATCTGCTTGAAGCTGTCCCGTGGGCAGAATTCTGTTGGTGCTGCTCCGGCAACAGGGTTTTCCACATTACCCCTTGGAAGGATTTTCAAGCTCAGCCCAGCAGAGGTGTGAGAGGGCTTTGTGTTTCGGCTGCTGGTGGCCCATGGGAGGAACTGTTTTTTGCTCCTCCTTTGGTGCGGGCCGTTGTGCCTTCTTCCTGCTGTGGGCAGGCTGCAGGATGGATGGAGGAGCCGTGGGACAAAGTCACCTTCCCTCTGGGGGCTGGGGTCGTTCTCTGACATGGGCTGTAGCC